>NW_026606118.1:22917500-24117500 GCF_029834395.1 Sorex fumeus
AGCTATTAAGTAGAAATCTTTTAAAAAGTTGATAATTATCTTATCTATGAGTACATAACCATTTTTATGGCTCCCCAGATAAACCTGAATCATCAATTTTCTGTCTCAGCTCAAGTAGACTTAAGAAACTTATGCTCATAGTAATAATGTAGGTCATTTCTTCATTGCTTTGGGAAGGAGCTATTCCAAAGATGCCCTAAAGAACTATTCACCTATTTATTGGCTACTGTTTTCTTTCCATCTTTTTCATCACAATAGCAGAGGGAATACAGGAAGGTTAGCTCTGTTCTCCACTGGCAAATTAACTTTCCAGACATACTTATATGACTCATATACTTATGAGACTTATATACTACTGTCTCTTAAATTGGGGAAAAGGCTCAAATGGTTGAGCACATGCCTAGCATATGTAAAGCCCTGCAAAATACCTGGCAGTATTTTGTCATGGTCCTGGTGACCTGGATGAACAATGTCATCTGTCCTCAAAAGCAGCCCAGGTCGCTATAGCCTCTCTATATGAAAAAGGAGGCAATATACTTTCAGTGAATCATTAAAAAAGTAAAGCGCATATTGAAATATTTTCATAATTTATTTTAATTCAAACACAATATTAGATTAGATAACTATCTTTTTTCCCTTAGTATCCACTAATTAACCCTACTTCTTGGCATCTACCCCACTGTCACTGTCACTGTCCTCCCGCTGTTCATCGATTTGCTAGAGCAGGCCCAGTAACATTGTGAGACTTGTTACTGTGTTTGGCATATCGAATACGTCATGGGTAGCTTGCCAGGCCTTGCTGTGCGGGTGAGATACTCTCGGTAGCCTGCCGAGCCTGAAAATTTTATTTGTTCCTGTCATAAAAGGCATATTATAGTATTCAGATTTTCAGCACTCATTGCAGCACTGTTCACAATAGCCCCAAATCTGTATACAATTCAAGTGTCCAGGAATATGCTACTGGATAATGAAACTGTGATAGCTATACATGATACAATAGTACTTGAATATTTAAAAAAATGAAATCAGGCAATTTGCTGCTACATTATAGAACTAGAGTATATCATTCTGAGTGAGATACGAATGACCTCTCTCTTACATATCAGCTATAAAGAAGGACAGCAAAGGGAATAAAAAAACGGTGGCCCAAAGCAACAGAATTTGAGAACTGGCTACATAACTGGGCCTGCCATGATGAAAAGGGTAGAAGGGGGTATGAGGGGTAGTCTCTGAGACAATGGTAGAGAAAAGGAAATGCTCTGGTTGGAGGTATGGTCTTGAAATGTTGCATGCACAAAATTCTATCATTGGCAGTATTGTAAATCTGACAAAACAAAACAAAACAAAACAAAACAAAACTGTTAATGAGACTGTTGCTTGATTCAGCATTTCTGGAAAATTGTTTGGAGATTCCTCAACACATTACAAATAGCATTTTCAAATGACCCCATGATTCCACTTCTGAGAATCTACCCCCCCAAAAAATATAAGTGGGAACAGACATATGTACGTCTATTTCATTGAAGCACTATTCACAATAACCCAGACCTGGAAACAACCCAAGTGTGCACAACAACAGATGAGTAGATAAAAATTGTGGTATATATGAACAATATAATACTATTCAGCTGTGAGAAAAGATGAAAAATTTCAGCTTGCTGTAACTTGGATGGAATTGCAGGGTGTCATGCTGAGTGAAGTGAGTCATAAGATAAAAGATAATTACTGGATGATTTCACTCATATGAAGAGAATTAAAGATGAAAAAATAAAGGGATTATACAATCCCCAATAGACAAAATCATGAAGACATGATCAATAGAACAGGGAACTGAGTAGTGCTGGCAAGGACAAAAGGATCATGTAAAAATGGAAGAAGAATCTTTAAAACTGGTGGAGGGGTTGAAGTAGTACTCTGAAACTATAAAATAACAATTTCATTACTACTGTAAGCTATGAAAACTCAATTTAAAGATAAAATTTTTAACCAGTCATCTGTTCTAGGGCACTTGGGTTGTTTCCAGATTTTGGTTATTGTGAACAGAGCTGCAATTAAACATATAGGTACAGATGTCATTTCTACTGTGCTTTTTTGCATCCTTGGGATATATTCCAAGAAGCGGTATCACGGGATCATATGGAAGCTCAATTTCTAGTTTTTGAAGGACTGTTGATATTGTTTTCCAGAAAGGTTGGACTAGTGGGCATTCCTACCAACAGTGAAAGAGCATCCCTTTTTCCCCACATCCACGCCAGCATTAACATTATATTGATTTATTAATCCTGAATTTATTATTAATTTATTATTAATTATTAATTTATTATTAATTTATACTGTATTTTTCATGTTTGGATATGTTTTACTTTACATGAAAAGTTGCTTTCATGAAAGTCATAATTATTTACAGTATATGTTTTCCTTAATGTTAGTATATCAATTAACAATATGGTAAAATTAATCTTTTGACTTAAAGTGATAAAATATATATAACATATCTAAAATAAGAGTTCTATAATTCTGTGCAAATGTATGTGTTCTGAAATTAATCTATTTAATATGTAAGAATATGTTTTAATAATTAATTTACAGATTGAATTGTTAAATTTCCAAAACTACCATTTTTAAATTAATCTCCATTAGTCTTATTATATTGTAGCTTTGGAAGTATTATATAAATGAAAGAATCATTGATATGGATCCTTGATAAAGTCCCGAGAAGTTAAACTGAATAGATGATGGCATGGTTCATAGGAGTATTAAAGCACGATTTTCTGATCATCCTGTAAATATGCATCATACTATATGGCACTTTGAATATTTAACTTAATTTTGGTAAAATTGAAACTACAGCCACACCTATTCAACATATAACAATTTGTAATCTACAAATTTTGTGACTCAGTAAATAGGGCAATGCCGTAAAATTTGCAACGTGTTGGGCAAATGTTTATTATTACTTGAATCTCTTCCATATGATTAAAATTGTTTTCAGATTTTAGTTTTGTGATGTCAGGAAAAAAACCAATAATCCCATCTTTAATCATGAATGGGAATACTTATAATGTTGAACCATAATTAATAAAGAAAAAGACTTCATAGTGTGGTAAAACCCCAGCTATTCTAAGATAAACCATAAACAAAAGATCTTGGACAGAACTGTTAGAGCTCAGAGTTATTCAACAGTAATCTCTAAGTCAAAACCAGTGACTTATTCTTTATTTTGGACAACCAGATTGGAATAGAATGGATAATCTCTGAAGGATCCCAACATCTCATTGGAGTTATGATTTGGAAGGAAAGGTAAGACCAAATTAGAAAATATAAAGAATAGCATGGCTCTTTAAATTAGAATAAAATATTATACTTTTATAGGCCTATTCAAATTTTCTCTTTTACCTTTTTTTAATTCTTTTCACTCTTAGCAAATTGTCCATTTATAGGCTTTACTTATTCCATATAAGTGCTAAAATGTATTATCAAAGAATTAAAATTAAAATTTTGTTAATGATAAGGAAGACGATTACCACAATGAGACCCAAGTAGAAAATAAAATTAAATTTAATGTATTTTAGTTGTCAGGTTAAAAACTTACTTAAGTAAGTGAAAACAGGCATTATATTGTATTAAGTGATTTAAGTTTTTTTATTTACATAGATTAAAACAATATAGCAGTCAATATGAAGGAAATGTGTTATGTTCCTGTCAAAGGAGCAAGCCTGGGTGGTGGGAGAGAAACTGGTTGGTGGGGTTGTTGTTGTAACATTGTTTTCCTGAAACAACACTGTTATGAACAACTTTGGAAATCACAATGTTATCATAAAATGAAATTAGAAAAAAATGTAAAAAATGAAACACAAATTGGGGCACGAGAGATTGTGGGCAGGGCACTTGCATACCTTTATATGGCAAATTAGATTCCTGGTGTTCCATATGGTTCCCAAAACACTGGCAGAGTGATCCCTGAGCCAGAAGTAAACCTTGAGCACTGCCGAGTGTGGCCCAAGAACCAAAAACAAACACGTGCACAAATCAGGATGCTTTACAAAGCCTAAATGAAATTTAAAACTGGGGAAATAATATGACTTATCTGATTCAAACTAATGAGAGCCAAAAATAACTAGAAAGTTTCAAAGCAGCAAAAGGACAATAACAAGGTAGAGAGAAAGAGACAACATCATGGAAAATGCTTGACCTGTAAGCAGAAAGAACAGGGGATAGCAGATATGGGAATGACATATTCAAAGTGCTGAAAAAGCTATTATTCAAGGTATCTAGAGTCTTAAAAATTGTCATTCAAAATTAATATAAGAAATGCACTTTTAGGTTAAAATAATTGAAATAAAATAGTTGTAGCAGAACAGCAGTATTTACAAGCTCTTCAGGGTAAAGAAAAAAAATGTACCAGGTTACACTTTAGATACAAATAATAAATAAAGCATGGGAAAGAATAATTGTGCAATATATTAATTAATATAAATATATGTTTTATTATAATCTTCAAAATATATGTGGCTTCTTTTACTAGTTGCATTTTAAAAGATACTTAATTCATACAACTATTTTCTGGAATAACTAGATATATATAGAAAGAGTAATGCTTAAAAAAGTGAGTGGTTAAGCAGAACTATACTGTCAAATGTTTCTTATAGTCAACTGAACATAATTAAATACAATTTAGTAGAATTTTATATGTTACAGCTACATTTTATAGATTTTAGAGTAGCCACTAACAAATTAAGACATGTTATAAAGTCAATACAGAATTTATGATAACATTTGCAAAATATTTGATTAACACAAAGCTGAAAATTATGAATAGAGGAATCAAACAAAAAACATACACAACAGTAAAATCGAAGATTTAAAACTCATAGTAAAAAGAATATTTATAAATCTAAACTAACTAACTACATACAAGCAGAGAATGGGAAACCGGCTTTTAAAAATCAGAACTGCAAATTGTACAGAGGAGACATGCTCCAGGTTTTCCACATAATGGGAATTGTCTGCATGAGTTTGTAATCCCTCTTTTTTATTGTATGGGGTTCTTCTCAAACTCTCTTCTTTTTTTCTCTTTTATCTCATGCTGCATTAATAAAACTATTTTGCTCTAAAAGTAACATTTTAAATACTTGAATAGGTTGAAAGAAAAGAATAATAAATTAATGTACATAGAAACACTAAACAAGGACTAGCTATGTTAATATAAGACAAAACAAATGTACAATGAAGGGTTATTGCTAATGAAAAAGCAAAACTTTTCATGAAGTTAAAGAAGTCTACACAAGTGTATGTAATGATTATCAATATACACACAATTAATAACAATGACTCCGAAAGGGTCAGAAATAGAAGAAACAATAGATAAGTTTTGTGAACTATAATAGTGGATTTCAGAACATACACCTATCCCATTATTTAACAGGAAAAATAGTCAGAAAATCAGAAATAATATGGATTTGAACAACACTATAAACCAACTCATTGATATGTACAAAAGACACCGCATGACTAATTGCAACTTTTCAAACATACATTACCAACATGGACCACGGTCCATATAACAATTTTCAATAAATGTTAAGGACTAAAATTATATAGTATGTTCTTTAATAATTAAAACAAATTTAAAAGAGAAGCATCTGGAAATTTCTGCGAGCATTTACAGATAAAAATTGGAAATTAAATAAATATATGTAGATTGAATTAACTTATTGACCAAAGGGGGAAAAAAAACAAAAAGAGAATTAGAATATGTTTTCAAATGAGTGATAATGAACACATAGTAATGCAAAGTTGTAGAATGAAACTAAAAGACTATTTAAAGTAATGTGATATTTGTAATACATTAGAAAAAAAGAGATATAGAACCCATATTATAAACTTTCAATTTAGAAAGCTAAAAATAATCCAAGTAAATTAAATGAAATAAAAAAGTAAAAAGTAATAAAGTAGAAATTAAGATTGAGAAACTAAGGGATAGGAAAAAATAAGTGAAACAGAGAAAAAGTTAAGGAGAAAATTTGTTATGATTCATAAAACTCTAGCTAGCCTGATCAATTAAAAATGAAAATACAAATCATTACTAGCACTGAAAGATTTGGGAGGGTTTTGCAGAATTTGAAAGGTGATGAAGTGCCTTTTGGCTAATATATTTAGTATCTAAATGGACATTTTATAAATGTTGCTATTAAAAAGAGCTTAAGAATTAGCAGAAAAGTCTGAGCAATATTCCATCCATTAATTTATAACTAAAATTTTTTTATGCAAAGAAAATTTCAGTGCAGATGCCATGATTAAAAGTCCTTATTAAACACTAAAGAAAAGGTATTAATACTAACAAATACTATCAGAATGAAACAGAAACCTTTCCCGGTTTATTTCATAAGGCCTATTTATAGTAGGAACTCAGAAAGAAAAAAATTTACAATCTTAAGAAGCTGAAAAAAAATTTATATGTTTTATGTGGTTCAAAAATTCTTTAAATATAGTTGAAAAATTCTTAGAAATATTAGCAAATTAAACATAACATGACACAAAAATTATTAGAAGGGAAACAAAATATTTGTATTTGAAGTGAAACATCAAAATTGTACATTTCCAGACAAGGTGGTAGGTAGGTAAAAATAATTATTTTAAAGTCAGAGAGAATGGTTTCAGGATCTATTTTGAAGTTCTGGGATATTAATAAATCTCTATTTTCCAACTATAAAATGAAGAAAGAACTCTCATGGAGTTTTTGTAAGGACTAAGATAGAAAATGAATACCACAATTCTTAAAATAGAGCCCAAAACATTGAACAAGTTCAAAACTGCTGAGGATATATAAGGAAAAAGCATAAACATGTTTTGGTAAAGACTGAGATTTTTTTTTTGAGTAACTAGATGAAAAAATAGTTGTAAAATAAGACATGAAAACTCAATTTATTACTGGTTATCTTAAGTGTAGATAATAACTGCTTATGGATAATTAAATCAGAACGTGAAATATTTAAAACTAAGAAGTTTATTAGCCATGAAAATGGGTTAGAACTTTAAAATGTTTTTGTGTTCATTGCAATAGTCTAGGGGAAAAAAAACTGACAAAAAGGTGTTTTCAGTGAAATTGTTTTGAATGTTGCCAAAATAGAACCGAGTTATAAATTTGTGTGATCAAGCGAATGAAATAGCTTTGAGGCATGTGTCTGGGTCAATGTAACAATGGTAATTTCAAAATGAAACAGTGAAAACAGTGTTACACATTCTTATTTCCAAAAAAAAAAAAAAATCCGGCATTCATACCATTAAAATGATTGATTCAACTGTCCCTTCCTGGACGTAGTATGCTTGGAACTCTGTGCCTACTGGAGTTTTCTTAACTTTAGATGACTCTCATAACTTCTCTTAGCTTTAAATGATTCATTTCAAATTCAGACGGAATGAAAAGAGAAGAGAGAGAAACAGGGCAGGGGGTGGGGCGAAGGGGCAGGGAGGAGAAAGAGACAATCCTGTGGAGAGTAAGATAGAAGAAATCATGTTCCCTGATTTCAACTCTACTATGAAACTACGGTAATGTATGTGTAAAAAAAATATGCGGTGTGGAAATATAAACAAATGCTCAAACCACTGAAATTAAATTGTTAGTCTAGAACGAAGCCTTCCAATAAACGGGCAGTTAAATGTTGATAAAGGAGCCAATAGCATATAAAATGGACACAAGCCTATTCAATAACAAATGGCAGGGAACATGAGAGCAATATGCAAACCAATGGAAAAAGTACCACTACCTCAAATCATACACAGAAGTTAACTGTGTGGATTAAAGACATAAATGTTCAACCCAAAGCTGTAAAATATATCGAAGAAAATATATACAAATCACGCCATGATTTTGATTTTCTTGGTATCTCCAGTAATTCGACTATACCGATAAGAAAAGAAAAACAAAAGAAAAAACAAACAAACAAAAAAGTGACAATATCAAGCTAAAATGAGTCTGCACTATGAAAGAAACTATCATTTAAATAAAAATGGATGGGAGGGAGTATTTGCATAGGAAATATCTGATGAAAGGATATGTGTTGCACTCTCAAAACTCAACAATAAAAACCAATCAATCCTGTTAAAAATGGGAAAAACTAAACAGACATATCCCCGAAGAAAATATACAGATGGCCAATAGGCACTTGAATCAATACTCATTATCTGATTACTAAGGAAATGCAAATCCAACCTACAATGGGGTATCATCTCATTTCTATAATTACCTTCATCAACGTCATCGTCCTGGTGGAAATATAGGAGAAAAAGGAATCCTCATTCACTGCTGGTAAGACTGAATACTGACGTGGCCTCTGTGGATTTCTAAAATAATTAAAAATAGAAATGCTGGGGCTGGAGTGATAGCACAGAGGGTAGGGTGTTTGCCTTGCACACAACTGACCCAGATTCGATTCCCAGCATCTCATAGGTTCCCCTGAGCACCGCTAGTAGTAATTCCTGAGTGCAGAGCCAGGAGTAACCCCTGTGCTTTGCCAGGTGTGACCCAAAAAGAAAAGGAAAAAAAATAAAAAGAATGCTATATGACCCAGAAATTCCACTTCTAAAATAATTTCTAATTCATTCAAAGAATATAAAATCAAAACTAATTTTTAAAAAGACATGTATACCTATATTTACTACAGCACTACTCACAAAAACTAATTTAGGGGGAAGAGGTGGAGAGGGACAAGTGCCCAGGATAGGTGAGTGGATAGAGTGGATAAAGATGTGGAGTACACAATGGAATACTACTCAACTATACAAAAAAGATAAGCTGTACATGAATGGACCTCGAGGGTGTTATGCTAAGAGTAGTAAATCAGAAGGAGAAAGAAAAATATCAAGTGTTCTTACTTATATATGGTATATCGAAGACAAAACTAAATAATATAAAATGTGCAGTTAAAACGAATCTTTATTTCTGACTACAGAATTGAGATCATGAAGGAGGGGTGGGCAGAACTGGATACGGTGGAAGGATATTGGCCCTGTGATGTTGAGTATGGTGTACTAACATTGTACTCTAAAGTTTGTAAACATTTACACTCTTGTAAACTAATGTTACCTAAATTTATTTTTTAGCACTAAACTTTTAAAAATGTGAACCTTTGTACTGATTTGCCACAAAGATCCTTTCTTTTTTTCCCCTTCCTCTCATAGCTTGTTTTGTGCTAACAGACTCTCAAAACTATCTGTTTTCTCTTCTTCCATCAAAATCTGCCAACTAGAAAAGTAATCTATAAACGGCATTAGAACCAGCAGTGTTACAGCTGCTTTATTCCCCGAGTAATCTTAGTTTGGCATGTAAAGAAAAATTGATAAATTTATAATGGTATAATTTAGAAACCTACATATTTGCAAAGGTGAGTTTCAGCATTCGGCACTGGCCAGCAACTGAAAAATCAGCTCAGTCTGTGGATTTTAAGTGAAACTTACTCTGAAGTAGTCTGATTCAAGCAGCATGAATCAGAGAGGTATCAGAATCGTGACTCAAATGCGACTTCTAAGAATTACTTTTAGAAAGATCAAATGAAGATAGCCTTGTGCTATATCAATGTCAATACAGAACCCAAATAACTGGTAAGAAGAGGCAAAAACAAAAAACTAAAAAAAGATTTACCTTGGATTGTGTCTGGAAGTAACACTAAGTTACAGAAAAATACTATTTATGTACTTCCTACATGTAGAGAAATGTAAATCATGGACACTTCATACTCGAGAAATCTGACTCTGAAATTGTAGTTATACAGCACGATTGTTTCTGCCAAACCATTATTAAATTTCTGCTTGAAATATTTCATTGATGGAGAAGACCATTTTGATAAGTGCCCCAAATTCTACTTAAAATTCACATTTTCTGGTTCTTTGAAACTATGCCCTCTAGAATTTTCCTAAGTCTGGCTTATCTTTTTGTTTCATTTTATTTTGTTTACAGGAAGCATAGTTCCTTGGCCATGTGGACCTCATTGAGGCACTTGTTTCTCTGCGTGCATTTAAAAGTGCCTATGTCTAATGGCCAATTAATAAATCAAAAGAATACCTAATTTTCCTCCCTTGAGGTAGTTTTTTTTTTACCCAAAACATTAGCTGGAACATGTGTTTTAAAATTTATTATGCATGAAAAACAAGGAACTGGTGGGTGGTCAGTACAATGTAATGGTCACAATGGAAACCAGAGCAAATTGAAAAGTTCCTTGTGGAAAACATTGTGTGTATGTTTACGGATAAAAATACACTAAGACCCCCTTGGGGCAGTGAGATCCTATAGCAAAAACAATGTGAGTTAATCGACCCCCGAGACAGAAATTTTCATGGTTACATTAAATCATTAAATGAGAGAGAATACAACATTAAATGTCACTCAGCTAAATTTGTAAATCAGTGAAATGAATTGTTGATGAAATTAGAATAATTAACTTGCTTTTAAAAATAAGAATGATCATCTGTGTGAATAGCAGATGCGCATGTTAGACTGCTTCACATAGAGATATATTCAAAGACATCAAATCCCTACTTTTTTGCTTTTTTGCATTTATCTGTGTTCACTGTGTTAAAGTAAGCTATTGGAGCTTAAATTTCATCTAAGAATTCCTTAAAAAAATATATCAATTATTCTAGAGCTACATTTTATGTAGCTGCTCATTAGATTTGATTGGAATTGGAATTGGAATTGGAATCATGATTCCCAATATCTCTCAGATAGATACTGGGAATTCCTACCAGGAACTCTGGAGGGTCTCAGGTTTCTGAGACAGAACATAAATGATAGTACTGAGCATCTCTTTGACAACTGTTTTATAACTCTGATCATTGATTCATGAACATTCTGAACTAAAATAGTTATTACATATTCAAACTTGATTCACTTTTAATAAAGAAGAAGTCCAGAACAAGCTTGAAGTCTCTGCCTTTTCAGATGCAGCTCTAAACCAACATCTTCCTTTCTTTCCGTGAAGCACAATTGTTAATTACTGCGGCCCTTAGAATGTACTTAGCACTTGGCCAATTTCTATGGAAAGTTGAAGAGAAGTGAGAGCTGTGATTCACATCTGTGTTTTTTCCTTTGATCACCCTTGTGACCCAAAGCCCTTCCTGCTGCCTGGCCTATCCCCAACTTTCCCCCCATTACTTCCTAATGAGGAAGGGTATTCTTAAAGCCCTCAGTCACCAGAAGGCTATCTCTTCTGTATGCTGGTCTGATCCAATAATCTGTAAACAATATTCTGATATTGGTTTAATTTTATGGTCTCATCAGGAAAACAGGTTCCAGAGTCAGGAGGCAATGATTAACAATATAACAAAATGTGACAAAGTAAGTGGTTCATGCCAGATGATTCTGGAGTTTTCAGAAAAGCAAAATTCAAATATGGGACTGAAGAAAGTATTTTGGAGATGAAGGAAGATAGGATTGGGGCAAATGTGAAAATGAATGAGGGATGCATTTGTGGGGGAGGAGCACACAGAAGGTGGTCAGTACTTGCTCCTAGCCCTGGGCTCAGGGATCACTCCTGGTAGTATCTGGTACCAGTATAGGGGTCTAGGGTTTGAGTCCTAGTCAACCACATGCAAAACACACTCCTTAACCACTGTGCTATCTCTTGATTCTGGTAAAGGATGCATTAATAGGCAGAAATTATCTTTAAGACAGTATTGTAGCAAAAGCAAGTAGCAAATTCTAAAGCTAGGAAATGGCAGTGTCTTATTGTATGGTATACTTTAAAGCAAGGAAAGGAAATTATTAATATGCTCTGATGGTCTTTTGAATTTTTCCAGTGATGAAAGAAATAAAATGTTTCTTTTATGTTTCTACTTCGAAATATTGATGTCTGAACTACTAGCAACAATTTAGCTAATATTATCTGCCAATTATTCTCCCCGGAACCCACGTGGCTTTGTCCCTCTGCCGGTACCTTCAGGTGTGCGGAGAGTGGTCTCAGCATGGTGGTGTCTGGTCCTGGAGGTCTCGGAGACCGAGATCTCCAAGCCTACTCGGATTGGAGTCGAGCATCCTCCACCCAGCTCCTCCAAATTCCAGTAGGCGGGGGTCACACCCACCAACTGGCCCCCTGGCGCCGTGTAATCCCATCAGCGGCCAAGACTCAGAGACTATAAAAACCACATCCCGGAACCTCTTATTATGACATCTCATTCCTACTTTGACAAACTGGAAGGCTACCGAATGTAGCCTGCCCACACGGCAGAGTCTGGCAAACTCCCTGTGTCGTACCCAATATGCCAAATACCAGTAACAATGATGGGTCTCATTCTCCTAAAGAGCCTTGAATATAATCTCAGGGCTAGGATGAAGGAGACGTTACTGGGGCCTGCTCGAGGCAATCGACGAATAACAGGATGATCTGTGATCTGTGAATTATTCTCCAAAGAATTTTATAGTTATTTAATTTTGTAATTTTATATCTAGGCACTAATAACTGATTATTTCTACTGAACAGCTGAAGAATTTGCAGCTCAGAGCAGTCAAATGATGTGTCCAAGGTAACTCACTGGGGAGATAATAACTATTTAAAAGTAGATTTTCTTATCTTGCTCTGGTCAGTTTTTTCCATAGAAAACTATAATTTTCAATAGTCTCAAGGATGTGCCAGGGATTACTTACAACCCAGAAATAAATGTGGTACACATTCTAGAACATCAATCTTAGCTGTAAAGCAATCTCAAAAAAAAAAAAAGAACAATGTTGATTTTTTGGAAAATATTGACAAAAATGTTAAAATATTGAAAACAATGTTATTTTTTTTAAAAAATGAGAAGATATTTTTAAACACATAGTCTTGGAGAATGCATGGTGATTGTTCTTTAAAGAAAGTCCAGGCTGTTTTCAAAAACTACCTACAATGGATGTTTGTTGATTTTGACTGCTCAGACCTTATTCACATTCCTTTGGAAATTTCTATCTCCCAGTTCCCTACCTCTTCCATTGTTTGTAGTAGTGGAGCCACATCAAAACAAGATGAAGTCTTTCATCTTGGTAAGAAGGAAGCATAAACCCAAAGTTTCTCTGGTTAAGTTTTCTTTTGCAGGTCTATAATGTTGAGTCACAAGTCAGAAATCATGGTTAGAGTTTCTCTTCTTGTTCTTATGGTTTACCGTTGAAAGCAGCAGTTTTTGTTGTGACAGAAACTGCTGATTCTGTTTCCTGAATGTAATTATTCTAGTGTTTGTGCTTCCTTCAATTCTTTTTTGTCATTAGCAATTAAATTATCCAAAGTCTGTTCCTGGGGCTGTATGCCTACAAGACACAGTAACAACAAAGTCTCCAATGGAGACGGTTACTGGGCCCGCTCGAGCAAATCGACGATCAACGGGAGGGTCTTTACTTACTTACTTACTTAAAGTCTGTTCCTATTGCTTATAAATAGGTAAGTGAATGCACAAGTTCTTGCTGAACATGAGTTAGTATGTGTCTGTTAATATTTACACAAATATATGTTTATTAAAGATACATATTTGGAATAGCAATAATCTAATAAAACTGGGAGAAGTTATTCTTGTATTAGAAGTCTTTTAAATTTGTTACAGCTTCTTAGAAATGAAAGGATAAAAAAATTAATGACTCTATTTTGATATGTCAGAGTGATCACGATCATGATCATCCTGTTGTTCTTCGATTGCCTCTAGCAGGCCCCAGTAACGTCTCCTTCGTCCTAGCCCTGATTTTTTTAAAAAGTGCCATATTCAAGGCTCTTTCAGGGTTAGGAGAATGAGACCCATCATTGTTACTGGTATTTGGCATATTGGGTACGCCACGGGGAGTTTGCCAGACTCTGCTGTGTGGGCAGGTTACATTCGGTAGCCTGCCAGTTTGTCCAAAGTAAGAATGAGATAATAAGATGTCTCTTTCGGGAACTGGGTTTTATAGTCTCTGGGTCTTGGCGGTTGATGGGATTACATGGTGCTAGGGTGCCAGTTGGTGGGTGTGACCCCTGCCTACTGAAAGATGGAGGATCTGGGTGGAGGATGATCAGCCCCGATCCAAGCAGGCCTGGAGTTCTCAGCCCCGGAACCCACATGCCTTTGTTCCTCTGCCAGTACCTTCATGCGTGTGGAGGGTGGTCTCAGCATGGTGGTGGCTGGTTCTGGAGGTCTTCGGCTGCCGGAGCTCTGTTCCGGGCGGGGAGGGAAACTCAACCCACCCCTCCTCCAAGGGGCCCTGGTGAGGACAGCCAGGCGCGGGGGCGGAAGACTCTTTTGTTAGAGATAAAGTGGATTTTTCCACACTAGTGGGTTCTAGAGAATTGTCTGGAAGATTTGCATACAAAAATCAAAAGATTAATAGAGCTTGTTGTACAGATAAAGTACATGATTAGGTCCCTCCCTAGATGTCTAGGCCTCTCCTTCACCCATGAACGACGTCATCCATCCTGTCCCTGAAACTGTGCCGTCCTATGTATGACTTCCCTGTCTCTTCCCGCACAGTCTACTCACATCCTGTGAATGACGGCCTATCCCGACCCTGTGTTGCTCACTATCCCCTATAAGCTTTCCTCAGTTTCCACCCAGGGACAGTGAATGCATACGGGCGAGATCCCTATGCTCTGTAGCTATCTCTAGGCTTCCCAACTGACCCTCAGCAGTTCCTGTCATCCTGTCTCCGCTCTGTGCCCAGCACCTTGTCACTGCCTGAATCTGAGCTTTCCTGGGCGTCTGAGTACTGCCTGTACTCTACCCCGTCTGGATCTATGGGCCTGTTTGTGCTCAACCATCTGTCCAGGCGCACAGCCCTACTTGATCCTTCAGTCTGGAGAGAGCTGGGGGTCTCCTTTTATCTCCTGCTATCTTCTCACCTCCCACCCCCATTCATCCCATTCTCTATTATGATTGGTGTGGGATTTACAGTGGCAACTAAATTTACCTGGAGCTCCACCCCTTTGCTACTGCTATATCAAATATTCTCATCTTACCTTTTGACCTCTGTAGGAACAAGTCATTCATTTTGTTGTATCGTCACAGACTCACTTTGTATGTACTTCTCGTTCTTCCAAAAGAAAGCAATTCTATGATCCCAGAGTTTCTACTCACTCACTTGATCACTTGACATCCCGTTACTCATCGATTTGCTCAAGTGGGCGCCAGTACTCACTCGTTCATTATTAATATCCCAGATACAGACCCAGTGTACAATAGTTAGCCATTTATGCATGGTCTCCTTGCCGTGAATCGTATTATCATTGTTAGAATTGTATAAACCTATTATTGAAGAGAATTTAAAGATTATGCTATCCATGTTTTTTTAACAAAGAAATTAAATGCAGAATAAATAAAATGACTGGCTTACATGATCTAGAGTATTAGAGGAAAACAATATTAAAAGCCCAAGTCTCTTGACTTCTAGTCTTAGTACCTTCTCATGGCCACACTTTGTCCTTTAAGAGAGAAGTCTAAATGCAATGAATATCAAGTATTATCAGCTCTTTATCCTCATTAAGTCTGTCAAGATTTGGAAGCCACAGGAAAAAATAATTTCAATTCTATCCAAGCATAATATGACACCCTAGGGTTGGCTCTAAGGCTTCTTTCTTCTTTCCCTTTGTAAAATTGCAAGAGCAGTGAATAAAGTTCTGCTCAGTATTTATACTGTGGACTTCATCCTGCTACCTGAAGAGCTGAAGAGAGAGCCCTGTAGGATACAACATGCATTGCTTGACTTAGATACT
This sequence comes from Sorex fumeus, assembly GCF_029834395.1. Taxonomy (NCBI): domain Eukaryota; kingdom Metazoa; phylum Chordata; class Mammalia; order Eulipotyphla; family Soricidae; genus Sorex; species Sorex fumeus. Next base: position 22,933,196 of record NW_026606118.1, read on the forward strand.
ATTTATTTAAAGGACCATGCTTTTCACTAACAAATAGGCACATTCCAGCATTAATCCCACCACCAGTGTCAACTTCCCTCTACCAGTGTTCCCCTGGTCCCTTCCACCTTCTCCCGACAACTTACCACTCCCCCTCCTTGCCATCTTGACAGGCACATTTCAAAGTTCGGTGGTAGTAGTTTAGGATTCATGTTTTCAGTGTCATGAGTATGTGTTTTGAATATATATATATACCACTCTCCCATATCACCGGTATAACCAAGACCTGATCCCTGTACCTTCATTATCTATTCTACCATCTCCCCTCCCCATTTCTTTCCTTTTCTGTCCATATACTTTTCTGACCTCTATACTCTAGGGTCAAGGTAATCTAGGCATCCCCCCTTTACTACATTGCAGTTCCTCACAGTTCCTCATCCAGTTATTTTATGTACCACCTAAGTTTCCATGTGACACAGCAATTTCACTTTCAGGCATCTAGCTCTAAAACAAAACAACATTAATTCAAAAGGACCTATGCACACTATCATCTATTACAGCACTTAGTGCAATAGCTAAGATATGGAATCTATCTAGGAGTCCAATGACAGAAGAGTGGATTTTGAAGATGTGGTATCCATACACAATAAGATATCATGCAGCTGCAAAGAAAGGTGAAATCAGATGTCCTTTAAAGTGGAATCTGATTTTATTCAGACCAAAATGTGGAAGGAAATCCTTTGATCTTGTTTTTCCAGATCATACTGATTTTCAAACATCTGGCAGCCATCTTCTTACTTTCCCAAATGTCTATATATCACGCAGAAACACTGATGTCTGTGTCTCAGTTCCCATGAAAGAGGACCTTCTATGGTCCTGAACATTGAGGTTTGTACATGAAAAATCTCAAAGTTAGGTGAAACTGTATATAAGTCCATTCAAATTTTTCAAAATATTTAGAATAGAAGGCTTAGGCAGGTTAAAAATGTCACCAGTACATTTATCTGTTTAGAAACGGAGTTATTTCCATCCCTTATTGTTCAGGAAGAGGGGAAAAAAGGGAAAAAAAGTCTAAAGAAACATACTTTATGGAGTTGTCTGACACAAATTTGACCATCACAGAGCTCAGAACTTTTATGTTGCTATTGACTCAGTGGAAGAAAAGTAGGGAAAAAATACACCATGGAAAACAGAGATGGAGAGTTCTCATCACTGTACCAAATAGACTCTTCCCCTCCCCCCGCCCCAGAACTGGGAATCAAAACCAGGACTTCACCCATGCAAATATCACTTTCTTGTGTTGCTAAGGTCAAAGTGGTACCAAGTACTTCAAGACATTTATTTATAAGGATATAATTTTTTTCTATCTGAGTTCAATTCCTCTGTCCCTCTCAGAGAGCCCAGCAAGCTACCAAGAGTCTCCTGTCCACACGGCAGAGCGTGGCAAGTTCCCCGTGGCGTATTTGTATGTCAAAAACAGTAACAAGAAGTCTCACAATGGAGACATTACTGGTGCCCACTCGAGCAAATCAATGAACAATGGAAGGACAGTGCTATAAATTTTTTCAGAAGTAACAGAACATGTATAAGAAAATAAACATCTTTTAAATAGAGAGGAATACAAATATTTTTAAAAATTGGAATAAAATCTCTTGGAAAGTTAAACAAGGATGCATTGACCTAAACATATGTTATTCTACCTAAATTCACTCAGCTTGTTTGATTACAATGAAACTAGAACTTTAATCCTGATACTTCTCCAATTGTACAGTTTCAAAGTGATAGTCAAAGTCTGCTTTGTCTAATTCTAAATGGCTTAGCTTAATCTATATGTTTCACTATCATGCCCAAAGAACTGACCACAAATTCCAAAAATAAAAAGGGAGTCAAAAAATATTTTCCTCAGTCATTAATATTTATAACTTCCCAGGAAATGAAGCCATGAAATGCTCCACCTTGAAAGGCTGAATGACTGCCCTCAGTAAAATGATTGCCCTCAATGAAATGAGTCTGACTAAAATGAGAAGAGTTAAAACTATTTACCAATAAACAAAATAGTGACCTATAAAATGTGGCCCTCACAACCTTCAGCTCAGCCTTACACCTATAAAGGATTTTCACAGAACCCTCTTACTTTACCATGACAAAGATACATATAGTACAAAATATGGTCTCGGCAATGAGCAGATGAAGATCTAGATTCTGGGGACAGAAAGATAGTACAGTGTGTAGGCAAGTACCTGGTATATATTTAGTCCTTGGCACCACATACAGGCCCCATGAACCTGCCAGTAGTTTTTCCTAAAGTGCAAGCCAGGAGCAAGCCCTGAGCATTGCTGGATGTGGTCCAAAAACAAAACAGAACAAAAAAACAACAACAAAAATCTAGGACAGACATAGAATGATTGCACTTATTTGTGGGAGGTAAAAAAAAAGCATAATAAAAATGAGACTAATACTCAAAAACAGATTGGTCCACATTTGGAAGCCTGCCTCAAGTGCTGAGGGGGGCGGATGTGGAGAAGGCAGTTGGGATAGAGAAGGGACCACTATGACAAAGATAGTTGGGAATAACCACTCTGGATAAGAACTGCATGCCAAAAATAGGTAAAGGAGCAAACCTGGTAACCTCTTAGTATCTGTATTTCAAAACATAATGCCCCAAAGGAGAGAGTGAGAGAGAGAAAGAAAGAGAGAGAGAGAGAGAGAGAGACAGAGACAGAGAGAAAGAGAGAGAGACAGAGAGAGTAGTATGATTGATGCAAGAACACTTACCATTGCCAGCTAGATCCACCTCCTAGAGAGCCGGTTTCACCCCTGGTCTGCGTGGGACGGGCACGGAGGCCCAGCTCTGGGCAACCAAGCGAACGGCTCCTATTCCAACCAGGTACAGCCCGCCCCCAAGGGCCTGGGACCCTCTGTGCGCATGCCCAGCTAGCTCCATCGACGTTCCCAACTCCTCGCTCAGTGCCAGGGACTTTTTCCGGAGCCGCAGCCACGTTAGCGACCGCGAATTATTTTCCCACTTCATATGCCATAGGAACCATGAGCTACCTTCTTCAATGGAAACTTCTCTAGTTTAACTCAGTCACTAGAAACAGAGTAGCCAATAACTCATAGGCCTATCTTAACTCACACTGCATATCAAGCAGAATAGTAACAGTGAATGTTAAGGACTAAACCACAGTTTTTACAACGGTAAAGCAACGCAAAAGCCCACCAAACTTTCTTATTGAAGAGTCTAGCCCAGATGACACCCACAGTACTTCAGTGTTAGACAACCTCTCTGACAAGGAATTCAGGAGGGAGCTACTTAGGATGCTTAGGGAACTAAAAGAAACAATAGAAAGCAATGCCAATAGAAGACAAGAGGATTTGAAGGCAGAAATGAGGAAAATGCAATCAGAAATGTCAGACCTGAAAAATCTCGTAGGCGAATTGAAAAGCTCAGTGGAAGGCCTCAGCAGCAGAGTAACAGCGGCTGAGAACAGAATCAGTGAGCTCGAAGATGAAGTTCAGAGACTCTCCAGAAAAGAGCAGAAAATGGAAAAGAGACTCACAATTCGGGAACAGATGGCAAGAGAAGATCGCGATGAAGCCAAGAGGGGTAACATAAGAATTATTGGAGTCCCAGAGGGACAGGAAGAAAACCTTGATGAAGAAGAAACTGTCAAAGACATCATTGCTACAACGTTTCCAGAGCTGAAGAAAACTTGTGACCGTATTCAGGAGGCCCGAAGGGTACCAGCTAGAAGAAATCCGAATAAAAATACCCCAAGACACATTCTGATCAAAATGACCAAAACCTTAGACAGAGACAAAATTCTGAAAGCAGCAAGATCGAAGAAAGAAATCTCTTACAAAGGAGCATCCTTAAAATTCACAGCTGATTTTTCTGATTAAACCCTTATGGCCCAAAAACAGTGGTGGGATATAGTGAAAAAACTCAATGAAATAAATGCCTCCCCAAAAATTCTTTACCCAGCGAGATTCTCATTCATAATAGAAGGAACAACACACAGTTTCACAGACAAACAACAGCTCAGGAACTTCATAGACTCAAAACCGTGGTGACAAGAACAACTAAATGGGCTACTTTAAGGCAAGAAAGGCCCCTCAAATACACCAAATTTCAACAGAACAATGGGACAAAATCCCATAACAATAATCTCTCTCAATGTCAATGGGCTAAACGCACCAATTAAAAGACATAGAGTGGCAGGATGGATTAGAAAATTGAACCCAACATTCTGCTGCCTGCAAGAAACACATCTCAATAGTCAAAGCAAACACAGACTCAGAGTCAAAGGCTGGAAAACAATCCTACAGGCAAACAGCTCCCATAAAAAAGCTGGGGTAGCCATCCTAATATCAGACCACATCGATTTCAGAGTGAGGAAGGTCATAAGAGACAGTGAAGGTCATTTCTTATTGATCAAAGGATCTGTACAACAGGAAGAACTTACAATAATAAAAGTATATGCACCTAATGAGAGACCAGCAAAGTACTTAAAACAACTACTCACAGATTTGGAAAAAGACATCAACAGCAACACAATACTAGTGGGAGACTTCAACACTGCTTTGTCACGTCTTGATAGATCAACCAGACTCAAGCTTAGCAAGGACATACTTCATCTGAGGGAAACAATGGAAGAAAGGGAGTTAGTAGATATATACAGGACACTTCATCCACAAAAAGCTGAATACACATTCTTCTCAAGCGTACATGGAACATTCTCCAAGATAGACCACATGCTGAGCCACAAAACATGCCTCCAAAAAATTAAGAAGATAGAGATTGTATCGACAATCTTCTCAGACCATAATGTGCTGAAATTAGAAGTAAATCACATACAAAAACAGAAAACTAAATCAAATACCTGGAAATTAAACAGTGCTCTACTGAACAACGAGTGGCTTAGACAGGAAATCAAAGAGGAAATCAAAAGATTCCTAGAAACGAATGAAAATGAGGACACGAGTTACCAAAACTTATGGGACACAGCAAAAGCTGTGTTAAGAGGAAAGTTTATAGCTCTACAAGCATTCCTCAGGAAGGAGGAGCGAGCACACATAAGTAACCTAACCTCACAGCTTAAGAGCTTGGAGAAGGACCAAAAAAAGGAGCACAACCCGAACAGGAGAAAGGAAATAATAAAACTCAGAGCAGAGATTAACGAGATGGAAACCCCAAAAAACAATCCGAAAGATCAATGAAACCAAGAGCTGGTTCTTCGAGAAAATTAACAAGATTGATAAGCCTCTAGCAAAACTCACAAAGAAAGGGAGAGAGAAAACCCTAATAAACCGAATCAGAAATGAAAAGGGGGTCATTACAACAGAAACTACAGAAATTCAAAGAATCCGCAGGGAGTACTTTGAGAAACTGTATGCCACGGAACATCAAAACCTTGAGGAAATGGATAAATTCCTAGACTCCTAAAGACTCCCAAGGCTGAACCAAGAAGACCTGGAATACCTGAACAGACCTATCACCATCAAGGAAATTGAAATGGTAATAAAAAGTCTCCCCAAGCACAAACGTCCTGGTCCGGATGGATTCACTAGTGAATTCTTCCAAATCTTTAAAGAGGACTTACTCCCAATCCTCTTTAAGCTTTTCCAGGAAATTGAAATATCAAAAACACTTCCAAACAGTTTCTACGAAGCAAATATTACACTGATACCAAAAGCAGACAGAGATACCACAAAGAAAGAGAATTACAGACCGATATCCCTGATGAACACAGATGCAAAGATCCTCAACAAACTACTAGCAAATAGAATCCAACTACTCATCAAAAAGATCATACACCATGACCAAGTAGGATTCATCCCAGGGATGCAAGGATGGTTCAACATTCGGAAATCAATCAACATAATCCATCATATCAACAAAAGAAAAGATAAAAAGCATATGATTATATCAATAGATGCAGAGAAAGCACTTGACAAGATCCAGCACCCCTTCATGATGAAAACCCTAGCCAAAATGGGTATAGAGGGGACCTTCCTCAACATAATTAAAGCCATCTACCACAAGCCTACAGCAAGCATCATCCTCAATGGGGAAAAACTGAGAGCCTTCCCTCTAAGGTCAGGGACGAGACAAGGATGCCCACTCTCTCCACTGCTGTTCAATATAGTACTGGAAGTACTTGCAATAGCGATTAGGCAAGAAAAAGATATTAAGGGCATTCAGGTAGGAAAGGAAGAAATCAAGCTCTCACTATTCGCAGATGATATGATACTATACTTAGAGAACCCAATAACCTCCACCAAAAAACTCCTAGAAACAATAGACTCCTATAGTAAAATTGCAGGCTATAAAATCAATACCCAAAAGTCCATGGCATTCCTATATGCAAACAGTGAGAGAGAAGAAAGCAACATGAAAAAAACAATCCCGTTCACAATTGTGCCCCAGAAAATCAAGTACTTAGGAATCAGCTTAATTAAGGAAGTAAAGGACCTGTACAAAGAAAACTACAAAACGCTACTTCAGGAAATAAAAAGAGGACATGAGGAAATGGAAAGATATCCCCTGCTCATGGGTTGGGAGACTTAACATTGTCAAAATGGCAATACTACCGAAAGCATTGTATAAATTCAATGCAATCCCTATAAGGATACCCACGACATTCTTCAAAGAAATGGAGCAAACACTCCTGAAATTTATATGGAACAAGAAGCCCCCACGAATAGCTAAAGCAATTCTTGGGAAAATGAAAATGGGAGGAATCAACCTCCCGAACTTCAAACTGTACTACAAAGCAGTAATAATTAAAACAGCATGGTACTGGAACAAAGGCAGAACTGCAGACCAATGGAACAGGGTTGAATACACTGACATCTCCCCTCAATCATATGATAATCTAATCTTTGATAAAGGTGCAAGTAATGTGAAGTGGAGCAAGGAAAGTCTCTTTAACAAATTGTGCTGGCATCACTGGATGGCTACATGCAAAAAAATGGGCTCAGAACTCTGCCTAACACCGTGTACAAAAGTAAGATCAAAATGGATTAAAGACCTCAACATCAGACCAGAAACCATAAGGTACATTGAAGACAAAGTTGGCAAAACCCTCCATGACATTGAAGCTAATGGTATCTTCAAAGATGCCACGCCACTGGCCAAGCAAGTGAAAACAGAGATAGATAAATGGGACTATCTTAAACTAAGAAGCTTCTGCACCTCCAAAGAAACAGTGACCAAAATACAAAGACAGTCTACAGAATGGGAAAGGATATTCGCCGAATACACATCTGACAAGGGGTTGATATCCAGGATATACAAAATACTGGTTAAACTTCACAAGAAGAAAACATCCAACCCCATCCAAAAATGGGGCAATGAAATGAACAGAAAATTTCTCAAAGAAGAAATCCGAATGGCAAAAAAGCACATTAGAAAATGCTCTACATCATTAATCATCAGGGAGATGCAGATCAAAACCACAATGAGATACCATCTCACACCTCAGAGACTGTACCACATTCAAAAGAACAAAAACAACCGATGCTGGCGCGGATGTGGCGAGAAAGGGAAACTCCTTCACTGTTGGTGGGAATGTCGACTGGTTCAGCCCTTCTGGAAAACAGTATGGACGATTCTCAAAAAATTAGAAATTGCGCTCCCATTTGACCTAGCAATACCACTATTGGGAATATATCCCAGAGGGGCAAAAATGTATAGTCGAAGTGACATCTGCACTTGTTTGTTCATTGCAGCACTCTTTACAATAGCCAGAAACTGGAAGAAACCTGAATGCCCAAGAACAGATGACTGGTTAAAGAAACTTTGGTACATCTACACAATGGAGTACTATGTAGCTCTTAGAAAAGATGAAGTCATGAAATTTACATACAAGTGGTACAACATGAAAAGTATCATGCTAAGCGAAATGAGTCAGAAAGAGAGGGATAGACATAGAAAGATTGCATTCATCTGGGGGATATAAAGTAATGAAATATGAGATTTATACCCAAGAATAGCTGAGATCAGCACCAGGAGGATTACTCCATAGCTTAGTGGCCAGTCAGGCATTCTAGAGGAAAGGGCAGCTCAGACAGAGAAGGGAGCACCAAATAAAGGGTGTTTGGAGGACCCTCCCAGGCGGGGAGATGCATGTCCAAAGTGGACTATGGACTGAACATGTTTGCCACTCAATGCCTCTTTTGCAGACCACAACACCCAAAAGGAGAGAGAGAACACAGGGGATTGCCCTGCCACAGAGGCAGGGGGGATGGGGGGATGGGGGTGGGGGGGGGGTATTATCCATGGTGGTGGAAAATGGGCACTGGTGGAGGGATGGGTATCTGATCATTGTATAATCAAACCCAAGCACAAAAAATTGTAAATCTACAACTGTACCTCATGGTGTTTCACTAATAAAAAAAAATTGCGCATAAAAAATATTATTATGAACTATGAAATCTCAGTAATAAAATTTTAAATGGCTAAAAAAAAAGAACACTTACCATTAACAGTATTATTAACCATAGTGCCTAAAATAATATAAAATTTAAAAAATTAAAAGAGACAAAAGCATAACATTTGTTGTGCTATCCTCAGCAGTTGACGTAGTTGGGATGTCTATGAACTGATTTTAATATACAACAGGTACTCAATCCTTATTTAACTCAGTACTGTCTCATCACAATATCGAAAAAGAAGTCCCAACCCATACTGAACAACTCAGATGTCTGCAGTAGCTGCAGAAAATGAGAGGTCCCTGAGCACCAGATTGGTATGGGAGGAGCAGATGAAAAATCCACAGTGAGGAGTTGGAGAGCCCTGAAGTGTGGGTGACCATGGGGAATGTCCCAGTAAAGTAATACCAATACACTTTATTACCTCTGGAAGTGTGGCTAAGCAATGGCACCATGGGGAGTCTTACTATTACCATTATGAAGGTGAACATCCCTTATCAAAGCAATAGGTAAGAGGCTAGAATCTGGAAATCTTAGAGAAGGATGCTCAGTCAAAACTTGTCTCATCCTTCCCATTATGCAGGACCTAAGAGAGTGCATCCTAACCTGTTGTTCAGTCTCTACAGTTTGCTGAGTTAACCAGTATGCACTCAAACATGATCCTCAGTCCCTGAAACTGTATTTTAGTTCTTATTTCTGCAGTTCACTGAGCAGGCTGCCCATGAGTCCCTATCTCCTGGTCTGACTAAAAATCTCCTGGTCTGTCTCCTGCTAGTACTTGTTACCTGATTCTTGCATTAGCTTAGATCAGAATTCTTAAATGAAATGCTCAAGCAAAATGTGAATGGAAAAATGATGTTCAAAAACTATCTCCAATCAAGAATCATCAGTCATGCCAGATCATCACCTGGAGTTAAGGGAATTATTTTTAAAAATACATTAGGATAAAAACACACAGCTGGAACGTTTACTCCTTTAAAACCAGCTCTACAAAGGATATCCAGTGATCTACAAAAAGCAGGAAAATTCCAATCAGAAGGAGAATAATATACAAAGGTCTAAAAACAGGAGGAAAATGGAGAGGAGGTAAGTAGACTCAGATGGAATGCAAGAATTGCATGTGGCAAACCTTCAAGGGAAATAAAAATCAAAGCAGCAGGTGTAATCTGTACAGTAACCTGAAACAAAGAAACAAGAGCCCTAAATGAAAAGCTGGAAGAACTGGGTCTAAAGACATGTAAAGACCCTCTATTCCCAAATCAAAGTATGCATTTTTCTCCCTGCACCCAGGATAGTCTTCAAGACAGATTACATGCTGGAACATAATATGAATGTCCCCATAATCAAGGATATAGAAATTACTTCAAGTCTCGCCTCAGAATACAACATTATGAAGGTAGAAATTAGCCATGAAAGAAATTTAGGGAAAAATTCAAAGGTTGTAAATTACATTACATGATGTTGAACAACCAGTAGGTCAAAAAGAAATCAAAGAAGAATTAAAAGATTTTTGGGGGCTGGAGTAATATGCAATGGGAGGGCAGTTGCCTTCAATACAACTAACCCAGTTCAATCTTCTGGTATCCTATATAGTTACTAAGGCACCAGCAGAAGAAATTCCTGAGTGCAGATCAAAGAGTAATCCCTGAGCACTGCCTGGTGTGCCCCACCCCACAAAAATGAAGAAGAATTAAAAGATTCTTTAAAACAAATGAGAATGAAGACACAATTTACCAGAATTTTGAAATACAACAAGAGGAATACCAAGAGGAAGTTCACAGCAATACATCTTTATGGCAGGAAACAGGTAGAAACTAAAATAAATTACTTAACCTCACATCTTGAGAAGCTAGAGAAAGAACAAATGAAACCCAAAGAAAGTATAAGGAAGAGAAAATGGAAATAACAGAAATCAATTAAATAGATTTAATTTAATCCCATCAACGGCCAAGACTCAGTGACTATAAAAACCAGCTCCCGGAATCACGTGGCCGCGCGACATCTTATTATGACATCTTATTATCTCATTCCTACTTTGGACAAACTGGCAGGCTACCGATTGTAGCCTGCTCACATGGCAAACTCCCCGTGTCGTGCCCAACGTGCCAAAAAACAGTAACAATGATGGGTCTCATTCTCCTAAAGAGCCTTGAATATAATCTCAGGGCTAGGATGAAGGAGACGTTACTGGGGCCTGCTCGAGGCAATCGACGAATAACAATTAAATAGAAACCAGGAAAACAACATAAAGGGCTAATAAAACCAGAAGCTGGCATTTTGAATATTAAATAAGTCTGATAAGGAAGAAGTGGTATAAATAATAACAGAGATAGAAAAAAAGGAGAAATTATAACATAGGCCTCAAAAATACAAAGATGGGGCTGGAGCAATGCACAGCGGGGAGGGCGTTTGCCTTGCATGTGGCTCACCTGAGTTCGATTCCCAGCATTCTATATGGTCCCCTGAACACCGCCAGGGGTAATTCCTGAGTGCAGAGCCAACAGTAACACCTGTGCATCACCAGGTGTGACACAAAAAGAAAAAAAATACAACAGATAAGTGGTTACAATGAACAAATTTATGCCACTATGCTTAATATCTAAAATAAATGAGCAGGTTTAAAAGTTGTGTAACCTTCCAATGCTATATTTGAAAGCAGTAGAAAACCCAGACAAATCACAAGTAAGAACACTGAAAGAGCAATTAAAAAATTTACCTAGGAATACACACGCAGGTGCAAATGGCTTCACTAGTGACTTCTACCAAACCTTTATAGAAAATTTATTACCTGTACTCCTTAAACTCTTCCGGACTATTGACAAAACAAGAATCCTTCCTGAGAACTTCTGTGGAGTCAATATTACTAAGATACCAAAAGCAGAGAGCAATGTAATGGAAAAGAGAAACTATAGGGCAAATATTCCTGATGATTACAGATGCAAATAACCTCCTTTTTTTTTTTTGATTTTGTGGTCACACCTCAGTGTTGTTCAGAACTTACCTCTGGATCAGGACTCAGGGATTCTTCCTGGTATGGATCAGGGAACCATATGAAGAACCGGGATCAACCAGGCCATCAAGTCTGCCGGAGGGGAAAGGGTGTTGCCCCATTCACCCTCTCCTCTCTGGAAAGAAAGATGGCGGCCACATGGGAGCCTTGTGGACAGCAGGTATGAGCCGGGAGTGTGGGGGCGACTAAAACCTCATGGGAAGGGGGGCGTTCCGGTCCGTCCTTCACGCCCTACCGAGGTCACCAGTTGCCCCCCACGAGCGGCTCTCCAGCACGGCCACAGCCCCAGAAGCACAAGGGCTTAATGCAGAACCCAGCAGCTTGGAGCAGAAAAGTGAAAGGACTATGCGTTAATCCAGGCAATCATTTCTGCCCAGAGGGGAAAGGGTGTTGCTCCCTTCCGCCCTCCTCCCTCTGGAAAGAAAGATGGCGGCCACATGGGAGCCTTGTGGACAGCAGGTATGAGCCGGGGGTGTGGGGGCGACTAAAACCTCATGGGAAGGGGGGCGTTCCGGTCCATCCTTCACGCCCTACCGAGGTCACCAGTTGCCCCCCACGAGCGGCTCCCCAGCACGGCCACAGTCCCAGAAGCACAAGGACTTAATGCAGAACCCGGCAGCTTGGAGCAGAAAAGTGAAAGGACTATGCGTTAATCCAGGCCATCAAGTCTGCCGGAGGGGAAAGGGTGTTGCCCCATTCGCCCTCTCTTCTCTGGAAAGAAGGATGGCGGCCACATGGGAGCCTTGTGGACAGCAGGTATGAGCCGGGGGTGTGGGGGCGACTAAAACCTCATGGGAAGGGGGGCGTTCCGGTCCGTCCTTCACGCCCAACCGAGGTCACCAGTTGCCCCCCACCAGCGGCTCTCCAGCACGGCCACAGCCCCAGAAGCACAAGGGCTTAATGCAGAACCCAGCAGCTTGGAGCAGAAAAGTGAAAGGACTATGCGTTAATCCAGGCAATCATTTCTGCCCAGAGGGGAAAGGGTGTTGCTCCCTTCCGCCCTCCTCCCTCTGGAAAGAAAGATGGCGGCCACATGGGAGCCTTGTGGACAGCAGGTATGAGCCGGGGGTGTGGGGGCGACTAAAACCTCATGGGAAGGGGGGCGTTCCAGTCCGTCCTTCACGCCCTACCGAGGTCACCAGTCACCCCCCACGAGCGGCTCTCCAGCACAGCCACGGCCCCAGAAGCACAAGGACTTAATGCAGAACCCAGCAGCTTGGAGCAGAAAAGTGAACGGACTATGCGTTGATCCAGGCCATCAAGTCTGCCGGAGGGGAAAGGGTGTTGCCCCATTCACCCTCTCCTCTCTGGAAAGAAAGATGGCGGCCACATGGGAGCCTTGTGGACAGCAGATATGAGCCGGGAGTGTGGGGGCGACTAAAACCTCATGGGTCAGGGGGCGTTCCGGTCCGTCCTTCACGCCCTACCGAGGTCACCAGTTGCCCCCCACCAGTGGCTCTCCAGCACGGCCACAGCCCCAGAAGCACAAGGGCTTAATGCAGAACCCAGCAGCTTGGAGCAGAAAAGTGAAAGGACTATGCGTTAATCCAGGCAATCATTTCTGCCCAGAGGGGAAAGGGTGTTGCTCCCTTCCGCCCTCCTCCCTCTGGAAAGAAAGATGGCGGCCACATGGGAGCCTTGTGGACAGCAGGTATGAGCCGGGGGTGTGGGGGCGACTAAAACCTCATGGAAAGGGGGGCGTTCCGGTCCATCCTTCACGCCCTACCGAGGTCACCAGTTGCCCCCCACAAGCGGCTCTCCAGCACAGCCACGGCCCCAGAAGCACAAGGACTTAATGCAGAACCCAGCAGCTTGGAGCAGAAAAGTGAACGGACTATGCATTGATCCAGGCCATCAAGTCTGCCGGAGGGGAAAGGGTGTTGCCCCATTCGCCCTCTCCTCTCTGGAAAGAAAGATGGCGGCCACATGGGAGCCTTGTGGACAGCAGGTACGAGCCGGGAGTGTGGGGGCGACTAAAACCTCATGGGAAGGGGGGCGTTTCGGTCCGCCCTTCACGCCCTACCGAGGCCACCAGTTGCCCCCACGAGTGGCTCTCCAGCACGGCCACAGCCCCAGAAGCACAATGACCTAATGCAGAACCCAGCAGTTTGGAGCAGAAAAGTGAAAGGACTATGCGTTAATCCAGGCAATCATTTCTGCCCAGAGGGGAAAGGGTGTTGCTCTCTTCCGCCCTCCTCCCTCTGGAAAGAAAGATGGCGGCCACATGGGAGCCTTGTGGACAGCAGGTATGAGCCGGGGGTGTGGGGGCGACTAAAACCTCATGGGTCGGGGGGCGTTCCAGTCCGTCCTTCACGCCCTACCGAGGTCACCAGTCACCCCCCACGAGCGGCTCTCCAGCACGGCCATGGCCCCAGAAGCACAAGGACTTAATGCAGAACCCAGCAGCTTGGAGCAGAAAAGTGAACGGAGTATGTGTTGATCCAGCCCATCAAGTCTGCCGGAGGGGAAAGGGTGTTGCCCCATTCGCCCTCTCCTCTCTGGAAAGAAAGATGGCGGCCACATGGGAGCCTTGTGGACAGCAGGTATGAGCCGGGAGTGTGGGGGCGACTAAAACCTCATGGGAAGGGGGGCGTTTCGCTCCGCCCTTCACGCCCTACCGAGGCCACCGGTTGCCCCCCGCGAGCGGCTCTCCAGCACGGCCACGACTCCAGAACACAGAAACCAATTTCTTAACTATCTGACTTTCAGTAGAAATACTTCCAGGGTCAATAGGTAAAATAGCAGAAATCCAAAACCAACATTTAATTCTTGAACCCAGCTGGAGAAAGCAAATCACTTCACAATGCTTTTTCAGCATGTCTGATTTGGGGGGGGGTAAACTCTAAATAATAGTGGTGAATCTTTTATTAAAACAATGAATCTAATCAAAGCAGATAGAGTGTTAAGTAGAATTCATCTGCCTCACAGGGACGGGGAGGGGTGGGGGGTGGGGTTTTATTGGGGTTCTTCAGGGTAATAAATAAGTATTGGTAAAGGGAAATGTGTTTGATATTTGCATGACTGAGACATAAACCTGAAAGCTTTGTAACCTTTCCCACAGTGATTCAATAAATAAAAAAAAAAAAAGAACCGGGATCAAACCTAGGTCATCAGCATGCAAGGCAAGCACCCTATCCACTTTATTTTCACTGTGGTAGCTAAATGCAAATATCCTCAATAAAGTCTTAATGAACTGAAATATCCTCAATAAAGTCTTAATGAACTGAATTCGGCAACATTACAAAAGGATCATGCATGAGATCAAGTTGCATTTATTTCTGGGACTCAAGGAAGTTTCAATATATATGAAACAATTATTGTCATTCAACATAATAACAAAACAAAATATAAAAATTATATGATAATATCAATTGACAAAAGCTTTGGGAAGATTTAACACACATTATTTAGTTTTTAAAAAATACTCGACAGTGACCAAAATACAAAGACAGTCTACAGAATGAATGGGAAAGGATATTCGCCCAATACACATCCATCAAGGGTTTGATATAGAAAACATCCAACCCCATCAAAAAATGGGGCGACGAAATGAACAGAAACTTTCTCAAAGAAGAAACCTGAATGGCAAAAAGGCACATGAGAAAATGCTCTACATCGTTAATCATCAGGGAGATGCAGATCAAAACCACAATGAGATAATCATCTCACACCACAGAGACTGGCCCACAACCAAAAGAACAAAAGCAACCAGTGTTGGCACTGATGTGGCGAGAAAGGGACTTCACTGCTGGTGGGAATGCGAACTGGTTCAGCCCTTTTGGAAAACAGTATGGACGATTCTCAAAAAATAGAAATTGAGCTCCCATTTGACCCAGCAATACCACTCCTGGCAATATATCCCAGAGAGGCAAAAAAGTATAGTCGAAGCGACATCTGTAGTTGTCTGTTCATTGCAGCACTGTTTACAATAGCTAGAATCTGGACAAAACCTGAGTGCCCGGGAACAGATGACTTGTTAAAGAAACTTTGGTACATTTACACAATGAAGTACTATGTAGCAGTTAGAAAAGATGAAGTCATGAAATTTACATACAAGTGGTACTACATGGAAATTATCATGCTAAGCAAAATGAGTCAGAAAGAGAGGGACAGACATAGAAAGATTGCATTCATCTGGGGAACATAAAGTAACAAAATAGGAAACTAACACCCAAGAATAGCCGACATAAGTACCAGGAGGTTCACTCCATGGCTTGGAGGCCAACCGCACATGCTAGGGGAAAAGGCAGCTCATATAGAGAAGGGAGCACGAAATAAAGGGTGTTGGGAGGATCCTCCCAGGATGGGAGATGCGTGCTGAAAGTAGACTCTAGACCGAACATGATTCCCACTCAATGCCTCTTTTGCAAACCACAACACCCAAAAGGAGAGAGAGAACAAAAGGGAATGCCCTGACACAGAGGCAGGGTCAGATTGGGGAGGTTGGGGGTGCGAGGGATTCTGGGATCAGTGGTGGTGGAGAATGGGCACTGGTGGAGTGATGGGCACTCAATCATTGTATAATTGAAACTCAAGCACAGAAATTTGTAAGTCTAAAACTGTACCTCCTGGTGTTTCACTAATAAAAGTTAAAAAAAAAAACTTGATAAAATAGGGAGCATCAGTGGTGCAATCGGTTAGTATGCGGTACTTATATGGATGAAAGGAACCAATTTCAAGAGAGTAAAGGCCATATTCAACAAACCCAACGATAGCA
This sequence comes from Sorex fumeus, assembly GCF_029834395.1. Taxonomy (NCBI): domain Eukaryota; kingdom Metazoa; phylum Chordata; class Mammalia; order Eulipotyphla; family Soricidae; genus Sorex; species Sorex fumeus. The sequence goes on from NW_026606118.1 coordinate 22,949,338, forward strand.
TCATAATGATGCAAAACTGAAAATCTTCCCTCTAAGATCAGCTACTAAGCATGGTTGCTCACATTCATCTCGTCACAGCGAATAGGCAAGAAAAAGAAATGTATTCAAATTGACAAATTAAACTATTAAGACTTGGAGATAACAATATACATGGAAGACACTAAGACCCCACTAAAAAACTCTTAGAAACAATAAACCAATACAAAAAAGGTAGAGACTACACAATTAACATGCAAAAGTCACTTGTATTTATATATGCAAACAACGTATATGTGTGTATATATATATATACATATGTATATGTGTGTGTGTGTATGTGTATGAGTGTATGAGATTATTAAAATAGAAGAAAATGGAAGAAGAGTCAATGTTCATGGATTGGAAGAAATAACGTTATCAAAATGAATATGCAAAGCACTTAGACATATTCAATGCAATCTCAGATTATCAACAGTTAATTTTTCTTTCTCTGCTCACATAATCAGTCACAAACATCTGCCTACTAAAATTCTTCAAGTTGCTTTATTGCTTTCTGCTTGTCTGCCATATCCATCTTGTAAGAGTTTTAGAAAACTTTTACTACTCTTTTTATTTAACTTCCTTTTCTTTCCCCAAGAGAGCTCTGGAATGTTTCATTATCCCCACCCGTTCCCCACTCCACCCCTAACTCTCTGATATAAATTAGAAAATTTTGCCAAATTTCTATGCTCTGGAACTTTAATTTTCAGATATATATTATATATCACTGGTACATATAATTTCTAGGTCAATTTTTTAAGAGAACATTTCTCTTCTGAATCATGTTCAAGAGGGAAATGTAAACATATTAAAATGTAAATCCAAATTTTCTTATTTAAGAAAATTTCTTATTATTCTTACATTTTCCCAAGAAACTATTTTTTAACCGTATGCAAATTTAATAAACATAACATTTTAGTGGTATTTTCACAATTTATAATAATTTTACTAATACAGTGATTTTTAAAAATATTTTAATAATTCATCAAAGGTTGACTTTAGTAAACAAATTTTGTTTTGTTAATTATAAATATCATATTGTATTACATTATTTTTCTCATATCTTTTTGTCTATCTTGATTTCACTTTTTCTCAAAAATTATAGGTTAGGTTGCTGATTTCTCATTGCATTTATTTTATATTAGTTTTTATATTAAGATTTTAACTTTATAAATATTTCTATGGTGCACATTATATGTTTGTTTTATAAATATTATCACTATTCTGCTTTAAATACTTTTCATTTTAAATTATGATATTTCCTTAGAAAACCGTGAAGAAGTTCTAAAAATATTGATACTAAATTGTGTATTATCACTGTCACTGTCCTCCTGTTGTTCATCAATTTGCTTTAGGGGACCCACTAACATCTCTATTGTGACACTTGTTACTGTGTTTGGCATATCGAATACATCACGAGTAGCTTGCCAGGCTTTGCTGTGAGGGCGAGATACTCTCGGTAGCTGGCCAGGCTCTCCGAGAGGGGCAGAGGAATGGAACCTGGGTCAGCCAGATCAACGGCGTGCAAGAGAAATGCCCTACCTGCTGTGCTATCGTATCATAATAATACTAATTTATGTATCATAAACTTTCATTGTACTCAATATTTCTATTACATCACTTGATCACTTGACATCCTGTTATTCATCAATTTGCTCGAGTGGGCGCCAGTAATGTCTCCATTCATCCCTGTCGTGTGCTAGTGTAGCCCAATGGCGTCTGCTTGTTCTAAGAATACAAAGAGCCTCAAACCAATCGTTTAGGGTCTTGAAAAAGTCTGACCTTCTCGTAGGTGGGCAGCCAAGCGATCTTTTGACGTCTCGTGGAATCCAGTCGATAATGGCTCTAGTCCAGCTGTCGTCTCCAAATCTCATTACATGTCCAACTCATCTGATTTTTGACACCTTAGCAAACGAGACAGCATCCCTGATTCTTGACCATCTACGGAGGTCAGAATTCAAGATTCTTCTCTCACTTGAGTGAAGCGAGATACTCTTTTGATTCCTGTTTGGGAGACCCAAGTAGCGTTCTCATCCTGCTTTTGTAGGGTCCAGGTCTCTGAAGCGTATGTTAATGCAGGAAGAACAGTGGAATCAAAGAGATGTGCCCGGAGCCAGAGGTTCTTCATCCTCTTAGCTATTTCTTCGACGCTCTTGAAGGCGTTCGAAGCCACTCTCTTCCTCCTGCGCAATTCAGGTTCCAGGTCATTCATCATGTTGACTTCTCAACCTAGGTACACATAACTGTTGCATTCAGAGATGGTTGTTCCATTGAAAGCGAAAGGGACGTCAAGAACAAGTCTGTTTCTCATAAACATTGTCCTCGTGAGATTCAGCTGGAGTCCAACCTTTCCACACTCATGGTCGAAGTCAGCAACCCCGGGATTCCACACAGAAGACCCACCCTACCGGTACAAGATAAATACCTACCGGCAGACCACTACCTCCACTACCTCCACTACCCATTTGCCGCCACGCTCCAGAATGCTTTCTGGACTATGCAGCCACGTTGTGGCCATCACAAGACACATCATAAGACACTAAATACCCATCTTCCAGGATAGCTGCACCATATTTGATATGGTTCGAATATGGTTTGAACCATGGGAACACCTGAAAGGGTGATTAGAGGCCACCCTCAAAGCCTCTATCTCTCTCGGAGAGCCTAACAAGCTACTGAGAATATCCTGCCCACACAGCAGAACCTGGCAAGCTATCCATTGCGTATTCGATATGCCCAAACCAGTAAATACAATGGGTCTCTTTCTATTACATACACATTTGTAAAGAATGTTTCTTTTGTATTACTGGTGTTGAGTTCTGAATTTGCTCATTAGATAAAACTCATTAATTGTATTTGTCAAGAACAAATACCAAATGATCTTACTCATCTTTGGTATCTAGAGAAACAAAATAGGGAATGGAAGTTACCAAATGATGACAAATGCTTGGTCTTAGATTACAGAACAGAATGGCAAGTAAAGGAGAGGCGGGGAAGCTAGGTGTGGGAGTGTTGAGGTAGACAACATGTACCATAAGGACACTAGAGGAAGATCTTGGCACTTTGATGATGGTAAGAAGAGGTAACTATTCATTATAAGGATAAGCATTAGCTGAAACTTGTGCCCAAACTATTAAATAATTAGAACTTTTAAATAAATAAGTTTGCCAAGAAAACGGGATGAAGGCAGGTGGGAGGGGAACTTAAGATATTAGTGAAAAGTAACTAACAATAAATAGTGTTTGGTGCTGTGTTAAAACATTGTATGCCTGAAACTCTATTATTAATACTACTGTAAATCATGGTACATAAATAAAAATTGGAAAGGAAAGTGAAAAAAATATATTTTCAATTAATTGCTTTCTGATCATATCAATCAATTACTCAAAGAGATAGGCTAAAAATTAAACTATGATAAAATATACACTTTTTGCACTTAATGTAATGTCTTGTTTTTACATTTTGGGACTATGTCTTCAAACTCACAGTTTTGGATTTTATATTTTCTTATGTATTTTTTCTGTTAGTGACATATATCCAATTCTTTTTAATCATTATGCTGTTTGTGTATTTCTTTTATTAATAGTTAAAATGGGTATTCTTGATAGTATTTTTCAAGTATTTTTATGTCTTTATTTCTATGCATCTGTTATATGACTATTATAAACAATATTTGGTTTTTCAATGTCCAAAAAATCCCAAATTTGTAATGGCAAAAAAGACCCCAAGATTCTCATAGAAAACAGGCAACAAATTCCTTTATGTGAACAATTTCTTTAAATGTCAATGGACTGAATTCTCCTGCCAAGAGGTATAAAGTGACAAGATGGACCAGAAAACAAACTTTTGTTATTATAAAGTCCTCTTGCATTCTCTCAATAAACATAAGTTCATAGTGAAAGGCTGGAAAACAATAACACACTAAACTTAGTCAAAAAGGGAAGCAAGAGTCATACCTCTAGTAGACCAAATAGTGTTCAAACTGAAGACTGAGAAGTAGTGTCAAGACTACATATTGGTTTAAGGTATCCATAGCTGGAGCAGATTGAACTCTTACTGATTTTTATCACCAGATGAATGGTCAGAAAAGCTTAGAACTGCTAAAAGAATCTTGAAGATACTTCGACGGCAGCACAAGAGTAGTGGGAGGTCCCACTCTTGTCATTGGGAAGATTAGCCAGCCAGAACATCAATAAGGAAAAGAGATCCACATATTATGAATTGGAAGAAATGCAAATAATAGATAAATACAGAATTCCCCATCCCTTTCAGGGACTCGAGCTATAACAGAGAGTAGGGTGTTGCCTTTTAAGTGGCATCCTATATGGTCTCTAGAAGCAGGCACAAGTCCTGAGCACAGCTGGATGTGGCCCCAAAACAAATAAAAAACCCTCCAAATACACCTTCTAAAATGCAAAGATCTAGGATATGCCAAACACTGAGACACAATTCATATGTCCATAAAGCTACAACATAGAAATTATATTAATTATCTTCTATAAAAATTTGTTCACACCTGGCAGTGCTCAAGATTTACTTGTGACTCTGTTCAGGGTTTACTCCTGGCCTGCTCAGGTGACCACATGCCGTGCCAGGAATTGAAACTGGTTTGACTGCATGAAGGCAAGTACTCTATCTCTTGTACTATCTCTCCAGCCTCATGTGAAATATCTTTTCAGACCACAATGTCATGAAGTTAGAAATTAACAAAGAAAGTTGGGAAGAGCTCCAACATTTGGAAACTGAACAAAACTTAAATAAACTTTAGTAAAAGAAAAAATAAAAAAAAAGATTGTGTGAAACAAATAATATCAGAACCTATAGGGTACAATAAAAGGAGTTCTAAGGGGGAGCTTCATAATAATACTGACTTACATTACAGAACATTTAAATGGAATCAGGTCAGCCCACAAAAGCACTTCAGTGATTCTCTTAGGGTGCTAGGATTTATGGAGATTTTTTTGAGTCTCTAGTATCAGAGGTGTTTAATGGTGGCAAATAGATACTAACGTACTTACCTCTTATATTTAGACTTTCAAAATAATGACTCCAAGGCACTAGCTGTCTTTTTTTAGCTTGTAAGTGTAGAGCCAGTAAGAGAAGCCAGGTGGCCTGAAACCAGTTGCTTTTCTCCTTCCCAGCCCCTGGCTTTCTTCTTAGTAAAGGATGCAGCAGCAAGGGCTTCTACCAGCTCAAATGTTTGGATAGGCACTGGGCTGTGGAACCAAGCAGGGCATATGAACATCAGAATTATCTCCTGAGAAATTCCCTTTCCTATTATTTGGCGGTGATCCAGAGAAACACAGACAAATGGCCTTGCAATAGTATCTCTCCTGCTCCTGTCAAGGGTCAAGATTTTAGAGTGATCCCCAACTCTTCTGTCCATCTACATGCTACTTCCGCCTTGGGTTCTCTATCTCTCCTTTCCATAGCTTTAGCCTTTTCCTCCAACTTTTTTCTTTACTTTTCAGTTATCTCCAGAATGGCACTGGCATGCCATGTGTACTTACTTAAATTTAAATTAATTAAAATAAAACGTTTGAAACTCATTTGCTTAGTTGTTTGTGTGTTTTAGTGTCTATGTGTTTTGTTTTATTTTGTGGCCATACCCAGCTGTGCTCAGGGGCTATTCCTGAATTGGTCTTGAAATGCTGGAAAATCATGTGGGACTAGGGATGGAATCTGAGCCTCCCACATGCTAAACCCACACTCCAGGGAAATTTGAGCATCCTCCTTGCTCTCAGGTGCTTAGTTTTTATAAACTGACGTTGAGGACTCAGTAGCTAGTGTTGGGTAGTGGGTTACTTTTGTCAGAAAACACACTGTAAATAGAACATTTCCATCATCATAGAAAGTTCATTAGACAGGATTGAAGTAAAGTACAAGTGACTGGCGAGTTGAAAATAATTTTTTTCTTTAGGGAGAATTATATTTAATGAATCGTTCTAAATGAACCTATCTCTGATATTAGCCTTTAAAGGGAGTGTTGTAAGAGTGCAAGCCCTGGACTGTCTCAGAAAGCACAATACCAGGACCAGTAGTTTTCCAAACTAATTGCATTGCCTGGGTAACGAAAATAACATGGCAAAAAGGTCATTGTTGTCAAAACTCTCCAAGTTTTAATACTCAGCAAGATGAAAAAGAAAAGAGAAGAACACTTATTAATATGTAGCAAATTTATGCTCCTTTTTAGATTTATTTTAAGGTCCCATTTCCTCGAAATATTAGGATAAGGATTTTTTTTTCGTTATTAATGGAAAGTTACAATAACTTAAGGGAATTAAGGTTTTTAATAGATCATTTGGGAAAGCTTAAATGAATAGGAATGTCTTACTCATTCTTCCATGATCTAACCATTAATAACTGCAATTCAGTGTACAAAAGGAGAAGAAGAAGAAGATTCAAAGGACGTGTATCCACCAGGAGTCAAAGTCCATTCTATTTATGCACTGAAGAGAAAGAATAACTGAGAGCTCCAGAAAAGAGTTACAGAATTCAGAGGATTGAGCCAGAGAGATAGTACAGCAGGCTGAATGCTTGCCTTGCATGAAGCTGACTCCATTTCCGTCCCCAGCACCACTATAGTCCCCTGAGCCTTACCTGGAATGATCCCTTAGCGCAGAGCCAGGAGTAAGCCCTGAGCACTGCCATGCGACCTTCAAAACAAACGAACAATTCAGAGCATTATTTCAACAAGTGTTTTTTTTTCTGGTTTATATTAGTCAACTGATGCTAGCATTTTTTTTGGGGGGGAGGGGAAATCACAGCCAATGATGCATAGGAGTTACTCCTGGTGGTGATCAGGGGACCATTTGGGATGCTGGGGATCGAATCTAGTCAGCTGCATTCAAGGCAAAGTTCCTACCCATTGTACTATAGCTCTGGCCCTGATTCTAGCATTCTTAACCTTTCTCCCTTTTCGCAGTTATTATTAGAATTAGATTTCCTTGCAGAGCATTTCATAATTTTTAGGAAAAGCTCTAATAGAAGAGTTGAATTTAAAGAAAAGTGCACTTGGAATATTGTCTTTCTGAGTCAAATGCAGTGATTCGATCATGTTTATTCTGTGTAGTTTCTAAAATTTGAGTAAAAGGAAACAGATTCTTGACTTTAATTAATTATAATAAATCAATATTCTTCATATTGAAGGGTCAATACGAAATAAAAACAACCTTTTCTTGGTTACAATGTAAAATTAAATACGTATCAGCCTGAGTTATAGCCCAGGATATAGAAGGATAATTCAGAACTCCATTTGATGGGAAAAGTCAGTCCAGACTTCATATTCTCCAATTCCTGGGTGCTTAGTTTAGTGAATCTCAATACAGTGAATACATTCTTTGAAGGTCAGGCATCTTACTGACAGGAGGTTATATTTATCCAAATAAAGTATAGTTTCTTATTGCTAGAAGCTTTGCAATTGATCATTTGATGCACTGAATCATCTATGCAGCCGGTTCACAAGGAAACTTTAGCCTATGAAAATAAAATAAATTCCATTTCTTACCTACTATGTGTCTTATAATTTTATTTAGTTAATTATGTGTGTATTGGAGGAACTGGTATTGAATGTTTATTCTGGTATGGTAGCTTGATGACATTTTTGCTTAAGTAACTTTGCTTATCCTTAAAATTCATCCTTGGGGTTTTTAGATTAGAATCTTATAATGCTAATTTCCTTCATTCTTTCTCTCTGACAGTGATTTATCTTCTCTCTTTCCCTTTGTTCTCTTCTGTTTTCCTTTTGATGAGAACTTTTCCTTGGAATTATTTATCAAGGCATATACTGGATTTTAGATAGTTTTAGTACTTCTCAAGATAGAAATCAAACACAGGAGCAGGTTCCAAAGCAAACATAGATACCATATACAGAGCCAGGGATCAAACTACTGGTGGCCTCATGGAAGGCAAACACCTCTTTTTGTTTGTTTTTGTTTTGATTTTGGGGCCACACCCCGCAACGTTCAGGAGTTACTCCTGACTCTGTAGTCAGAAATCACTCCTGGCGGTGCTTGGGAGACTATATGGGGTGCCAGAGATTGAATTTAGATTAGCTGTGTGGAAATGTCCTATCTGCTGTACTCTCTGGCCCTTGATGAGAACTTTTTTAAATTATGTTTTAAAAAAACTTTTTTAGTCACCATGAGATACACAGTTACAAAGCTGTTCATCACTGGATTTTAGTCATACAATGTTCCATCACCCACCCCTCCACAAGGGCACACTTCCCACCATCAATGACCCCTGTTTCCCTCCCAACATTCCCCCACCCCCAGTCTGTCTCTACTGCAGTCACTTAATTTTCTTATGTCTCTCTCTCTCTCTCTCTCTCTCTCTCTCTCTCTCTCTCTCTCTCTCATTAAGAACTTTTAAGATCTGCTCAAATTTACCATACAAAATTATTAACTATCATTACTATGATATACGTTACATTTCTTTTAATATTTAAAAGTTGTAGCTTTAATTTTAGTTCTGAAGCATTCTTTCTAGTCTTGGATCACTTTATTTTTTAATTAAAATAATTCATCATTATTTTAAAGCTCATAATTTATATATTTTGACCATATGATAAGGTATAACTCACATAAAATTAATGAACAGAGGACATCTGCATTTTTTGAGATGGCTGCTCCAAAGCCCACATCTTTCACAAGAGAGAGGGAGGGAGGTTGAAACTCCAGCTACTGTGGCATGAGTTGCAGAACAAACATGGAAGATCAGAATTTTGGAACTCTTTCTTAATTCTCCAGATTCCCATTGAATTCTTCCTCCAAGAAAGGAGAGATGCACTTGGCTGCCAAATATTAGGTGTGGAACTCGGACTTTGAACCTCAGCAATTTTAGAATCATTGTCCCTCCAGGCTCTTCTCCTCTTTAGAACTCAGCTTCTGCAGTTGCCAGAGCCCTGGGCTATGAAACCCACACCCTGCAGTTTAGCTGTTCCTGAGGAGAATGGCATTGTATGGAAGGTTAAAATCCCTACCTTTATTTGATTATTAAATTTATTTTATTTATTAAATTTATTTATTTATTAAATAAAAATTAAATAAATTAAATTTATTTTATTAATAATTAAATAAATTATTAAATTTATTTTATTATTAAATTATTGGAAATCCAGCAATACTCTCCACACAAGAAGCATCTGTAAGGAATTTCTCATTGAGGATGGATGCATGCCTGGTGGCAATTAAATTCATGAAAAGGTAACAACATAGATAGGAATCAACCAGAACCAGAACATAGAATGGCATCAATTAAACCTCATAAATCAATATTCATTCTGAGTATTCATTCTTTAAACTTATCATCTAAAAAACACAGAGTGGCTATAGATTTTTTAAAGGTCTGTATTTATCTAAATTATATATTCAAGTTCATCATATTCTTAAACAGACTTGGGGTGAAAGGATAAAGTGTTTTACAACAACTACATTAAAAGAGGCTGGAGATGCTAGATGGATAAAAAGTCGATATAAATGCTCAAGGGAATACTACCTAGCCATTTAAAGAGGCTTAGCTTTGTCTTTTGAGATAAAATAAATAGGCTACGCTGTGAAATAAAACTGAAAATGAAAGATACTTACCATATGACTTCACTCTTATGTGGAATATAGATAACCAAAGCAAACAAACTGGTCAACATAAGCGTAACATATTCTGTGGAAAATACGGTGGTTACCAGTTACCAGAATAAAAAGGGAAGAGGCTGGGAGGAAAGGGAAGGGGGAACCATTTTAATAGGGTGATGTCAGTGGGACTTTTGGGAACAGTGCAGTGGCATTCATACGTGTACAGAGATTTGAACTTCTAGAAATCTTTGATAATATTATAAGGTAATGATGAATTATTTTCATTAAAAAATAAAGTGATCCAAGACTAGAAAAAATGCTTCAGAACTAAAATTAAGGCTACAATTTTAAATATTAAAAGAAAAGAATATATATACCCAGTTAGAGAGATAGTACAGTGAGGTAAGTGCTTGCTTTGCGTGCAGCTGACCTGGGTTTGATCTCTGCCACCCCATATGATCCCTCAAGCCCTGCAAGGAGTGATCCTGAGCATAGAGCCTTAAAGTCCTGAATCTGCACCTCCCCAAGTATACACATGTAAATACATTTTTAAATAAAATGGAAAAGAAAATTTTAATACTTAAACTTTAATTGTAAAGATTTTCTTCTTCTTCTTCTTCTTCTTCTTCTTCTTCTTCTTCTTCTTCTTCTTCTTCTTCTTCTTCTTCTTCTTCCTCCTCCTCCTCCTCCTCCTCCTCCTCCTCCTCCTCCTTCTCCTCCTTCTACTCTTCCTCTAATTTTTTTAGGGCCACAGTCTGTGGTACTCAGTGTTTTACCCCAGTTACTCTTAGATTTGTGTCCAGGGATCATTCCTGGTAGTACAGGTGTTGCCGGGGATAGAATTTGTGTTTGCTAAAGAAAAACTGCTATTATAAACTACTAGTATAAAAATGTAAGCTATCTTTCTTTCAATTGTCTGTCTTTTTGAACATTCCATTTTGATTAAATTTTAGCAATTTTAGTGGCAGACTCATGCTATACGTACATGATCTTGTAATAGAGCAAAGTTAAAATATCTTCAATGCTTATCAAATCCAAATCAAATTGCTTTGGTTGGAGAAACTAGGGATGCTACTAACGTTTCTGTAACTTACATTCCCAACATTTTCCTTCTCACTCTTCTGATATTAACTGCTCCCATCTGACTGCTTTCCCCCCTTCTCATGCATCTCCGTGAGCATTCTCCACTGTTGTGTATCCCTGAAGTCTACTCTGCATTCAATGTGTCTCTCATTCAGGAACTTTGTTACACATTACAGACCTCCATCATCATCACTACCATTATCATCATCAAGATCATTGTAACTGTTACTCAGGCATACTGCGCTGAGCACTCTGTAAGCATTATCTTGTTTTATTCTCATGATACCCTTCTAAGATGTAGGGGAAAGGATTTTAAAATGTTGCTCAAATTTACAAACTGGCCATGTAGAAGTAGAATTGGATCTCAGGCTTACAAACTCCAAGGTTCATATTTCCTGTATAAGGAAAGAATACTTTAACTGAAGGAAAAGAAATTTTAGGGAGTAAAACATCTTAGAAGTTAAAAGAGATAATATAAGTAGAAGATAAGGAATACATTATTGGGAATTGGAGAGAAGAAAAATGATAGGAATATCACATGATGCAATTAACAAGATAACATTTGAATAAATATTTAAGACAAATAAATAAATCAAGAAAAAGCCTCCATTACAAAGTTTGGTGAGTAAGATGCATGTGTTTGCAACAACAGCTATAAATCACATTGTTCATAATGAAGATAAGTAGAGAAAAAATACTTATTTGTTGATTATATCTTAAATATAATCTATTCGGATATCACTGATACGTGGTAGTTAGAATAACTGGATGGCCGGAGTGATAGCACAGCGGTAGGGCGTTTGCCTTGCACGCAGCCAACATGGCCGACCCGAGTTCGATTCCTCTGTCCCTCTCGGAGAGCCCGGCAAGCTACTGAGAGTATCTTGCCCCATGGCAGAGCCTGGCAAGCTCCTCGTGACGTATTCGATATGCCAGACACAGTAACAACCAAGTCTCCAATGGAGACGTTACTGGGCCCGCTCGAGCAAATCGATGATCAACGGGAGTGCCTTTACCTTTTACCTTTAGAATAACTGGATGATGGAATAAAACGTTTTAAAGAGGGATGCCCTGAATAACCTTGGCCCCAGAGTATAGGGAGAAGGAAATGAAGAATGGAGGAGAGGGAGAGAAGAGACGGATGAGGAGAAACAGGAGCCAGGGTAGGGGAACCAGGTACAAAATGGTTTTAAGGAATGATAAAGCCAAACAGCCAAATCACAGTCAACAACACTGAAATCAAGAGACACAAATTTTAACAATGTAACTTAGAATGGTGCCTACCAGGAGGATAGGCTGCAGGTGATGGAGGGATGGTGATGGGAGGGAACCTGACAACATTGATGAAAGGAAGTTGGCAGTGGTGGTGCGATTGGTGCTGCAATATTGTGTGTCTAAAACTCAACTATGAATAACTTTTAAATCACAGAGCTTTAATTTTAAAAAATGGGGGAATGGGAAGAGAAAGAAAAAATACATGACCTGTTGTGCTTTTTGCTTTAGGTACATGAGACTTGCCCAAAGAAGGTAGCTCTTATGCCATGGAGAAAGAGAGACAGAGAGGGACAGAGAGACAGAGAAAGAGAGAGACAGAGGCAGAGACAAACAGAAAAGGAGGAAGAGAGACAGCAGCGCATGAAGAGTGGACTTCAGGAATGCACAACAGTGGGGAATGCTCATGGAGATGCATGAGAAGGCGGGAAAGCAGTCAGATGGGAGCAGTTAATGTCAGAAAAGTGAGAAGGAAAATGTTGGGGATGTAAGTTACAGAAACATTAGTAGCATCCCTAGTTTCTCCAACCAAAGCAACTTGATTTGGATTTGATAAGCATTGAAGATATTTTTACTTTGCTCTATTACAAGATAATATGTATATTTAGCATGAGTCTGCCACTAAAATTGCTAAAATTTAATCAAAATGGAATGTTCAAAAAGACAGACAATTGAAAGAAAGATAGCTTACATTTTTATACTAGTAGTTTATAATAGCAGTTTTTCTTTAGCAAACACAAATTCTATCCCTGGCAACCCCTGTACTACCAGGAATGATCCCTGGACACAAATCCAAGAGTAACTGGGGTAAAACACTGAGTACCACAGACTGTGGCCCTAAAATATTAGAGGAAGAAGAAGAGGAGGAAGAGGAGAAGGAGGAGGAGGAGGAGGAAGAGGAAGAGGAAGAAGAAGAAGAGGAAGAGGAAGAGGAAGAAGAAGAAGAAGAAGAAGAAGAAGAAGAAGAAGAAGAAGAAGAAGAAGAAGAAGAAGAAGAAGAAGAAGAGAAACTGTAAGTGTTTTATGTAGGCTGAGAAAGAAACTGAGGAGGTCAGTGATTCTCAGAATGAATCAAGATCATGTAAAAGGTTATTGGGACAAGTTTGTGCAGAAAACTGGTGGAACTTTTTTCTTTATGCTATAGGAAGCATGGACTACCTGAGTCATTAAATCATCTCTTGAAAGTAAAAGAGGATGAAAAGGGAAAGCTTGAAGATTAGGTACTTACTTGAAGAAAACTGATTTAACAAGGAAGATAAGTTTATGAGATTTAAATGGGGGAAAACTGGACTAATTTGAATGGGTTTCTCCAGAACAACGTAATTCATTTCATTTTCTTTATATATTATAATCTTTATAAAGAAAGTCACTGTGTACAGCTCAAACCTGAAAGACTGGAGAATCCTGTCTTCACTTCCGAAAGAGTTTTAAATGAGTTTGTGATTTTTGGCACAGAGTTTGTGATTTATTATAAATATATAATGGAAATTTTGTTCAGTGCTGATAATGCAAAAGGGTAGTTCTCTTGAAAAATATGTAGAGATAGAGATAAAAAGAGAAGTAACAGGTGGAAGAGGAGGAGAAGGAGGAATTAGGGGAGGAGATTGCTGAGGAGAAAGAAGAAGAAGAAGGAGGAGGAGGAGTAGGGATGAAGAGGGAGGAGGAAGAAGGAGGAGAAGGAGAAGGGTGAAAAGGAGGAGGAAGAATGAGGAGGAGGAGGAATAGGAGGAGGGACAGAGGGAGAGAGGGAAAGAAGACGAAGAAGAAAGAAGAGGAATAGTTTCATAATATGTATGATATTCAGGAGTTTCATAATATGTATGATATTCAGGAGCCTACTCGGATCAGGGCTGAGCATCCTCCACCCAGATCCACCGAATTCCAGTAGGCGGGGGTCACACCCACCAACTGGCCCCCTGGCACCGTGTAATCCCATCAACGGCCAAGACTCAGAGACTATAAAAACCAGCTCCCGGAACTGCGCGGCCGCGCGACATCTTATTATGACATCTTATTATCTCATTCCTACTTTGGACAAACTGGCAGGCTACCGAATGTAACCTGCCCACACAGCAGAGTCTGGCAAACTTCCCGTGGCTTACCCAATATGCCAAATACCAGTAACAATGATGGGTCTCATTCTCCTAAAGAGCCTTGAATATAGCACTTTCTTAAAAATCTCAGGGCTAGGATGAAGGAGACGTTACTGGGGCCTGCTCTAGGCAATCGACGAATAACAGGATGGTCGTGATTCGTGATTCAGGAGGTGTCAAGAGAATGATGAAGATTCAGGATAGAGATGGAGGGAGTGATGGGATAGAAGTGTCCTAGAATCCAGTGAAAAATAAAAAGGATTAAAAAGGGGATGAAAATTATGGATGCAAATTGCAACAGAGAAAATAGGCCAAGACAAATTAAGACAATTTTGAAATTGGTAACTAAAAAGCTGCTATCTTATGTTAAGTATTAACTCTACTGTAGCACTGTCCTCCCATTGTTCATCAATTTGCTCAGGCGGGCACAAATTGTGAGACTTGTTACTGCTTTTGGCATATCAAATACGCCACGGGGAGCTTGCCAGACTCTGCCATGTGGGCGGGTTAGCTTGCCAGACTCTGAGAGGGGCAGGGGAATTGAACCCGGGTCGGCCTCATGCAAGGCAAACACCCTACCCGCTGTACTATTGCTCCAGCCCAGTATTAAATCCATGTCTTTTAAAATGAACAAGTTTGAACATAGCCTTTTGAGTTTATGCCATCAACTCAGTCGTTCCCAATTAAGCTCTAGCTCTGTGTTATCTTTTCTTTACAATGCATTTCTCAATTTTTGAGAGGCATTTTGATTTTATACATTCGATGGGATCATGGAGACCTGGTGTAAGAAGCTACCAGTATGATATATGATGATGTTGAGAATTTCTTAGGAAAAATTATTTTACTCAATCATTTGCACTTAAGTTCAAAGTTAAATAATAGGATGAGTAGGTAGATGGGCACGATGGAACTCTGAGTACAAATGTCACATCTACCTGGAACTAAAGTAGCAGAACTGCTGTGGGAAAGGCTGGGGAACTGGATAAGGATGTCTACTTTATAGAGCTTTTGCATTTCTTTTCAAGTTGCATGATGTCTGTAGAAACCATTAACCATTAGGATCATCTTTCTCATCTGTAAAGTGACCAGTCTGGGCTAGCTCTGTCTTGTTCATTAGAGTATAAAATAAATACAGTAATGTATTAAATGAATTTGAAATTCAAAGAACCATTTTATTTAGTGTGCTATCAAACATTCTCTTCCTATGCTAAAGATGTCTTAGGTGAGATTATACGCCTCTTTTTCAAAAGAATGCATTTATACTTAGGTGGAATCAGTTTATTTATTGAGTCAATATTATATGAACTATCTCAAGTCTTTGACTAACATTTCAGTTATAGATACTTTAGAATTTGGGTCTTTTATTTAAGATTTCAATTCTAAGCCAAATATTTGTGATTCCATATAGACCAAAGTCAAAGGGAAACTTAATCTTTCAGGTCTTGCTTTTCAAACTTTGACTCTGGAAATTTAGTAGATGTTCTTAGAAATAGAAATGATTGTGTAAGATAGAAAAACAATTCTGTGATATTCTCATAAAGATACTCTATGTGAATCACTCAACAATGTCTCTGGTTCGTGGTAGTCACTTCACTTATATGTTAAACATTTTATAAAATGAGAATGGAGAGGTAGCCCAGCAGACAACGCACCTGATTTGCATGGACTGAGCTGTGTTCAATCCCATGTGGACCCCAAGTCCCTCCAGGAGTAACACCTGAGCACAAAGCTTGAAGTAAGCCCTAAGCACTGGCTGTGCCCCCCAAAATGTTTTGTTCTCTAGACCTGAATTAGCAAGATGCAATCCAAGTAACTTAATTCTTTTCTCAATGAAATATTAAGGCACCATTTATTTTTCTAATCTGTGGTGTCCTCAATGAAATTCTGTGCAGATTCTTAGTATTTTGAGTTGTTATAAAAATATTAATAATATTTACAGGCAAAAAATTTTAAATAAGCCTTTTGTTTTATAAATTGAGCCATGGAGAACTATTTCTTTCTGGATTTATGTCTAAGAACCTAATTCTTACATTATTTCGGTTGTGTTTTTGGACAGGGATTGGGGTTTGGGATAAAACATTTCAAATTTGGTGATGGAAGGTGTAATGGTGGTAGGATTGTGTTTGAATATTGAATGTAATCAAACATTGTGAACTAACTTATAAAATTAAAAAAAATTTAAAAAGTAATGTGGAGTTTATGCCCAATTCAATCAGCTTGATCAATGGCTGAATAAATAGCAGTACTCCTACATTTGCTCAATTTGCTCGAGCGGGCCCAGTAACATCTCCATCATGAGACTTGTTGTTACTGTGTTTGGCATATCGAATACATCACGGGGAGCTTGCCAGGCTCTGCCGTGCGGGCGAGATACTCTCGGTAGTTTGCCGGACTCTCCGAGAGGGGCGGAGGAATCGAACTTGGGTTGGCCATGTTGGCTGGAGCGATAGCACAGCGGTAGGGCGTTTGCCTTGCACGCAGCCAACATGGCCGACTGGTATATTATTAAAAAAAAAAACCCAATTCTATGAATAGCTCATTGTCAATTCACATGGGTTAGATCCCCCTTGCCACCCCACCATTGATATCACTTTAGAAAGATTTTAGTCAAGATGAATGCTAATCAAAATGCTTTATTATGGATTTTTTTATTATGGATTTAATCCCTAGCATCCCATATGTACCCCCCATAAGTGATTATTAAATGCAGAGTCAGGAGTACTCCTGAGCACTCCCAGATGTGTACTCCAACCCCAAAGCAAACAAACAAACAAAAGTGCTTTATTTACTGTCTTTCAGGTCTATGTTCCTTAGACACAACACCAAGTCTCTTGCAAAAAGATGCTGTCTTTGTTTGGTTCCTGATACAGTACTTTTAAGTTACTCAACATAGTTACCCCCAAATTGGATCTTAACTCCTAATTTACACTATAAAAATAAAACCAGTTCTAAAATCAGATTTTTGGTGCAATGGTGGCTGGAAATCATGACTAGACCATCACCATAATCAAAGTACTACCAAAGGCACTTTACATAAGATCGAGTATACTTACCTTCAAGATTCTTCCGCACCCCACAGTTTCCTCCTCTCTTGAGCATCTCTGTAGAGAAATTGTCCCTATTGCATTTTAAAACCATATACTGTTAGAAACAGGTGTCAAAATTTTCTGGTGTGCTTTTTCTTCTTACCTATGCTGGTCCTTCCTGGCCACCTACAATGTGCCTCTATGGACAATGAAAGTTGTGTGCAGCTGTCCTGATTGTTTTCCTATAGGTCACCTGCTATGCTCACCTATCACTAATTTGAATTTGATAGGATGACACATATTGATAGAATGACAAATGTTGAATGGCTGCTTTCTGCAACGCATTAAGGGAATTTAGGTCCCTGGCCAACCATCAGATATTTTTTCAATAAAGTTTTTATTGAAATGCAGCCACACTCATTCATTGATGCTCTTCATCTGTTGCTGTATTCATACTTGCCATATGCATGGTTGTAACAGAAAATGTTTAAGTCAAACCATCTATAATATTTCTTTTTCTGGACTTCACAGGAAAAGGTTCCCAATTTCTCATATAAAATATGACAGCAAATATTGTAACTAAGAATGTTCAGTGCCAGACCATACCAGTAACCCTGAGAGATGGTCTGGACAAATTCTTTGGAACATTTGGTATCAATTATACTGTTTCGGTAGACCTGGCGGGAGGTATTAGCAGAAAATTTACTAAAGCTAAAGCAACAGAATCCATCTTCCTGAAGGTGGTGTAATGTCCTATTTTATTCCCTTTATTTTTGTGAATATTGTTATTGCCATGATCAGAGGTTGCCTGTCTTTAGTGCTCAGTCACTAAGCTGCAGAGTTTCACAACAGGTGGTGGTGCTTACACACTTAGCTCCGTGCTCATTAGCTAAGGGACACACCAGTTCCCCAAGGCTCACACACCTTTCGTTGTGGTGTTCTCATACCTCTGGTGGCCAGTAAACCAGAAATTACCTGCGGTATCAGTGATCATAGACAGTAGAGATGCCAGGAGCATGCTCTGCATATATGGTGGGTTTCTGAACTCATGATCATACACTTGCGAATTCTAAGGCATTCTAAGCTGCAGAGATATTCCTGCAGATCCTAGAGTTTGACATTTGCACACTGTACAATTGCTACCACGCAGATTTGCTTTAAAAAGTAGGATATTGGCAAAGCACTTACATGTTGGTGAGTATCCATATAAGTGTTCTTATATCGTTTCCCCTTAAAGTTGATGGTGTATCAAATCAACTAGTGGTGCCTAGAATCTCAAACAATGAATGGTAAGTGAGAAAGCTTCTAAGTCTGCTTTTTGGTGAAAAGGAAAAGGATGCAGTGAACAACAGTGGAGTTACCACCTAAAATCTGATTCTTTCCCATTCCAGGTATTAAACTGTCAGAAATGCAGATTCTTAAGAAAATGACTTTTAAATATAAATGAATGTCTAAAAGACGTGCAAGAATACTTGTGAAAGATGCATATATATACTGTAGCCACGTTACTAAATTATAATCACTTATCACTTAATCACTTAATCCCCGTTATTCATCGATTTATTCGAGCGGGTGCCAGTAACGTCTCCATTCATCCCGGTTGCGTGCTAGCGTAGCCCAATGGTATCTGTTCGTTTTAGGAACATGTAGAGCCTCAAACCGATCATTTAGGGTCTTGACGAAGAAGTCTGACCATCTTATAGGTGGGCGTCCACGTGATCTTTTGATGTCTCGTGGAATCCAATCAGTAATGGCTCTAGTCCAGCGGTTGTCTGTAAACCTCATTACATGTCCAGCCCACTAAGCCTCAGACATAACATAACTAAATTATAAACATTTAAAAATTAAAATATGTACAGACTTACTTAATTTGGAATTATGGTTGCTCAATGTTTCTCAAATGTTTCTTTTTAGAAGGTAAAGGATGGATGGGTGCCAAATACTTTGGAGTTTTCAGAAACATAGCTTATATTCCCAAGTCCTGGTTTCAATATGACTTGTGAAAATGTCATTTTCTCCATCTCTGTTCTTTTTTTTCAGGTTTTTAAGTTACACCTGGTGATGCTCTGTTGTTACTTCTGGCTCTGTTGTTCAGGAAACATTCTTGGAGAGCTCAGAGGAATCATATGGAATACTGGGGATACAACCTGGGTTGGCCAAGTGCAAGGCAAGCACCCTACCTACTATGCTATTGTTCTAGTCCTATTATCTTTTTTGATGATATTGATTATTTGAACTATTTATTAAAACTTAAACAAAAAATCGGGATATGTAGTTTATGAGTAGTACTCTATATATATACATATACATATATATATATGGTGGGTGCAAAAATACTTATACTAATTAGCTCTGGGTTTGATTCTTTTTTAAATTTACTGCTTTGTTTTCTGTCAGTGTTGGATTTGTTTTTGCCACGGAGAAATATTTTTCCAAGATCAGACGCGATATCTCTGTTACCCATGAAATATAACTTAAAATGATTTTGAGTGGTAGGGTTGTGTACATAAGATCTGCTACTACTGGGCATACAGATGTGCTGTATTTTCCATTCTCTTTATTGTTCTGTCCAAAAGACTTATTCTCCCAAGGGAATTCGAATGGAAGTGATGTAAAGAATTCCTGGAGAAAGAAGTGAACACCCACCATATTCTCTTTCCTAGATATGCATGACAAGAAGTCTTTGAGAAATGAAACCACAGGAGAGAGAATCTTGGATTAATCCTTTACCATCCCCAAGATGCACCCATATTGAATTTTCATATCAGCAATGTAACAAAATTACATTGTGTTTGAGCTATTAGATATTTTGCAGTATTTTTGGTGCACTTTAATTAATGTAGACCTCTGCAGATTGTCTTTAAGAACATGAAATTGTGTGCTAATTTGTATTAATTTTTTAAAAATCAGACCTTCTCATTATAAACTGTTTGCATCATTAGGGCATAGCTACTGCTATTTGTCATTGTTTACCATACAATGGACATGTATTTAGCAAGTATCTTATTTGAAAACACCAATGAAACTCTGGTCTTTGTTTGAGATCTATATTAAATACAGGAGCTGTTCTTTAGGAGTGAGACTATGTGATTGTGTAAGTGGAAAAGTAATTGGAACTTCTGTGAAGTGTGACTTACATTTTTATGAGGTTTTCAGATAAAATTTAGCATTGTATTAAATTTTACAAAATGCTCTAAAAAACATTCTGATAATCTCCTAAGAATTAATACCATTTAACAAAACACAGCTTTATGTAGCTGACATCAAAATGACTTAAATATTGTTATTAAGAAGGCGTATTCTTTTTGAACTCCTGAAAGTGCCTGGAAACATGGAAAACACATGTATTGACTACATTAGATTTTGCACAGGAAGAAGCTGGCAACATTCAAGTTTTACCATTCCATTTGTCCAAACTCCAGATACTTTATTATAAGTGGTGTTCTCTTGATCTCAGCCAATCTAGCCTGTCTTTTATTACCCAAAGGATCTAGTTCTGGGAAAGAATAATTGGATTGTTTTATGCATATTTTCAAAAGAACACTGATCAATACTTCTTGATTGTGTGCTTGCATTGGTGGTCCTATTCCACTTCTTGTTTGTTTGACGGTCACACCCATTGTTGCTCAGGGCTGACTCCTGGCTCTGCACTCAGGGATCACTTCTTTTATTTTTTTTAATTTTTATTAGTGAAACACCATGAGGTACAGTTGTAGACTTAAAAATTTTTGTGCTTGGGTTTCAGTTATACAATGATCGAGTACCCATCCCTCCACCAGTGCCCATTTCCCAACACCACAGATCGCAGTATCCCTCCCACCCCCCACCCCATCCCACCCTGCCTCTGTGGCAGGGCACTCCCTTTTGTTCTCTCTCTTCTTTTGGGTGCTGTGGTTTGCAAAAGAGGCATTGAGTGGCAATCATGTTTGTTATAGTCTACTTTCAGCTTGCATCTCCCATCCTGGGAGGATCCTCCCAACACCCTTTAGGTAGCACCAAATAAAGGGATCCCTTCTGACTGGCTCAGGGGAACCTAAGAGGTACTGGGGATTGAACTTTGCTTGGGCATGTACAAAGCAATTTCCTACCCAAATAATATGGTTACTCCAGCCCTGAGGTTTTATTTCACTTCATACACTGCGAAGGAGCCTGCTTGTTACAAGAGGATGTGAATGTTTACTTGCAATAAGAGGATATGGATGTTGTGTTAAGTGCCTTGCAAATTGTGCCTAAGAGCTGACAGCTGCTGTTGACAAAGGCGGTCCAGTCTCTTGTTGATTACCCCATGATCATAGTTTTCCATAAAGGAAGAAATATCTCTGTTGGAATTACAAAGGATTTTTTCCCCTTGACAGACTCAAAAATAATAAATGGAAATGTGCTTTTCATATTTATCAAACATTTCCCCAAGAACTTCACAGAAGCCCATTTCAATTAGTTGATATTTAAAAGGAGCCATTTATATTTAACAGGTAGACTAAGGAAAACTCTTTGTGTGCATGTGTGATGAAATTCTTTTATTCCAATTTTTTATTATAATGTTTAGAATAAAACCACATACAACAAGACAAAACATGAAACACTCATTTGTGGAAGATAGTTCACTTGAAACATTAAGCACCATGTGCTTTCCTGCTTTGCTAGACATCATTGTTGCATTCACGTTACAGCAAGGTTAGAAGTTGTTCTTGAGAATTCAGTATTTATCATAAATCCTTTCACCACTGGGATTTGAAAACATGTCTTATTTGGCAGATGTTTCCTTTATTGGGTTTTTATTTCCCTGCAATATTTCCCTAGAATAATAATTTAGTAGCTGTGCGTTCATTTGAAGCTTGTAAAGTAATAATGTCGATTATTAAAATCACTCTTTCCTTGGCTTCTTTCTGCCATAACTGAGTTGCATATATGAATGTAATCCAGATTCTGAAATAGTTGAAGCCAGAAAAAATAAGAACTCTGAGAAAGAAAGTGGAGAGAGAAAAACAAGCTGGAATGTCAGCTATTCTTAAGATTTTTCTATAATGAATAATATGGGAATTGTCTCGTCAAAATTATATAGTCAATAGATTTAACTTGTGGGTCCCAGAAAACCCTTATTATTTAGTAATGACAAATTATATTTGGTTTTTCTTTAACTGTTGCAACAGACACCGCAAATAATCTATATAATAAAATATGTAATATATTTTGCTTTGTGGGTCACACCCGGCGATGCACAAGGGTTACTCCTGGCTCTGCACTCAGGAATCACTCCTGACAGTCCTCAGGGGACCACATGGAATGCTGGGATTCGAACCCAGGTGAGCCGCGTGCAAGGCAAATGCTCTACCTGCTGTGCTATCGCTCCGGCCCCTGCAAATAATATTTCAATGTATTATTTGTGTATGTCTACTTTTGATGAAGTTTCTCAAAAAAACACACTTTAATGCACAAAGTGATAATGGAGAGTTTCTTACAGCTTTCATCACATCTGACCATGAAGAGGTAGGTGGTGTAAAGAGCACACATTTATTAAGTTATTGAAGACCAAAGTCTGATGAAGAACTCACTGCACCCAAATTAAGTATGCTGACAGGGCTGTGTTTCCTTCTGTAACATCTACAGGAGAATCTATTTTCTTGTCTTTCTCAGATTCTTAGAGGCCACCCACATTCTTGGCTCACGGTTCACTTTGTTCCATCTTCAAAGTCTGCAATGACAGAGCAAACTCCTTTCTGATCCTCCTCTCTGACCAGAACCTGGACACTTTTTGCTTTACACAAGTCTGTGATTAGACTGCACCCACTTGGATGACCCAGAATAATGTGCTACTTCAGAGTCCTTAACCTTAGCCAAATCTGCAATTTCTTTTCCAAGTATGATGAAATATTAATAAAAGGTTTTGGCGATTAAGGCATGAACATGTTTGGAGATGATTATTTTACTAAAAATTGTGTATATGGTAATCATGTGGAAACCAGAAATAAAATGTTATAATTTTTTGATATATTAATATATTTGTCTTTTTTAACGTATTAATAAAATTTGGAGTAGCTGTCATAAATTGAAAATAGTAATGAGCATAAATCAATAACAACCACAATGATCCCCAAACTGAAGTCTAGTCTAGTTTCAGCAAATTAGGTATTACAGCAGACTTTTATTTTGGGTTTTATAATTGCAGCCTGGGGCACATTGATCCAAGAAGTGCTTGAGTTGTATGCTCAAGTAATGCAGACTAGCAATGTATATAAGCAAAAAGGTGGACCTTTTCTCTACTTAGGTCTCTATGCATAGGGTATTTCAGTCAGTGTTTTTTTTTCTTTTTGGGTCACACCCGGCAATACACAAGGGTTACTCCTGGCTCTGCAATCAGGAATTACCCTGGCATTGCTCAGGGGACCATATGGGATGCTGGATATCGAATCCAGGTCAGCCGCATGCAAGGCAAACTCCCTACCCGCTGTGCTATTGCTCCATCCCCAGTCAGTCCTATTCTGACTGCTAAAAAGTTGTCAAGTGGTGAAAAAATGGCATTTTAAGTTTCATCTGTCTTTGATTTGCTTGTAGGATTTTATCATGGTGGATGCAACTGGGCATGCCCTATTGCCCTGTGCCTCTTCAGTCATTAGGACCTGACTCTCAGCAACCTCCAGGCTCTGTTTGGCTTTTCCCCAGAATCAGGATAGATGCCCTCATGTTTGTCCTTGTCTGTACTATGTATCAGGTATGATCTGTGATTTTTATTGATTCAAAGATTACAAATATTGCAATGGCCTATTTTTTTTAATTGTAGGAAATACTAAATTTCAACTAGAGATAAAAGAAGGTAGAGATGTATCTTGTTCATATCAAGATCACAGTGTTTTTTTATCGAAAAATTGGTAACATATATTATGTTATATGGATGACTGAAGCTCTTTTCATGTATGTTTGTAATCTCTGATCTGCATGGAATCTTTAAGTAGAAACTTTTTATGGAGTTTTAAAGACTTTTAAGAATCGTAATGAGTGAATTCTTAAGACATGTTTGATCAACCAATTAATGTTACCCATGACTTACATATAAATTTTGGTGAAGTATAAAATTTTAAGGATGTGCTCACAGTGCTTTTGGACTATAGTCCTCACAAAATGTATATGATGTGATCCTTGGACTGAAACTTGGAGTTCATTCATTTAATTTTCATTGCCAGATGTGGGCCTGATTGAATAAGTAGATCTCTCTTGGGTTTCAGCTTCATCTTTTGTATAAAAAGAGCAGGAACAAATTAGATCATGTTTAAAATCTAGTGAATCAAAGAGTTTGTCACCTTCATCAGCATTACAGCATCTTTTAACACTTCATTAGGATTGAATTAAAGTTTCCAGGATTATTCAGCTTCCCCGAGTACTTAAAAATTTTAAATGTACAAATCCCAAGATTTTCCTGAGTAGGTGACTTAAGATGCAAATTCCCAATAAGATTCATTTCTCCTTGTGAAAGACATATTGTGAACAGCAGGATATCTCCAACCCAGTCAAATAATTTTTCACCTAGAGGAAACAGCAGTTTAAGTGCTTGAACACCTTTAAATGAAAGTATGATGTAAATGTTTGGAATCACTTTTAAAAATAATTTTAATGAGAAAAAATTTTATTAAAGTACCAGGTTTCAAAAAGTTATTCATATTTGAGTTTCAGACATACTATGTTCTAGCACCACCAGTGTCAACTTCCTTCCAGCAGTGTTCCCAGGCTCCTCCCACCCAGACCCCCTACCCTCCCACCTTGACAGCTTGCCACCTTGACAACTACATTTTAAAGTTTGGTTGTTGAAGTTCGGATCTCCTGTTTTCAGTGCTATTGACTCTGTGGTTTGAATATTTAGTTAAACTACTTCTCATTATAAAGTCACTGTCACTGTCACTATCCTCCTGTTGTTCATCTATTTGCTCGAGTGGGCCCAGTAGTATCACCATTGTGAGATTTGTTGTTTCTGTGTTTGGCATATCGAATATGTCATAGGTAGCTTGCCAGGCTTTGCCGTGTGGGCGAGATACTCTTGGTAGCTTGCCAGGTTCTCCAAGAAGGGTGGAGGAATCGAACCCGGGTTGCCTGGGGCAGCCGCGAGCCAGGCAAACACCCTACCGCTTTGCTATCACTCCAGTCCCGTTATAAAGTATGTACCCAAATTCCTTTGATCCCTGCCCCTGTCACTTTTTGTCTGTCTTACTTCTCCCTCCAATCCCTCCCACCTTAATTTCTTTTTTTCTCTCTCCTTCTCCTCCCTATATTCTGGGATCAAAGGTAATATAGGCATACCCCTTTAATATATTGCTTCCCATTGTTGAGTTATCCTATCAGCCATGTGTGACAAACATTCTGTGTGTCCTTCTTCTGGCTTATTTAATTTAACATGGAATCTTTCAGTTCCATCCATGTTATAGCAAATTGCTTAATTTCATCATCATTCCTTATAGCTGCATAGTGTTCCACTGTGTACATATACCACATATTCATGGTCCACTCATCCGAGATCTCCAAGCCTACTCGGATTTGGGCCGAGCATCCTCCACCCAGATCCTCCAAATTCCAGTAGGCGGGGGTCACACCTACCAACTGGCCCCCTGGCGCCGTATAATCCCATCAATGGCTAAGACTCAGAGGCTATAAAAACCAGCTCCCGGAACGACATCTTATTATGACATCTTATTATCTCATTCCTACTTTGGACAAACTGGCAGGTTACCGAATGTAGCCTGCCCACACGGCAGAGTCTGGCAAACTCCCCGTGGCGTACCCAATATGCCAAATACCAGTAACAAAGATGGGTCTCATTCTCCTAAAGAGCCTTGAATATAATCTCAGGGCTAGGATGAAAGAGACGTTACTGGGGCCTGCTCGAGGCAATCGACAAATAACAGGATGATTTGTGATTGTGACTCATCTAATAAAGAAAAAAATTCCTAGCATCCTGATAACATACTGTAGAACTAACTAAACAGAAGAGTCGGGCAACAGTAACTTCCAAGTAGTGATCCTCTGGGCAGGGTATAGTGACATTTCAGTGTTAGTGAGACTTATAGATCTTCAAGAGCTTCACCCATAGATTTGCCTTTTCATGCTCCGAGAATGTTCTACCACTTATACTTTTCTTCCTCTATTCCCATTATTTTTATGCTTCTTCACTCTCCTCTCTATGGTGAATCCCTCTCTTACTCTGATTATTAGGTGTCTGGGGAATAAATATAGAGAATAAGAATTGGGTTAGGATGTGTGCAAAGATCAAGAGAGCTAAAATTTACACAAACTTGGTATTTACATGAAATCATACATTTTGCTTTGAAAAGAATAAACATAGAAGAACAGACTATAACTCAATGTATCTGAGTTTAGACTCAAAAGTAACTACCAATTTTTAATATGCAATTTGAAAAATTTAAGAATTATCTCCCCTTTTCTGTTGTTGTAATGATCAAGTGTCACACAGATCTGGCTGTGGTGCTCAAATATTTAGGTTAAGGTCACATATCAGGTCATGGTGCTTGCATATGTTGCTTAACTTTGGTGCTCACTGAAGGTTGTTCTCTCTCTCTCTCTCTCTCTCTCTCTCTCTCTCTCTCTCTCTCTCTCTCTCATTACCTCCCTTCCTCTGTCCCTTCTAACCTTCCTTCCAAGTCACATCTGGAAGTTTCTTGCAATCATTTCTGGTGGTGCTTAGGGGACAATATGTTGAACTGGGGAGTGAGCCCTGGTTGAACACATGCAAAGCAAGTGTCTTAACCCTTGTATAATTTCTCCTGCATGGCTGCACTCCTTTAGTTGATGCACAGTGCTTGTGGGTCTACATTTAGTTGTGATGCTCATGCATATACTGGCTGAAGTGCTCACATAGATGTTTACCAGAGCTTGCACAGTCAAGCCATAGTGACGTCACATATTTTTAGTGTGGTGCTTGGTGATGTTGCATCCTACACACAGTATGGCTGGAAACTGCTTATGAACCGGGATTCACAGTCAGCAGAGAGTCCAGATATCACTTGGCTCACAGTGACTCTGGACATTGAAATAGAACTAGTAGCCTGATGCTCACAAAGCAGGTGCTCCAAGTCACACAGCTATCCCTGGGACCTCTTTAAAATCCATCTTCAAAAGCTGTCCTCGATGACTGAAACTTTGGTACATCTACATAATGGAGTACTATGTAGCTGTTAGAGAAGATGAAGTCATGAAATTTACATACAAGTGGTACTACATGGAAAGTATCATGCTAAGCGAAATGAATCAGAAAGAGAGGGACAGACATAGAAAGATTGCATTCATCTGGGGGATATAAAGTAACAAAATATGAGATTAATACCCAAGAATAGCTGAGATCAGCACCAGGAGGATTACTCCATAGCTTAGTGGCCAGCCGGGCATTCTAGGGGAAAGGGCAGCTCAGATAGAGAAGGGAGCACCAAATAAAAGGTGTTGGGAGGATACTCCCAGGATGAAAAATGCATGCTGAAAGTAGACTCTAGACCGAAAATGATTGCCACTCAATGCCTCTTTTGCAAACCACAACACCCAAAAGGAGAGAGAGAACAAAAGGGAATGCCCTGCCACAGAGGCAGGGTGGGATGGGGTGGATGGGGGGTGGGAAGGATACTGGGATCAGTGGTGGTGGAGAATGGGCACTGGTGGAGGGATGGGCACTCGATGATTGTATAACTGAAACCCAAGCACACAAATTGGTAAGTCTAAAACTGTACCTCATGGTGTTTCACTAATAAAAATTAAAAAAAAAAGATAGCTGACCTCAAGGGGCAGTGCAATAATCTCCATCCCATTATCTAGCTTCTCTTTAGATATATATGAGTATTCTTCTGTTTGGAAAAAAGTTATATTTTGCACAATTATATTTTTCCCTGCTGCTTCCTTTTTATCTTAATTACTTACCTCACTTTCTCTACTGGAAAGTGAAGCTAACTGCTGTCATCCTAATGGAATCTTTTATCATTCTAAAGATCACGGGTTAGAAATGTTCTGATTACGTTTTGCAGTTTATCTTAAGGAAAACTAACCATCCATGAAGGTGAGAACAAAAAAATTGCACCTCTGAAATCAGCAGAGTAGGCACTAATACAAAATATGTCATTTTCTGATTTTGTTTGATTTTTTTCACATGATCCAAAAATTTACTTCAAAAGAACTGTCTGGTTCCAATGTATCAAGTATTCCCAATACATATTAACTATAAAGATACACATATGCAATGTATATTTTAAAATATTATATTTTATCTGAAACTATGGGATTTCTTCTCAAAAGAGGTACTAATAAATAATGATTTAATCTGTGAGTTTACACTATATTACTTGGAATAATAATTGGCCGGAGCAATAGCATAGTGGGTAGGGATTTTGCCTTGCACGCGGCAGACCCGGGTTTGATTCCTCTGTTCTTCTAAGAGAGCCCGACAAGATACCGAGAGTATCCCGCCTGCACAGCAGAGCCTGGCATGTTCCCCGTGGTGTATTCAATATACCAAACACAGTAACAAGTCTCACAATGAAGACGTTACTGGTGACTGCTCAAGCAAATCGATGAACAACAATGCTACAGTGCTACTTGGAATAAAATCCCCCCACCCCTAAACTGCTTGGATGGTTTAGAAATACTTAGAATATGAAGGAATAATTACAAATAACATTTCAACATGGGCTTGAAATACAATCTATAGTTTTCCATATTCAATAAAGATACCTAAATACACACTTTTATATACTGACTTACACGTACTAAAAACAGGCATGTTTTTCCTAAATTCATCATCTAAAAGGTAGGCATTCAGCTTATATTCTTCACCCATGCAGAAATGAAATCTTCAATCATGAGAAAGAACAGGTTCAGAAGATTATTTTCACAGCCTCACACTACAAAAGAAGAAGAAAAAAGAAAAACACCTAATTGTCTTTGAAGTAGTGGGAACAAGAGAATATACATCACAAAAATAAATAAGAGGGCTGGAGAAGTGGTATAGAGAGTATGAAACTTGCCTTGCATGTGGGCCACCTGGGTTTGATCTCCAGCACCCCATTGGGTCTATCAGGAGTGATGTCTGAGTGCACAGCCAGGAGTAAGCCCCGATTTTGGGCGTGAACCAAAACAAAAGAAAATCGTAATATTTAAAAAAAAAGAAGTAAAACAAATGAGGTCTGACTTTCCCAAAATTCATCGTGAATGGTGACATTCCATTTGCTTGTTTGTAAAAGTTAGCTATTACATTTTCCTCAGATAACAAAATTACCTTCAATTTTCAATGTGATTTGAATATTTTTTCCTGCTTTAATTTTTCTTACAACAAACACTGTTCTCCCGTTGTTCATCGATTTGCTCAAGCGGGCCCAGTAACGTTTCCATTGGAGACTTTGTTGTTACTGTGTTTGGCATATCGAATACGTCACGGGGAGCTTGCCAGGCTCTGCCGTGCAGGTGCAGGTGAGATACTCTCGGTAGCTTACCGGGCTCTCCGAGAGGGGCAGAGGAATCGAACTCGGGTCGGCCATGTTGGCTCTGTGCAAGGCAAATGCCCTACTGCTGTGCTATCGCTCCACACTGAAAAAATAAACTGCAAAAAAAAAAAAATTGGTTTTATTCAGAGCCATACGGAGAAATTTTAAGGTTTTAGTATTTTAGTCATATTTTCTATTCTATCAACTTGTTAATGTTAAAAACATTCAAGTATAATTAAACATTTATCTTTGTTTTCATTTTTGGGGGGCTCTACCCAGCATAATTCCAGGCTTACTCATGGCTGTGTGCTCAGGGATTGCTCTTAATGGGAGGCAAAGAATGGAGCCTGGTTCAGTTGCATGCAAAGCAAAAAATGCTCTACTCACTGTACCAGTCTCAGTATCTTCCATCTTTAATTGCAATCAGCGATAGCACAGAATGTAGGGTGTTTGCCTTGCAAGCGGCCAACATGGCTGAGCCGGATTCGATTCCTCCGCCCCTCTCGGAGAGCCTGGCAAGCTACAGAGAGTATCTCGCCCCCACGGCAAAGTCTGGCAAGCTACCCGTAAGGTATTTGATATGCCAAACACAGTAACAAGTGTCTCAATGGAGATGTTACTGGGCCCACTCGAGCAAATCTATGAACGATGGGAAGACAGTGACAGTGACAATTGCATCAGATTTTGCTTCATATATTTTGAAACTCCTGGTAGGCACATAAGCATTTAGGACTGTTGGGTCTTGAATAAACACCACCTATTATTATAAAACTTTATTTTCAGTAATTATTTTTGTTCTGAAACCTTCACAGATTTCTGTTCATTGGGAAATCTTCACTTTTGCCAAAGAAAATCCTTGGCCCTAAGAAATGACAAATTATTTGCACTGGTCCTTAGTTTCAAAAGGATTTCAATTCCGTGTTTAACGGGATTTATTTATGGAATTCTTGACATGTTAGTGAGGCTCTTTACTCATTGTGTGACAATAAAACAATGATTATCAGGATTTAAGTTTTGAACCCAAAGTAACTTATGTTACTAAAATAAAGAATGATTAAACCCATGGCAGGGTACTTTTGCATTATATTGCCCTTGTCCAGAACTTTAGAATGTTCCCATCTTTTATTTAAGGAGCAGAAGATGGAGGAGGGTGGGGGAGAAGGAAGAGGAAAGGGAGAAGGAGGAGGAGGAAGTGGGAGAGGAGAAGAAATGAGGAGGAGAAGAAGAGAAGGCAGAGAAGAAAGAGGAGGAGAAGGAAGAGAGGGAGGAGGAAGAGGAGGTGAAACGGAGAGGAGGAGGAGGAGGAAGAAGTTGAGGAGGGTGAAGGAGAAGAAAAAAAAGAGGAGGAGGAGGAGGTGGCAAGGTTCTAAAATAGGGAGTTTGGAAAGACAGTTTAGTCTGAAAAACATTCTGCTCTGTGCAATCTCATATTTATCACTCCTTGCCTAAGGTCATGAATATCACAACCACCCTAAATGATTAGAATCCCCTGAATTTTCTACATTTCCCCTCCCTGCTGTTGCTGTTCATGCTTTTATTTTTTGCTGACTTCTTTGACAAACCTTCAATTCAACCTCTTCTAAGGCACTTCTGACATTCCTGGGAAAAATTACTGTGTTCAATACACATGAGATAGGTGCTCAGTACACATTAATGGATTTTCAATGACTGATGCTGATAGTGTCTCATCAGAATATCTGAGAGAAGTTTCATGGAGCATATAATTATTAACTTAATACTTAAGCTAATATCCCAATCTGATTTCCTGAAGGTGAAGGCTATATAATGTGGAAAAATGATTTAAATAAATAATAGACATGTCTGGGGAAGGTATGGAGTGATGGAGGACACCCCAAGGATATGACTCACCAATCCATGATATCAGTTAACCAAATCTTATTTCTCACCATTTGCTTATAGGCATAGGTTCTAGTACGTATTCTTTCCTGAAATCACTGCCTAGTACCATAGTTCATTGGAAAACATTGTCCTGATTATAGAAAAACCTCTAGCTGCTAAACTCTCCACTTAAGGCAATAGTCCGATACCCTTGCTAAATTGGACTTACATCATGTCAGATAACTGAAACAGGCAGTATGATCTTAAAGTTTTCAGTTTCAGCTGTGTAGCCTTGGAAAAAATATTACCTTGGAGCTCAGTTTTCTCACCTGTAAAATAGGGAGAATAGGGTTTACCTCCTAGCATTGTTTTTCATACAGGTAAAATATTCAGTAATACATGGCATGAAGGGCTGGAGCAATAGCAGAGCTGTAGGGCACCTTGCACACAGCCAACCTGGGTTCAATTCTTCCGCCCCTCTCAGAGATCCCAGAAAGCTACTGAGAGTATTCTGCCTGCATGGGAAAGCCTGGCAAGCTACCCGTGATGAATTCGATATGCCAAAAAACAGTAAGAAGTTTCACAATGGAGACGTTAGTGGTGCCAGCTCGAGCAAATCGATGAACAATGGTAGGACAGTGCTACAGTGCTACCTGGCATGATACATTAAAATTTAAAGAGAATATAAAGTATTTCTTACGTAAAATTCGCCCCACTTAAGTCCGCCAGTGAATGAACTTTCAGTCTTAGACTCCACAGAGAAGTAAAAGATTTCAATTAACCGGGTAAGCATCCCTTTGTTCAGTAATACATGGCATGAAGGTTGTTCATTTTAAAATTTCTTTGAGGGGCTGGAGTGACAGCACAGAGGGTAGGGCATTTGCCTTGCATGCGGCCTACTCGGGTTTGATTCCCAGCATCCCATATGGTCCCCCTGAGCACTGCCAGGAGTAATTCCTGAGTGAAGAGCCAAAAATAAGTAAATAAATAAATATTTTTGAAAAACAGAACTTCTTTATCAGGGGAGTCCTTTATATTAATCTGATCTGTTTAGGTACATAAAATGAATATAAAATTTAAAAACAAAAGGAATGAGTTGGAAGGAAGTTTTGAAGATAACCCAAACCACTGTTCCTTTGTGACAATTGTGATTATACTTAAGAAAAACCACCGCATAACCTTTTCTTTATGCACACACAGCAATCTTATTTCTAGAAGTACAATTCCAATCCAAATTCTATGAACATCTGAGAATGTCATTCCCAAGACCCGTAACTGGGACTGACCGTTTTGGGAATGTAATCTTGAAACCTGCAAACTTGCCTGGCCTTGCTAGCCATGGGAACTGTTCCTGGCTTCTAGCTCCATTTTTCAGAGATTTGGTGGATGACTGTGACAGACATTTTTATCTTATTTTTTCTTCCTTTTCTGCCTGCACTGACAAAACAATGTTATCAAGTAGTTTTACTTGGGATAGTCACAAGAACTTGGGAATACTGTATTTCAATGTGCACATCAGTAGAATTTGGCAACTTTCATTGCAGTGCACACGCTCATTCCTTCCAGGCATGTAGGCTGACAAACTGTATTCCTCTTAATCTAGTTTAGCAAAAATGCCATGGTTAGTATTATAAAGACAGAAAACAGCTCTCATCACCTCCACTTCTACCCTGACCAAAGTCATCACACCTCACTTTAATTACTACCATTTTTTAAAAAAAACTGGTCTAGCTTCTACCCTTGCTCACTAGTGTAGTCTCAATTTGCGATTCAATTTGACCCTTTACAGTTAAGTCACAAAAGACATATATTTCAAAATATTGAAAATATTCTGACAAAATATTTTCAGGGCCTGTCTTGCTCAGAATAAAAGTCAACTTTCTTTAAAAAAATTTTGGGGGGGCCAGTCACACATGGTGACCCGTCGGGCTTACTTCTGGCTCTGTGCACAGATATTACTCTTGGCAGTGCTCAGGGGAGCAGATGGGGTGCCAGGGATTGAACCCAGATCAGCCATGTGTAAGACACACACCCTACCCACTGTACGATCACTCTGGCCCCAAGATTTCAACTTTTCTTATAGTTGAGTAACATTCCACTGTGTACACAGGCCATGTCCTTTTTTGTTTACCATTTATCTGTTCTTGGTCACCCAGGTAGTTTTGTTATTTTGGTTATTGCAATAAACAAAGTAGTACAAATATTTTTTTTCACAATAGTTCTTTTGGACCTTTGGGGTAGACCCCAAGGAGTGGAATTGCTGGGTTGTATAAAAGCTCAATTCCTAGTTTTTTGAGAAGAGCTCATATTGCTTTCCAATGGCAGCTGAACCACAATATATTATTATTCACAGTGGATGAGGATATTCAAGTTGGCTGTATAATGAGATAAGTGAGGCCAGAGATAGTACAGCAATATGATGCTTGCCTTGGATGTGGTTGACCAGTGTTCAAACCCAGGATCCCTATAAATGGTCTCCCAACACTTGCAAAGAATGATCCCTGAGTACAAAACCACTAGTAAGTCCCGAGCACTATTGCATGTGGCCCAAAAAACAAAACAATAGCAACAAAAGAAAAATCGGGGCCAGAATGATAGCACAGCAAGTAGGGTGAGTTTGTCTTGCACTTGGCCCACCCGGGTTTGATCCTGGGCATCCCATATAGTTCATTTGTGTACTGCCAGGACTGATTCCTGAGTGCAGAGCCAGGAGTAACCTCTGAGCATCGCTGGGTGTGATCCACTCCCCAACAACAACAACAAAAAAAGATAAATCATGCAGTTTGCTGGTTTGTGGATTTAACTATAGAGTATTACACTGAGTGAAGGAAAGGAACAGATAGAGAATGATCTCTCTCATTTGTGGGGCATTCTAAAACATACTAAAGAAATAAAATAGCCAAAGGCAATAGAACGTAAAAACTGGTCTATGGAACTGAGTTTTCGAAGGATTGGAGAGTGGGGGCAAAAACCAGTGGTGGAAACTGTGGTATTGAAAAACTGGATGCAACCCTATCACCACCAGTGCTGTCAATCACGGTGCTTTAAATGAAAAAAAAAATTATTTTTTTCAAATAAATAAAAAAAAGAAACCATCTTGCTCAATCACTAGCCTTCCTTGTTCCTGCTTCTTGCCTCTCCAAGTTTCCCTCCTTCTTCAGGAATGCTCTCCTAAAAGGGGCTCCATCCTGGGAGTGCGGACATGACTCAATGGCCTGAAGAGGATGCTTTTGCACACGGGACCCCCAACTTCTGATACTGCATGATCCACTTCACTCCAACCATGTCAGGGATGTGACCTAGCATAGTGATCTATGGCTCCCAAACCAAAGCAAATACTTCAATGAGGCCTCTCGTGGCTCTCTCATTCTAAACATCACACGCCAGCGCACACAACTTTCCCATCTGTTCTGGTTATTCTCCATAGCACTGATCGCCCATTCAGAGCTTCCTGCACTTTCTCGGGAGCTGAGGAGACTCTACTGCTACGGTTCCAGGTATCACAGAGGAGCTGCTGCTTCCGAATCCTCCTCGGGGTCAGAGAGATTGTACAGTAGGTAGATGCTTCTCTTGCATGTGGTAGAGCCAGGTTCAACTTGGCACCCCCTTGGATCCCCTGAGCCAGCCAGGAGTGATCCCTGAGCACTGCCAGGTAGGGCTAAAAAAACAAACCGAACCGAAACAAAACTCATAAGAATTCTTCTAGATTTGTAGTATTTCTGCACTTCACTAAACTGTATTACTCAGACTTTAGGGAGCCCCAGAGCACCAATGGAGCTACTTCAACCCAGAAATCCCGAGCCCATATCTTAGTTTCGGATTGGGTAGGACTGTGATAGGGCCTGTGAGTTGCATTACTAATGATACTTTTCAAAAACTACTAGTTGAATACAGAATATGATAGATTTGATTGTGCTTTTACCCCACTAGAATATAAACTCTCTGAGGTAGGGGTTTTCCCTACTCCTTTTCCGTTTTCTCTTTCAAAAGACAATATAGGAGCCCCTCAAGAAACAGATGAATGACTAGAGGGAAACTACTTACCCTAACGTTACACAAGCAGATTTCTAATTTTTGTCTTCTCCCATTTCATGCAAAGAAATCCATTCAAATAAATAAAAAAGAATAATTATAAAGTTCACTTTCCTCCCTCCAAACACATTTTTAAGGAATGGGGCACAGAGACAACTGGGATTGGCTAATAACTGCCTGCCAGTAAGTCATTTTCAACAGCTTACATTGTATTGATAACAAGGTTAACAATAAACATGCACTGAATGCCAGTGTGCTGAGCACTTGGGTTATGGAACTGCATTTAATGTACAGAACCCTTAGTTTTCCTAACAAAGGGGAGGCAGTGGATTGCTTCCATTCCCAGATGGGGCAGGTGTCCGGAGCCCATTCTTGATGCACCCCACACTTCCATAGTTTCTTTCCTCCTTGTGATCTCCTTTCTGGGAGCAACAGGTAGCCTGGGAAAGTTTTTTCTTCTAGTACACAGACTTCTAAGTTAAAATTGGGTGAAAAAATATTTACCTTGGATAACATTAAAGATCATGCCTATCAATGTTCTATTAGATGAAGTTCTAGAAAACTGCATTAGAATGCTGTACTGATGTAAACACTAACTCTTAAAAATGTTGTAGGAAATTAATTGTGAAAAGATGACAGTCACTTCCAAAGGGATGCTTCTAGGGGTTTGTTTCTTGCAAAAATTTAGAATAGCTTATTCTGTCTGAATGTTCATTCTATTAAACCCTATAAATAATTTACACGTAAGCAAAAGACAGACAATTATGAGTTAATGGTTTTCTTTCAGAGTGTTGTAATGGGTTAGCAAACTTTCTAAAAGTAACAAATAATACATATTGTAGACTTGCAGACCATATAATTTTAGAGTCATGGAAAGTGACCACAGAAAAACTACATGAATGGATATAATTTTGTCTCAATAATAGGTTTCTAGCCCATAATTTGCTGGCCCCCAATTGTAAAAAAACAAAAAACAAAAATTAAATTTAGTGGAATTAAAGAAAAGAAAAGGACCATAAAGGACCAAACATGATGGCCTCTCAGTATCTGTATTGCAAACCATAATGCCTAAAAGTAGAGAGAGAGTTAGAGGGAAACTGTCTGTATAGAGGCAGGGGGAGGAGCGGGAGGTAAGGGGAGGAATACTGCGGACATTGATGGTGGAAAATGTACACTGGTGGAAGATGGGTGTTCAATCATTATATGAATGAAACTCAAACATGGAAGCTTTGTAACCATATCTCACGGTGATTCAATTAAAAAAAAGTATCTGATAAATTTCAGGTGTATCATCCAAATATATCTCTTAAAGAAAAAACCTCTTCTTATAGACACTCCTGGAACTAAAAATTTTTCTTAAAAAATGACAATTATAACACGCAAATCAGACATTTAGCTCCATAAGGAATTGAATTAGTTAAAAGAATTCCTTGCATTTATTTTTCAACACAGCACAAATGCAGGTGACATAATAAGCCCATACTCACCCACCCCCACAGCAAATTATAAATTTAACAACTAAGAGTTTAAATTCTTATAATCTTCTGCATCACTCATTGCTATACACTCTATGGAGTCTTCTCCACAGTGGTAGAGAACATTAACTCAAAGCACCAAGTTTCCAGGCATTACTACAAATGTCTTTTTTTCATTCTCTAGTACATGCAGTAAAACTGCTTATAAAGTATGTGTCAATTTGCCTTAAGCTTCAATGAGCAACCAACATTATTTATAGGTCAATATGTGGTTCTGTATGCCTTATATTTCTTTCAATGAAAATCAAAAATTTTAATGTAGGTGGATTTAAGTCAAAAATTTAATCTTGAACATAATTTCTTTCAGATTCATGTTAAGAGTTATGTTCAATAATAAATAAATTCTGAAGAAAACAAAACTGATTTCTAATCTAGAATATTCTGGCAAATTTTATTAAAATTTAAGTTCAGAATTTTAGAGTGAAATAATATGGTGTTTGTCCAAATAACAGAGTAATAAATTCCTTAATAATGTAAATTAACATACAAAGCTTATTCCCAAAACAGTTCATAGAAGTGTGTTTCATTTTTTAAAGCAGAGTTCAATGTACATTTTTAGAATCTTTTAACATCAGCCCTATATCCTCAGGAAATAAATGATCCATTAAGTGGACAATGAAAACTGATTGAGGCAGATGAATGCTTCAACAAGAATCTGATACACAGACACAGATTTCATTGTTGTATTCAATGGAATTGAAGTCTTTGAAAACTGTGCTCTTGATAGGCTGAAGATGGAGTAACGGACTGTTAGTTCTTTAAAAATGCATGGATCTGTTGCACAAAGCCTTCATTCTCTGCCTGTCGTCAGTAACTTGAGGGCCTTCTGCAGATTCTGCACTGCTGTGCTGACATCTTCATACTGCAAAGCACTGCCAGCATATTTGCAGTATTTTTGAGCTCTAGCAAAGTCTTCTGGTGTTAAATGAATATCCCCTAAAAAGAAAAAATTAAGATATAATATGTAAAATGTGCTCTGATGAGTTTAGGTAAATACATACAAAATTATAAAAAAAAGGGCTATAAAATTCAGTTTATATTTTATCAATTCAGCTATATTTAAATAGGCGTTGAGATACTTTTTCTTTTCTTCTTTTGCTTTTCTTTTTCTTATTTTACAACTTTCTGATTACTAATATACTAATATTTTACTTATTACTAATATAAACTATACATAAACCAATACATGAAAACTTGTTTAAGACTCCCCCCCACCAAGAGTATAATTAATCTGTATTCTGGCAAATTAATTTCAAGAATATTATATCCTGTGTAATACAGCTTTGCTGTTTATGCTAGGATCTCCCAGTCCCTCTTCAAGGAATACTAAACACAGAGTAAACCATTCAATCCTAATGTGATTTAGAATATAAATACAATCAGCACCATCAACAACAAAGTCAAAATGTCATGTAAAAATTATACTAAAATATTTATAAGAAAAAATGAATTTTTTTTAAGCATGAAAAGTTTGTATTTTGGAGCCTATATTAAAAACTCCAAGATCTAGCCAAAATTTTTATCATTAAGCTACAAAATTAAACATGCAGACAACTCTTTGTTTGTTTGTTTGTTTTTGCTATTTGGGTCATACCTGGGGAAGAACAGGAGTTACTCCTGGCTCTGTACTCAGGAATTACTCCTGGCGGTGGTCAGAGGACCATATGGGATGCTGGGAATTAAACCTGGGTTGACCACATACAAGGCAAACACCCTATGCGCTGTGCTATCACTCCAGCCCCCATGTAGACAATTCTTAAAAATTGTTTCTCTAAAATTTATATTCATCATGTTTTCAGTTGCACGATTATGTTAAGATAATTTAGGTTAAAAACTAAAATCACTTAATTTCATCTGTGATTCAAATATACATATCTAAAGATGAAAAAATAAGCTACAGATTTTATATCTCTTCTCTTTTAAAACAAATGATATTCTCTAGAAATTTTTATTACGATTCTACGGAGAACTGTATAGGATGTAACATATATAGTTTGATTCCACTTCGAAGAAAATGGCTTTGCTCAGTTGCTTTTAATTCTACACAGCAAAAAAAAAAAAAAAAAAAACTCTGACATTATTTAGTTATGGATTTCAAAATTAAAGTAGCAATTCTGAGCATTTTGATTCTAAATTCTGATCCAATTTATTATGCTCTAGGATTTTTAAAGAGTACTGAAAGTGTCTGGAAGAAATTTCCAGTACCCCGTTAGGCACCTGCAAGTACTTAATAACATTAACTAATAAATATTAAAAAGTGCTATTTATTTCCCATATTTAAAGATACATAACATCCATATAGAATTACATTTTAGATGCTGAGATAAGATATATCTACATAACAGTATCCAGTTCGGTGTGTTACATTATACAAGCCCTCAAACAGCTGTGCAGTATTACTAAATTATTAATAGCTACAAAGAGTTGGTCTTTACTGTTAAGAGTCATAGATAAAACACGTTAATTTTTTTCTTTCTTTCTTTTTTTGATACCAGAGACTACTTCCAGCAATACTGAGCCTGTTGGGCTGAACAACTGATACCCATGAATTCATTATGAAATATTTAACAGCCTAGTATTACTGCAAACACACACATGTATATATTAAAAGATGGTAAGCAACAAATAATAAGGAGAAAATGTAACAGGAAAATAGAAGCACCAGAAGGGGTGGTGAAGGGGGTGGTGAAGGTCATTATGCAAAATCAATCTCTGTCTGTCTGTCTGTCTGTCTGTCTCTCTCTCTCTCTGTCTCATTTGATTTTTGGACCACACAGGGGACAATATATGGTGCCAGCTATTGCACTTGGGTGGGCGGCATGCAAAGCAAGACCCTTACCTGTCTGTACTATCTAGCTGACCTGCAATCACAATTTTGAATTTAGACTTCTATATATTTACACACAAATATGCTTACAAACTTGGTAATATGGTTTTAGATGTTTTAATAGTCAAACTGTATCGTGCAAGTAACCACGTTTTTTTAAAATTTGTTCAGAGTATTCCATAGTATAAGTGAAACATTTATAATTTAACCAATTTCCCATAAAACAGCACTTAGGATGATTTTCTAATGAAGAAGCCTGGCGCAGGGTCTGGTGGCATGGTTATGAAGAGCGTCATGTTATGCTCCCTTCCGGGAGAGGACATGTGACTCTGGATGGTGGCCCATGACAAGATTATCTGGTGCCAGCCAGAGGTGGCTTATGGGTGTGACTGCTGAGTTGCTGGAGATAGGGGGAGATGGGAAGAGGATCCCATTCCCAGTCCCATTGAACCCAGAGTTCTCAGTCACAAAGACCCACATATCTGGGTTTTCTGGGTATTCACTCACGGGTGAGGCTCGGCCCAAGTGTGTGGAGAGCAGCGGCGAGCAGGGCGGCAGTTAAGTACTGGAGGTCTTAGGCGGGGGCAGGTGAGACCCCTCCCTGCCCCAAGGGACCCAGCCCTGGCAGCCAAAAACCTCCAGAACTCAACCACTGCCTTGCTCATAGCCGCTCTCTACACACTGGGGCCTCACTCATGAGTGAACCTATTCCTGCCCCACGTGACTCTTCATACCACACACCCTATCCATACTCCTAAATTATCGCACCACATTTGCTGGGGTTCAAAGTAGGAGGCACCAATTTTAGAGGGAAATATATATATTTAAAGGCCCTCCCGTTGATCGTCGATTTGCTCGAGCGGGCCCAGTAACGTCTCCATTGGAGACTTTGTTGTTACTGTGTCTGGCATATCGAATACTCTTGGTAGCTTGCCGGGCTCTCCGAGAGGGACGGAGGAATCGAACTCGGGTCGGCCATGTTGGCCGCTTGTAAGGCGAACGCCCTACCAGCTGTGCTATCGCTCCAACCCTAT
This sequence comes from Sorex fumeus, assembly GCF_029834395.1. Lineage (NCBI taxonomy): Eukaryota > Metazoa > Chordata > Mammalia > Eulipotyphla > Soricidae > Sorex > Sorex fumeus. The sequence continues at coordinate 22,990,130 of NW_026606118.1, forward strand.
TTATATAAATATTAATATTTATATTATTAATATTATTAATAATACACACACACGTATGTATAAGCAGACAAGGCTCAACCTTTAACAACATGTTATTGATCTCTTATTGAAGGACTTAACGGCCCCTCGGTGAAATACAACAATCTTCAATCTTCAAACTCTCCTCTCCTCTAAGAAAAATTTTTTATAGCATTTTCCGTGGTTTTCTATAACAAACAATATAAAATGTTTCAATTCTTCTTTGGGGCAGGGGTTGGGGTTCGGGATGGAAATATCCAAAATATGGTAGTGGGAAAGTGTAATGGTGGTGGGATTGGTGTTTGAATATTAAATGTAATCAAATATTGTGAATGACTTTATAAAATAAAAATTTAAAAAGATGATTTTCTATTATTTCTACAAATGATGCTAAATCAAATATACATCTGTTTGCATTCATATCTAAGTTTTTCTTTACGATAAGTTTATACAAGTGGAATAGTTGCTTTAAAAAAATAATTTACATTCATTAATTCTAATACTAACATATTACAAAGAAATATTACTAATCTACGTTCCCACTAACAGTATGCCAATATCATGTCTTATGCTTCCTTTAACAGAGTGGGTTATTAAATCTTTCAAAATACTTTTGCATCTTTTGGAAAAGCTAAACTCAGTTATTCTTGATTATTAGTAAGGTTGATTATTAGTAAGGCTGCCTGATTATTAGTAAGGTTGGACATTTTTTAAATATTAACATTGCATATGTATATTTTCAGTTTATATTCTTTGCCCACATCTTTCTACTGAATTGATGTTTATCTAATACACGGCAAAGCTCTTTGTATATGTTCTGGACATAATTCTTTACTATTTAAGAACCAATTTCTTTCTTGCCCATTAGTTGCACTGAGTAATGTAATGTGTGAGAGGGAGCTTGTGCTGCATGGAAATAATTGCTTTTCATTAGTCAAACTTGTTAATCACAACAAAATGAGGCACACAATTTGTGAGATAGCATCTTCTTTATCACTGGTAACCAACGATTCTAGAATCAACTTTTAAATATTTTTCTTGCCAAACTGATCCAAATAGCGTGTGTATTACCAGTTTCTTATCTAGCTTGTTTATTTATTTATTTATTTTCTTTTTGGGTCACACCTGGAGATGCACAGGGATTACTCCTGGCTCTGCACTCAGGAATTACTCCTGGCAGTGCTAGGGGGACCATATGGGATTCTGGGAACTGAACCCGGGTCGATCATGTGCAAGGCAAATGCCCTACCTGCTGTGCTACCACTCCAGCCCGTTATCTAACTTGTCTCATGCTCTTAATGGATGACACAATTTCTCAAATGCCTCAATGGACTCACTGATTTTCTTTTTTTTTAACACACACTTCACCTCAGATCTTAGGTAGACTTTCTTTTGGGGTGTGGGGGATGCTCACAATGGTGCTCAGGAGGTTGGGGTGGGGGTGACCCATGATTGTTGGTCAAATGCCTGCTGATTCAGCACAAGGGGACACTGGGCTACCCAGGAGAGCGTGGGTCCTCCAGAGCTATTACAAGTGGCCATGACTATAGAGGGAAATGTGGAAAACAGGTTAATATGTATTTATTGAGCAAGTTCTCAGTCTACTGTCAAATATCTTGCATCATGTTTTTGCATCACTCATATTTTAGAGCCTCTATAGTGCACAGAGCCCATTTAATTTAATTCCCACAATTATTATATATCTTTTTTTGGGAGAAGGTGGGGTTAGTATCTTTTTCTTATTGGGGTATCTTCTCTATTTAAATTCCTTAGAAATGGTTAATGTTAGGCAAACATCAAGAGTCCTAAGATATTTACAGATATTTTTCCTAACCTCCAGACAGTTTGGTGAAAATTAAGAATTCTAAAGGTGCTGTCCAGGATGGGGATCAGCTGTAGGGTCGGGCCAGGGAACAGCTCGAATGGCTAGAGCACATGCTTTGAGAGCCGCAGCCCCAGGGCCCAATTCTAGCACTCTGCAGTCCCCTGAGTACTGCAGGCAGCAACCCCCAAGCACTGAGTGGGTGGTAGTACACCCTCAATCCCCAGAACCATGGTGTGTGATTTCTCACCCTCCAACCACCACCACTAGCAACAAAGGCTTCTAGTTCTAGATGCACTAAGCACCTAGGCACACACGGTTGATTTCTGTTCTTGAAACCACACAAAATCACAAGGGAAAGCGAAAAGTAAATGACTCATAAAACTGAAAAGACAAAGGAGAAAGAGGTAACTGAGTGGACACTGGGTATTAGAGAAAAATAGTAGATGAAACCTTAACTTCGGCCTTGGCCCCTAGAGGTGACTATGATGTCTTGATCCACAGTCCAAAACTTCAGGTAATCTAAACACACAGGGCTGGAGTAGGGTCATGTAAAAAGCTAAAGAAACAACACACTAGTTTGATACCCTTTATCTCTGAATTGCCCCCTTGGCTCAAGAGTCCTGTTCTCATATTTCCCCCCCAGGCAAAAATGATAACGGAATGTATTTTTTAGAAAATCGTGGAACACATGTCCTATATAGAGTGAGAGCTGATCTCCCCCCCCCCCCCCACACCGACCAAAAAAATATACTGAACTGCTATTCCAAGTTCCTCCATAAAAGGACCTCCTTATTTATGACTAAGATCAACTAGTATAAATGTTAGTTCCCAAGAAAACAGAAAAATGAAGCTGGAAACAAATCTGCAGACATTAATACCAAAGGAAACCCAGTAAAAGTTACTAAAATCAATGCCTTCGTTTTAAATATCGAAGGGCTAAATCTCATCAGACACCTGAAGAAAATTCTGAATGAAAAATATCCAATTAAGCCAACTGTATGAGGAAAATACAGGAGACAGGTCGGTGAAGTAGGAAAGAGGGTCAGTGAGACAGTATGAAAAGTAAGGAGCTTACAGCCACACAGATTTGAACCCTGGCACTGCAAGCTGTCTGGCAAGGGTCACCAAGAGTGAGCCCTGAACACAAACCCAGGAGTAAGCGCTCAGGATGGCTGGTTATGGATCAGAAACCAAAAGGAAAAGAAACACATAGTAGGAAAGATTAAAAGAGAAAAATCAATAACCTTGCCTGTATCAACATCAAAATACTTATTATATTCAGATTATTTTGTATTCAAGTATGGTTAGCTCTTGAAAAGTCTTTTAGACAATGTAATAATCAAGGCAGAAAAGGAAGATCATAATCCCAACACATAAACTTTAATTAAACTCATCTAGCATAACCTTCCACAATAACATGCCTACTGATTATGCCACTACAGCCAAAGAAAGAGTAGAGGAATAAAAGGGGGGGAGGGAATGAATTGGATTTATGTTATTTCTGCTACCATGAAAGAACACTGGCTCACTGAGGTACCTCGTGAACACAGGCACTCAGAGCAATGTGTTCCCAATGATCCAGGTGTTCAGATATATGAAACGTCTAAGGTTAAGTGGCAAAAGAATACCCTAAAACTGGAGACACGCTATACTTCATAAAACAGGTGACTTACCCTGGGAAAACGTACTGAAAATTGCAGGATCAATGGCCGGAATAGTCTGTGGAGTGGGCTGGATGGTATTACTTGCTACACCTGTGAATCAGAGAACCACAAATGGGTATGATAGTATTATACCTCTTGATTATTTTTATCTTAGAAAACACTTACAGGATTGTGAAGTAGCTTCATTGCTTCACTGAACTCTTTCCTTGAAATCTTAAAAAATTTGAATATAATATTTCAGGTTACAGTAGGGATATACAGGAAAACAAACTGAGTTTTTGCATACACGTTTTGGTAACATAGTTCTTATTATGTACTTTATAATGAGTAACATACAACTTCTTCCTCAATTAAAGTTTAGCAAATATCTTCAGAAATATGAGTTTCCTGTTATTCAATTTCTTAACAAATTAAATATTAGTAAAACAATACAATTATAAATAATTTAACTTAGGGAATGAATCTCATTTTATCATTTTGCATGAAATTACAAATCATACATTACAAATTTTCCAGCTTATGTTTTAAAGAATTTTTTAAATATCCAATAGTATATCCAGTTAATAAATATCCAGTTAATTTTAACATCCTGTTACAACTTGCTATGACTGTCACATTTAGGGAACAACGAACATTCTTAATTAATGCTAAATAGCAGCATGTTAGAATGAAAGAATATTAATCAACTAAAAAAATTAACACAATATGCTGAAACTTCACCAGAGACTTAAGTGATTCAATCAGTAGGAAAGCAAAGAATGAAAAACTGATTACTCTAAATCAATAAACTCAGTCTCAAAAGCCAAATTCTTTTGCCCAAGCTTACAATGTAAGTTAGCTTCAAATGAGCAATTTGTAGAAAGAATAATGAGAAAGACACTGAGATAAAATGGATGAGACAGGAAAGGGAGAAAATAAACCAACAAGTTTTCCAGAGGCATATATTATAGGATTTTGTAAAGACTAAAATGCTAAATAGAATTTGTAGAAAAAAAATTTTGAGTTTGAAGGACTCAAATCAGACTGAAAGAAAAAGGATTACATTTTTATGATTTTATTTCATTTAATTTTGTTTTATGGCAAACTACAATTTTTTTTTTTGTTGTTGGGAGGCGGTGCATTCTGGAGGTCCAGGTATACCAACAGAGATTCCTAGCCAAATGGACAGTGAGTTTAATGCAAGGATGCAAGAATGCTTGCATAGGTCCCCAGAATCTCAGGCCCTGCAATCCTGGGGATATCTGGGGCACCCCTAGCACAGCAATTGGAAACCTCTAGAGCTGAGTGAATGTGCTCATAAATCTATGTTCAATGCATAACAAGTTTTAATTTTTATGTTTTTATTGTTCTGCATTTGAGGAATCACCCAGTAGTGCTTGGGGCTTACTCCTGGTTTGGCTCAGAGGACTGTATGCAGTGACTGGGATGGAACCTGGGTCAGCCACATACGAGGCAAGCACCTAGCCAATGCATTATCTCTCTGGCCCACTTTTTAAATTCTTTTTCGCATCTACTATGATAAATTTAACAGGAACAAAACAATTTATAGGAAAAAATACAGTCAGCAAAAATTTAAACACTATTTTAAAATAGGTGGCATGCATTATTTTCTCCCAGTTGCATAATTTATTATACAAATTATCACAAGATGAGTTGATATTTGCTTCTCCAGACATAGGAACTGAACAGATGAGGTACAGTTTAGGATCTGTTTTATATTGTGTTCACAGTTGTTCTTTTTGTTTTTGTTTTTCTGGTTTTTTTTTTTAAAGACCTGCACTTGAACTACATTATCATGAAAGTAATAAGTAATTGCTCCATTTGGCCAGCCCAAAATTCAATTTTCCTGTCAGAATATAAAAGCTGAAATGCTTTCTAATTCCAGTGAACTGAAACTGGGTATCAGCTTCTGGACCTGTTGTGAATTCAATATTAGAAGAGGCACAAATTCTGTAGACTAGGTCCTTTGACTTACGCAGCCATCCCGGGGCCCAGCGAGAAGCAGTCACTGTGGGTCTGCTTTTTATTAAAAACTGGTCAATCTTTCAACTAAGCCTGAAAAAATCACACAGGCTGCTCAAAATGCTGCCTGCAGCAGTCAGAAGATGCTGCTTCTGGGTTGTTTTCTTGGCAACCTTCAGGGCACGCTGCCATGGGGCCGGACATACCAACACAAGCTCATAAATACCTGTTAAGTTAGTAAAAATGGTCTTGAGTTTATGTCATTTGTTTTTTGAGATATTAATATGCAGTCTATCTTCATTTATGTTGAGTTGAAAAACCTTTGTTGTCAATTCACAAATGGGTTACAGATCCTTATACTGTAATAAGTTGACAAGGTGTAACAATAAAAACATTTTTGTGGGAAGCAGAACTGGGTTGAAAATTCCTCTCTTTTTTTTCCTAGTTTAGATCAAAAGAGGAGTGCTAAGAACCTTCTGGTCAATTTTAATGTAAATATTTACACAGCCCATTAAATATGATTAAAACAAATTAACATAAGAATTAAGCACTATAAAATTTGAATTAAATATTAAATTATTCCACTGACTGCACTGTGTGGGGATTCTGAAAAGAGAGAAATGGGTCTTTGGTTAGAAAACTCTCCAAGAAAGTATAAATAAACACACTAATAAAAAGCAATGCATTCAGAGAGGCAAAGAAACCATAAAACAAACAAAAGTGTGCTGGGGTGGCGGGGGAATCATGCTTAGGGCAGAACATGAAGAATTTGGAAAACTATTCAAGAGCTCAAGTGCAATACTTTTGACACACAATTATAAAACAGCAAAGTTTTTAAAAGTCTATTTATATGGTCACTGCATTTATAATTAAAAGGCTACCATTAATTATAAAACAATCCTACTGTTCACCGTCATTAGAGATTGACTCCTGAGACCACCTCCCTCAGTATTTACTGGGAAAATGTTGAATGAAACAAAACAAAAACAAAACCAAACCCTGTACATTGTATCATCTATATCTGATAGCAAACAGTGGTAAATATCAGTGGTTACACAAGAGGCAAACACAAACAACTGTTATCCCGGCCCTCTTTCTACCCCCAGACCCCTTCTGCCTTTTTGTGAAAGAACTAAAACTGACTATTAGTACTTACTATTCTTTTCAGCTATCGTAAGGATTTCCCTTTGATAAAAATGTATCCTGGAGCTTTATATGAGGGAAAGTAAATCATTCTTAAGTGAGTAACAGGGGAAACATCTGTTATATTTATAAACTAAAAATGTTAAAATGTTATTTCGTCTTCTACTAGGCTTAAGAAAAAAACTGTTTTAAATATAATAGAAAAAAAAAATCTGCCCACTAAGAGTAGATTCTAATATCTTCGAACAATCTTAAAGAGAAAAGCAAAAGCAAGCAAGCAGATTTTGACTTGCGGGGCTCCAAACTCCCTGGAGGAAGGGATGCAGAAGGGAGGTGCTGAAAACTTGACATCAGTAAGACATGGGTTCAAACTCTGGTTTTGCCACTACTAGGTATGTTTTTACCTTACTTCCAAAGGGAAAATTTAGTTTTTTTTTAAATAGCAGAAACTATTAAAGCATTGAAAGAAATAATATGATAAAAAAATCTAATTACTTAAATGTTAAATTCACAAGAACCTATAACTAAAAAGTAGAATTATATCCTAAAAAGAAATCCAAGGTCTTACATTTTATGCCCTCACTCTGAAAAACAAAAGAGCAAAAGAAAAGGCTTATACTAGAGAGTAACTGGATGAGAATGAATTACTCACAACAGAAAGTTCCAGACAGAAGTCTCTGTTGCTAAGATTTATTGTCATGGATAGCTTTTCAGCAGAAAATGTGTTTCTTCAACATCGAATACCAATATTTTATCACTTAATTTTAACAAGCAAATTTCACAGGGTTGAGCTTAATGTATACAATGTCTTTCTTTGGTACAGAAGTAGGAAAACAAAAACCAAAAAGGAAGCAATTTGCTGAACACTGATTTTATGTTAGGAATGGCACCAGTTAATGTTCATACTTTCCTTCATTAATAATTAAAAATAACCATGATACGCAACCAGTCAATCTTCGAAAAAGAAGCAAAAATATGAAGTGGAACAAGGAAAGCCTTTTCAACTTGACGTGGTGTTGGAAAAACTGATCAGCTATAACCAAAAAATAAACTCATACCTTTTCCTAATGCCATGCCTGAAAATCAAAACAAAATGGATTCAAGACCTAGACATCAGACCTGAATCTGTAAAGTAGACAGAAGAAAAAGTAGGCAGAACTCTCCATGACACAGAAGCTAAAGGTATCTTCAACGATGAACTACCACTGACCAAGCAAGTGGAAGCAAAGCTAAACAAAGGGGCTACATTAAACTAAGAAGCGCCTACACTTCAAAGTAAACAACAACCAAGATACAAAGAATGGATTGAGAAAAAATTATTTACCCAACACTCATCTGATAAGGGGTTAATAGAAGCACAGGTAGAACTTTACAAGAAAAAAAAATCCAACCCCATAAAATAATGGGGAGAAGAGGTGAACAATTATACTTGGAAATGATTACTCTGGACAAGAACTGAATGCTGAAAATAGGTAAAGGGACAAACATAAATGATAACCTCAGTATCTGTGTTGTAAACCATAATATCCGAAAGGAAGCGGGGGTGGGGGAGGAGGGAGAGGGAGAGGGAGAGGAGGAGGTAGGGAGCAAGAGGAGAGGGAGAGGAAGAGAGGGAGGAACAGAGAGGGAGGGAGACGGAGAGGCAGAGAGGCAGAGGGCATTGGTGGCGCTTAATGCGCACTGGTGAAGGGACAGGTGTTGGAACCCTGTATGACTGAAACCCAATCACGAACAACTTCCTAACTGTATATCAAAGTGACTCAAATGAAAACGGAAAAAAAAAGTAACCACAAGAAGAAGTAAAGCTGATAAAATTCATTTTAGAATGAGGAAAAAAACCTAGACTGAGAGACACTAACATCTGAGTCTGTGGCTAACAAAGAATGAAAACTAATGATTAGTATATCGGACTACAAAATACATGTTATTCTTACTTTGCATGCTAATACAAGTGCTTGTGTATGGCACTCTTGATCAGTATTGAAAATAATTAAAACAATATTCATCTAAGGCAAATGCATCTGCATTGCTTGTTTTGCCTATTCTATACTACAAATATTAAATATTAAAAAGTTAGACAATAATGGGGAGGGTTGGAGTGATAGTACAGTGGGTAGGGCATTTCGTCTTGTACACGGCTGACCAGGGTTTGATCCCCAGCACCTGTATGGTTCCTCAAGCACTGCTAGAAGTAATTCCTGAGTATAGAGCAAGGAGCAACCCCTAAGCATCACTGGGCGTGGCTCCCACCCCCTCAAAAAAAAAAAGAAAATATTGTTAAAGTACGCAACAAAATTGTACTTAGAAAATCACTTTGCCTGTTAATATTATCACACAGACCTTAAAATAATAAATTCAGAGTAAAATCAGAGAATATCAATATAAAAATTGTTAAAATTGTATTCTTCTAAGCTCTGAAGACTAAAAATGTTTGCCCTATTTGCAGGTAATTTAAAGAGACCAGAAAGATAGTCTAGGGGTTAAGGCATTCGCCTTGCACAAGGCCAACCCTGGTTCCAATTGCAGCACCACACATGGTCCTCCAAGCATCACCTAGACTGAGCACCACTTGGTATGTCCCCCTTAGCCACTCCCCCCGCCCCCCAGAAAAAAAAATCACCAACCCCCCCCAAACAAACCCATATACAAACAAATCCCCACTGGGAAAGACTCAACTTTCTTTCTTTTGCTTTTTGGGCCCAACCAGCTGTACTCTGGGTCTTACTCCTGACTCTGTGCTCAGGGATCACACCTGGCGAATTTGGGAACCGTCTGGGGTGCTCCCCAGCACCCGAGATTAAATCTGGGTGGGCTGCATGCAAAGACTCAATTTTCTACTGAGTTGGAATTGAACTTCCAGGTCTTACGGCACTCGATGACCACCACATGACTCTTCCATCAAGGCAGAAATATGACAGGGAGGAGGGTTATCTGTGAGTGTGCTGAGAACCTGGGAAATTCCCATTCCCATTTCCTACCTGCGCTGTGAGGCACTTCTGCGGGTGTGTTGGCAGGTGCATGCGCGCCAGGCGGGATCTGGATGCCCGAGAAGCCGCTGGAAGGTAAGCTGCCAGGGTCGCACGCTGAAGTCCCAGCTTGAGGAGGCTGTGTGGGCAGAGAGGAGGCTCCCGCGTCTTCGCTTTCTTCGACATCTGTTACATAGATTTATGCAGCGTTAAATTAGGTAATCTCGAATAAAAAAACACCCCAGATTATTTTGCTACATAAACACGACTCTTCAGATATTCTGAGGCAATTCCACGTAATGCAGCTGATCAGCAGGCTCAAGCATTTAGAGGAAGGTTGGGTTTTGTTTCTCTTTTTCTTACGCTAACTCCGTGCCTGACAATGTAAGGATCACTTTTAAGTTAACACTTCCTACTTCTGTAAAATCTTTGAATATTGTACGTGTTTCTCAGAAAGTAAACTCTAATAGGGCTGGGAGTGGGAGGAGGAGAAACAAAAACTTACCACAACCTTCTTGTTAAACTTCAGACCCGTTTAAGAACTTTTTTTTTTTTTTTTTTTGGTAAAACACACTACACTTAAGCTATCCAAAAAGAATGACATTTCTTTTTTTTTTTCTTTTTGGGTCACACCTGGCGAAGCACAGGGGTCACTCCTGGTTCTGCACTCAGGAACCACCCGTGGCGGTGCTCAGGGGACCATATGGGATGCTGGGAATCGAACCCGGGTCAGCTGCGTGCAAGGCAAATGCCCTACCCGCTGTGCTATTAGCTCCAGTTCCAAGAATGACATTTCTGACAGCTACATTTTACTCATTACTTATTGTTTACTTGCTATTAAGTAATTGAGGCTCAGAACATCAAGCTAATCAAGAAAAACAAAAGAACGGATCTCCATATTTAGCTATGCAGAAAGAAATCATATTGTATCACTTTGAAAACAACTGAGAAATTAAATTTTAATAGTCTATTTAAAATGACAGCTACCCATTTGGGAATCTTAGTTAAAAAAAAATAGAAAAATGCAGGACGAGAGAGAGAGAGAGAGAGAGAGAGAGAGAGAGAGAGAGAGAGAGAGAGAGAACAGCGACAGGCTACTTGCCTTACACCGGCTGACCCAGGTTTGATTTCAGCATCCCAGATGATCCCCCAAATCCTATCAGTGGTGAGCAATGTGCCCAGAGCCAGGCGTAAGCTCTGAGCTCCTCTGGGTGTGATCCCCACCCGCAAACATTACAGATTTCTATAAACATTACACTCATTAATTTTTAGATCAATGTTTTTGTTTGGTTATAAACATACATGCCAATATAATTATAAATAGCATCAATTCTGCCTAAAGCTGAATTCCTAGTCTTTTGAGAAGTGTCCATACGGTTTTCCCAAAAGGCAGAACTAGTCAATGTTTCCACCAGCAGTGAATGAAGGTCCCTCTGCCCCTATATCCATGCCAACACTGCTTGTCTTTGTTCTCTGTGATGTGTGCCAAGAACACATCTCGTTGGGGTGAGGTTGTATCTCATTGTTGTTTTGAGTTTCCCTCTGACAAAGAGCATTTTTTCTTACGCATTTCTGACAACTGTCTGTCTTCATTGAGGAAGTTTCTGTTCATCCCCCACTCCACCCTTCCCGCCCATTTTCTGAGGGGCTTGGCATTTATTTCTTCTGAAGCTCTACCAGTGCTCACTCTATCCTGGATAGCAACCCTTTCTCAGTGAGTGGTGGGCAAACATTCTCTCCCAGTCTGTGGGGTGTCTTCTTATGTCTCTGAACGTGTGCCTATGGCCCTGCAAAGGCAGCTGCTGCTGCCACTGAGCCATCTCCGTGCCTTTGACCCTGAAGACACGTAGTTTTTATTTTTAAGTCATAGCATCGGTTCCTTTTTTTTTGTTTTTAACTTGACAGTCAAATTCCTCTATTTTATATGGTGACAAGGATCAAATCCCCAGAGCCTCATATATGCAAGGCATGTGGTCTAACACTAAGCCACATCCCTGAGCCCGGTTCAATTTCTCTTTGAGGACCTAGGTGAGGGGCCGCAGAGAGAGCACTGGGACTGAGGTGCATGCCTGATGTGCTCTGTGGTCTCCAGGTACCGGCATGCGGGTCCCTGAGCACTGCAGGGGGGCTTGAACTGGCCCAGGTAATCCTTGGCACTGCAGGTCCCTTGGAGCATGTCATCTTCAGTTTCACACTGAACTGCCTGCCAGGCGGGCTTCTTAGGTACCCAAAACACCAGGTGGAAGACGGACCCATCAACCCTCCAAAAGAAACAGCTCAGGAACAATCTCCCACTGCCATGTATATCTGAAACACGTTAATGTTGTCCATTAACCTTTTGCTCCCTGATTATGAGTGTGAGCTCTTATAAAGGGGGGTGTTTTATTATTCAACCTTGGTACCACGATCATGCTAGAAAAAAAAATCTCCCTAATAAAGGGGAAAAAAAATTTCTTAAAAAACAAACACAGAGCTAAAAAAAAAAAAAAGAGAGCACAAATGTCCCAGGAGAGGTCACGGGAAACTTACAGCTTTACCGGGCATCTAAAGTACAGCACTGTTCCTCATAATACTGATATTGTATTCTTGAGATAAGGGTGTATTATCAAGTGAACTGGTTGACACTTTCTTAAAAAGTTCAATGAGGAGGAAGTCTTGTTATCTAATGTCAAACTGGCTGAGAAAAAAACTTTTGCTTAAATTTAGAATAAGAGCAAAGTGTTTAGAATCAGAAAGATTTGAGTTCAAATCATTGCCTCTGCTAATTGATTGGAGCTTGGGTAAGGACGCCCAATCATTTCTAAGTCATAATTAGGCAGTGTTTAAAAATGTTTATCTGTCTCACACCTAACAAGTGTTACATAAAGCTTAAGTATTACCAGACAAGAGACTTTATCAAATAATATTATGCAACACATACATGAGTATAAATATATTCATCATATATACATAAACTAAGGAACTCTTGAGATTTCAGAGATCTCATGAAAGGCAGGCATTATTCAGATAGATAAAGACAAGTATTTTAGGAGGGATGGATAGTTTTAACTTTAAAAAGACACAAAGGGACTTTTTGGCTGCTATCTTCTGTAAGTTAATAAAAGGATTGTATAGTTGCTATTGGTTGAACTATCCCCTCGCCCTAATTTCACATGATGAAGTTCTAGATCTCCAAAGTGACTATATTTAGTGGTAAGATTGTTAGAAAGCTAAGTTTAAATGAGGTCATATAAGTGGGGTCCTAATCCAACAGAAGTGCAGTATTAAGAGGAAGGTTATTAGTGTTAGGTGTGTGTGTGTGTGTGTGTGTGTGTGTTACTGTGTGTGTATCTGTGTGTGTATGTGTCTGTCTGTGGACTCTTACTGTGTGTGTATCTTTGTGTGTGTATGTGTCTGTCTGTGGACTCAGAGGACCATATGCAGCATCAGGGATCAATCGGGGACGACCATATGCATGGTGAGCACAGTAAGCCCTGTACGATCTCTCTGGCCTCTGGAGTTTCCTTAATTTAGAGAATCTATAAAGTCTATTTCTTATATGGCTAATCAATAAAAACAATGTAACTGAAAATTATTTTTCCTTTTCTTTTTTCATCATAAACTAAAAGGCCAAATGAAGGAATGAGACCTATTTTTTCGTTATTCAATTTCAATTTTCCTGTATATATTAAGAAAAAAAATTACTAATTCCAGGTACAGAATAGTGTCTGTATAAACTGTATAAAAAGAGGATGGATATAACTATTTATTAAAAACACATTATAAAAACAGGGTCTTGGTAGAATCTGAGAAGACTGGGATATGGAATCAACCTCATAGTTTTAAATATCCTCTAAACATTATAAACTATGTCAATGTATTAGCTACTATGTACTATCCAAACCACTCAGGAAAAAAAAAAAAAGGAAGAACCTCAAATATATAAAATGCATTCTTTGTGGTTTGGAAATGTTTTATAAAGTACAGATTACCTGTTCTAGGTAGGAATAAAATCTGATTAGAAGTAGAAACAGAATATTTTGGTGATACATAGCTATTAAAATAACATTATTTTCCAACATCACTGAGTTTTTAACTATGTACCTAATTTTCATAGAACTTGGACCTGATGGGGAAAACAAAATATTTGATTCTTTCCCCAATATATATTTCAATATATATGAATAATACATACCATTGTCATCATCAATTCCAACAGGCCCTGCTTGAGGAGTTTCTCCATTCTTTAAACAATTATGGATATATGTAGCCTTCCACCTTGCATATTTTCTGTGTTTTACATTCTAAAAAAAAAAATTATCATCAATTCTAGACTGTAGTGGCCAAATAAAATTGTATTTATGACAACAGAGATTACAGTCTATTCAGGAGATAACACCTGCCTTTTCATGGTACAGCTATGATGACAGTTTTGCTGTATCCCTACTACCACTTGTTCCAAACACATTTGTGACTAATAACTGGCTCATTAAAAATGATCTTCCTCAAAATACAAGCCCAGTTCTCATTTATGGTTTTCTATTGCAGTAAAGGGAATATGGGAATGTCTCTTCAGCACACCTTAAAGGTCATGCACAGGGGAGACCACTATCAATAGACTGAACTATTTCTAAAAAAAAAAAAAAAGTAACATTTATTTGAACCTATGAAACCAAAAGAAGAAAAACCATAATAGTAAAAACAAAGGCTAGACTGGTGGATAAACTTTACCTTTTCCTCTGTGCTATGTTATTTAAAAGTTGTGGGGCTAAGTAACTCCAGTTCATAAAAGAAAAAACATTAAATGGGCTGTTGAAAGCAGAACTGAAAATAAGTGAAGAACTAGTTATTGTCTTCTTTTTCTCTTAAGCATTTACACTTAAGTCTATAAAATTAAATAAAAAAATTAAATTAAAAAATAAGAATTCAATCTGTTAACATCTTGGGGTGGCTAGTGGTGACCTTCAAGATAAACCAGTGGCACTGGTATCAATTGTGAACTTTGTGAAATGCAGAACTTTTAAGCCCAATCAGAACCTACTGAATTTATTACTTCACTATAACAATTTCATTATTTCCTTATCATAAGCACCAAGTGATTTTTATGCACATTAAGAGTGTAAGAGAACACAGGATTTTATAATCTGGAGACCAAGTGTAACTTGTCATTCTGAGAGAACTATTAAGTACCATTAAGTACCAATTCACTATCAAGTTGATACTTGATCATTTTATGAGGCTATGTGGATACTTTTAAAAGTGGCATATAAAAAGTCTTAAATAAATGCAACCCCCAAATTACTGAGTTTGTATCATCTTCTGTTTCCCTTTACTCAGCAATCCTCTAATATCACTGTCACTGTCCTCCCGGTGTTCAGTGATTTTGCTCAAGCGGGCCCAGTAATGTCTCTATTGTGACAATTATTACTTTGTTTGGCATATCTAATACATCACAGGTAGCTTGCCACTAATATACTGTACCTTAAAAATATATCCTACACACTAATTTCCATTTTCTTTTCAGGTATAATTCATTTCACTAAATTCTACCCACAAATTTCAAAACAAATACACATCTTCCAATTCATCACTTCAATTAATTTTCTCCTTACTGTTCTGCTTATTCTCATGATACCAAAGTTAGCAGAGGAAGCCAATCGTGTTCCTGCCCTTTCTAAAGGGACCCTCTGGGCTGCCAGTCTCTTTCTCATTTATGTCATCAGTTCACTAGAGGAACTGCTTTTATTAATGTCACAGATAGCATATTCCAGTGGAAACCACTGATTAGTGTGTGGAGTTGTAGGGGTCTACAGTCTACAGGGATCTTACGCTGGTTCATGGAAATGGTTCTGCTTGCTGCTTAACTGAGTGGTTTTGAACTGCACCACATGTCTAAGAAAGTTGTAAATCACTGGCTACTCCACAGTGGAAAATTCAGCTGACATTTTTCAGGCATCATCTTACCATGTCACTTAGAAGACTGCTTTGCACAGGATCACGCTGACCTTTGTGACACATTCCCGACTCCTAGGTTTGTATGCTGATCTACCTTCTAGTTTCCTACAGGGGATCTTTTCTAAATCTCTAACTCAGGTTGGAAATGATCACTCTGGACAAGAACTCAGTATTGAACATAGGTAAATGGATATACATGATAACCTTTTAGCATCTGTATTACAAACCAGAATGCCTAAAATGAGAGAGAGAGAGAGAGAGAGAGAGAGAGAGAGAGAGAGAGAGAGAGAGAGAGAGAGGAAAAGACAGAGGAGAGGTGCCTGCCATAGAGGCAGACTGGGGTGGGGGGTGGCTTAAAGGGGTGAGAGGGAAACAGGGGACACTGGTGCTAGGAAATTACACTGGTGGAGGGATGGGTGTTGGAACACTGTATGACTGAAACCCAATCATGAACAGCTTTATAATGCTCAATCACATGGTGATTCCATAAAATAAAAAATAAATTGAAAAAATATCTAATGCAGGGTTTCTCAATGCTTTGTTGACTGTGTCTTCCTTCTGACCTTGTTCCCTTTGCCATTTGCAACTGGTGCCCTTGGAATACCTTAGGGATATAAGGCCCCTGGCTGAGAATATTTAGTCCAGTACAGAAATGGGAACATTTTGTACCTGCAGGCCAGAACTGCAAATCTCCTGTTCAAAATATTCTTTCATACACTGGTTAGATAGGACATTGCAAACTGGTGGGCACTACTAACACTAATGCCTATAGAATTTTCTATCTGAATTGTTTCCCTCATAACTAGCAGAAAACTCACAAAAAATCTCTTCTCTTCTCTTCTCTCTCTCTCTCTCTCTCTCTCTCTCTCTCTCTCTCTCTCTCTCTCTCTCTCTCTCTCTCTGTCCCCCTACCACCCCTCCCCAAATAAACTGAGTCCAAGTTTATCTGAAAATGATCTGCCCTCAGCAGAGGTGCTCCCCTTCAGCTGATACATCTACTATGTATTTTGATTCACGGCACTATGTACCAGACTCCTACAAGCATAAGGATTCCTGTCAGAGGTTATTTCTCTGTGCTTGCTCCCACAGTTTAAAATAGTACCAATCAATATATTGTAATCTCTATTAAGACATCTATGTTTTAATAAAATTCAAATCATTTGTCCCAATTCCTTGACTGTTCCAGCAATCCTCCTAGGAAACTTCATTTCCCCAAATTAGAAATTAGAGGGCATCATTTTCAGCACTTTTCTCAGCTTCTAGCCCAATTCCCTTGCCTAATTTCTAGGAAACTTGTTGATTTTACTTTTGAAACATTATGAATTGATGTTCATCTCCCATTTTCTCACCAACAGTGGCTGAACCTATCTCCTTATAGTCTTGATTTCTCCCCCCCCCCCCCCCCACACACACACACACTTTTTCATCCAGTGGTTAGAGTTACCTTTTAAAAAGAAAACTCCAGTCATGTCATTCTTTTCAATGGTTTGGGCCAAGAGGACTATGCCTCACCATCCGACAGCCTGCACTGCAGGACTGAGGCTACAAGTTGGATATCAGCACTAACCTGTACCTGTACATGCAATCATGGCAATAACGGCCGTGACCTCCAGGAACCTCAAGCTAAGTGCACGTGAGCACCACAACCAAGGGCGCAACCTCTGGCATCACAGCATTAAAAAGGGAAAACAAAACTTGTTAAAAGAAAAAACAAAACAACAACCAAAAAACAAAATGACTATGAGTTTATCCTATTTGGTTCTAACTGTCTAACTTCTTCTCATGCTCCCATACCAGTCATTATCAACTAGAGATGCTGGCACCTTTTAAACAGGTGAAAGTCCACACAATTTAGTTTCCACTGCCATTTCCCAGCATAAGCAATTCACATTTTCTCGGAGTTCAGAGTCAATTCCTCATAGTTCAGATCAGAATTTAATTTCCTCAAAAAATGCTTTTCTGAATTTCCAACGTTAGGCAGGGGCTTTCAGTAGCTCTCTAGTATTTTAATCATAATTAAATGTATATGAAATCCTCTCCTGCAGCATATACATACCCTAACTCTAAGTTCAATAACGGTTAAGATCTGTCTAGTTTATATTATATCAAATACTTGGTGGCTTTGTGATCAGTAGTAGTATAGTTCAATAAATATATGTATCTCCAATTTCTTTTAGCTTTACTTATTCTAATGGAAATAATTCTGCTCAATAAATATTTTACCTCTGTGGTAATATAATGACTGCTGAGTTTATATAGCTCAACTAGTTTTACTATAAAGTAATATAGAATGATTGAAATTTCAGTATTTGGCTGTTTTTTTTGAACAATAAGAATTGCAGCATCAACTTCCTTCCTTCCTCTACATTATTTGGGAACAAAATCATGAATTTAATCACTAAGTTTTCCAGAATAGTTTAACCTTTTTCCAAAATCTGGACAACTGGAATTGAAGGTCTACAAGCATTAGAATATTATCTGACTTAGGTATACATGTCCACTTGAGTTCACCATTTGTAATATGATACTTACAAATGTTCACTAATAGCCTATATTCCAGCAATATAAACTAATAAAAGAAGTGACTATTTCAAATTTCCCTCTTTTGAGAGGAACCAGAAACACAATTAACTCAACACTGTTTAAAGTCTTAATAAATTCTTGCTATTAAGAACTCCAGTTAGACATAAGGGAGATATAAGACTTTTCTGATTGTTTTTGTTTTTTATTTATTTATTTATTTATTTTTGCAGTTAGAGAGCTGATTATCTTGGTATGGGCACTAAAATACAAAATATTACTATTATTGTAAAGGATGTATAAAATTACAAGTTTCCCATTATAAAATTATAGTTATAGATAAGCCACAACAATGCAAAGTACATCAATGACCTTTACATACAATATAGAATGCTGCATATTTGGAAGTTGCTGAGATGATAGATATTATAAGTTTTTTAACTGCCTCCCTTCATTGTTGCAGTTGTGATAATGAGAGATTGCACCGAAGCTTGGTTGTGGCACTCACACATTTCTCTCTGTGGGGGCGGGGAGTCACATGCCAAACTGCAGTGCCTACACAGTCACCATGCTCTCTGAGGTCTGGGCCCTTTCGGTTGTGATGTCTGCACAGGGGCTTGGCAGAGGTCACACTCCTGCACTCATGAAGTCCCACTTCTGGCTGTGATACTACAATTGGCTATGGTCAGTATAGCTGTGTATTTCACTTTGGTGCTTGAAAGGTCTGCATCCCTTTGTGTAACACACACGCACAAACTCACCTCTTCCTACATGTGGTTTAGACAGAAATCCTCTGTGAGCACAGGAGATTTCAGCAGCAGAGATCAATTGAGAGAGCCACTGGGCCTGCCTCGGCACCCAGGGGCACTGGAGATTTGACCTCATGGCCGTACATTCACAAGGCAGGTTCTCTAAGCCACTGCCTTTTCTTTCCTCTATGCGCATTAGAAGTTCTCATGACAAGCAAAGATACTTTCAGTAATGCTGCATGGAAACCAAATGCTACTAAACTGACTGTGGTCATCCTTTTGCAATATACACAAAGAACAAGTCTCTCATTGCGATGTACACCTGAAACTAAAATGCACCTACTGAAAAGAGTATTATGAAAATATGGCAGATAGAAAGTGCTGAATTGCTTATTATAGTAAGTACATGAGACCCATTGTAATTACTGGATTTGGCATATCAAATACACAACGGATAGCTTGCGAGGCTCTGCCGTGTAGGCCGAATACTCTCGGTAGCTTGCCAGGCTTTCCGAGAGGGAGAGAGGCTTTTGGGGCGACCTCTAATCGCCCTTGTAGGTATTACCATATTTGAACCTTATCAAATATGGTACGGCAAATCTGGAAGATGGGTATGCAATGTCTTATAATGTGTTGCGCGGCCGCTTTGTGGATCCAGAAAGCATCCTGGAGTGTGGAGGCGGCTGGGTAGTGGAGGTAGTGGAGGAAAATTCTACTTCACAGAGCGGGGAGAAAGGGCTGCAAAGTTTAAAAAGAGAACTCCCAGAACGACCACCAACTGGGAGCTCTTTGGCTCTGTTGCAGCAACATGGGAAGATGCCGTCATTGACAACATTGACGAGGAATACGATCGACTGGTTCAGCACCTCCATGATTGTGCGAGGAATGCCGAGAGACATAACCACAAAAAAAAAGCCTGTCTTCGAAAACTCTTGAGCTTATTCTCCAACGTGGCTTGGCTCATGCCTCAGGCAACCACAAGTGACCATTCAAGCTTGCAAAGCAGTACAGAGAAGTGATCAAGGAAGACCTCAAAGAGAGAAGAGCAGCAGTGCTGGTAGATGCGGCAGAAGCCGGGAAAAGCATTCATAACGCCCGCGTGTCCTTCGCCAACTACAAGATCAAGATGACTGCCCTCCGACGTCCTGATGGAGCTATCACATCTTCCAGAACGGCAATGGAGAACATTATCCATGACTTCTACTCAAATCTCTTCGATAGCCATGTCCAACTGCCCACATACCAAATTCCACAGGATGGACATGTCATTCCCAATGTTCTCCCTTCCGAAATCCGACACACCATTTCGTCAGTAAAGAAATGAACAGCACCCGGCCCAGACAAGGTCAGACCTGAACACCTGAAGAACCTGCCGTCAGTACTCATCAATACACTGGCTCGGCTCTTCACACGCTACCTGTCTGAATGCAAGCTCAATACATCAAGATCCTCCGTGAGCTGTATTACGGATTCACTACCAGGATTTCACCATTCTACAAAGAAGTAATCATTGATGTCAAGAGAGGGTGAACACCATTTCACCGAAACTCTTCAGTGCTACCCTTGAGAACATCATGCGACGACTGGAATGGGAGTGAAGATAGATGGTCGGCAAGTACACCACCTCCGTTTTGCTGATGACATTGTTTTAATAACGCCAAACATTAGCCAAGCAGCACAAATGCTGGCCAACTTTGACCATGAGTGTGGAAAGGTCGGACTACAGCTGAATCTTACGAAGACAATGTTTATGAGAAAACAGCCTCGTTCCCGATGCCCCATTCACTCTCAATGGAACGACCATCTCTGAATGCAACAGCTATGTGTACCTAGGTCGAGAAGTCAACATGACAAATGACCTGGCACCCGAGCTGCGCAGGAGGAAGAGAGGGGCTTGGAACGCCTTCAAGAGCATCGAAGAAATAGCTAAGAGGACGAAGAACCTCCGGCTCTGGGCACATCTCTTTGATTCCACTGTTCCTCCTGCATTAACATACTCCTCAGAGACCTGGGCCCTACAAAAACAGGATGAGAACGCTATTCGGGTCTCCCAAAGAGGAATGGAAAGAGCTATGCTTGGAATATCACGTTTCACTCAAATGAGAGAAAGAATCCGGAGTTCCGACCTCCATCGATGATCAAGAATCAGGGATGCTGTCTCTTTTGCCAAGGCGTCAAAAATCAGATGGGCTGGTCACGTAATGCGATTTACAGATGACCGCTGGACAAGAGCTGTTACCGACTGGATTCCATGGGATGTCAATAGACTGCGTGGCCTCCCACCTACCAGATGGTCAGACTTCTTCATCAAGATCATGAATGATCGGTTTGAGGCTCTTCGTGTTCCTAGAGCAAACAGACACCATTGGGCTACACTAGCACGTGACAGGGACAAATGGAGACGTTACTGGTGCCCACTCGAGCAAATCACCGATTAATGGGAAGTCAAGTGATCAAGTAAGTACATGAAACAGGAGAACAAAAAAAAAAAAACGTATATAAGAACTGATCAAATAATATTTTAGTACAGTCTTGCAGGATGGCCATGACGTATGTAAGTGAAAAAGAAGTAGTAAGACTATTCTGAGGAGGAAAAGAATAATGACAATTAGATAGACCAAAAAAGAGCTTTTCCCCACCATGGGCAGAACACACATTACTGGGGAATGGCGGATTCAATAAGATAAATCCAAGACATGAATAAAGTCACAGACAAATATCTTTATTGGAATACTCCACACTGCAGAGCTTTCTAAACTGACTTGGTTTACTGCCCTCTTTTCAGAAAAAAAAAAAAATCACCCAGCACACCACTGGAAATTTCAAATTAACAAACAGAAAGCACCTCACATTGGTATCTGAGGGTACTACTTACTGTCCTCTGGCTGATAAATAACTGAAACCCCCACCCCACAGTGGGAGTGCTAACATCTACTTTGGAAAACACTCTTTTAACAGGTTATAAAATACGGCCAAATATTTAGTGCTTACTTGTTTCTCCCAAAAACCTTAATTTAGGTACATCATGTTTTACTCATTCATGCTAAAACTGAGAAACAATAAGAGTGGGTCAATGTAAATACTGTGGACATTGTTTAGTTTGATCTTTTCTGGGGTCTAACCAACGGCAGTGTTCGGGGGAGCAAGCATTGCAGGAGATTGAATCTGGGGTCCCTAGATGCGAAGCCTGTGCTTCAGTAGTTTCCCCAGCATTATTTCTCATTTTGCCTTTCAATCCAGATGACACTTGTCTCCCCCAATTTTTTTTCATGCTTTTGTCCTAATTTCATATGACGTCTTCTTTCACAACATTTTCCCCCTTTCAGGCCCAGTTTCCAATTACTCCTTATAACCTCCCATGCAATGCAAGAGTTCTTTAAGTTATTTAATAGTTATTCAAGTCAGGCACTACTGTAACAATGCTAGGAATAACAACATGAAAAAGGCAGATGTGAATTTTGGAGTTCAAAGTGAAAATCTGGTAATAATTTCTCTCACTAAATGTGACAGAATTATCTTTAGTTTGTAACGCTTTCTTTATCCTGCTCCGGATTTTAGAATTCTGTCTTTGTAAGGATTAGTTCAAGGCATTACAAACATAAAATGATTCATTCAGGGTCATGCTATGTAGTAGTAAACTCAGGCACTCAATTCAGGGCTTCCTTGGTTAGCTTCAATTAGTACATGTAACTTAATTAGTTGACATAATTTGCGATTCATATGAGAATGTATGAAATTAGAAAAAATGGGGCTTTAAAAGGTCAGCTACTTAATGTGTATTAAATACAGGATATACTCTGGTAGATAGGTATAAAGAGGAACATTTTGAAAGTAAATGAATAAATTCCTTTGGAAAACTTAATTTGCCTTCTTTTGTAATTTTAAAAAACAGAACAGATTTTCATTGGTTTGCAATAATTTAATAGTATCCGAAGACTTTACCAGATAATTTGTATTAAAATAATTTTAGAGGGCTCTTCCATTTCCATTATCATAAACAGTATAGACTTTCAAAACTACTTTGAACTCTTTAATATATTAAAAGTTTAAAAAAACCTTTAACCTCAAACGGGTTCATTATAACAAAGACATTTAATTTTTTTTTCTCAAAAAGCAGAATAAATCACACAACATGTGATTTTTATTCCATATTATTTCCAAAGCGCCTCTGTAAATGGGCACTAGAAATATTTATAAGAAATTGTTGGCAGTTTTCATTTAAAATGAATTTGCTTGTTTTCTTTAAAATAATGCTAGCTATTAAATATTACTTTAGAAGGAAAATTTCAAGATGTCAATATTTTTGAGATCTTTTCTTTTGGCTGATTAGACATCCTTTCTGGGAAACAGGAATTATAAATAAGAACTTTTACTTTTGTCCCTGGCCTCTAAGTTCCTGTTTTGTAACTCAATGGCTGAGAATCACTTACTGCTGCAAATTTTGGCCACTAGAGCCAGTTTTAAATCCTTTTGTATTTGCTAACACTGAAGAAAGACTATTTAAAAAAACATCACTCCATAAGCTAGACCTGAATCAGGGTTCTCATACTGAGTGCACGTAAAAATCACAAGAGGTATAATAGGGGTCAGAGAAATAAATAAGGGGCTAGACTGTTTCCTTTGCATGAAAGATCCCTAGAACCAAATGGTCCCTGAGCACTAAACAAGGATCCTGAGCCCCCAAATAACACAAAACAAAGGAGAATTGAAAAAAAAAAAAACAAAAACAAAAAAACAAGATTGCTTCCCCAAACTATGGAAAATGTGATATAAATTATTTTCTAATAGTATATCGAGAAGTCAGCTAGCTAGCAAGACACTATATTATTTGTCTCTAATTCTTCGTCTTGGGTTTACTCTTGAGCCTTCCTGGTCCAAAGTTTGCCACCAGCAAGTCCGCAGTTACTTATAGGCTTCTTTTTGGCTAAGGGAAAAGTTATAGATGTCATCTTTAATGACTCAAGGAACATGAAAAGATGAGCCCTTTCTCCTCTTGCAACGAGCCTACCCTTTAAGTGTCCTGCTTATAAAGATCTGGGTTCCAGGGCTCCTTGGGAGCTCCTTTTCTGTCATTAACACATATTCATTCTTGTTGTTTGTTTGAGCTTGGGGCCAGACCTGGTGGTGTTCAGTACTTCCTCTTGGCTCTGCTCAGGGACCTCCGGGCATCATAAGGGGTGCCGGAGACTGACCTCAGGTCAGCAGCGTACAAGGTTAAGCACCCTTCACACTGTACTGTCACTCAAGCCCTAAATATGTATTTATTCCTATCTCTTGAGTGGGGGCTTGAGTTCTTGGACTTCCCACGTTCTCTTTCAATACCTTACGTTGATGACAACAGCTAATCACATTGCCTTTAAATATTACTTCCTCAGGCTACCAACTTTCCTTGGCTCAGGTCTCTGAGCAACTGCATATATATCCTCATTAACATCTCACTTTTACATTTGACAGTTCAAAATACACTAAGTTCAAAACTAACTCATCTTACTTCATTAAATTTTTCTCTCCACTTTGCAGCAAAAGTGACTCCATTCATGTAACTGTTTAAAACCCAAACCCTTGGAGCCTATTCTAAGTCCGCTTATTTTTGTCACACCCTACAGATAAATCAAGTAAGCTGTCAGTTCTACATTCAAAATATATCGAGTCAAACCACTTCTCTCTACATTCTGTACAGCAAACTCTGCTCTGTGCCAAGATTACTTCTCATTTTGACTAAAAATCTATTAATGGATTTCCCCAATTCCATCATTACTCATTACAGTAAAACTATTAATACCTTAAAATAAATAAATATGTTATATATATATATATATATATATATATTAGTGATATCCTATCAATTCTGCTTGACATTTTCCTTCCAACTCTCACCTTTTATCACTTTGCTCACCCACTCTGGATTCAGCCAGTCTTCCTATTCTAAAACCTGAATACAAGGATTTACGGTGTCAAAAACTTTGTGACTTCTCTCACCACTTCTGGAAACATCTGCAGGATTTATTCCCTGCTTTTCAAGATTTCATTAATATGGTGCCTTTTCAGTGAGATCTTCTTCAACCATGTCATTTAAATTGCTGTATCTACACCTTAAACTTCTCTATGACATTTATGATCTAACACACTAAACCATTTACTCTATATTAAATATACAATAAGAAATGCTTACTAAACATATTTAACAAATATATTATCACAGATTTGAATATAAGTATAAAGATTACATGTATTTGTAATATTTAGTAAATAATTTTATATTTTCATAGCAACTATAATTGCATGAATCAAGTTTAAAAAATGAGTTAGTTATACTGAACATCTTTTATTTCTTTTTTTGCAGAGGGACTCACACCCAGTGATGCTCAGGGGTTATTCCTGACTTGAACTCAGAAAGAAATCACTCCTGGTGGTGCTCGGGAGATCATATGGCATGCTAGGGTTCCCTACCTAGTATACTACCTCTAGCAATATAACTAAAATCTTAACTATAATGGTCCGGTCCTCCCGCTGTTCATCGATTTGCTCAAGCGAGCCCAGTAGCGTCTCCAACATGAGAATTGTTGTTACTGTGTTTGGCATATCGAATACATCACGGGTAGCTTGCCAGGCTCTGCTGTGCAGGCGAGATACTCTCGGTAGCTTGCCGGGCT
The DNA here is from genome assembly GCF_029834395.1 of Sorex fumeus. NCBI lineage: Eukaryota > Metazoa > Chordata > Mammalia > Eulipotyphla > Soricidae > Sorex > Sorex fumeus. Next base: position 23,015,564 of record NW_026606118.1, read on the forward strand.
CTCTGAGAGGGGTGGAGGAATCGAACTTGGGTCGGCCATGTTGGCCACTTGGTTACAAGTCCCAAAACAAAATCCAGTAAAAAGTTGAGAGGAGATATTAGCAATTAAATGACTGTTCTTTATCAAATTTCCTACCAAGCTTAAAACTCACTAATAATCTTCTGACCTCATCATTTCTGTATTAATTATATTACTACCATAAAGTACTGTCTCTGTTCGTTAGTTTATTTAACTGTACAGACCACAGAGGACTCATGCATGGGCAATTTTATTTAATGGGATGCCAACTATTAATATCCTTCTTATTTTGATGTTCAAATTCTCAGCAAGTTGAGTGCTATTATTACATAAATATTACTTTACTTTTTGTCATAAGGAGGTCCTATTTCATCTAGTATTTTCCATAATCCAGTCCTAAAGTCATTCCTTTCTACATGTATTTATTAAGGATGGCAAGCTACCCGTGATGTATTCGATATGCCAAACACAGTAACAAGTGTCACAATGGAGAAATTACTGGGCCCGCTCGAGCAAATCAATGAACAATGGGAGGACAGTGACAGTGACAGTGCTGGTACTCAGAATTCAAGATGAGGCTTGAGGTGCCACACTGCTCCCAAGACACTGCAGTATATACACAAACTATGTTTATGTGGCATAAACATATGTCCATGTACATAGGCTGTATTTACACAAACATATATTATACAAATATCTCTCTATATAAAATTCTACTTATGTAGAGTTGACTGTTAAAGAATGCAGAAATTAGGTGCGCCCCTCACAAATGAAAGTCTGCATATAACCTCTGACTATCCCTCAAATTAACTACCAATTACATACTGTTGAGTGAGAGTCTTATCACTAACACAGTTCATTATCAAATATTTTGCATGTTATTATATATGATATCGCAATAATGCTAAAGAAAATCGATTTGCTCGAGCGGGCCCAGTAACGTCTCCATTGGAGATTTTGTTGTTACTGTGTTTGGCATATCGAATACATCACGGGTGGCTTGCCAGGCTCTGCCGTGCGGGCGAGATACTCTCAGTAGCTTGCTGGGCTCTCCGAGAGGGGCGGAGGAATCAAACTTGGGTTGGCCATGTTGGCTGCATGCAAGGCAAACGCCCTACCACTGTGCTATCGCTCCATTATTTTAATAGAAAATAAACTGCTATTAAATCAATATCTACATCAATATTGTTGTCTGTGATAAGATCTGTAGGTGTTATGTGTTTTACTGTATCTAATTTATTTACTGCAAATAGACCAGTGCAACCCAAGTGGGTATGAAAGGTCAAGCATACATAATGTATTATCTATTTACTGAATTTATTTAAAAGCATGGGCTGGAGCGATAGCACAGCTGTAGAGCATTTGCCTTACAAGCAGCCAACATGGCTGACCCGAGTTCAATTCCTCCGCCCCTCTCTGAGAGCCCGGCAAGCTACTGAGAGTATCTCGCCTGCATGACAGAGCCTGGCAAGCTCCCCGTGATGTATTCGATATGCCAAACACAGTAACAAGTTTCATGATGGAGACGTTACTGGGCCCGCTCAAGCAAATCGATGAACAACGGGAGGACCGTGACCATGATTTAAAAGCATGGATTATTAACCTGGCAATCTCTAATTTCAATGCAATCCTATAACACAACCTAATCATATGCCATTTTATACTGTAACTTTTTCCTCTAGAAGAAAATTGGCTTCTTTGGTGTATTACTTTTTTTTTTTTAATTTTTATTAGCCACCATGAGGTACAGTTGTAGACTTACAAATTTTGTGCTTGGGTTTCAATTATACAATGATCAAATACCCATCCCTCCACCAGTGCCCATTTCCCAACACCACGGATCCCAGTATCCCTCCCACCCCCCATCCCCCTTATGCCCCCTGCCTCTGTGACAGGGCATTCTCCTCTGTTCTCTCTCTTCTTTTGGGTGTTGTGGTTTGCAAAAGAGGCATTGAGTGGCAATCATGTTTGGTCTATAGTCTACTTTCAGCATGCTTCTCCCATACTGGGAGGATCCTCCCAACACCCTTTATTTGGTGCTCCCTTCTCTATCTGAGCTGCCTTTTCCTCTAGCATGTGTGGCTGGCCTCCAAGCCATGGAGCAAAATTCCTGGTACTAATCTCAGCCATTCTTGGGTGTTAGTCTACTATTTTCTTACTTTACGTTCCCCAGATGAATGTAATCTGTCTATGTGTATCCCTCTCTTTCTGACTCATGACATTGAAGCTAATGGTGTCTTCAAAGATGTCACGCCACTGGCCGAGCAAGTGAAAAATAGAGATAGACAAATGGGACTATCTTAAACTAAGAAGCTTCTGCACCTCAAAAGAAACAGTGACCAAAATACAAAGATAGTCTACAGAATGGGAAAGGATATTTGCCGAATACACATCCGACAAGGGCTTGATATCAAGGATATACAAAGTACTGGTTGAACTCCACAAGAAGAAAACATGCAACCCTATCAAAAAATGGGGCAATGAAATGAACAGAAACTTTCTCAAAGAAGAAATCCCAATGGCTAAAAGGCACATGAGAAAATGCTCTACATCATTAATTATCAGGGAGATGCAGATCAAAACCACAAAGAGATATCATTTCATACCACAGAGACTGGCCCACATCCACAAGAACAAAAGCAACCGGTGCTGGTGCAGATGTGGCGAGAAAGAGACCCTCCTTCACTGCTGGTGGGAATGCCGACTGGTTCAGCCCTTTTGGAAAACAGTATGGATGATTCTCAAAAAATTAGAAATTGAGCTCCTTTTTGATCCAGCAATATCACTCCTGGGAATATATCCCAGAGAGGCAAAAAAGTATAGTCGAAGTGACATCTGCACTTGTTTGTTCGTTGCAGTACTCTTGGTGTATTACTTGATGTGTTCATTACTAGAAAACTATGTAAGCAGTATTGGAACTGCTAAACTAATTTACCAATAAAAGCCTATCTACAAAACAGTATTCTATACTAGTTGGTAAACTGGCATACCTTGAGATGAATAAATCCTAAAAATATAATCTGATGAGTTTTGAAAAACAGATAGAATCTGTAAAAACATACAATCAAAATAAAACATTTCCAGTTCTCCAGAAAATTCTTTTCCAGATCAATTTCCCTTTGCCACAAAAAACCTTTTTCCCCATTTCCTTCATTGGAACAAATTTGCCTACTGTAGTAAAATACATGAAGGGAATCATAAAGTTCATAACAATTTAAGTCTTGATTTGCTCAGCATAATGTCTGTAAGATTCAATTCTAATACACAGTATATTAGCTCCTTTTTACATCTAAATACCCCCACAATTTATTTTATCAATTTCTCCACTGACAAACATCAGGGTTGTTTTCAACTTCAGGCTATTATGAATAAAGTACTTATGAGCAGTCTTAAACAAATCTTTTTTCTGGACATATGTTTTTATTTCTCTTGGTTAAATACCAAGGAGGAATTGCTGGGTAAAAGGGTAGGTGTATGTTTAGCTTTATAAAAATCTGCCAAAACTTTCCCAAAGTGGTTATAACATCTAACATCTCCACCAAGCAATGTATGAAAGCACTTATTGTTTTACATTCTAGTCAATATTTCATGTGGCTTGTCTTTATTCTTTTTTTTTTTTTTTAAGTCTACTTGGCCTACTGATAACCGATTTGTTAAAAATCTCCCATTACGGTTCTGGATCTTTCCAATATTTTCTTCTACTTTTATCAATTCTTATTTCATATAGACAGAAATACTACATTGTACAAGCCATTTCTGAGCAGCAGCAGGTGTGACCCCTGAGTGCAGAGTCAGGATTCAACCCACAGCACTACTGGGTGTTATCCAAAAATAAGACAAACAAACAAAAGAAGAATTCAAAAATTGGGCCTTCATTGTCGAGACTTTGAGATTATTATTCGAGTTATAACATCTAGGGACAAGATACTTATGTTTTTCTCTTTTCCCACTGTAATTTGGAGGTGCAGAAGTTTAAACATGATACATCTAAAGTGGACAATGCACAGTGCCACCAAAACCTGGTAACAATGGATCCTTTCCCATATTGTTCATTACTATTCCAGGGATGATCACAATTACTAATTTGCTTCTCTTTCGGGATTAGAACACAAGCCATGAGAGGGTAGGAAAATCTGCCATGCTCATTTGTTTTTCCCAGATTAACTGAAACTCAACAGATAAGTACTGTACTATTGTATGCAACTAAAATTTTTCTTTCTGAAAGTAGCAATATCAAACCTAAATTAAAGACAATGAGGAGGAAAAACTAGCAAAATAATATCTGCTCCTCAAATGCTCCTAGAAATAAGTTAAAAATACAGTAAATCTATCACTATAAGCCATAAATAGATGCAGAGTAAGTTTCCTCATCTAAGAATGAGTTTTCCAGGGCCACACAGCGCAACAGGTAGGGCATTTACTTTGGATGTGGTCAACCCAGGCTTGATCCCTGGTACCTGATATGGTCTCCCCCCCCCCCCCCCCACCAGGAGTGATCCCTGGCACCCTATATGGTCTCCTGAGACCCACCTGGAGTAATCCCTGAACAGAGAGAGAGAGAGAGAAATAAGCCCTAAGCACTGCTGGGTATGGCTCTAAAACCAAAACGTAAATGAATAAAAGTTTTATAAAGGCTTCTTGTCATACCAAGTTACAATCACATCTGTAGTCTCAAATATCTAACTCAGAGCCCCCAAACTAGTAAAATAGAGAAAAAAATTCAGATCAGTAGTAATAAGAGATGTGTGTAAAGACGGTGCTAACAGAGTTGATCCATTAAAACTTTTAGAGTATACAAGGGTGATACAAGGAAGAAGTTTCTACACTCCAGGTCTCAGTATTCTCTGATACTGTTCCATCTCAAGAAGACTTGACAATGGACGTTGCTTCATACCAGAGTAGTGTCTCATCCTGGGGCCAAACAGCCTCTTGTGGGGCCCCCAGATAGTCCAAAGAAGCCAACGCTCAAAACTAGGAAGCAAAGTGGGAGCAGGGCACAGGAAGGAAACAAGGTAAGAAGGGGGCATAGCTGGATCAAGATTGCAAAACAATGCCCCAGAGGATGGCTCAGAAATACTTGGGTGTGTGTCTGGTTATTTGAAAGATTGGAATGTTAGGTGAAGATAAGGGGTAGGGATCCCTGATGTGCTAAGATGTATTGCAAAACTCTGCTAATGCCAAAACCTAACTTAAAATCATTAAATCTACAGATAACTTCATTCTATATGTAAACATTTTTAAAGAACTTTTTGCAGTTTTGATGTATTTTTTCACAAATAAGCAAGTATCTTGTAAATCGATTTCAATTTGTTTTTTGGAAATAGGGGTTAGTCATCAGCTTGTAAAAACTCTATCACAGAAATTAATGTTCTTTACAGTATTCAATTCATTGATGTAACTTGCCTTGATCAGTCCTATCTGTAGCTATCTAATTTTCCCTTGCTTTTTCTTGACGGTTATCTCCCCTTCAACCAAGTTTTCCATGCCAAGGGTAAAGTTCTGCTACAGTGAAAACAATAAATTTATAGCACCAAGTTTCTCACTTAGCTTCAATTTGCTCATTTAGAAGATGGATTATATGTTCTACTTATCTAAGAGTGGTTATGAAAACCAAATTGGGAACATGGATGTGAAGCATCTATATGTATCCTACAGTAGACATAAAAGACAATACTTCTGACTAGGGAAAAAAAATTAGAAGTTTAAAAAATTCTGTCTCTACTATACTTACCAATCACTATAGAAATGTGAGAACAGTATATGTTTACATAAGTATATATTAAATGCAAACTACATTAGTATATATGCTTATATATGAATTAATGCTTAAACTTTATATTAAATATAAGTCTATTAATATCTAAATACAATTAAATCAAATTCTAAATCTATTAACAAATACCGTAGATGAACATTTGCTACGACGCAAATTATACTTACTCCAGTGCAAGATATAACCACGATTTTAAGTATTACCAAAGATATAATTTTAAAAATACATATATATTTTTTGGCTGCAGCATTGGGGGTTGAAGCCAGGGCTTCATCTATTCAAAAAAAGTCTCTACCACTGAGCCATATCAAAGGTTATTTTCAAAAACATTTTAAAAAGTGGCTAACAGACATCTACATTACATAGTGGGCCGCTTTACCTTTTTGATGTACAAGCTGTTCTAAACAAATAACACAATAACAAAAAATCCAATACTGCTCACTGGCTAACAAAACAACAAAGAATGTATACTCACTTCATCAGTGAGCTCTCCAAATACTGTTATGACATCTATTAAAAGACTCGCAGTATAGAAGGACTTGATCATGTTTCTGGAAGAGAGTTGGTGTAGTTTAAATGAAAAGCATTAATACATATCATTAACTATGTAGCACTGCACTGTCCTCCCGTTGTTCATTGATTTGCTCCAGCGGGCCCAGTAATGTCTCCATTGTGATTACTGTGTTCGGCATATCGAATATGTCACGGGGAGCTTGCCAGGCTTTGCTGTGAGGACAAGATACTCTCGGTAGCTTGCCTGGCTCTCCGAGAGAGGCAGAAGAATCGAACCTGGGTCGGTCGGGTAGACCACGTGCAAGGGAAATGTGCTTCTATCACTATCACTCCAGCCCATCATTAGCTACGTAGGAATAAATACTCAAAATAGCTGCTTTCAATAAACCCAGATTTTAAGAAACCCGAAACTCGTTTTGTAATGTGTTAGAAGGTAACATTCAAATTATAGGTGATAGCAATTATAGGTGATAGTTTTTGATTGGCATAGTTTTGATTCTTAGAAAATATAATCATGATATCACCAAAATCCATATCAACCCAGATGTTTTACTTTGCATTTAACTATCATAAAATAACAGATTACTGAATTAGCAGGATTGGTAATTTTTTAAATCAATATTATTGAACTAAGCTATTTTTTGGCTAAAATCAACTTAGATTTTACTAAGTGTTAAAGAATGGCAAATTAGGAAATATTTACTGAGAAAATGAATCTGCCCTGGGAGTTCTTTGTTCAGTCATATTTTTTGTAAAACAACAGGACCTCACTTGTAACCCCAAATCATTCTAAGTTTCTATAAGTAATTAAAAAAGAAATCTATCATTAATCAGGAAGTCAGAAAGCGTTCAAGAGAAAACGGAAAATTCTGACTTTAGAGTAAATATTTTTTTTAAAGCCTTTCTTTACTTACTTGTGAAAATGCCCAGCACGATCTTCATTGTCTGCATACAAAAACATTTTCAAAGCATAATTCTCCAAATGGGCACAACCTACTATTTCTTGAGTAATAGCTTCATTATCACCCAACTGTTTCTTAAGCTAAAATAAAATTAGATGGAAAGAGTATTATTTGTGATCACAAAAGTTGTATGCTGAATAGTCATTTTAAGTAAACTTACACTCATTGCTTTAAAAGATGTTAATGAAACATTGTGAAAAATATTTTTTCTGCCTCATTTTTTATTTGAAATGAAATTCAACGTTGACAAAATTTTGGAGAAACACATTCCTGATAGCCCTCAAGCCTTAGTAGTTCTAAAGCCCAAAATACCAATAATAAGATGTTCAAGTATCTATGTACTTCCGGGTATCCTAAAAGAAGAATTAGGGAATTCTTTCTTAACCAAATTAATTTACATTTTTCTTTTTTTGTTTCTAAAAATTAACAAGTTTTAATCTATTTTACTTTTAATTTCTACAGTCAATCTGAACTACAATAATACGAAACAAGATATGCAAGCAGTATATAAAAAGTTTCTTAGAATCTACTTCATTTGCATTTACAACTCAAAAGTATGATGCAAACAAAAAAAAATTGTGTCAATTTTCTCCATAGATGCAATACACTGTGGACTGCTAAGGAAGAACTGACAATATATACATGTACAAATAATGGCATTTTACATATTAAACATAAAACAAATAATCAGTGTTGAACTTACAGCTTCTAACTGATCCATTAGCTTTGATAAAAATTTACGACATTCAGGAGTTTTACTATCAATCTTCATTCCAGTTTGCATAGCATATAAACGGCCTATGGAATAAAAAAAGAGAAAAATATTATTTTTCTTTTCCATGACTGAATACATGTAAGTTATATGTTTTATCTAAATGAATTTCAGGTATTATTATTTTAGACTTTCATTTATTTATTTTTCTCTTTCCACTACTGATTTTTAAAGTTATTCATAGTTGAGTTTTAGACATTCAATTTTGCAGCATGGATCCTACCATCACTGTCCCTTCCCCCTACCAATGTTGGCAGGTTCCTGCCCACATCCTGTTCAACTTGCCCCCTGTCCTCTTGACAGCACCTTTCTAACTTGGGTTGTTAAAGTCTGGGTCTCTTGATGTCAGTGCTATTGACTCCATGTTTTGTCTACTTGGCTTTTATCATTCCTTAGCACCACCTTTGTACCTGACGCCCCTGACCTGGCCCTTGTTGCTTCTAATCTGTCTCTTCTCTGCCTCCCCTCCACTCTCTTTCCTTTTCCTTCCTATTTCTCTGGGGTCAGGTTGATCAGGGCATCCTCCTTTAAAACATTGTTTGCAACTCTTCTAAAGGATCATATCAGTGATAGCATCCTGTGTTTATCCTTCTTCTGGCTTTGTTTTATTTAACATAATGCCTTTCAGTTCCATCCATGTTGGTGCAAATTGCATATCTTCATGACCCACTTACCTGTCCTTGGACATCAAGGCTGATCCCCAATCTTGGCTATTGCACTCAGTGTTAGAGTGAATAATGGTGTGCATAAGTCCTTTTGAATGAATGCTTTTTTTTTTGTCTTGGGGATAGATACCCAAAGGTAGGTCATATGGGAGCTAAATTCTAAGTTTACTGATAATACTCCATACTGTTTTCCATGGGGGTTGGACCACACAACATTCCCTCCAGAGTAGATGAGGGTAAATGAAGATTCCTTTTTCACCAAATCCTTGCCAACAAAGGCTGTTCCCGGTATGCCTGTTGGTCATCTGTTGGTCTTCCTCAGATAACTCTCTTGTTCATTTCCTCTTCCCACTTTCCGATTTTGTTGTTGCTCTTGATCTTCATGAGTACTTTACAGATCCTGAATATCAACCCTTTTTGTGATGCACTGTGTGCAAATATTTCCTCCCATTCAGCTAGCTGATCTTTAGTTTTAGCCCATGTTTCTTTTGCTATACAGAAACTTTTACATTGTTGTAGTTCCATTTGTTTAGTTTTGATTCTGTAGCCTCTGCCAATGGCATCATATCACTGGAGACCCCTTTGAGGACTAGGTCTTGGAGAGTTCTGCCTTTATTTTCCTTAAAGATTCAGGTCTGATCTCAAAGTCCTTGATCTATTTTGAGTTGGTATGAAATATGGATCCAGCTTTAAGTTTTGCATGTTGGTTATCCAATTCTCCCAGGACCATTTGTTGTAAAAGCTGTCTTTATTTCGTGCTCTTAGCACTTTGTCAATAATTAGCTGACTATATATAAGGGCATTTATTCTTGGATATAGTCTTTAGTCTTACCCATTTTGATTTTCTTTATTACAGTACCATGTTATTTTGATCACTATGGCTTTACAATATAGATTCAAGTAAGGTTGTGAGATCCCTCCAAGTTTCTTGTTTTTCAGTATGGTTTTGGCTCTGTTGGGTCTTTTATGGTTCCACACAAACTTTATAATGGACTGTTCTAAGTTCTTGAAGATTGTTGTCTGATTTGGATTGGATTACATCGACTATATAGAATTTGAGGTAAAATGGTCATTTTGACAATGTTTATTCTTCCAATCCATGAGCATGGAATGTTTTTCCATTTCCTAAGACTTTCTTTAATTTCTTTCTTGAATGTTTTGAAGTTTTCACAGTATGGGCCTCTCTTTTGTTAAGTTGATCCCTAAGTACACTATTTTAAATGTAATAGACTCTTTGATCTCTTCTAATTCATTATTTGTATATAGGAATACAACTGATTTTCATGTACTGATTTTGTAGCTGGCCACTTTGCTGTATTGGTACTGCTTCAACGAGCATGTGTATAGATTCTTTAGGGTCGTCAATATATGTATATATATATCATTGTATTATCTGCAGTCAAAGATACTTGGCAATCTCTTTTCCAATTTGTATCCCTTTGATTTCCTTTTCTTGCCTGATTGTTGCTGCTGAGACTTCTAGAGCAATATTGAATAAGAGTGGGGCCAGGGACATCCTTGACTTGTGCCTGATCTTAGCAGAATGCTTTCAGATTTTTACCATTAATAAGAATATTGGCTATGGGTTTTTTATAGATCACTATTACTAACTTTAGGAAGGTTCCTCCTATCCTATTTTATTTTATTTTTTAATCATAAATGGGTGTTGGACTTCCTCTGCATTAACTGATATCATCACTTAATCACTTAGTCACTTAACTTCCCGTTAGTCGTCGATTTGCTCGAGCGGGTGCCAATAACGTCTCCATTTGGCCTGTCGCGTGCTAGTGTAGCCCAATGGCATCTGTTCGCTCTGGGAACATGAAGAGCCTCAAACCAATCGTTCATGATCTTCATGAAGAAGTCTGACCATCTGGTAGGTGGGCAGCCACGGGGTCTTTGACATCCCGTGGAATCCAGTCAGTAAAAGCTCTAGTCCAGCGGTCGTCTTTAAATCTCATTATGTGACCAGTCCATCTGATTTTTGATGTCTTGGCAAAAGAGACAGCGTCCCTGATTCTTGATCGCCAACGGATGTCGGAACTCTGGATTTCTTCTCTCATTTGAGTGAAACGTGATATTCCAAGCATAGCTCTTTCTATTCTTCTTTGGGAGACCTGAATAGCGTTCTCATCCTATTTTTGTAGGGCCCAGGTCTCTGAGGCATATGTTAATGCAGGAAGAACAGTGGAATCAAAGAGATGTGCCCGGAGCCAAGGCATTCCAAGTCACTCTCTTCCTCCTGCGCAGCTCGGGTGCCAGGTCATTTGTCATGTTGACTTCTCGACCTAGGTACACATAGCTGTTGCATTCGAAAATGGTCGTTCCGTTGAGAGTGAATGGGGCGTCAGGAACAAGGCTGTTTCTCATAAACATTGTCTTCGTAAGATTCAGCTGTAGTCCGACCTTTCCACACTCACGGTCAAAGTCGGCCAGCATTTGTGCCGCTTGGCTGATGTTTGGTGTTATTAAAACAATGTCATCAGCAAAGCGGAGGTGGTGTAGTTGCCGACCATCTATCTTCACTCCCATTCCTTCCCATTCCAGTCGTCGCATGATGTTCTCGAGGGTGGCACTGAAGAGTTTCGGTGAAATGGTATCACCCTGCCGCACCCCTCTCTTGACATCAACGATCACTTCTTTGTAGAATGGTGAGATCCTGGTAGTGAATCCGCAATACAGTTCATGGAGGATCTTGATGTATTGGGCTTGAATGCCCTGATTGGCTAGGGCTTCAATGACCGCTTCCGTCTCAACAGAATCAAAGGCCTTCTTTAAATCAATGAACGTTAAACAGAGCGGCATCTTGAACTCCTGAGAAACCTCAATGAGCTTGGTTATCGTGTGGATATGGTTGATGGTGCTGAATCCTTTGCAGACCTCAAAGAGAGAAGAGCAGAAGTACTGGTAGATGCGGCAGAAGCCGGGAAAAGTATTCGTTACGCCCGCCTGTCCTTCGCCAACTACAAGACCAAGATGACTGCCCTCCGACGTCCTGATGGATCCATCACATCCTCCAGAACGGCAATGGAGAAGATTATCCATGACTTCTACTCAAATCTCTTCGATAGCCATGTCCACTTGCCGACATACCAAATTCCACAGGATGGATATGTCGTTCCCAATGTTTTCCCTTCCAAAATCCGACACGCCATTTCGTCGGTAAAGAAACAAACAGCACCTGTCCCAGACAAGGTCAGACCAGAACACCTGAAGAATCTGCCGTCAGTACTCATCAATACACTGGCTCGGCTCTTCACTCGCTACCTGTCTGAATGCAAGATTCCATCCCAATGGAAAACCAGCAGCACCGTACTACTGTTCAAGAAGGGAGACATTCATGACATTGGCAACTATCGCCCGATCTGCCTACTGTCTGTCATCTACAAGTTGTTCACTCGAGTCATCCTAAATAGGATTGGCAGAACACTAGATGAAGGACAACCATGCGAGCAAGCTGGGTTCCGCAAAGGATATGATCATGTGTTTTTTTTTTTATCTTTTCTTTTAATGATGTGGTATATCATGTTCATTGATTTACATATTCTTGCATCTTTCAGATGAATCCTGCTTGATCATGGTGTATGATTTTATGATGTACTGTTCAATCTGGTTTGCAAAGATTTTGTTGAGAATTCTTTGCATCAATAATTTTTTAAAAATGGGTTGTTCTTATGGGAAGGGGGGCGTTCCGGTCTGTCCTTCATGCCCTACCGAGGTCACCAGTTGCCCCCCGCGAGCGGCTCTCCAGCACGGCCACGGCCCCAGAAGCACAAGGACTTAATGCAGAACCCGGCAGCTTGGAGCAGAAAAGTGAACGGACTATGCGTTAATCCAGGCCATCAGGTCTGTCCGGAGGGGAAAGGGTGTTGCCCCAGTCGCCTTCTCCTCTCTGGAAAGAAAGATGGCGGCCGCATGGGAGCCTTGTGGACAGCAGGTATGAGCCGGGGGACTAGGGGCGACTAAAACCTCATGGGAAGGGGGGCGTTTCGGTACGCCCTTCACGCCCTACCGAGGCCACCAGTTCCCCCCCACTAGCGGCTCTCCAGCACGGCCACGACTCCAGAGCACAGAAACCAATTTCTTAACTATCTGACTTTCAGTAGAAAAACTTCCAGGGTCAATAAGTAAAATAGCAGAAACCCAAAACCAACATATAATTCTTGAACCCAGCTGTAGAAAGCAAATCACTTCACAATGCTTTGTCAGCATGTCTGATTTGGGGGGGGGGGTAAACTCTAAATAATAGTGGTGAATCTTTTATTGAAACAATGAATCTAATCAAAGCAGATAGAGTGTTAACTAGAATTCATCTGCCCCACAGGGACTGGGAGGGGTGGGGGGTGGGGTTTTATTGGGGTTCTTCATGGTAAAAAATAAGTTTTGGTAAAGGGAAATGTGCTTGATATTTGCATGACTGAGACCTAAACCTGAAAGCTTTGTAACCTTTCCCATGGTGATTCAATAAATAAATAAATAAATTTTAAAAAATAATTAAAAAAATTAAAAAAAATAAAATAAAAATGGGTTGTTCCACACACTTATGTTTTTGTTTTTGTAAATACTATTCCTCTTCCCTACTTTACTATTTTCCTTGCCATATAGTGTCTTATTCATTCTCTACAGCTCAAATTTAAACCCCATGACAATAGTGCTGTGGTCTATCTGGTTTGCTGATATATTCCTGGCATCTAGGCATGGATTTGGCTTTCAATAAACATTTTCTGAATAAATTCATAAATAAAAGAGTAGGTCATGTTGTCCCACTGATTCAAAGGCCACTTTTATCACTTATTATCATATTTCACATTTCCAAGGGATGAAAGGCCTCATTTCTGCATACTTTCTACCCTGCTTTGTTAGTTTTCTAAGTTAGGGCTGCTTTATTAGAACTTTGTAACATGATTTGGAACCTGTTTATTTTTAGGATTTCCAATTCAAGTATATCTACCTGACATTAAAATATACTTAAGAGGCTGGTGAGACAGTACAACACATAAGGGCACTTGCTATTTATACAGCAGACCTAGATTTAATCGCCAGCATGCCATATTGTTGCCCAAGCACCACCAGGAGTGATCCCTGAATATAGAACCAAGAGTAATCCCTAAGCACCACCAAGTGTGGTTCCCGAAAAAACAAATAAGAAAATAAAAAATAAGTAAAAATATACTTATATATTCTTATCCTATATATGTTTATAATTTAAATGGCTTTACTTGAAGGAACTACTTTGGTTTTTGTTTTGTTGGGCCATAACCTGGCAGAACCTGGGGTCAGGTCACTACCCAGGAGTGTCAGGGAACCAAGCTCTCCACCATGCAAAGCATGTATTCCAGCTCTTTAAACTATCTTCCTGGCCCTCAAGAAACTATATATATTTTTTAATACTTAGCCTTTTAAGAGCTATCTTACGAAGTTTAAGTTGAACTTATTAATATATTACTGCATAACAAATACACGGGTTTGATTCACAGAGCCACAAGTTAGTCCTGAGCAATATAGGTGTGGCCGCCACAAAAAAAACAACAAATAAAGTGCATCAGATGGGTATTTTAAGATAGACTATGATTGCAAAGAGAGTATGCCCTTTTAAAATGTTTTGAATATTGTTTTAAACCACAGAGGCGGAAGTACTGAGATACTACTAGTCAAAACTATTATTAGTGCTTTGTTTTTGTCAACTGTAAGCTAAAAAAACCACTCATTTTCCAGAGGTTTGATACTTCCACGATTGTTTAGTTTTTCTTATAGCTTAATTTTTCCATTTAAATATTAAATTGCATTATCTCTTCTCCCATTTACTAACACTTGTATCAAAATAAGAATCACATAAGTAATCTTCCCCCACCACCAGTTTTTGTGCCACACTTGGCTGTACTCATGGCTTATTCCAGGAGTGGTTAGGGATCCTATGTGGGTGCCGGAGATGGAACCAGGATTGGCCATGAAAGGCAAGCACCCTATCCACTATACTCTCTCTCTGGCCCAGTAAGAATACTTTCAAAATTTCATTAGCGGTTCAACTTTAATAAATGTTAACTTTTTTATATTTCACTACTCTTTGATTTTGCTGAGATCTCAAGTATCATCTTCCTGTAGCACTGTAGCGCTGCAGTCGTACTGTTCATCGATTTGCTTGAGCAGGCACCAGTAACATCTCCATTGTGAGACTTGTTGTTACTGTTTTTGGCATATCAAATATGCCACAGGGAGCTTGCCAGGCTTTGCCGTGTGGGCAAGATACTCTTGGTAGCTTGCTGGGCTCTCTGAGATGAACAAAGGAATCGAACCCAGGTCGGTCGCATGCAAGGCAAATGCCCTACCTGCTGTGCTATTGCTCCAGCCCATCATCTTTCTATGTAATAATAATAATATGCATTTCTACCCCAAAATTAGATCTTACTTTGTTTTCCAATATTATCAAAATTATCTGAAGTATTTTATGTAATCTTACTTTTATTTTTAAAAGGAGGACTTTTAATAATTTCCTTGAGAAAAGCAGTTTCAAACTAAGGAGGACCAAATCAGAGGAGGTTAGGAGCAACTGCCCCCAGAAACCAGGTAAAACTGACATAAGGAAAAGTGTAGATAGGAATTTATTTATTAATTTATTGCATGTATCCTAAAGCTTAGTTGGCCCTACGTGAATGACTGTCTCTTTGATTTGGTAACTGTGAAGGATTTATAGCTCAAATTTCTTTGTGCAGTCAGTCAGGTGTTGCAGCTGTATTAGTCTAGAGCTCTTCTTGTTTAATTAGTTTAACAGAATCAAGTACAGGCCACATTGCTCAGATTTCCCATAATACAATCACTATTCCCGGCTGCACTGAAATTGATATTCATATGACCAAAGGGTTGAAAAGACATTAAGCAGGAATATGGGAAAGAAACTATTAAATCTATCAATATTTTTATTTCATTGCTTTAAAGATTTCTATTTTTAATATTATATATCATATTAGTACATCAACATATTTATACCTACATAATATACTGGAGTTGTGTTTTACAGACACATGATCAAAAGGCTAAAAATGATCTGCCTAATCTCATTCTTTAAAGTAGCAAATTTCTCAAAATATCCTCAGATTCCTTCTCATTTTCTGTTTAAGAATATAAGTATAACCTGATGTCACTTGAAGAAATAATTTACAGTCCTGTGGAGGAGTGATTTTTTAAATTCTCTTACATACCTTCTTATCTCAAGACTGACAAGTATGACTGGTTTCCCCTGCATACCACTGATACTTACATACCAGGGTTCTGGTTCTCTTCAATGTCATTTTGTGGGGGGCTGGGGGGCGGGGGGGTAGGCACTGGCGATGCTCAGGGGTTTCTCCTGGCTCTGCACTCAAAAATCACTCCTGGTGGTGCTCAGGGGACCATATGGCTGGGGTTGGCAGCATGCAAGGCAAGTGCCTTACCCAATGTAATATCACTCAGGCACCCTCTCAATGTCCATTCAATATGCTTCATGCAGCCCTCTTTCACTTGGCCCTGTTAGGCTTTTAATGGCCAGTAAAAAGCAGTTCACTGCCAGTGGAGTTTTAAGGTCCTTCACTATACTTTCAGTATCTTGAAATTCTTTATGAATAATCGACATCTGTGTCAGATTACTAGCTGCCTATAAATATCCATTTATTCTTCCTATCTTCTTTACTAACAAGATCCTTTCATTATTAGAGAGTTGTCAAGTATTTCTCAAAGCACAAGATGGTCATGTAACATATTAATACACAACCAGAAATTGTTGGGAGTGACTCCTAGTAAGTCACCTAAAGAAACGGGAAAGGGGAAAAAGGGAAAGAGGAAAAAAAGGAAAAGGAAGAAGAAAATTTAAAAAGACAGTAGGAGAAAGATCTAATTTCTTCCTTTCCTTCTCCTTTCTACCTAGAATCAAAACTGGGGAACTGAAATTTATCTTGGACCACAAACAAGACAAGCTTGGAATAAGGCACTTAATTTTGTTCACTGTAGATTTCAAACTGGAAAGCTTGGGTCCCTGGTGACTTCATGGAATTGGCATACTGGTACTGGGCACATCCGTCTTTCTTTTAAAAGGAAATGTGAAGACATATTTTACTTAGCCATTGCTATTTCAATTTTTTTTCAATTAAAAAATTTTAATTCTTACACACAGCACCTTATCTCAAAGCTTATTGACAGCTAATCTCCAACAATTCAGTTCTTTACATGCCTGTCAGTCCAGAGTTAAATTTCCATTTCAAACATCTGTACTCCAGAATCATTATTATGAAGCACCCACTCTAAACACAATTTTCTTTTCTTCCAACATTCAACTGTGTCTATTACAACAAACTTCCAATAGCTACTCTACACTCTTCTCTCCTTTTTCCTAAATATTTATTTTTTTTTAAATTGAATCACTGTGAGATTAGCCCATTACAAAGATGCTCATGATTGGATTTCAGTGTTCCAGCACCCACCCCTCCACCAGTGTACATTTCCCGGCACCATTACTCTCAGTTTCTCTCCCAACTCCCCAACTCCCCCCACAGTTGGCATCTCTCTCTCTCTCTCTCTCTCTCTCTCTCTCTCTCTCTCTTCTCCCTCCCTCCCTTCCTCCCTCCCCCCTCCCCCCTCTCCTTTTTCTTCCCACCCCCTCTCCCTCTCCCTCTCTCTCCTTTTTGGGCATTGTGATTTGCAATACAGATACTGAAAGGTTATTGTGTCTATTGTTTTAGCTACTTTCCACTTTCAATACTCAGTTCTTATCCAGCATGACCATTCTTTTACTTGCCCTTACAATTTATTAACAATATAGTAACTCCTCGATTTACTGGAGAAGTCCTAGAAACTGACTTCCACTTCAATGAATGCATAATAAAATCAATTTTACTATAGGCTTATAACATAATAAAATCAATTTTACTAAGATCTTATAACATTTCTGGCCATAAAAATTTCACCCAACTTCTAAATCAAGTGAGACCTAGACTGAAAACACTTCAACATTCAACAATAACTTTTATTTATTCATTTGTTCAATCAGCAATTTACTCATTTCCCAGTAAGTTGATTCCAGTTTGTGATAATGGATAGCGGGATAGTTTTTTCTTGTTTTACATAGTTTTTTTTATATTTATTGAATCACTGTGGGAAAAGTTACAAAGCTTTCAGGTTTAAGTCTCGATCATGCAATGATCAAACACCTTTCCTTCACCAGTACGTATTTTTCACCACCAAGAACCCCAATATACCCACCCACCCGCCCCTCCCAATGCCTGTGAAGCAGATGAATTCTACTTAACTCTCTATCTACTTTGATTACATTCATTATTTCAACAAAAGATGCACCGTTATTGTTTAGAGTTTACACCCAACAATCAGAACTGCTGAAAAGGCATGGTGAAATAATTTGTTTTCTACAGCTTGTTATGAGAACCATACTATGTTGCGTGGCCGTGCAATTTTGGATTTTGATATTTTGCTTATTAAGTCTGGAGGGATTTCTGCCAAGAGCCAGATAATTACAAGATTGATTTCTGTGGCTCTGGAGCCATGGCCTTGCCTGAGAGCCGCTCGTGGGGGGCAACTTGTGACCTCGGTAGGATGTGAAGGACGAGCCGGGAATGCCCCACTTCCCATGAGGTTGTAGTTGCCCTATCACCACCAGCTCATACCTGGCTTTCCTATAAGCTCCGAGGCAGCCGCCATCTTGCTGCCCGGGGGGTTAAAAGGCAGAAGGGAGCAACAACCCTTCCCTCCTGGGGAGGCATGTTACTGTGGTAGTTTTACATAGTTTTGCAATTACAAGGATATTATTATTTAACGACTTTTAATTGAAGAACTAGATCATCTTGGGAATGGAAATAAATAAGATATATATTGCCCTGGTTTGTCCATCTTTGAAAATCTTAAAGATGCCAAGTCTTAAATACAGAAAATAGAAGAAACATTTTCAAGTATTAAGAAGACATTAAATCTGTTTGTGAACATTAGTATTTTTGCTGTTGCCATAGGAGAGGAATAAAAATATCACCTTCATATAGACCACTGTTCAAGACAAACAATTCATTCGAGCAGCAGTGGTGTGATGAAAATTTATGTCTTGCATGGAAAATTACCTATTAAAATAGAATAAACATGTAGCTAAAGTGATCTACAAGAAAATGTATTTGATTTATTTCATCAAGAAAATGTTTATTTTTATGAATAAATATTATTTGATGATGACTAATGAGGTGTATTCGCAAAAGGATTAAATATTTTCCAACCCAACTTTAGTTTAATGTGAGGAGACATTTAGGAGATGTTTATTAAGCCTGAAGGTATGTGTTACTCAAAGTTCCAAAAAATCTAAACATTAATAGTTTACCATATTCTTACTTATTGAGAAGTAAAAAAGTATGAAATGCAGCATAGATATGAAACATAAAATACATACAAAAGCAACTGAGAGATTCTTGTTTTAATAGGTTAAGTAAACATTCAAATAGTTGTTATGATATATGCTGATGTTCACGAACATTCGATTCTAGTGACTAGTATAGGCAATAGCCTAGAAAATATATTGCAAATATTGTGAAGGGGCTCTTGAGTCAAAGTTTAATAAGAAAATTTGAATTGTAGCATACTATTATAGAGTATTTACTTCACTCACTTCTTTGCTCATCAACTGTTTTTGGAGTTTTTGTCATAATACAGCAGCTTTAAGAAAAACTTAACTGCTTCTTAATTCCTAATAAAGGACTGATCTACTTGGTACATAGCAAACACTAAGAGAGATCTGATTTTAAAATTAATAGCATGGATTCTAATTCTGGGCACAACATATTTACCATACCACTGTGAACAAAGTACATACTTTCAGAATGTGAAAAGCCATGACAACTGGAAAAACAAATCAGGCTTGAACAGTGACAGAACCAGTATTCTGCCGGGAGGCACACCCCAAATGAAGAATCAGGAGGAGCTTTGAAGTAGAGCACAGTCCGGGAGTAAAACTAAGTAACTAGACTAGAGATAAGGAAGACAGAGTCTGTAATAAGATGAAGGGCAGGCAGAGTTCTGAAGGAGGAGAGCTATGCAGAAAAGAAACCCAGGAAACAGAACAGGGGTAACACTGAGGATAGGATGAGCATCAAGCGAATGTACAGGGGAAAACTCACAAGGACAAGACTGGACTAAGTTCTCAAAGCAAACACAGGACCAGGATGCCTTCGGGAGCCAACAAGATGAGAGGAGAATGCTAGATATTTACTTGGGGTATTCAGTAGAGAGCCCAAAAGAACAGGTATGTTTCAGTGGCAGGGCAAACCTATCTCTAAAGCATCAGCAGTCTGCCCCAATAAATTACAAAGCAAACCAAATAAACAGGCACAAAAGAACCAAATTGAAAGACAACTTTGCTGGTCAAATCAAATCCCTTACAGTGAGACCACAAGTTTCTGTCAATACATAAAGTTCATATTATTGGGCATCACAGACAGAAAAATGTCACCCATAAAGTGCTAAGAAAACTTATTAAAAGCCCCATAACAATAACAAAGCAACGGGAAAAAGTGACATCATAAAAAATATGAGGATTTGATGGAAACAGAAGGAAACAGAGGGAAAACAATATTAAGTATTTAAAAGACACCATGAATAAAATGCGAAGTGAAATGGAACACACACACACAGGAACACAATGCAATTTTAGAGATGAAAAACACAAATCTGAAATCAAAATTTGACTGAGTAGGACTAACAGTTTAGGAACCATGGAGAAAAAAAAAAGGTAAGTGAACTTCAGAACAAAGCAGTAAAAACTACTCAAAATAAAGAAGCATAAATCAATGAAAACAAAAACAAAACCAGAGTTTTTCAGGGAGGCATGAGAAAATATCTAAAAGTTCAAAAAAGGTGTAACTGAATTCTCCTCCAATTACTAGCACTTGGTACTTATTTCACACACTTGATGTTCAAAGAATTGTATGTATAAAGAAATGTATAAATGTATAAAACTATGGTCAAAGAACAGGAGTGGCAAGGCAGCATAACAATGATAGTTCTCTATTAGTTAAGACAATGTTATAAAAATTAGGCTAAAATAAACATTTTAATGCCCAATTTTTTATTTTTTAAAAGAACACTTCAATATTGTTAATAAAGATTTGGGGGGGGGGTTATTTTTGGTTTGGTTTTGGGGTGATCCCCAGCAGTGCACAGGGCTTACTCCTGTCTCTTGTGCAGTAACTTCTGGTGGTGTTCTCTGCGGCAAATCCTTACCTTACCCACTGTACTATCCCTTTGGCCCATAACTCTCAGTTCTGATGAACAAAATTACTGCATCTTTACCACCAAAGTGCCCAGGACCTTCCCCCCATCTCTGTTTCATTCCTAGTCTGACTTTTGTCCTCCTCTCCATAATCTCAGTTTTGTAGTCAAAGGCCAAGAACTTGTCTTCATTCAATACTGTCCCTTCCTTTATTTTGTTTCTTCACATATCACAGATGAATGAAATCATCCACTATTCATTTGCCCTCTGACTCACTTTACTTAACATGATATCTTCCAGTTCCAACCACATTGCAGCAAACTGCAAGAGTTCATCTCCTCTTGGAAATGCTTAATATTCTAAACTTCTTTATCCAGTTATCAATTGCGGACATCTGGGTTATTTCCATATTATACTTAGTGTTACAGTGACACAGAATGTATTATGTTGTAAAATGAATGCTTTTGTGTTCTTGGAACAGAATGCCATGAAGTGGGGAAGTAGAACTGAAGGGTCATATGTAAGGAAGCCAGATTCTTAAGTTTTTAAAGACCCCAAACGGTGTTACCTGTGATGTGGGATTCATGCATTCGCGAAACTATCATTAACATTACTGTAAATCACAGAATCTCAATAAAGTTTATTTTTGAAAAAAAGTAAAGAAAATATAAAACATTTAGAACTTGGATCTACATTAATAAAAAGTGCTGAAAATGGCAATTAATGAGAAAATATTTAAAAATGTTCTAATTCTATTCTTATTTTGAGGAGAGAGTGCTTGGGCCACACTTGACAGTAATGAGGGTGACTTCGCAGTCCTGGTTCTGTGCTCTGGGTAACATGGAGTGCCAAAGATCAAATCAAGGTCAGCCACATCTGAACGGCAAGCACCTTAAGGCCTGTACTGTCTCTCCAGCCTCTATTCTTTTTCTTTAAAAAAAAAAATAGTTAATTTCCACTAAAATAAATAATTAAAATTTTAAAATGGTCAGAAAAAATTAAAATATATTATATACTTATGACATATCTTTAAGTAAAATGTATAAAACTATGGTCAAAGAACAGGAGAGGCAGGGAAAAATGTTCTTACCTTATATGTGAGGTAGTATACAATATGCAGCATAGTGTGAGAGTTGCAAATGTCAGAGAAATTAAAAAGTAAGACAAAGAAGGGTATTTAGGGGCTGGAGCAATAGCACAGCAAGTAGGGCGTTTGCCTTGCACACAACTGACCTGGGTTCGGTTCCCAGCATCCCATATTCTCCCAACCCCCCAGCACCGCCAGGAGTAATTCCCGAGTGCATGAGTCTGGAGTAACCCCTGTGCACTGCTGGGTGTGGCCCAAAAAGAAAAAAAAAAAAAAAAAAAAAGGGGAAAAAAAGAAGGATATCAGGGTATCTAATAAGTTTTCAGCAGAGATTCAATGAGATCCAAAGTGCTTCCTAAGAAACAATAATTAACAACAGAAACTACCAAGCCACACAAAGATAAACTTGAATGGACGCAGGAACAATAAAGCACTAAAACTTACAGTGGCAGTAGGCAGTAAAACTTAAAGCACTAAATCTTTTTTCGAAATTTTTTTTATTGAATCACCGTGAGATACACCATCAACATACACTATTATTCTGTCTTAATCTAAATTAAAATTCTATCCTTGTGTGCATATCATATTAAAAAATTTAGTAATATACCTACAATGCCTGGAGCAACTGTACTTGATTTTTCTATTTAACAGTATTAAATGATTTTCTCTCTTTCTACACACACACACACACACACACACACACTAACTTGTTCAAGTCAATTAACTGTACAATGTCACCCCCTAGAGGAGACTTTTAAAACCCAAACTTCCAGATTCTGGCTATTATGAATCGTGCTGCAATGGACACCGAAGTGCAGATGGCTTTTCTGCAACGTGTTTTTGGGGTCCCGGAGTATATTTCCAGAATTGGTATTGCTGGGTCATATATGGGAGAGGAATTTCTAGCTTTACAAGGAATGCCCATATTGTTTTCCAAAGCTTGCCACAAGTGGCAGTAGGAAGAGGGGAGCTAGGATAGAGGACGGACCACTACGACAATGATACTTGGAAATGATCAATCTGAACAAGAACTGAGTGCTGAAAGTAGGTAAAGGGACAAACATGATAACTTTTCAAACCCTGTATTGCAAACCATAATGCCCTCCAAAGAAAAAGGGACTGGGAGAGAAAGGTAGAAGGGAGGAAGGGAGGGAGGGAGAGAGGGGGAGAGAGAGAGACGGAAAGGGAGAGGGATGGGGTAGGGTAGAAGTGCCTGCAACAGAGGCAGGTTGTGGGGATAAGTGTGGGAAGGAAATCTGGGACAGGTGGTAGGAAATGCAAGCTGGTGACGGAAAGGTGATGAAACATTGTATGACTGAAACCCAATCATGAACAACTTTGTAATTGGGTATCTCACAGTGATTTAATAAAAAAAAGTAAAATAAAAAAGAATCGGATATTTGCTGTGATTAATTAGGTTAACACAAAACAAAAGAATCTGGCCTTAGCCTTATCTAGGTTAAACCAGGACAAAAGTCAAAGCATTTATTATGCAGTGTGCACTGAGCAAAGACTAAAATTTATCTTCTGGTTCCATTAGACATAAAAGGGGAGACTAGAACTTGCAGGTATGTTTTAATGACATGAAGCTTGATACAGCAGGAACCACCCAAAGGACTGCACTGGCATTTGCCCACATTTCAGTCTTCAACTGTATGAACTAGTTCTGTTACCCACTTACCAAATGGTTTCCAACTACTACGGCTACACATATATATGGAGGGGGGTGGGTTGAGTTTCCCTCCCCGCCCTGAACAGAGTCCAGGCAGCTGAAGACCTCTGGGACCCAGCCACAGCCATGCTGAGACCACTCTCCACATGCTAGGGCGAGCCTCAAGCATGAAGGAACCGGCAGAGGAACCCAGGTGTGCGGGACCCGGGCTGAGATCTCCAAGCCTGCTCAGTTCTGGACTGGGCCTCCTCCTCCCAGATCCCTCATCTTCCAGTAGCTTGACAGTTACACCCACCAACTGCTGTGCAACCCCATCAACGGGCAAGATCCAGAGACTATAAAACCAAGCTCCTGGAAGCGCGCGGTCGCATTGGCGGCTGTGCGACCTCTTATTGTATAGTTCTCACTCTCAGAGAACCCGGCAGGCTACCCAGAGTACCCTGCCGACATATATGCCTGACTGGGAACACCTGTAAAGGTGATTAGAGGCTGCCCCAAAAGCCTCCATCCCTCTCGGAGAACCAGGCAAGCTACCGAGAGTATCCCACCCGCACAACGGAGCCTGGCAAGCTACCTGTGGAGTACTCGATATGCGAAAACCAGTAACAATGACCCTGAAAGAGCCCCCAATATGCCATCGGGCTACACTACCACGTGACAGGGATGAATGGAGACATTACTGGTGCCCACTCGAGCAAATCAATGAACAACAGGGTGACAGTGATATATGTATGTATATATATGTATGTATGTGTGTGTGTATATATATATATACACAATCCCTTAGTATAAAAGGTAAAATTTTATTGAAAGTAAACTTTATGGGGCCAGAAAGAAGTTCAAAGGAGCTATGTGTTTGCATGTACGAGGCAAGGGTTCCATTCCCATAAAACATGATTCCCAGCAACGATTCCCATGGAAGGAGCAGCTCCCTGAGCACTGCCAGGTGTGAACCGAAACTTTTAACAATATATTTTAAAGGAACCAATCTTAGAATGAGTTTTATCACTACCTGTAAATTAACATGATTTGTCTTAAATGAATCAAAAGAATTAATTCTATTCCTACTTTCACTTTCATAAATTTAAGGTGAATGAAAATTCACATTAAGTGCAAAAGTAATGGAGTTTTATTCAACAGCAAAATCACTAAATTCTTCAAATGCACCTGAATCTCAGACTAGGATCCATAATCGCTAAATAATATTGTTTAATAATCTCCCAGGAGATGATTTAAATGTGTTTAAAAATCAGAAAGGAGTTTGTACAAAACAATTCATGTAACATACAGAAATTTTATACAGATTCATCAACTTCCCTATCAGTGAGTCATCTCATTTATCTTAAGAATGAGATTGGGAGGGACTGGAGTGATAGCACAGCGGGTAGAGCATTTGCCTTGCACGCAGCTGACCTGGGTTTGATTCTCAGCATCCCATATGGTCCCCTGAGCTACCCCCATGTGTAATTCCTCAGTGCAGAGCCAGGAGTAACCCCTGTGCATTCGCCAGGTGTGACCCAGAAAGCCAAAATAAAAAATGAGATTGGGAGCCAAAATCTGGAAAAAACCTGAGTGTCCAAGAACAAATGACTGGTTAAAGAAACCTTGGTACACAGTGGAATACTATGCAGCTGTTAGAAAAGATGAAGTCATGAAATGTGCATATAAATGGATCAACATGGAAAGTATCATGTTAAGTGAAATGAGTCAGAAAGAGAGGGAAAGACATAGAAAGATTGTACTCATATGTGGAATATAAAGTAACAGAATGGGAGACTAACACCCAAGAATAGTAGAGATAAGGACCAGGAGGTTTACTCCACGGTTTGGAAGCCGGTCTCACACATGGGGGAAAAGGCAGCTCAGGTAGAGAAGGGACCAACAAGTAAAGGGCATTTGGAGGACCAGCTCAGGTTGGGAGATGCGAGTTGAACGTAGACTATAGATCGAACACAATGGCCACTCAATGTCTCTGGTGCAAACTATAACACCCAAAGGAAAGGGAGAACAAAAGGGAATGCCCTGCCACAGAAGCAGGGTGGGGGTGGTGGGAGGGATGCTGGGACCATTGGTGGTGGAGACTGGGCACTGGTAGAGGAATGATACTTGATCACTCTATGACTGAAACACAAGAACAAAAGTTTGTAAGTCTGTAACTGTACCCCACGGCGATTCACTAATAAAAATTTTTTTAAAAAAATGTTAAAAAGCTGAAGAAAAAAATAAGACTGAGATTGGGGAGCCTGAAAATACTCAGCATTGCTTCACAAAACATGAAATGTTTAATGTTTTTATTGCAGCACTAGTCTTAAATATATTACTGGGGGGGAAAAAAAACAATAACCCTCAGAGCTAAAGACTCAGTTCATTTATTGCAAGTGGACATACCATTTAACATAAGTGGTAAAGTTAGTTGCGTAATGCCAGACCAATCAGTCAGTGGGATTTCAGTTTTTTCAGAAATATATGACTTAATCTTGCACTTCTAATGAATGTTAACCCGCATATTCATAAGTCCCATCTCATTTTTTAATTCCAATTGTACAATCTGATATGCAACATAAGCTCATCACTGGAATGAAAGAGGCAAATCCCTCTACCCCTCCCCTTTCAGTATTTCTTCTGCTCTTATTAATCAGAATATTTAAGTTTAGATTCTGAAAGACAGATAATTTTCCAGTCTGGTCTTTCATGTCCTTGAACCCACAGTGAATGCTCCCCATACCTCCCTTACACGTGACCTTGGCTCCTAAATATCTCTTTGTATCCCACCCTGAATAAAAGTCAAAAATGATAAAATAATAGCTAATATCTTAGGACCATTCCACTTATAAGACTACACTTGATCAATTTTTCCTGCAAAGAAGCATCCTCTCTAAGCAACTCCTCTTCCATGTTCCTTTCTATCCTAAATTAGAATGTTCTTCTGACATCCTTTCTCCTGCCTACTATTTTGGAAGAAAGGCTTTTTTTTTTTTTTTTTCTGGTCTGGTAGGTAATAAAGAGAAGTCAGGAAGCCTTGCCTAATGCCTTAATTAGTGGATGTTTCACTTATACCAGTAATTTCAATTGTTCCTTTTTTCCTTGCTGTCCTGATGGGTTCTCCAGTGTACATCTTTAGGTCAGTACAGCAGAAAAACTCTGAATACAGAATCAAAGTTTTCCTTTTCCAAGTACGATAAGGACAACTGTGAATCCCTCTGGGGACTAGAAGCAGTATACTACTTTGCTATCCTGACAAAGAAGCTCTGTCAGGAAAGGAACATATGGAAATTGAGGACTGGGAAATTAGTTCCTTGTAGAATGACTTGCATACTGAAATTTAATGAGCACTGCTTTAGTATACTTAAGTGTCCAGACATAAATTATAAGATGTCACCATATAGCAGCCTTCTGTTAAACAGTAGAATCACAACAGACCCAAAATCACAACCACTGAGGAGTTATCAGGTAGCAAATCTAAATGCTTTTAAAGCATGAAAAGATATGAGAATATTTTTACCAGGTGACCACTATCACAACAAAGAGAAGGGAAAAATAATTTTTTTTAAAAAAGAAATTATATAGAAGTTAGCATAGAGAGACAAAGGGATAGAGCAGCATCCTCCTAAAGCCTTAGGAGACAAAGAAGTTAAAGGATAAAAATATCTCACATGGCTGGTCACAATTTCAGTTCGAATAGAAATAATAAAAGAAGCAATATTTGAAAAAGCTAAGAACAAACTGTTCCCCAAATTTCACAAAGGACATTCATTTTACAAATTCAAGGGAGTTAAAAATGACAAAGTTCATACACAAAAAAAGACACAAAATCAGAGTGTAAAGCAAAACATATTAAATGACTGTATTTTAAAATGAACATTTGAATAGCAAAGGATTCCACAAACCATTTTTTAAAAAATGAATTTGGAGAAGACACATGCAGTGCATATAACAAAGGAATGGTATCCAAGTCATTAAGAAACAGTAAAACAGAAAAAAAAAAGTCCCAGACAATAATATTTCAAAAAGAGAGTCACAAATGGTTAATTAACATATGAAAAGATGCCCAACCTCATTAAGACCCAGAGAATTGCAAATTTCACTCCCAACAGACACCATTTCACACCTACCAGATTAGCAAAAATTACAGTCTAATACCATCAAATATGGTGAGCATATCAGAGTTCATTTTACTATTCTTCAAACTCTACGCATCGTCAAGTATGTTCTTTAAAAAGCACATGCTTCATAAAAAAAAAAAAATTAAGTGTCATCTGGCCTTAGTAACAGACATGCCTGTTCATGCACTTTCAGGCGCATAAAAACCACATGGCAATGGGCTGAAGAGGGTCTGTGGAACTAAGCTACACAAAGGTTCCATGACAATTATGAGACTGTGCAGGGAGAGAGCCCTGAAACTTTGAGGGAATGTCTCAGTGAGAGAGTAAAGGAAACCAGAGAAAGTTTGGAGAGAAATAGCAAAAGGCAGGAATAAAGGCACAGGAAACAAAGGAAGACACAAAGGCAGATACAACAGCCCCTACACACACACACACACACACACACACACACACGAGCCAGTTGTAGACAGGAACAAGGACTGGATTTCAATATTATAAGAGATTGCTTCTCTGCATAGTTTACTCATGTTTTCTCAACTCTAACTCTTCTGGTTACAATGGCATCCCCAACCCCCCTGCTCCAAGACACACACTCTGGTTACTTTCTCCTGGAGGACGCATTTTCCCAGGGGATGCAAAGTCCACGGGTCTCTCACTTATTCCGAGGCTTTGCTGGGACTCCTCATTCACCTTGAAACTGAAATCCCCCACGTAAGCCTGGCCTGCTGTTCCTTCAGACACACTTCTCTCTCTGCTTTGTTTTCCTTCGCAATATTTTACACAACAGCAGCTTAGTATTTATTCTCCTCCCGGCACTGCCTCTTGAAAGCAGGAACTGTAGCCACAGTGCCAAGGATGGCTTGATACAAGCCTACGTTTGGTAAATGCATGCTGGATATTTCGACTGCCCCTGTGTGAGGATGCTTCAAGTATAATGAAAAGTATACTATCAAGTGGGAACAAAAGTAGGTAAAGTCTAGGGAGGATTCAACTTTCTGCCTACGGGAGAGAACGCATTTGCTCTTGAATCACGAACTTTCCAAGGGATAAGGAAAAAAGTAAGACATTCCAAGAAAACAAAGAGCATGGAGGTTTGAAAGGGCCTCGCACACAGTGAGAAACCAAAGCTGGGAACACCTGTAGTATGGCAGAGATGACAGTGAATCAAGCTTAAGTGAAACTCATTAAAAATACAACCGAGATAGACAATAGACACTTGACATCACACTTCTCATCTCCAGAACTCCTTCTCTGAATAGCTGTAACTTCTCAGTCACGTGTTTCAGGGGGAGCAAAGTATAACATAGTAAAGGACAACAGAATAAAATGTACATAAAGCCATGAGCGTCTGAGCCAACTTCGTGTTTGCATCCACGTTGATATGTTTGACACGTCAAGTCAGAGTGTTGCCAACGCTCTCAACACCAGGAATCAAGGCTTAAAACACCTTCACTGGTGGGAGGGCGGCTTCAATACAGAAATGGGAATGGCCGGGGCTGGAGAGATAGCGCAGCGGGTAAGGCGTTTGCTTTGCACGCGGTCGACCCGGGTTCGATTCCCAGCATCCCATATGGTCCCCAGAGCACCGCCAGGAGTAACTCCTGAGTGCAGAGCCAGGGGAAACCCCTGTGCATCACCAGGTGTGACCCAAAAACCAAAAAAAAAAAAAAAAAAAAAAAAGGGAACAGCCAAATTCAAGGGCTCCTTTTTGAGCACAATTCATTGAGCCATTCGGGGTTGGGGGTGAACTTCTTTTTGGTCATAATTAACCTGCACTTTTCCTCCCACCCTCTTTTTCTTAAAAAGCACCTGCATCCCCGTGGTTTGCAGGTGGTGCTGACGGCGGGGTGGAGGGCGAGCCTCACACCTCGTTTGGATTCAAAACTTATCTCTCGAGAACCCTGGTCCATTTCAGATTTCCCTGAAAAGGGCGCAAAAAGGCACAGCTTTAGGGAGGGCAGTTAAGAGTCAGGGTTCAAGAGCATGCAGCTCCACAGGCAGTTTCTGGAATACTGATGCTCAAGACTGGAGAGACAGACGGTGGGCACCTAAGGGTGCCCTGGGTGTTTTTGTCTGCCTGGGGCCGACGGACGAGCAAAGACATTCGGGATCCCAGAAAAGAGCGGGGGGCTCCAAGGTGCTCACCCGCAGGCCAGAGGTCAAAGCACAGGTGTGAAGCCAGGGGGCGGGGCTGACCTCCCCGCCTCCGCCCCCACCCCCGCCCGCTCCGTGTATGTGTGTATGTGTGTGTGTGTGTGTGTGTGTGTGTGGCGGCGAAGGTAAATACGGAGGGGCGCGACGACTCGGAAAAACTCACAGTAATAGGCCACCACAGGGTCCCGCTTGTCATGCTCCTGAGCAGTCCTCAGATGATGTTGTATGCTCTTAAACTGGGGGGGAAGAGGGGGCAGCGGAGCGAGAGCCGCCATCTCTACTCCAGGAATCACCACTTCCTACTTCCGCTTCCGTCCGGAGGGTCGCGAGCACCAGCGCGCATGACAGGTCCCGCCCACCCGCCGGTTGCCCAGCAACCGTAATGTCAACTACAGGTTCCCAGCAGGGACAACTATCGTTGCGCTTGACTCTGGAAGCTAAAGGCGCAGCTGTTGAGCAATTACGGCGCTGAAGACACCAGCGCTCTCTGCTGGTAGGAAAGAGTTTTTGCTTTGCTTTATTTTTTTTTTTTCTTTGCTTCATTCTTCCATTCTCCTTTCATGACGAAAAATTAGAGAAGAAAAAACACCAAGAAAGTAATGTTTGTTGACTGGGAAAAAAGCATGAATTTCCTTTTAGCATAATTCAAGAATTAGAACTTCCAAGTCCTCAGATTAAAATATTAACGACCAGAGAACTCTAATTTTAGAAATTTCAATTTAACTGTGAAATACGAAAAATGTTGTGGTGGAAGTTTTTAATTCCATCCTTTTGTTTTTGAAACATATGTTGAAGATCTTATTTCCAGTGTAAATACTGAGCACATTATAGTTAAAGAAAATAGAATCGCCCAGAACTTGGTAGTATAGAATGTACGTTATGTACAATGCATTGTTTATTTTCAGAGTGTGATGAACAATTTGCAAAATACTTTGGCACTCTCTTGATGTTTACAGAAGGCATAACAAAAAAGAGTCGTATTAAGAGAAGATGCGGGTTCAAGAAAGTACAGGGTTTGGGGCCATTCCATTGAATATTTGCTCAGTGCTGCAGACTTATCACTGTAAACATTGACTTTTGCTTTTATCATCAAGGATTTATCATTTTTCTCCACTCTCCCACTCATTATATCATCCTTCAAGACTCTATACTCAATCTCCTCTAATAATTTTCATCTTTATTTATTTTGTTTTCTTTCATTCATGTGTTTGGAAAGTTCACCTTAAAACAAGTTTTACTGAAATCACACTACTGCCAAGAACTTATCGTAGGCTCTGAAATTTTCATGTTATTCTTTTAAAAATCACTTAATCACTTAACTTCCCGTTAGTCGTCGATTTGCTCGAGCGGGCGCCAGTAACGTCTCCATTTGTCCCTGTCGCGTGCTAGTGTAGCCCAATGGCATCTTTTCGCTCCGGGAACATGGAGGGCCTCAAACCGATCGTTCATGATCTTGACAAAGAAGTCTGACCATCTGGTAGGTGGACGGCCACGCGGTCTCTTGACATCCCGTGGAATCCAATCAGTAACAGCTCTAGTCCAACGGTCGTCTTTAAATCTCATTACGTGACCAGCCCATCTGATTTTCGACACCTTGGCATATGAGACAGCGTCCCTGATCCTTGATCGTCGACGGATGTCAGAACTCCGGATTCGTTCTCTCATTTGAGTGAAACGTGTTATTCCAAGCATAGCTCTTTCTATTCTTCTTTGGGAGACCTGAATGGCGTTCTCATCTTGTTTGCGTAGGGCCCAGGTCTCTGAGGCATATGTTAATGCAGGAAGAACAGTGGAATCAAAGAGATGTGCCCGGAGCCGGAGGTTCTTCGTCCTCTTAGCTATTTCTTCGACGTTCTTGAAGGCGTTCCAAGCCGCTCTCTTCCTCCTGCGCAGCTCAGGTGCCAGGTCATTTCTCATGTTGACCTCTCGACCTAGGTACACATAGCTGTTGCATTCAATGTTCAATGTTATTCTTTAACATGTACTTTATCTACTACAACTCCAATCCTCGCAGAAGCTGCTATGACACTGTTACCCTTCATTACTTTATTCAGGGATGTTTTGTTCTGCCACTCAAGAACTGAGTTCTCAGTTCTGATATTCAACAACACATTCACAGCAATTAGGAATGTGTACTAGGCCTGGTACCTAATATGATGCCCTGAGTCTCACCAGGAGAGAACCTGAGTTCAGCCAAAGTAAATTCCGAGAACAACCATATGTGACCTAAAAACAAACAAACAAACAAAAAAACAAGCAAAGTAAAGGTAATTGTAAACCTTAGGTTAATTGGTGCATTTAGACATAGGATAGTATCAGAGAAAGTGTGTAAAGGTTAAGATTATGATTGAGGTTAGGACTAGAATTGGATTTAAATTTGTGCTTAGGTTATGATTAGGATTTTGTAGGAGTCAAGTATTAGGTTTGGCTGTGTTTAAAGTTAAGAATAAAAGCAAAGTATAGGGCAACAGTTAAATGTAACCTAATTGATAAAGTTAGGCATGAACTAAAGTCAGGGTTAGAATTAGGATTAGGGTTAGGGTTAGGGTTAGGTTTGTGTATGGGTTAGGTATGAATATTTTTAGGTGCTCATATTTAAAACTGCTTATTAAGTATAAAGCAGTTATTAAATTTAGACAGATAGAATTAGGGTTAGCAATAGGATTAGGTTTAAGATTCTGTAGGAATTAGGTGCTAGGTATAACTTTGTTTATAGCTAAAAATTAAAGTAGAATTTATTCTAATTAATGGAATTAGACATAGTTTAGGATCAGGATTAGTATAGGATTAGGAATTAGGATTCGGGTTAGGTATGGTATAGGATTATGTGTGAGTTAGGTCTTAGATTTGACTGTGTTTAATGGTAAAAATAAATGCAAAGTATATGGATATTATTAAATCTGTCCTAATTGAAGGAATTAGGCATAGGCTAAGGTCAGGGTTAGTGTAGGGTCTGTGTTAGAACTAGGATTAAACTTGCTTGTAGGTTAGGTGGTAGTAGTTTTCTATATTTATAGTTTAACGTGATAAGTATAGTGTGATTGTCAAATTTAGGCTAACTAGTAGTTTTAGGCCTAGGCTAGATTTAGACATCTCATAGGCTCAGTATAAGGTTAGCGCTAGGCTAAGGCCTAGGATTGTATAGGCCTGTGTTTAAAGTTAAAAATGAAGATACAGGGTGTTTGTAAAATTTAGACTAATTAGATTTAGGCATAGGCTAGATTTAGGGTTAGAATCGGGTTAGGGTTAGGATTAGTTTTAAGGTTAGGATTAGTCTTAGGTTTAGCATAGTGTTACGGTTAATTTTCTGTGTTAATAGTTAAAACCGCTAGTTAAGTATAGTGAAAGTGTTAAATTTTGATTTTTTGGTAGTTTAAAACCCAAGCTCGAGTCATACTCTTTATAGTATTGGGATAGGATTAAGATTAATAATAGAGCTGGGGTTACTATTGTATAGGATTTAGATATTAAGTTTATGTGTTAGATTGCATTCTAAAGTTTAAAATGAAATCAAAATATAGGGTCATCATTAATTTTAGCCTAGTTGTTGGAATCACATAAGTTAAAGTCAGGCTTAGAATAGGGTTAGCACTATAGCACTGTCCTCCTGTTGTTCATCAATTTGCTCGAGCAGGCCCAGTAACGTCACCATTGTGAGACTTGTTGTTACTGTGTTTGGCATATTGAATATGTCATGGGTAGCTTGCCAGGCTTTGCTATGTGGGTGAGATACTCTCGGTACCTTGCTGGGCTCGACTCTCAGTAGCTTGCTGGCTCTCCAACAGGGGCGGAGGAATCGAACTCAGGTTGGTGGGGCCGGCCACATGCAAGGCAAATGCCCTACCACTGTCCTATCGCTCCAGCCCAGAATAGGGTTAGTGTTAGAAGTAAGATTAGGTTTCGGTTAGATTTGCTCAAGATTCCTTTCTCATTTGCATACATTTCAGGAAAGAGGAAAAAACAAGCAAGAAACTGTATTTGAACTCTACCTACCAGCATATGCTTTGTGGTTTATACCTTCACGCTCACTGTTACTATTGTGTTTTTGGTGTAATATAAATGGAGATGTGGGTAATGAGTTATTGCTTTAATGTGATTCTCTTGGTTAAGATTCCCTAGCAAAGTTTCCACCTAAGAGGCTAACTTATGGTTCTTATGGGGCCTTAAGGGGGAGAACGTGGCCATAGTCCCGGAAAAGCCCCCTGGGCCAGCCCATACCTGGATTGGATGGGAGGATGAAAAAGGGAGGTTCCCACGGTTATCTGCGTTCCTGTTTCCCGTCCCTCACAGCTCTATGTAAGGAACAGGCTTAGCGCGGGTTTTCTCAGTCCCTCAGCCCAGATCTTCATCTTTAAAATGTAATATATCCTTGGCACCACATATGCCCCCCTGGACACCACCAGAGGTTCCTGACTGAATAGAAATAGCCCCTGAGTACCGCTGGTTGTGTTCCAACCATTCTCCATTCCCAAATAAACAGAATGTGTACTGTCTACATGAAAGAAATATTTAAGTAGCCAATTCCCTTGGTGGCTTAGAAATACCAAACTTCTGCCTGTCAGCGGAGAAGATGAGTTCAGGGAGGCCAAAGAGGCCAGATTTCACAGACTACCTTCGCAAAGAGAGTTGCAAATCCGTAGACTTCCAAAGATCTGCAAAGGAGCTTTGCTAAACCCTGATAGGTATAATGTCTTCAAACATCTTTCCAGGAAAACAACTCTGGGAAAGAAAATGAAAAATTCTTAAGATATACACAGTACTGAGAATTGTTACTGTACCTAATGGGCTACTTAGAAAATTGTTTCCAAAAAGAAAAATCTCAAGAATCTGGAGCACCTGCTTTGTGTGAAGGAGTTAGCACTGCATGCACTGGGCCACCCACCATTGGATTAGAGGCGGGGTTGGCTCACATCTGACAGTGCTCAAGGCTTACTCCCGGTTCTGCTCTTCGGGATCCCTGGTAGTGCTCAGGAGACCAGATAGAGTTCGGGGCACCTAACCTGAGTCTGCAACGTGCAATACAAGCAACTTACATACTGTATTATCTCTCAGAAACTCACAGCATGCAGAACTTTTAATAAATAATCAATCCTTACCAGCTGTGCTATGTGAGTTACGATGAATTGGTTACTCTCCTGTACATTCCTGTGGGAAAAGCATCAATGATTTAGAATTTTTAAATTTAGAAATTCATTATTTCAAACAGTGTTACACATGGAGTGGAGGGAGAATAATAGGTCAGCCACATGGCTGGAGGAGGTAAGCTGCAAGACAGAGTTACCATGTCTGGTCTGTTTTGTACGATGCTATGGGTTAGATGCTATGGGCTGGAGCGGTAGCACAGTGGGTAGGGCGTCTGCCTTGCACGCAGCCAACATGGCCGACCCGAGTTTGATTCCTCCGCCCCTCTCGGAGAGCCCGGCAAGCTACCGAGAGTATTCGATATGCCAGACACAGTAACAACAAAGTCTCCAATGGAGACGTTACTGGGCCTGCTCGAGCAAATCGATGATCAACGGGAGGGCCTTTACCTTTACCTTTTATGGGTTAGGTGAGTGTCTGAGGAGACTAGACTGGTAAAGTCTACCTGAGCTTTTGCACACAGTAGGCACGTTGGTCCTGCCAGCTTCACTAAGGCAGCAGCTAAACTTGC
This sequence comes from Sorex fumeus, assembly GCF_029834395.1. Taxonomy (NCBI): domain Eukaryota; kingdom Metazoa; phylum Chordata; class Mammalia; order Eulipotyphla; family Soricidae; genus Sorex; species Sorex fumeus. The sequence goes on from NW_026606118.1 coordinate 23,051,162, forward strand.
ACATAGTGTCTGTGATCTGCACTGCCTGGGAATCTATTGCTGACTATGGACTATCAAGGAGCCGTGGTTCTCGGACTGAAGCAAGATTACACACTTTGCAGAAAAATAAGTCAGTCCCAATCTGTTCTCCAGAAAGAGATCCATTGTGTTTCATATGAGAAAAAAATTTCAGGAGAAGACCAACCCCATAATGAAAAGAGTTGTATTAAGAGAGAAGATGCAAGGATTCGAGCCCAGATGTACAGTGGGTAGAGCATTGACCTTGCAAGTGGTAAACTGTGTTCCATCTCTGGCTCCCCATATGGTCCCCTGAGCACTTAGAAGTCATTCCTGAGTGCAGGGACTAGAGGAAGCTCTGAGCTCCAGGTGTGGTCCAAACCCCAGGCCCACCCTACCCTCTTTCTGCCTTCCAAAAAAGAAACAAAGAAAAGAAAAACTAAAAGAAAGCACAGATTTCTTCTGGAGGGAGATTATCATAAAATTGTAAATCCAAAGAGAAATTGAAGGCATCTCCAAAATGGAGTGCTCCAGTTGCTTTGGGAATATGACTTTAGAGGGATCTTTTCACATCTGACTTAGTTTACTTGGGCTGTTTGTGCAAATAGGATCTTTGCTAGGGAGTTGCCAAGTAAAAGGCTTTGCTCGATTTGCTCGAGCGGGCCCAGTAACGTCTCAATTGGAGACTTTGTTGTTACTGTGTTTGGCATATCGAATACTCTCGCTTGCCGGGCTGTCCGAGAGGGGCGGAGGAATCGAACTCGGGGCGGCCATGTTGGCCGCTTGTAAGGCAAACGCCCTACCGCTATGCTATCGCTCCAGCCCTGAAGGCTTTAATCAGGGGAATTGTTACTTTACTCAGGGGGGATAATTATCTCTGACCTTTCTCTTGATCTAACTGAATTGGGAGAAAGAAGGTTCTTTTTAACATTTTTGTCTTATCTCTTCATATATATATTGGCTTTATGGCTTCTGAAAATTTAATACCAACCTGTATTGGCCTACCTCAGGCTGAAAAATACTTAAGAAAAATATTTAAACTCAACATTTGTCTGGTTATACATATTTCTCTAAATACAGCAGACATAGATAAAAAAAAATTGTGTTACTGGGCCACACCTAGCAGTGTCAGGGGCTACTACTTGTCTTGTACTAAGGCATTTTAAGCTATCTCTCCAGATCTATGGATAAAGATTTGAGATGATATCAAATGAAGATGATTACTGGTAAAGCAAGCAGATAATAAATGCACTGAGTTGTACAAATTATCCTTGGGATTAATTTTATAACTACTTAAAAAGTCTAACAACACAAATATAACTTCCCTTTTAGTAATCTGGAACATTGAAGTTCTGGTGTAAGGAAATAGCCTAGGCACCCAGGAATATTTTTTTAACATGTAAGAAAACTACAGACAGTATTTTCCACAGCATTTTAAATATATTTTGTATCTATATTACTATGTGATTTACTATGAACTATTTTGATAAAATAGCAAATATGATAGTGAAAATGTAACTGCTTCATATATTCAAGTTGGTAAGCAAATATAGCATGATTTTTAAAAGAAATTCTGTGATTTTAATGAGATAGTCTTTTTAAAAAGTTGTTCACAGTAATTTATTATATTCAATATTACACCACCAATCTCACCACCATTATCCCTTCCCATCACCATTATTTTGAATTTTCCCAAGAACCACCCAAGCCTGCCTCAAGAGAAGGTCCTAAATAATTTATTTTGTATTGCTTGTTATGATAATTCACTAAAAATGGTCAAAAATTTTTTTAGAAGAAAATGTGTGAAGATTGTTATATCTCACAATCTCTTAATGGTGAAGCCATTAAGCCCTTGTAAAAGAGATTACTAATATGTTGTTACAGGTTGAACCTTGTGTGATAATTTTTTTTTTTTAACGAGATTGGTTGCTTTCTACTTTACATCCCATCTAATAAAGAGGGGTAATTCTGGTACATCAGTGATGTAGAGTGTTTTAGAGTATGAGATGTCACGCTCCACAAATTCTAAAAATTTAAGTAGGGTTATCGAGCTATAGTTAAATTTTTAACTGGATGGTGACTTTGGGGTCTGAGAGCATCTCTGCAACTTGTCGATCTCTTCTGAGATTTATTTGTGAGTCTCTGGATTATGTCTGGTTGGTGAGCGAATATGGCAACAGAGGTAGTTTGGGAGTGTGACTGCCAGGCTCCTGGAAGAACAGGGGAACCAGGTTGGTCGCCCATCCCTGAATCCTTGAGAGCCCCAAAATTTCTGCTACAAAGCAGCATACTTGAGTTTTTCAACAGATTCTTTTATTGATGAGTCTTGTCCCAAGACTGTGAGGATTGGCCGTGAATATGGCTGCAATTGGGTTCTGAAAGTATAAAGAACCACATTCAAATATCTTATACATATGAACATATGCATATATTTGAGATGCAACATATGTTGTTTAATTATTTAATATATTGTTTAATTATATAATTAAATCTTGTTTAATTATTTAATACACATCCTTCATAAAAGTTTTTGATGTGTTCAGACACATGTTTCAATAGATGTTATCTTGGCATTGCTGTGAGTTTATTCTTTTATTTTTCTTTTTTGGGTCACACCTGGCGATGCACAGGGGTTACTCCTGGCTCGGCACTCAGGGATCACCTCTGGCAATGCTCAGGGGACCATATAGGATGCTGAGAATTGAACCTGGGTCGGCTGCGTGTAAGGCAAACGCCCTACCCGCTGTGCTATTGTTCCAGCCCCATTCTGAGTTTATTCTTGATCTACATTGTTGATATATATATGGCTTGCTCTATTTATATATGTATACATATAATATATGCACATGTATAAATACATATAGTAAGCCAAATGTACGATTGGAAATATTTTAAAAGCTTTAACTTCCATAAGTAGTTTTTAGTCCTCTAGTTCTTTTGAAGCAAAATCAAGAGTAACATTAGAATATCTTCTAAGACCTCTTAAAAATTATATAAAAAATTTAATATGAAGCTCAGCATCATACACAGTATCTAAACTAACAAGTTTTATATACATATGTGTGTGTGCTATACTTCTATTTATGTTATATTTTTTACTTCTTACATTAATGATTTGACTGAGCTACTAAATATCAACACCAAAAAGTGCTCCCCAAATTATTCTACAATTAAATTTTAAAGTAATATTCTGCTTTTAAGTTCAGAGAATTTTTAAGTCTATGGTGAATAATTCTATTCTCCATTCATGCACAGGACCTTCTTCATCAGAACTCAGGCAAATCCAGTTAAAATACACAGGCAACTTATGTTTAACTATTTAGTACTCACACGTCCTTCACAGAAGTTTTTGACATAGTTTAGAGACTTGTTTCAACAGATGTTATCTTAGTATTACTGTGGGTTCATTGCACAGCGGATGAGGAATTTGCATTGCAAGCGGCTCACCGGGTCCCTTGTGAAGAGCCTGGAAAGCTACCAAGAATATCCTGCCTGCACAGCAGAGCCTGGCAAGCTCCCCTTGGTGTATTTGATATGCCAAAAACAGTAACAAGCCTCATAATGGAGACGTTACTGGTCCCCTCTTGAGCAAATCAATGAACAATGGGAGGACAGTGCTACAGTTCTTATCCTACACTGTTGATTTGTTTCTGCTAGATTCAAACTTCTATGTTCTGTTCTGTCTTTTGCAGTAATAATCACTTAGCCACAAACGTTTATTTTCTGTCTTCCTTTTCTTCTTCCTCCCTTCTCCCACCCTCTTTTAGATCTCTGGGGTACCTATCTATGTGACAAAGCCAAACAAAAACAAAGAAACAAAAGCTTGAGGTCATGTGGTTAAGCTAAATAATCCTTTGTTTGTACAGTCAGCACTTCTTGTCAGCCAGGAATGCCAACAAAGCAAGAGAGCAGCCCTATTCGTGCTCTCAATGAACTGAGAACTACCTATAAGTGTCTTGTCTATATATAAATCAGCCGACACACTGGCTTGTTGTCTGAAATGTCATGATTGGTGCTGGAGACAGCAGGTAAGATAGAGCACTTCCTTGTGCAAAGCTGACCTGGGTTCAATCTCTAGCAACACGTATGGCGTGCCCTGTGCACCATCAGGAGTGATCCTAAACACAGAGCCAGGTGTCAATCCCATCGCTTACTTCTCCAAATTAAAATGTCTTGATCGTTTTCAATATGTGTGTGACTGCCTTTTATTTAGGTATACTCAAAAAGACAAGTATATGGGGAATAGTGCCAATTATTTTCAGTAAGACCAAGGTCCGAATGAATATACTTACCTTTCTACTTTCGGTAACAACATTTTATTCTAGATATTGTTCTGTTGAGGATTAGTAGGACGCAGATGGATAAGTAGCTGTCATCTAATTGGTATATCTGCTTGCTATCTTCCATATGATTAATTGTACTCAATTCTGGTTTTGTCACTTGCTTTTCTGCTCTTTGTAATCTGTGAAAATTGTAATTTTAGACACTTTATCACTCTCTTAAAGGAGTCAAGAAATTACTTCATAAAACTCAAAGTTGTAATGAATGGTAAGAAGTCTTGGTATTGTGGAGTTATAATGTTTGTTATACTGGAGAGAAAAAAATAAAATGGGCAACATAATGCTCTCTGAGAATTGCTGAATAAAAGAAATTGCTGAACATTCCTATCTTCTCTGAAACAGCATTGTAGTTCGTGACCTGAGGCTCCATCCTTTGTGTTGTTGGATGAAAATATCTCCCCCTTTTCATTACAAAAGACTGTGTGTGAGGCTGAATAGCTTTCTCAGAAGGTTCTGTCTAGAAGCTTTTATTTTCCTGTAATCTGATGGTCTTTGTTATACCTTTTAATCCAAACTAGTCGTTCTTTCATTGTACAATTCAACCACTTTGTGAATTTTCTACATATTAGATTTAATGTAGTTAATGTGAAAAATTCAACTTACATTAGAAATTTTTATTAGCCAGTGATTGTAGGAATGAAGGAAAAAGTTTTAGTTATAGGAATCTCTTTATATTTTCTTCAGAGTTTGCTTACAAATCTTTCCCCTCCTTCTAGAGGTAATCACTCATTTCCCTATCAATCTAGGGATGCCAATTTTCTGTTTCCAGCATTTCTCATATGATTATGAGATAATTTAAAAAATATCTCATTTGATTATTATATGTTCTACTATTTTTTTAATAAGGATTCTATATTTCCACCCTGCTATACTATTTGACTCAGAATAGTTTTCTAGTTCCTGCTAAGAGATTCTCATTGATTTCCCTGCCTAAGGTAATAACTTATTTTCATGTCTTGGTTGTTTTCCACCATCTGTGTCTTGCTTATTTCCAATATCATGCTATATTTTTTCTTTTAACACATCTTTCTTGACTGAAAATCACTGATGCATTAAGATATCAATTTGTAATCTTTGCCATGTAGTTTGTTCAAATGGTCTCTCATTGGATCCTTTGACTGTCTTGGTAGGTTTTTTCTTCCTTTTGCTCAAAGGATAAACTCACATTACATCTTTTCTTCTTTTAACAGGTTGTGGACTGGATGTGTCTTGGACTGGATGAAAAGATACCTCGTCTTGGCATAAGCTGGAGCATGTGATTAAAAATCTCTTGCATTTAACTTCTTGGCTCATCTGCCTTATTTCCTTTCTTTATAGTAATTTGAAATTTGTACTTCTTAATTCCCTGCTGAAGCTGCTTACTCCTTGTTCTGTCTGCTTACTCTGTATTTAAATCATGTTGACCAGTACTTAAAAAGAAAGTTCCTTTGTTAGAGTAGATTTAGTTTCAGGTTTAGCCTTTCAATCTCTCCAAGTTGTAGTTTTTTTTTTTTTTTTTCAGGAATTTGAATTCTCGCCATGAGTTGCTTCTCTGGAGACTCTATGCTTGTGATCTTTTCTACCAGTCCAAGTTCTTGCTTGTTTCAAGAATCAGCTCACATCTCCTTGAAGCATGTTAACCATGTTAATCATTGTACTCATGAAGTACATGATTAATGTGTTCATGAGTTTTTCTTCTAACTACAGCAGAGTTTGCTTCATTCTCTTTTTTTCTTTTATTCTCAAAATCTTCAATCATTTTCATGAAGTAAATTACTCAGCCTTGAAGTGAATGCAACAAAGTACAATTGTGTGAGTACTGCATTTTTCTGGCCCGTGTATTTACTGAAACATCTCCTGATTTTTTTAAAATATGTGGCTAACTAGTTCTTCCAATACCATCTATTAAAGAAGCTTTCCTTGCTCCACATCAAACTCCTAGCTCCTTTGTTGAAAGTTAGCTGACCATATACCTAGGATACATCTCTGGGATCTTGATATTATACTTTCTACTGGCCAGAGAGTCTCTCTTTTTTAGTAACAGACTATCTTGATTATTATGGCTTTATAGTATAATTTAAATTTGGGGAAAGAGAAGTTTCACATCTTTTTTTCTTAGGATTGTTTAGCTTTGGGGGAAGTTAAGAGTTTTAAGCAAATTACTTACAGACTTTAACATCTCTGTAGCACTGTAGCACTGTCCTCCTGTTGTTTATTGATTTTCTTGAGCGGGCACCAGTAATGTCTCCATCGTGGAACTTGTTACTGTTTTTGGCATATCAAATACACCACAGGGAGCTTGCCAGACTCTGCCATGTGGGCGGGATACTCTTGGTAGCTTGCGTGCTCTCCGAGAGGAATGGAGAAATCGAACCCAGGTCAGCCACATGCAAGGTAAATGCTCTACCCGCTGTGCTATCGCTCCAGGTACATTTTTACAGATGGGACTTCAAGGGCTTAAGTAATTTATCTAAAGCTAGTATGTACAAAAAAAAAGGAGTGACCGATAATTAATGAAATACTTGTTACTCTCAGGTAGGCAATAGGGCATGTGATAATACTATTTTGTTGAGTTCTAGAAGCTAAAACCTTAGTAAATTAGCAGCAAGTAAGTTTTAACTTTCTTATTTTCTCTGGTGAAAAGGCTCAAGGTTCTATTAATGTGCAAAGTAGTTGGGTTTTCCTGCAGAGCATGGAACTTTTTTCTGTTCTCTTGACGAGATATCATTATGACAAGAAAGTCCAAGCTGAGGAATAACCCAGCATAATTCATGCCAGGGAGCTACTTGAAAAGCGTGAATGTCTCCACAAAAAGTATAAATGATTCAACTAATTTTCTCCCTTTTGATATCAGTATGAGAAGGAAAGAGCAAATAGTAATTGAGATGATCATTTCTGACACCTGAATGCTTATATCTAAAGCCTGGTCTTATACTTTGGCTAGATTTGAGATCTCAAGATGATTATTGACTATTACTGAATCTCAGTTTATTCAGTTGGGAACTAGTAATAGTGCTCTCCATAGGGTGTTTATATGTGACTTATTAAACCATTTGAAATAATATACTTCATTTAGAGTAATGTTCTTTTAATGAGTGCTTGTGATATTTATTATTTTTGAATTTTCCCCCTTTTATGTAGGATATGGAATATTAGCAAATAATTTTACAGATACACTTGAAGTACCGAAATTTGTGATAAGAAACATTTAAAAACTGCATAGTCTACCTCCTATAGGGAATAAATTTCTAGTATTTTGGAGAGATCAAGAAAAAATTGAATAAAGTTAATGTGTAGAAAAGCAAGTTTAAATAGCCAACACATTAAATTCAATCACTGGTGTTATTTATTATTATAATTAATATTTTCTTTAAATTTGTACTTCAAAAATCAATTTACATTGGTTTATAGTGATACTTTTCAATGTATTTGCTCACAGTCACATAGTTTGTTTTATTTATTCAATAATTTTGAACTAAAGAACAATCTACTGTGAAAAGTTCTGGAAATGTGTGAAAACAATGTAGCCCCTACCTTCATATGGCTTACACAAAATCATGATGTCTGTCTTTATGTATGTATAGATGCATAGACCTAAAATCTTAAGAAATATATTACTGAAAATGAGGGAGGATTTTTATTGTTTGGACTATGTGAACATGCTATCATAATTTTCTTCTGGAAAAAAAGGAAAAGTAATTTCTATTTATGTTTCCTCTCTAAATGTTTTTGATTTCCAAAATTTTGCATTTTGTTACAGTAATTATTCCTCCTTCTCATGAGAGGTGACTTTTGAATGGGATGGAATAGAGGTCAATTTAGGTACTCACAATAGTATGCTTCACAGAAGGACAGCTGAGATAAGGCAATCTGGATAGCTGCCTCAATTCATAAATCACAATCCTTAACCAATTCGCATCTCATTGAAATCTCTGACCTGCCAAAATTGGGTTTGTCTTTCTGCATGAATAATTTATATTTTCTGGAATGGAACTGGGAATGACTAAGAAGAAAGGGTCAATAACCAATGATGTTATTTTAGGCAAATGATTTAACAGCTGGGTTGAATTTTCATTTCTCCAAAAAGAATAGAAAGGGTTCTATACCCTCTTAGTAATTTTAAAATCCTATCATTTTATTACTCTAAGATTCAGATTTGTACTTGGGGCTATTGTACTAACTCTGAAATTTATTGTTAGCAATTTCTATGTTGCCAGTAATTGCTTGATGAAATGATTAAATTAATGGCCTCATTTTTCTTCTTTATCATTCAGTTTGTATTTCAAATGTTCTTAAACTGCATGGTTTTAGTTATATAACAAATACATGTTATTTATCTTTTAGGTACTCTGCATGTTGCCAGGCTCAAGAGTAAAACACAGCTTGTAAGTCTAGAATACCTAATTTGTATATTTTTCTTCTAAGGCTGGTTGTTACTTAAATATTATATGTGAATCCTGTTTTAGCTCCTTCATCCATAAAATGGGGAAAATTATTCTTTCCTATTAGACATTATAATTAATGGAAGCAATACTATATTGCTTAACAACACAGTATTGTATTAACATCTAACATTATTCTCTCAATAAATATTCCACTCTTGTTTTAAAGAATAGGCATAAGAGAAAGAATATTAAACAGGTAAAACATTGGGTTCTTGGTTAACTTGGATTTGTATCATATCTTATCATAAAAATACCTTGGGTAAATTGCCTAACAATTAGAAGCTCCAGTTTTTGTATTTTCTTGCTAGTAGTTGAACAATATCAGTTTATGATTTTGTTTTCAACAAACTTGGGTAAAAATATGTATTATTTCTTCAAACATTTGTTTTATCCAAATTCCCTAATCCTTAAACTCTAACAATTACACCTAATGTAATTACATATAGATGCTACATTTTTTTAATATGGTCTCAAAGTTACTTGATCCTTTTTATAATCTTTTCTTCTCATTAAATTTCAGTGAGAATAGCCGCTTTAAATTCACTATCTATTCTTTAAAAGAGCCTAATATGAAGTTAATTATATGAAGGACATATATTATCTTTGATATTATTTTTCTCTCTAGTACAGAAGTCACTCAGTCCCAAAATCTATTATGACTTTTTTAAAATAAGATTTTACTGTGGGGTAGACATGCCTATTTATTTATATATTTGTGCTAAGTGATCAGAATTGAATACTTGTAGTACCGATTATATGACCTGGCCCAAAGACAAAATATTAACTATCTGGTCTTTTAAGAAAAAAATTGTAAAATTTCTAGAATCAACTCTGCTCTAGAAATTGTATTTTCAGAATAAAAAGAAATAATTTATCCAATGACTATGTTATTTCCTCTATCCTTTTAAAGGTAGACAGAACACAATAAAATAGCTCTTTAATGTCCCTGTTTCACAGAGACATCGTTTTTTCATGTGTTTCTAATGACTGCCTTTCCCTTCATTATGGTTATATTACCCTGTTTTTGATACTAAAGGTAATTTTTAACTTGAAAGCCTTATGTTTTGTTGGTTGTTATATTTCATTAATTTTTAAAAATATTAGTATTTATTCTGGCATGTAGCTAAACGATTAGATTCGATTAGATATCTTTGAGGCCTGAGTCAGGGACTAAGATAGGTTTAAAACAACTGATAGTAGAGAGAAAATTTGGGATCACAACTAAAGTAATAAGCTTTGAATTGATTATAGATACATATTGAGTTATAAAATCATTCCAGTCTGGTTATGTGGCCTCAGACTACTATTAATATTGCTTGTACTTCAAATCCTTATTCTTTAAGTTAGAATATTTCCTCTCACTATTAAACATATTAGTACTCAGTCAAAGCCTCAGGTAAGCATCTCTAAAAATTTCTGGAGCTCTCACCATTTGATGTTCCCCCTCTATGTACTCTAGCCTTCAGATTCTAACCATTTTTTTCCTTTCAAATACTGATCTCTGGTTTCTCAGTTCACTGAGGCCACTGAGCTCTGAAGTTTTCAACCGCTGAAAATGAACACTACAATGAGCTCCTGTAATCAGGACCCCTGGTTTGTATTCTCTTACTGATTACAATCCTGAACAGTTTGCTTTAAATAGCTAGCTTATGTTTCACAATGATACATTTTCTGATACTCAGTTTTCTATATATCTATTGCAGAGAACATAAAAGGATATTTAGTACTCATTATTCTACTTCCTCTAGAACCAAAAGACCTCTTAAAATAGCTTTGTGCTTCTCTGTGAAGAATTAAGTTTCTGTGACCTCTGAATAAATAGAAAAGTAACTTTGTAATAGTTGTGATATAGTAGATTGAATTTGTAATTAAAATTAAGAAAACTACAGAGTTCTATTCGAATGCCAAATAGTATATAATTAATAATAAGTCAGACTTTCTAGTATAGTATATAAAAGCCTGGAAAGCTACCCGTGACATATTCGATATGCCAAACACAGTAACAAGTCTCACAATGGAGACGTTACTGGGTCCGCTCGAGCAAATTGATGAACAATGAGAGGACAGTGCTACAGTGCTATATATGCATATGCATATGTATATATACACGTGTATGTATATATATATATATATATATATATACTGGGTTTCAAATTTACCTCTTTCCCACAAAAATAACAATATGATGTGATAGGATTTCTATTATTGAGATATTAGTCTGAGATAATATAGATTAAATAAGGTATTTAGTATTTTCTACTATGAATTTAGTATCAAATTAACATAAAACGTTAAAATGTTGTGATTTTTCTAGCTGCTATAGAATAATTATTATACTAAAGATGAAGCTGTAAGCATTAAAGTGTTCAGCGTAAAATGGTTCTTGGCAGTTCTTTGTGCTGTGTTTGGATGAAAGCAGACAGGTTTACTTGGTCACAACTGACTGGACCAGCTCTTAGAACATGAGAAAAAGGCTTGGCATGAAGAATCTTGAGATAGAAGGACAAGACCAAGACTAATGATGTATTTGCATTTTCTTTTATTTACTTTGGGGAGGGTGGGGGTGGGGGACTTACACATATATGTGCTCAGGGTTTCCTCCTGGGCTGCTATTGGGGTTCACTCCTGCCAGTGCTCAAGAGGCCATATGCAGTATAGATAGAGATCAAATTAGGCTGGATACATATATGATAACCACCTTAATTCCTGTACTTTCTCTGTCTCTAATGAGGCGTTCATATTTGATAGGGGTAAGCTGACCAAGTAAGGTCTCTCTTCTCTATACAGTAAAGGCTGTAGTGTTTTGCTCGTGAAAACTGGGAATAACGGCACTTACATATTGAACATTTGGAACAATGTTAAATTGGAACACTGACAAATTGAGGATGCTGTGTAAATAATGGCAGTGTGCAAGCACTGAGTGGAGTCCTCCATTATTACACCCAGGCATACGTCCCTTCCCAAAAGAAGTCTCATGACTAGAAACTAGTTGATGCAGATCATAAAGTCTTGTTCCAAACTTATTTCTGAACAATTCTGAATAGTCACGTGACTCCAGAGCTTGGGTAACTGAGACTTCAATTTCCATCACATTTTAGACATTTCTCTATCTGCTCTGCTTTCCTCATTTTTTTGTGGGATCGACCCTTGAGAACACTCTCCAATAATCTCTACACACAATGTTGTCTCAGTTCTGTTCCTATGGAACCTGAGGCATTCTGATTTTTAATTTAAGTAAATTACATTATTTTAAAATTTACACTGTTACATTTTATTTTTGTGTTATGGGCCATACCCAGTGATGCTCAGCGGTTACTTCTGTCTCTGTGTTCAGAAATTACTCCTGACAATGCTTGTGGGATCACATGGGATATAATAGATCAAATCCTGTTGGCCATGAGCAAGGCAGGTACCATACCTGCTGTAATATTGTTCCAGATCTGAGAGGTTACCTTCTGAATGCAGACAATCTATTGCTATGGCTCTGAGATCAGGTTGAATAGGTCTCTGATTAGGAAGTATGAGATGAGTTATTTTTGTATAGTTGTTATTATGGGTCATTATGTCTTCCCTGTTCTTGTTTTTTTTTGAGGTGTCTATGTGTGCCAAATCTAGCAGTGGACAGGGACTACTCCTGGTACATTGATTGGGGATCATTTTTTGTGTGTCTTCAGGACCATGTGGTGCCTGGGATTGAACCCAGGGCTACATGGAAAGAATGAACACCAGATTTTGAGTTACCTCCCTGCTTCCTTAACCGGAATCTTCTCATGCCTGAATGAAATTGAAAATGCTTTATCTGTTTGAAATTGGAAGCCTTATTAATAAATGTCTTTCTGAATAGGTTTTAGACTCACTGCTCATGACCCTTAAGAGAAAGGAATGATATGGAGAAAGTGGTAAAAGAAAGGGAATAGTAAGAACAATTGGCACAGAACCTTCCAAAATTTAATTAAAAAATGAACAAAGCTTTAGACAGTTAGGATGCTTAGGCAGTCAGGATTCTTGTCCGTCAGATGAACTGAAAAATGAAATATTTTCTGGATTTCAGATTTACATCAACTTCTCCAAAAGATCTTCTGCACTTCCAAAGAGTCTATATATTCCTTTATTCTGGACAAATACTGAGTCCTAAAAGTAGGCAAAAGTAAAGGGGTGTACATGACAATCTTTCAATGCCTATATTGCAAATTATAACACACAAAATATGAGAGAGAGAGAGGGAGAGAGAGAGAGAGAAGTGCTTGCCACAGAGACAGGCGGATGGGGGAGGAAGGGTCAATGGGAGAAAAACTGGGGACATTGGTGATAGGAAATGTACAGTGGTGAAGGGAAGGGCAATGGAACATTGTATGACTGAAACTCAATCATGAACAACTGTGTAACTGTGTATCTCGTGGTGATCTAGTTGAATAAATAAATAAAATGCTGCATAACTCAAAACGGACAAAAGAGTCTATATATTCCTGAAGATGTTCAGTGATGGCAATTTGTCCTAACAGTGATTCTTAGGTAATCTTAAAGGATATCTGGGTAGTTCTTCAACTGTTCTTTCATTGTGAGACAATCTATATCACACCTGGCTTTAGAATGCTCTAATCTGAAGCTATAATAAACTGTCAATAACAAATGAGAAACTTAGATATTAGTTATAAACAAGTAATTAAACTTACTAATTAGTTCATTAGCCAATTACATCATAAATATCCTTAGTAATAATTTAGAGTTGGTTAAAGATAAAGTGTATGGCTCAACATGCTCAATTGTACATAATAATATTTCAAATTACTTAAGTATCAATGAGTTAATAAATATTATGGTGCTATCTCTGAACAGATTTATTGGATTTATTGAATAGAATGTTATGCTTACCTTTCTGAAAAATGCTAAGTGCTAAAATTTGTGCATTCCTATATCATTCATTAATTAATTTTTAAGTCAAGTATCTACAAGAAACTAATAATCTGAAAATAAATTATTCTTTTAGTGAAATTATTTTCTGTACAGTCAAGCTCAAAAGTTTATTTAATATTACTCTTTTGTCAGTGTTTATCACATATTTCAGTTCAATTTTCATCAACATGACTTCTATAATGCTCCAATTTGCTATTATTTTTCAATGCCAGACATAATGAGAAATTGCAAAAGCTTTTGTAGCATGATATAGTGTGGGGGAAATGAATGATTGTTCTTTGTTTGAAAAAGCAGTTTACTCAAAGTGTGTATTTAAATATATTGAATCATATTTTGTATTATTGGAATACACTGAATATCTTTAATTTATTAAATACTCTTAGAATCAAATTTTGATGCATATAATCAGTCTTATGTGCATAAACTCCAGATTACTGAATTGAAAAATCTGTGCTAAATTGCTGGGCTATCATTAGAACTTCGTTTCTTAGACCCTTTGTGACACGTTACCAGGGAAAATTCATTGCTTTGAATAATAATGAGTTTGAGACAAATTTAGCCTTTGAAAGCTGATTAATGCCTTTCTTTGTTATAAACACCTAATATATGAACTACCTTTTCTTCTTTTATAAGGAAAATTTAATTTCCATTTTTTATGAGTTTCTACTTATTAAGTATTTGGATGTGCTAATTTATCTTTCACATGCTCATATAGATCCTGGGATGCAAACATACTGAATCTGGTAAAAATAGGAAATCATCTGTGAGATGATTATAATAATATGTCATTGCCTATAATTTGATTTTTATAAGTCATCTGAATGAAATCATCTCACATTCTCTGATAGTTTCTAAAAAATGATTTTTCCAGTTTTATACATTATAGTTATATTCTTATCAGATGAGATAGGAAACATAGGGGCATATTTTCAAAGTATGTTGGTAGGCTGGGCAATATAGAATTGAATGGGCATTATACAAGTTATCGAGAACCTGCATAGCTTTCTGATTCATCAGAACTGAAAAGCATTAAAAACCTACTAGGGCTTCAGTATACTAGAAGTAAGGTTCTAATATGAATCTTTCATAAAAGAGTACCAAAGAAGAACTCCTTCAAAATTTTTATCTGTGTACAACCAAGATAAGCCCAACTACTCTCTTACAGCTAAATATTCTATGTAAAGCTTCCCACAGTAATTTCAGTTAAAGACCTGTTTTTGTGCAGATGTGGGACAAATGTTTGGGTAAAGTTATGATTTTCAAGATTAAAAGCATACAAACAGAAATAGGTATTGAAGTTGTTCCTTTGATTTAATAGATCTATTATGTCACAAATTGAGGTTATTGGACAATCTTTCACAGGCATTATCCCTGCCAAATTCCAAGAGATCTTTGTGTTAACTTGAAACACACAGAGAAATATGCTAAATTTAAGAACTTTAAAAACTGATATTCATAGTAGGATAGAACAACATTACATTTCTAGTAATACATTATTTCTCCTTTCCAATTACACCACTTCTACACTGCTGTAGCTAGAACCTAATAGGAATATTTTCTCATTTGTCTTCTTACTGCCTTATTACCTACTTAAAAATCAATGTCAGAATAATTGTCTTTTATGTGGCTTTATTGTTTCCCTGCCATTTCCTCCATTGTTTCTCCAATCCTAATGGCCATAGACAATACACCTTAAATTAGCATTCTAAGTATTCCATAAATTGGCCTTTTATCAGTCTGACTTGGTATTCTTTTAGAAAAAAGGCAATACTTCAGATACTCAATCTGTCCCCTGTATCTTAATGTGCCTTACTTTTCCCTCACATATAAGATAATTTTCATGTTCTAAAAATGTTTTACCCTTACACTGTGATCTCTAGTTTACAACATTAAAATCCTATTTGTCTTGGGACAAAAAAGGTAACATAGGAGGTAGGGCATTGCCTTGTACAATGTTTATCTGAGCTTAATATTTGGCACCCTATATGGTCTCCCAAACTCTCCGAAAGTAATTCCCTGAGCACATAGCCAGGAGTAAGCCCCTGAGCACTACTGGTATGACCCCTCCCAGCCAAAATAAAAATAAAATAAAATCCTATCTGTCTTGCATATAATTTCCCCCCTTCTATGACCCTATTCCTAATCAAATGAACTAATAGTAAAGAGTCTCTCTGAAATTTTAGGTGACTTGCAACCCACTGGGTCATTTGACATCTCTTATAAGTTATGAAAGATTACTTCATTTGGACACTCACTCCCAGAGGCATACAAAGTCCCACCTACTTGGTGACCAGACTATTATTTCAAGTGAATGAGAAAAAAATTGAAATTAAGCCTTATCAGTGCCATAATAGTGAACAGGTAGATATTCACTGCAGTTTAATTCTCTTTTCTTGTCTTTGTCCAGCAGAGTAAAGTTGAACATGCTATTTACCTTTCTAGACTTAGTTTTCTCCCTTGAAAAGAGGGGATGATAATAATAAAAAGTTCATAGTATTACTTACTAGCTATAACATGAAAATGAATGTAAATTCTTTAGCTGGATATTTGGCACATAGATAATAACCAGTAAACTATACTGACCAATCAGTAAGACACAAGAAAGATTATTTATGATACTATCCTCAGTCCAAAGTCTATAATGTCTGTTTTCTCTTAAAATTAAAGTTTACAGTGTGGGAATTGAATTTATTGATAGACACATACTAATTTTTTGAATGATATGTTTACTAATGACCATTGAGTCCATGTCTCTTAAATAAATATTAACACAACCACATTTCTTAAAGAAGGATGCTTGTTTTCTTCTGGTATTGATATTAGCCGGACACTTATCAACATACAAACCCAGAGAGAAAATAAATAGGAGGAAAATAGTAGTTTTATTAATACCCTGACCTTGGTTTAAAGTTTTGATGGATTTTGAGAAAGACATTTGTTAGCATCATCAATCATGCCCGTTCAGCTAATGAGAATACTTTCCATTTTCTGAAAGACAATCTGTGAAAAATATCAGATTACAGACCACAAAAATGTCAAAATCACATAGTTATACCGAAAGGAAAAGCAATAGAGATGATTTTCCACACAACAGCAAAGAAAGAGGCCTTAGCCTTGACCCAGAGTCATTGCCTTCAAGGAAACAAGGTAATTTATTTTTCCAACCTAGGCTCATTCAAATTCTTGTCTTCTCTGGCAATATCACTGCGCATTATATTCAGTGGACAAAATTCATGTCAGTCTTTTAACCTCTTGAACACTTTGTAACTGTATGAATCAGTTTTGAGTGGAGCCTTTCCTGTTTCATAATTGGGCATCTTTAGGCTGAGAAACATCTTGAAAGATTAGGAAGGGCAGATGGGATGATGTGATTTGAGGAGAACTGGATGAAGTATCAGTATATTTGCTTGGGGAATGAGTGACTTTAATATGTTGTCTCTGTTTTTTTGTTACCCGATATCAAAGCCTCTGAAAAGGAAAGATTTGGGCAAACTCTACATCTCAAACAAAAATTACTTCACTGGTTTCAGATCCCTTTGATGCTTCCAAATTTGGTAAACACTTTATTATATTATTGTATTTTCTAGATTAGAAAACATGTACTGTGAGCATTATTTGATTATTTAATTCCATTATTCTTCTCGTGTCACGCATTAAGGTAGATAAAAGTAAGTGTAATAAAAAGTGTTGAATCATAAATATGGAATTTTTAGAAGTTATCAGTTTATTATCCTTTAACTTATTATTTATCATTTAACTTATCCCAAGGGACCCAGCCCCAGCAGCTGACCTCCACTACCCAACCGACATCACACTCCAGGCCACTTTCTACATGCTCAGGCCAAGCCTCACATATGAGTGAACATATTCCTGGACACATCAAAAGACACTCCTTACCCATTTTCCATAATTAGCTGTAGCATATTCGATATGCCAAAAACAGTAACAATAGCAGGTCTCTTTCCCCTGCCCTGAAAGAGCCTCCAAGATGTTGGGAAAGACGAATAAGGAGAGGCTGCTAAAATCTCAGGGCTGGGACGAATGGAAACGCTACTGGCACCTGCTCCGATAAATCGAAGAACAACGGGATGACAGTGATACAGTGATAGAGTGATCATTTTATCATTACACAAAAGAGCTACAGAAATCTAGTGAAAGAGTGAAAGTTTGTGAGCACTTTTATATCAAATCATTCCATTTTATGAAACTCGCCAATAGTTTATTATCAAGGAATCTTTCTCTTAAGCACATTGGGTTTTTCATGTGCTCTATGACTTCCTCAGTTATTTTACGAAAATCAGATGTTCTCATCACTAACCTCATTTTTATTGCATCTTCAAGTTTTGTGTAACTCTGTGTCAGCCAATGTTTTTAGAACAAAAAAGTAAGTATGACTTTGGGCTGTAAAAATAGCCCTTGTTGGCTGAAGAGGTAGTACAAAGGTTAAGGCACTTGGCTTGCCAAGTGGCTGATTTGAGTCCTGACATGGAATACGATCTCCCAAGCACAGCCAAGTGTAGTCCCTAATCACAGAGTCTTCAGTGGCCCTGATCATAGATTCAGGTGTGGACCTTGAGTACCACCAGGTGTGCCCCTGAAAAAGAATATAAAATAAAAAATACCCCCTTTATTTTTGTTTGGAGCGATAGCACAGCGGGTAGGGCGTCTGCCTTGCACGCAGCCAACATGGCCGACCCGAGTTCGATTCCTCCGCCCCTCTCGGAGAGCCCGGCAAGCTACCGAGAGTATTCGATATGCCAGACACAGTAACAACAAAGTCTCCAATGGAGACGTTACTGGGCCCGCTCGAGCAAATCGACGATCAACGGGAGGGCCTTTACCTTTTTACCTTTTACCCTTTATTTTTGTTTAGAAATGTGATTTTAACAAGGTGTTCGAAACTATCAAATGCAGAAAATGCTGTCCAATGAAGTTCCATATTTCACTTTTTTGAATGCCTAGAAATAAACAACTTAAATTATAAATTTAGCTGTATTAGAAATTAATATGTATATAAATATAACATACGTATATAAAATATAATATGTATTTAATAGCACTGTAGCACTGTCCTCTGGTTGTTCATCGATTTTCTCGAGCAGGCACCAGTAACGTCTCCATTGTGAGACTTGTTGTTACTGTTTTTGGTGTATTGAATATGCCACAGGGAGCTTGCCAGGCTCTGCCGTGTGAACGGGATACTCTCGGTAGCTTGCCGGACTCTCCAAGAGGGACAGAGGAATCAAACCCGGGTCGGCCGTGTGCAAGGCAAATGTTCTACCCACTATACGATTGCTCCAGCCCATATATTTAATATTAAATTATTATCAATTCAACCACAGTATTTTTCTGAAATACACAGAATTTTTCTGAACATAAATTAAATCTAAACCTGCTGTCCCCTTATGGATTAAACTTTGTAGATTGTTCTACATTTTTAAGTTTTGTAGCTTGCAGAGGTTTTTAAGATCCAATATTTTATCTAATATTTATTATGAATCTGTGATATATGTCAGGCAGGCTTACGTTACTGTTCTCTAGCCAAGTTAATGAGTCTTCTGATAAAAATATTAAAATTATAGAAAATAATTTTTAATGAACTAACATTCAGTTATATGGTAAATGAACCTGTACTAAAATAGAATAAATATGAAGAAAATGCTGGAGATAAAAGTTTTGTTGTCATCCTAAGGTTAATTTGATTTTATTTTTGTCATCACAAGTTTACATTTAGGAAATGTAAATAACATTCACTAGGTGGTGCTAATGAGTCATAAAATAGTGAATTGTCTACTATTTGTTATTGAGTCTAGAAATAAGGATGTTAGAAGCAAAGACGTAATTAGACTGTCTACCGCTTGAGGAGGCATTGATGCCACATAAAATTATTTTATATATTTATTCTATGCTTCATTCATGGTGAATTTGAGAAAATCTTTAGTTCTTTATTGTCTACTTTAAAATATTTGAAAAATATCTTTCAGTGAAAACTAAGATTGATCCGAGATTATATAAAGCACTGGTAAAGCTTTGCAAGTAAAAAAAAATCATCCAACTCCATTAAAACTGGGGAGAAGAGATAAAGAAGAGCTTCCTGAGAGATGTACAGATGGCCGAAAGGTTTATGACAGAAATATTCTACATCACTTACCATCAGGGAAATTCAAATCAAAATAACAATGAGATATATCATCTCACACCAGTGAGACTGGCATACATCACAAGGAACAAAAGCAACCAGTATTGTCATGGATATTGGGGGAGATAAAGGGAGTTTCAGTCACTGCTGGTGCGAATGTGGACTGGCCCAGACTTTTTGGAAAACAATATGCACATCTCTCAAAAAAATAAGAATTGGACTTCAATCTGACCCAGCAATTTCACTTTCAGGCATGTATCACAAGGGCCAAAAATCTCTCCTTAAAACAGAACAAAACAAAACAAATATCTGCATTCTGATGTTCATTGCGGCACTGTTCACAATAGCTAAAACCTGAAAAAAAAACATGTGTCTAAGAACAGATGACCAGATCAAGAAACTATGAATATATATATATATATATTTATATATATATATATACATATGCAATGGAATACTACTTAGTTTTAAGAAAATATAAGTCATGAAATTTTCTATGTGAATGTCTCTAGGAATATCATGCTGAGTGACCTTATCGGGAGATGGACAGATACAAAATGAGATCTTTCACATGTGGGATATAGGAAACATGGTAGGGAATAACAAGTGCCCAAAGACAACAGAAAATGAGAACTTGTCTTCAGGAGGAAGTTTGGGGTTTTCGTGATGAGGGCTTGAGCTGTTACACTGGGACAATGGTGCAGGGATGCAGACACTCAGGTGGAGGGTGCAGTGCTGGAATGTTTTACGCAGGAAAAACTGCATTAACCATTTTGTAAAATATAGTGCCTTAAACTAAGGCTGGTCCTTGTAGGATAACATTGGTTTGTCCTTTCTGCCTTGCTGCAGGGAGCTTAGGTTTCTTGAGTTACTCCCATCACAGTGCTCCCACTCCTCTGTCTTTACCTGTAACCTCTTCCTTTGTGCTCTGTTGACTTGTAAATATTGTTTTTCTCTTCTCCTTAAGTTCTTTGCATAGTTAATTCAGAGCAATGTCCTTTTTTCATGGGCACAAGAAGACAGTTAATGCTATGCCTTTGTAATTTGGGAGTTAATTGACTCTGAATAATTTTTACCTCCTGGACATCTGTTCCCTCCACTTAAGCCTCAGTTGCACTACTTCCTACCACCCCCAAAGCAGGGTCCTGATGAGGGACTGGATGTATCCAGGGCAAGCTGTGAGCTCTGTGTTACCCAGGCATCAAAATGGGCTTGGCCAAAGTGCCATAATACTTAACTACAAGTTAAGAGCACGGTCATGGACAAATTCTGTCATGATCCAAAAAAATAATAACTAGATTCAGACCCTGCTAGGGTTAGGAAAGGTTAATCTGGCCTGAGAACTGTTGTCTGAGTCTGTGGTGAGATGTCCCCAGGAGAGCCACCCTACAAGCTCAATGTATCTCTTACAGTTTTCATACAAAATAACTAATATTATGAAGCAGAATTAAGATGTTAATTAAGTTATTAAACTTAGGAAATGAGAAAAACACCTTAAGTGATATTTTGGCCATGAGCAAAGGAAGACCTCTCTTTCTTTCTTTTTTTCTTTTTTTAATTTTACTGAATCACTGTGAGATAGTTACAAGCTTTCATGTTTGGGTTCCAATCACACAATGATCAAACACCCATCCCTCCACCAGTGCACATTCCCCACCACCAATCTTCCCAGTATTACTTAATCACTTAACTTCCCGCTAGTCATCGATTTGCTCGAGCGGGCGCCAGTAACGTCTCCATTTGTCCCTGTCGCGTGCTAGTGTAGCCCAATGGCATCTGTTCGCTCCGGGAACATGAAGGGCCTCAAACCAATCGTTCATGATCTTGACGAAGAAGTCTGACCATCTGGTAGGTGGGCGGCCACGCGGTCTTTTGACATCCCGTGGAATCCAGTCAGTAACAGCTCTAGTCCAGCGGTCGTCTTTAAATCTCATTACATGACCAGCCCAGAGATGACCAGCATCAGAGATTTTTGACACCTTGGCAAATGAGACAGCGTCCCTGATTCTTGATCGTCGACGGATGTCGGAACTCCGGATTCTTTCTCTCATTTGAGTGAAACGTGATATTCCAAGCATAGCTCTTTCTATTCTTCTTTGGGAGACCTGAATAGCATTCTCATCCTGTTTTTGTAGGGCTCAGGTCTCTGAGGCATATGTTAATGCAGGAAGAACAGTGGAATCAAAGAGATGTGCCCAGAGCCGGAGGTTCTTCATCCTCTTAGCTATTTCTTCGATGTTCTTGAAGGCGTTCCAAGCCGCTCTCTTCCTCCTGCGCAGCTCGGGTGCCAGGTCATTTGTCATGTTGACCTCTCGACCTAGGTACACATAGCTGTTGCATTCGGAGATGGTCGTTTCATTGAGAGTGAATGGGGCGTCAGGAACAAGGCTGTTTCTCATAAACATTGTCTTCGTAAGATTCAGTAACAACTGAATGAGACCAGTAACAACTGGTCTCATTCTTCCCATTATACCCCCCCCCCCTTTTTCCACCTTCCCTCTGCCTCCATGGCAGACAATATTTCCCATACTCTCTCTCTCACTCTATTTTGGGGCATTATGATTTGCAATACAGACATGTTTGGTCCATCATCTACTTCCAGCGCACATCTCCCATCCCGAACTATTCCTCCAGCCATCATTTTCTTAATGATCCCAGGAAAGGCTTTCTTATGTTGATTTTGCTACTGGACTGGGTATAGCATCTACCCCCAGTGCTGGTGAGTTTGAGACAGATGAGAAAGAGTTGGAGAGAGATGATAGAGAGAGCAGAACAGCAAGATGGAGCGCTGATTGACTAGCAAGAGGGACAGAGAGTGAAGGATGTAGGGGAAGAATTCAGGAGCAGGCACGTGGAGAGAGAGAGAGACCAGGCTGCAAGATGAAGCGTGGAGAGAGGAGCGGGAGAAATAGAAGGAGATAGGAATGAGAGACAGTGTGAGGCTACAATGAGGGGCTCAGGGAGATTGGAACAGGTGCGTGGGGAGAATGGAATAAACGGCAACTGATCAATCAACTGGCTTGGCCCTCATTTCCTCCATTGTCCACCCATGACCTGGGTCATCCTTGTGGGGCAGTGGCCCAGGACCACCGAAGGTGGGTGGTGAGAGGGAGAGCTGCCAGGGCCTTCCCTAGCTGCCGGGAGATTATACAGATCCTTTTACTATATATACTAACTTTTGATCACATACCAGAAGAGAGGGAAAATCACTTTATGGTGATTCCTTTAAACAGGAAGTATGGAACTCAAATGAGTGTCTCGAAAGCGATTAACTAGTAAATTATAAACCTGTTTATTTTTGAGAAATAACCAAACATAGTAACAAGTCTCACAATGGAGACGTTACTGGGCCCGCTCGAGCAAATCGATGAACAACGGGAGGACAGTGCTACTAATATTTACCAGTTGCTCATTTAGACCAAGTGTTCCAAGTTAGAAATTGTCTTTCTTTTTTAGCTTTTCTAAATGTTGAAATAAGAACTGGATATACTGTGGGAAAACTAGAAAAGATTGAAGTAAATTGTAAATCACGGTCACGGTCACGGTCCTCCCGTTGTTCATCGATTTGATCGAGCGGGCCCAGTAACATCTCCATTGTGACACTTATTACTGTGTTTGGCATATCGAATACGTCACGGGGAGCTTGCCAGGCTTTGCCGTGTGGGCGAGATACTCTCAGTAGTTTGCCGGGCTCTCTGAGAGGGGCAGAGGAATCGAACTTGGGTCGACCAAATTGGCTGCATGCAAGGCAAACGCCCTACCTCTGTGCTATTGCTCCAGCCCAAATTGTAAATATAACAACTAAACTGCACAAATAATTTGCTCAAGTGAAAGAAAGTGCCTTCGTCAATTGAGCAAAATTTTTTGACATATATTTCACCAAGAGAGAAAGACGTACATTTTGTAATGGAGAATTCATGAGAGTTTCCTAAAAACATACATGTACATCTTCTCTTCAGCTGCATTTTTATACACAGTAAATTTTCATCCACATTTCTGGCACTCTAAGTTTTTTAATGTCTAGTGTTTTCTTAGTTTTAACTAGTCTCATTCCCATTTTAATTTTATATTCTATTTTTATTTAAAATTTTAATCTCACATTTTTGTAATTCTTTTTGAAACCTCTGAATGTATAAAACTATTACAAAGAAGTTCCCTTCTTATGATGATTCAGATACTGCATAGTTTAAATTTTTTTATAAATAGAATAATTCATTGCAAAACTCATGCAAGCCACTTTACTATCCAGCTAATACAACTTTTTATCATAAAGAAAAGATTTTTGAAAATTTTATTTTTGGCAAACTCACAAATAAATCTCTAGGATGAGAGCAACACAGAGTAACATGCTGCAGAGATGCCTCTGAACCCCGTGCCAGGCTGTTTCATCCGGGGGAACTCGGAGCAGGGTGGATCCTTTTTAGCAGCTTATTCATAACAAGTAAAACAAAATAAATTATTTAGGTTCTGCTTGGGGGGGAGGCTTTGGGGATTGAGGTGGAGACATTCAAAATATGGTGGTAGGAAGGTGTATTGGTGCTAGGATTGGTGTTGGGATATTAAATGTAATAAATTATTGTGAATAACTTTATAAAAATAAAATTAGAAAGACAAAAAAGTATTTTTGGTTATAGACAACAAAACAACAAATAAACAGATCTGATGGCTGTGGTTATGATTTTTTATGCCCAACAGAAATCACCTCACCTTAAGTACCAGATTTTGTTAAATATGGTGGTTTAAGCCAAAGGCAATGTGTCACTTGTTTAGGATAAACTATTTTGGGGGCATAGCCACAGCCTATAATTACTTTATAGGACTGAATTGAAATGGTTTCTCAATGGGAAGGGTTTTCAAAGATAGCCAATAAACTTCAATAAGACAGTGAAAAATTAAATCTCTTTCCTCTCTCTACAAGTTAAATAGTAGGCTATGACTTATATTGAACTACTGATGGAAGCAAAACTGTCAAGAAAACTCATATGAATTATAACCACTATTTGGAAATATCTATAATTTAAGGGCTTCATAGATTTGCTATAAATGTGTTATGCATGTAAATGTCATAAGCTAATGAAGCCTCTAAAAATCACATACCACACTGTTCACCCTTTGTAAGTGTACAATAAATGGTTTTTGACAAATTATATAGCCTTTGCGATGATCAATTAAAGACGTTTCATCACCTCCAATCAATCTCCATTCCCCTCATTCCTCTTCAATTCACCAGTCTTAGACAGCCTAAGTATTTTCTGTCTCAAAAGATTTGCTTATTCTGGACATTTCACATAATTTTCAGACATTCCATTTCATATAAATGAAATATACATTATGTGGTCTTCTGAGATTGACATTAAAAAAACTATAAATTTTAGTATCATTAAATATTGGCAGTATTTTTAAGGTTAATTTATACTGTAGCATGCGTTGGTTCTTGGCTCCTTTTTAATGTCACTTGATATTCCACTCTATAGACATATTTTATTTATCTGTTTACAGTTGTGCTGGAGTGATAGCACAGTGGGTAGGGCCTTTGCCTTGCACGGAGATGACCTGGGTTCGATTCCTCAGCCCCTCTCAGAGAGCCTGGCAAGCTACCGAGAGTATCTCAGCTGCACAGCACAGCCTGACAAGTTCCCCGTGACGTATTTGACATGCCAAAAACAGTAACAACAAGTCTCACAATTTGTTGTGAGACATTACTGGTGCCCGCTCAAGCAAATTGATGAACAACGTGAGGATAGTACTGCAGTTTACAGTTGATGGATAATTGGGTTGCTTCCACATTTTAGCTTTTATGAATTAAGCTGGAATGACTTGTGGATAGGTTTTATGTCATATATATATATTTTCAACTCTCTTGAATGTATTAGTTGGTTCTTAATTTCTGGATGTTCTACTTGTAAGCTTTTGAGAAATAGATTGTTTCCTGTAGTGACTCCACCATTTTTTATTTCTACCTCTGACATATAGGAGTTTGAAATTCTTTGTATCCTAGCATTCCTTTTCCTTTTTTCTTAAATTATTAGAACCACCTTAATAGTTTGAGTGAAATCTGGTTTTGATTTTTTCCTTTCCCTAAACCACTTGTGATGCTTCCATGTTCCAACTGACTATCTGTTATCTTCTTTGGGGCTATGTCTATTCAGATGTTTTGTGCATTTCTGCATAGCTTATTTGTCTTGTTCCTTACTTATAAAGGTTTTTCCTCCCTGCAACACTTCTCCCTCCCCACACACACACTTTATTTGAACACCATGGTACAAAGTTGTTCAAGATACATTTGCTACATGCATTCTATATTCCTACCACCACTGTGAGCTTTCTTTCACATTGTTTCCATTTTCCCAACTACTCCCTAAACCTGCCTCTGTTGCAGGCTCAAAATAATTTATTTTATATTGCTTGTTAACACTGTGGCTAATGGAATTAAAAAACATATGCTTCAGTATAAGATGTGAAAAGTTTTGTATATCACCATGGAGACATTAGGTCCTTGTTTGAGGCTTACTAAACTGTTATTGCTAGTTGAGCCTTCTGTGTTAATGTTCCTGTTAATAGTGCTTAGTTGGCTACTATGTTACATTTCTATCCAATCTGGTGTGCTACTACTGAAATATTAGTCTTTTAGCATTTGGAGACTTTCCAAACTCCTGTAATAATTCTTTTTTTTTTCCCTTTTTTGGGTGACACCTTCGATGGATGCATATGATGCCAGCATACATACATTGAAAGTACAGACAATGATTTTTGTCTTTCTTCATTTTGGCAGCCTAGTTCGGCCTTGTGATTTTATCAGCCTCTCCTTCCTCATTCTTCTCAATGCTGCCGTATTGGTGACTCCTTCAGGGTCAGGAGAATGATACCCATTGTAATTACTGGTTTTGGCATATCGAATACACAATGGATACCTTGCCAGGCTCTCCGTTCTCCCCTCCAAACTCCAACGCGCCATTTCATTGGTAAAGAAACGAACAGCACCTGGCCCAGACAAGGTCAGACCCGAACACCTGAAGAACCTGCCATCAGTACTCATCAATACACTGGTTCGGCTCTTCATATGCTACCTGTCTGAATGCAAGGTTCCATCCCAGTGGAAAACCAGCAGAACTGTACTACTGTACAAGAAGGGAGACATCCACGATATTGGCAACTATCGCCGGATCTGCCTGTTGTCTGTCATCTACAAGCAGTTCACTTGAATTATCCTGAATAGGATTGGCAGAACACTAGATGAAGGACAGCCATGCGAGCAAACCGGTCTCTGAAAAAGTATTCAGCACGATTGACCATATCCGCACGATAACCAGGCTCATTGAGGTTTCTCGGGACTTTAAGATGCCACTCTGTCTAATGTTCATTGATTTAAAGAAGACCTTTGATTCTGTTGAGACGAAAGCAGTAATCGAAGCCCTAGCTAGTCAAGGCACTCAAACTCAATTCATCAGGATTCTCCGTGAGCCGTATTACGAATTCACTAGCAGGATTTCATTTCACCATTCTACAAAGAAGTGATCATCGATGTCAAGAGAGGGGTTCAACAGGGTGATATCATTTCACCAAAATTCTTCAGTACCGCCTCGAGAATGTCATACAACCACTGGAATGGGAAGGAATGGGAGTGAAGATAGACTGTCGGCAACTACACCACCTTCACTTTGCTGCTGACATCGTTCTAATAACACCAAACATTAGCCAAGCGGCACAAATGCTGGCCAACTTCAACTGCGTGTGTGGAAAGGTTGAACTCCAGCTGAATCTCACAAAGACAATGTTTATGAGAAACAGTCTCGTTGCTGACATTCCATTCGTTTTCAATGGAACGACCATCTCCGAATGCAACAGTTATGTGTACCTAGGTCGAAAAGTCAACATGATGAATGACCTGGCACCTGAGTTGCGCAGGAGGAAGAGAACGGCTTGGAATGCCTTCAAGAGCATCGACAAAATAGCTAAGAGGAACAAGAACCTCCGGTTCTGGGCACATCTCTTTGGTTCCACTGTTTTTCCTGCATTAACATACGCCTCAGAGACTTGGGCCCTATGAAAACAGGATGAGAACGCTATTTGGGTCTCCCAAAGAGGAATGGAAAGAGCTATGCTTGGAGTATCACGTTTCACTCAAATGAGAAGAAGAATTCGGAGTTCTGACCTCCACCGACGATCAAGAATCAGGGATGCTGTCTCGTTTGCCAAGGCGTCGAAAATCAGATGGGTTGGACACGTAATGAGATTTGGAGATGACCATTGGACTAGAGCTGTTACCAGCTGAATTCCATGGGACGTCAAAAGATGATGTGGCTGCCCACCTACGAGATGGTCAGACTTCTTTGTCAAGACCCTGAACGATCGGTTTGGGGCTCTTTGTGTTCCTAGAACAAACAGACGCCATTGGGCTACACTAGCACGAAACAGGGTCAAATGGAGATGTTACTGGAGACCGCTTGAGCAAATCAATGATTAACGGGAAGTCAAGTGATCAAGTGATCAAGGGTTACACCTGGCGATGAACAGGGGTTACCCCTGGCTCTGCACTCAGGAATGCCCCTGGTGGTGCTCAGGGTACCATATGGGATGCTGGAAATCGAACTTGGGTCAGCCACATGCAAGGCAAAGACCTACCCACTGTGCTATTGCTCCAGTAAACATTCTTAAGATGAACTTTTAAATCTGTTTTCAAGGGCAACCTACACCTCTGGCAACCAACTCTGGCATTTAACATGTGCTCTATGAATGTACTATTTTTGTTGCCACTGTTTTTAATAAGATTCCACATGTAAGAGAGATCATATGTTATTTGTCTTTCTCTGATTTATTTCACTTAGTATAATGATCTCAAGTTTCATGGACATATTGTTGCTAATGACAAGATTTCCTCCTTTGCATTACTGATTTTTTTTTGGTATAAATTCACCAAGCTTTCTATATCTTTTGATCCTTTAATAGAAGTTTAAGTTATTAAAAATTATCTTGGCCACTGTAAATAATACTGCATTGAACATAAAACTGCATGTATCTCTTTAAGATAGTGTTTTAGTTTTATTTGCAAAAATACCCCAAAATTAAGTGGCTGAAACATGGATAGTCTTATTTTAAAAAGTTTAAGGAATCATCATACTATTTTCTGTAGGTATGACACCAATTATATATTTGCTAAGTATGCACATCTATCCCTTTTTATTCACATCATCACCCATATATTCAATATGATCCATGATAAATAAATTCTACTTGGTAGATTGTTCATTTTATTCTTTGGTATTTTCTGGAAAACGTAATTGTTATTTTTCACAGACAATTTTGGTAATTTACATCTTCTCTCTTTCTAAGTTCATCAGTCTGTCTGAAGTTTTGTTAATTTTATTTTTTTCTAAGAACAAAATTAAATCTAATTAGTACTAATATTTTTTCTTGCCCCCATTTAATTAGCATATGCTTTAATCTTTACTATTTTTTTCCATCTGCTTTACTACTTTTAGGTTGCTCTTTTCTTTTTCAAGATAAAAAGTTAGGATGTTGAAATGAAATTTTTTCTTTTATGTTCATATTAGGGTTAATCACTTAATCACTTAATCCCCGTTATTCATCGATTTATTTGAGCGGGTGCCAGTAACGTCTCCATTCATCCCGGTTGCGTGCTAGCGTAGCCCAATGGTATCTGTTCGTTCTAGGAACATGCAGAGCCTCAAACCGTTCATTTAGGGTCTTGACGAAGAAGTCTGACCATCTTATAGGTGGGCGTCCACGCAATCTTTTGATGTCCCGTGGAATCCAATCAGTAATGGCTCTAGTCCAGCGGTTGTCTGTAAACCTCGTTACGTGTCCAGCCCATCTGATTTTTGATGTCTTGGCAAATGAGACAGCGTCCCTGATTCTTGAGCGTTGACGAAGATCAGAACTCCGGATTCTATCTCTCATTTGAGTGAATCGTGATATTCCAAGCATAGTTCTTTCGATTCCTCTTTGAGAGACCCGAATAGCGTTCTCATCCTGTTTTCGTAGGGTCCAGGTCTCTGAGGCATATGTTAATGCAGGAAGAATAGTGGAATAAAAGAGATGTGCTCGTAGCTGGAGGTTCTTTGTCCTTTTAGTTATTTCTTCAATGCTCTTGAAGGCATTCCAAGCCGCTCTCTTCCTCCTGCGCAACTCAGGTGCCAGGTCATTCATCATGTTGATTTCTCGACCTAGGTATATATAACTGTTGCATTTGGGGATGGTGGTTCCGTTGAGAGCGAATGGAGCGTCAGGAACAAGGCTGTTTCTCATAAACATTGTCTTCGTAAGATTCAGCTGTAGTCCGACCTTTCCACATTCACGGTCAAAGTCGTTCAGCATTTGTGCTGCTTGGCTGATGTTTGGTGTTATTAGAACGATGTCATCAGCAAAGTGGAGGTGGTGTAGTTGCCGACCATCTATCTTCACTCCCATGTTTTCCCATTCCAGTCGTCGCATGATGTTCTCGAGGGTGGCACTGAAGAGTTTTGGTGAAATGGTATCACCCTGCCGAACCCCTCTCTTGATATGGATGATTACTTCTTTGTAGAATGGTGAGATTTTGGTAGTGAATCTGCAATAGAGCTCACGAAGGATCCTGATGTATTGAGTTTGTACGCCCTGATTGGCTAGGGCTTCCATGACTGCTTCCGTCTCAACAGAATCAAAGGCCTTCTTTAAATCAATGAACGTTAGACAGAGCGGCATCTTGAACTCCCGAGATACCTCAGTGAGCTTGGTTATTGTGTGGATATGGTCAATGGTACTGAATCCTTTTCGGAATCCAGTTTGTTCACATGGTTGTCCTTCATCTAGTGTTCTGCTAATCCTATTCAGGATGACTCGAGTGAATAGTTTGTAGATGACAGACAATAGGCAGATTGGGCGATAGTTGCCAATGTCGTGGATGTCTCCTTTCTTGTATAGTAGTACAGTCCTGCTGGTTTTCCATTGGGATGGAACCTTGCATTCAGACAGGTAGCGTGTGAAAAGTCGAGCCAATGTATTGATGAGTACTGATGGTAAGTTCTTCAGGTGTTCAGGTCTGATCTTGTCTGGGCCAGGTACTCTTTGTTTCTTTACCGATGAGATGGCATGTTGGATTTCGGAAGGGAGAACATTGGGAACGACATATCCATCATGTGGTATGTGGTATGTGGGCAAGTGGATGTGGCTATTGAAGAGATCTGAGTAGAAGTCATGAATAATCTTCTCCATTGCCCTTCTGGAAGATGTGATAGATCCATCATGATGTCGGAGGGCAGTCATCTTGGTTTTGTAGTTGGTGAAGGACAGGCGGGCATTACGAATGTTTTTCCCAGCTTCTGCTGCATCTACCAGTACTGCTGCTCTCCTGTTTTTGAGGTCATCCTTGATGGCTTCTCTGCACTGTTTTGCCAGTTCGGATGTTCGCTTCTGGTTGCCTGAGGCATGTGCCAAGCCACGTTGGCGAATAAGTTCAAGAGTGTTCGAAGAAAGACGGTTTTTTGTGGTTATCTCTCTCTTGGCATTCCTTGCACAATCATGGAGGTGCTGAATCATTCTATCGTATTCCTCATCAATGTTGTCAATGACGGCATCTTCCCATGTTGCCGCAACAGAGCCAAAGAGTTCCCAGTTGGTGGTTGTTCTGGGAGTCCTCTTCTTAAACCTTGCATTCTTTTCTCCTTGTTCTGTGAGGTAGAATTTTGCACGAAGAAGACGGTGGTCTGATCCCGTTTGGAATTTTGGGACAACAGCAACATCGGTTAGGCAAAACCGCTGATTGAATATGATGTGGTCTATTTCATTGTGGAACCGTCCATCGGGAGACTCCCATGTCCAACATTTAGATTCAGCCTTTTGGAATTGTGAGTTACCATGGAAGGTTTTGGTTGACATGATGAACTCAGACAGTCTGTCACCCTGTTCGTTCCATTCCAGGCCATGGGTTCCGATGTGGAGTTCATCGCCTGATCTTCTTGGTCCTATCTTGGCATTAAAATCACCGACAAAGATCTTGTAGAAGGTGTGATCTTCTTTATAGAACTTCTCCAGCTCCATGTAGAATTTCTCAGTTTCTCTTTCACCATAACTGGATGTTGGTGCATAGACAACAAAGATAGAAACTGCCGGTAGTGAGCCACATTTATTCAAGTGTAATCGTCCTATTTGGGTTGTTAGGCATTCAAATGAATCAATGCTCGTGACTAAGTTTGTGTTGACAAGGATACCAACACCACCGATGCCTCTTTTATCACATGTTCCAAGGAACAGTTCTTCTCCAGTGTCGAAAACAGCATGATGGGATTGATGTCTTCTCGTTTCGGTCAGACCAATGATGTTGTACTTGATCTTTCGCGCTTGTACCATAAGGTCTTCAATGGATGCAGTAGATGCCAGCGTACGAGCATTAAAAGTACAGACAATCATTTTTGTTTTTCTGCCTTTTGGCAGCCTATGTCTGCCTTGGTGTTTTATCAGCCTCTCCTTCCATATCCTTCTCGACTCTGTATATTCAGGATTAGGGAAATGAGATCCATTTATTACTGGATTTGGCATATCAATTTGGTCTATTTGGCATAGACCACGGATAGCTTGCCAGGCTCTGCCATGTGGGTTGGATATTTAAGGTACCCTGAAAACTTAGAGAAAAGTAAATAAATAGTCGCGCAGTCACATTTGTGGCCGCGCGCTCCCGGGAGCTTGTTGTGATAATCTCTGGATCCTGGCCGTTGTTGGGGTTACACGGCAGTTGGAGGGTGTAACTGTCTAGCTACTGACAGGTCTAGTCCCAAACCGTGCAGTCTTGGAGATCTCAGCCCCAGGTCCCACACACCTGGGTTCCTCTGCCAGTTCTGTTATGTCTGAGGCTTATCCAAGTGTGTGGAGAGTGGCCCCAGTAAGGCCTTGTTTGGGGCCTGGAGGTCTTCAGCTGTTGGGCCCTGGCGAGGATAGTCAGACACAGGGTAGGAGACTCTGCCTTGTGCTCTCCCGGGAGAGTTAGGGTTAGGGTTATAAAAAGTTTTTCAGAGCTATACATTTATTCTAAGCATTTAATTGTACACATTAAGCTAGGCATGTTGCATATTGACTATTATTTAAAATATTTTATACTTTTTCTCATGGCTTCTTATTTGTTCATTGGTTATTCAAGGTATGTTGTTTAATTACCACTTGATTTCTGAATTCTTAAGATTTGTTATTAATTTCAAATTCTAATTTATTGCAGTAAGAGAACATTCTTTAACTGATTGCAATAATTATTTCAATTAATTGAGGTGGTATTATGATCTACTCTATGATTAATCCTAGAGAATGTTTCATGTATACTGCAGAAGAATATATATATATATATACATATATATATAAAAAAAACAGCTCTAGAGCTGATTGTTGTCTAATTAGTTTATGGGGAAAAGTATTCTAATTACTTGTTGCTTTTCTGTCAATTTACCTAATCATCCTTGAATGTAAGATAGTAGAGTCTACCCATTATTATTGATTCTTCTTTCTGTATACTGCTTAGTTAGTTGTTAAAGAAAGTGTTAGCTCCTAAGGGATCACTAAGAAAATAATGACTGTATGAATTGGTCGGGATGGGAGATGTGTGCAGAATGTAGATAAAGTACCAAACACGAGAACCTCTCAGTGTCTGAATTGCAAACCATAATGCCCAAATGTAGAGAGAGATTATGGGGAATATTGTCTGCCATGGAGTCAGAGGGAGGGTGGGAAATTGGGGGGGGGGGATACTGGGGATATTGGTGGTGGGTAATGGGTGTTTGATCATTTTGTGATTGTAATCCAAACATGAAAGCTTGTAACTATCTCATGGTGATTCAATAAAATTAAACAAAAGAGAGAGAGACAGAGG
The DNA here is from genome assembly GCF_029834395.1 of Sorex fumeus. Taxonomy (NCBI): domain Eukaryota; kingdom Metazoa; phylum Chordata; class Mammalia; order Eulipotyphla; family Soricidae; genus Sorex; species Sorex fumeus. The sequence continues at coordinate 23,084,825 of NW_026606118.1, forward strand.
GAGAGAGAGAAAGAGAGAAAAGAAAGTGTTAGCTCCTGTTTGTGCTAGCCTTCTGTAAAAAGACAAGCTAATTAGCTTTTAGAAGAGAAGGTAAGGTCTGTTTTTTCTTAAAAAGAAGTTTTATTGTTCTTTTATGGGACTGGAATTTGATTTCCATAAAAACAGTCATGTCCTTGAAATAAAGACCAGTTTTCCTCTCCACATTTATAATTACAGCAAAAGACTAAGTTTGTTCTTAGTAAATTGGCAAGAATTTTGCATAGGCATAATAAGAACTCAGACAATAACTTTAATTTTATATTGAGTTAATTTTGAGCAAGGTGGCTTCTCTAAGGGAGCCTTTGATCATATTTTTTTAACAACTGGCCTCAGGCAAGTATGTTTTACTTTGCTTAACTTTGGAGGTTACATAAAGGTTGTACTCCGGCCTGGTACTGTGCTCAGGGATCACTCTTGATGGTGCTTTGGGAATAATACGCAGTGTCAGGGATTCAAACTGGGGTCAACTGCATGCAAGGCAAGTGCCTCATCTCATGTACTATCTCTCCAGCTCAACCATTTTTTAACTGATGTAAAGTTCATAGTGACAGCTATATAGAAACAGCTACAGTAATTTCTATACTTGGCCAAGGCACAAATGCAGGTACAAGATGGTGGGAGCGATTTATACTTCTTCGGAAATTTCTGTTCTTCAACTGAGTAGGAATAATCACGAAGGTCTTTCCTGAGATACTTGCTTCCCATATCTGCAGTTTGCAGCTAGGTAGGCCTAGCTACAAATCATTCGAAAAGGAAGCAAGAAACTCATTTGGAAAGCCAGGAGAGCCTCTTGAATCTTTAGGGGATACCTCAATGTAAAATCAGAATTGGGTAGCACAAAGAATTGAGAGAACAGGCACTTTTTTCAGAGGCAGTGGAGGATGTGATCAAATATTTAATGCATGAATCACTGTTCTTTTTTTTATGGAGTAGAGGAGAAAGAAAATGATGAGGTCAGTTAGAAATTGATTGACTTTCCAGCTATGGTCACAAAGACCTGGGAGAGTGATGAAAGGTCAGGAACACTGCAGCACCTTTGGGCTTTACTTACTATTCGGAGTTTGCCTCAGCAAAGATAATGTGAAGAGGTCCATGTAGACTCCTCTTAAGAAACATAGAAGCAACAATCTTGTACCTGCCTTTGTGCATTGTGTAATGATCCATTTGGTCACACTTCTTGTACAGTGTCTATGATTTCTTGGAGTGCACAGAAAATTGTTTGCAATTCCCAGTGAATGCAGGGAATTCTTTGCCATACTGAAGGAGGAGTCCCTTTGGGAACTGGAAGTCTTCAGACTCCTGCATGGGATGGGTTAGACTTGAGAGGTATTTGATATGAGTCTTCAGCCCTTTCCCTCTCCTTGTCTACCAATTCCTTTGCTACCCTTCTTTGTTCCTCTGTCTCCCAGTTGTAGTAAGTAGGAGAAGCCGCTTGTCAATCTTGTCTCTTCTAAGAATAGAGGATGAGAACTTTGTTGTTCCTAAGTTTCTGAACTAGGCAGCTATAAACTAGAAAGGTTCCAGAAAAGAGCAAGGGTGATTCTAGCAAGGGAGGGGGCTGTTTAGGTGTAGTTTGTGCTCTGGGTCATTAGTGGATCTATTGATGAAGATGGGTCTGGGGCCCTCCCCACTACTATCAGAGAAAATAGGTACTATTCAGCATAGGATAGAACCACGATTGTGAAGTGGCAGCATTTCTGCACCGAAAGCCTGCTTAGTATAAAATTTGTACCAGCTATGACCATGGTCTTGAGGCATATCTCAGGATTACAGTGTTAGCTGGAAACCCTGATGCACAGCAGAATGTAGAAACCTGCTGTCAGCCAGTCCTAGGAAAGAGAGGAGACCTGACTCCCCCAGATGGTAACGACCAATAGGAGTTTGACACGGCACTTGAGCAGACAAACTCGCTGGCGGCAGCCAATCAAGTAAAAGGTCACCAGGAAATGAGCTAGACCATCAAGAATTGGGTAACTTCCAGAAATCAGGAATAAAAAGGGTGTGAAAACAAAAGAGGGGGGTCACTCTCCTAATAGAGGGAATGGCCCTGACCGCTCAGCTTTCTCAGCTTTCTGAACTCAACGCTTGCTTGACTTGTGCCAAATAAAGGTTTATACTACAAAGCTCATTGCTTTGTATGGTCTTTCAGACATCAGACCCTAATAGAGGGGATCCTCTACAATTTATTAGTTAGGTACCATTCATACGGGAGATGTGATCACAGAATGCCATCTAAAGGATCTGGATTCTATTCCTTTCATTCTGAGACAGGGTCTAGCATATACAACATATAAAAGCCTGTTCCTTTTTTTTTCTGAATCCTGTATAATACTTCAATGGTGTGCACCTAAGATTCTTGTTTCTTGAAGGAAAATTCTAGCTATAAAATGATATTGTAACATACAAGTGGCACTACATGGAAAATATCATGCTAAGCGAAATGATTCAGAAAGAGAGGGATAGACAGATTGCATTCATCTTGAGAACATAAAGTAACAAAATAGGAAACTAACACCCAAGAATAGCTGAGATAAGTACCAGGAGGTTTACTCCATGGCTTGGAGGCCAGCCACACATGCTAGGAAAAAGGCAGCTCAGATAGAGAAGGGAGCACCCAATAAAGGGTGTTGGGTAGATCCTCCCAGGATGGGAGAAGCATGCTGAAAGTAGACTATAGATTGAACATGATTGCCACTCAATGTCTCTTTTGCAAACCACAGCACCCAAAAGGAGAGAGAGAACAAAAGGGAATGCCTGCCACAGAGACAGAGTGGGATGGAGGGGGTCGGGGGTGGGAGAGATACTGAGATCTGTGGTGGTGGAAAATGGGCACTGGTGGAGGGATGGGTACTTGATCATTGTATAATTGAAACCCAAGCACAAAAATTTGTAAGTCTACAACTGTACCTCATGATGTTTTACTAATACAAATTTTAAAAAAACGATATTGTAATGTGGGGCTGGAGTGATAGCACAGAGGTAGGGCATTTGCCTTGCACACAGCCAACAAGGCCGACCCGAGTTCAATTCCTCCACCCCTCTCGGAGAGCCTGGCAAGCTACCGAGAGTATCTCGCCCGCATGGCAGAGCCTGGCAAGCTATCGGTGATGTATTCGATATTCCAAACACAGTAACAACAAAGTCTCCAATGGAGAAGTTACTGGGCCCGCTCGAGCAAATCGATGAACAACGGGAGGACAGTGACTGATAATTGTAATGCAATCTGTCTTTAATAGGCCATATTTCCCCATGATCTAGCTTATATTTGGGCCAGATGATGCAACAAAGATTGATATGATCCTTCCTTTTTATTCTGTTTAGTTAGACTATCTTCCAGTATTTTACTAAATGCCTTAGAGGGGAGTGTTTAGGGATAAAAGCTAAATTTTCTATTCGTTTTAGTTCTTTAGTAGTAGTGGTGACCTATGATTAAAAAAAAAAAACAAAAAAAGCTAAGACAGATTGGGCCTGCTGTTTTCTTTCTTATAGTGACTTTTACTTTAGTCCCATTTGATTTAAGTTCCCAATCCCTGCCTGACTGAAGTTCCCAGTGATGCTTGTAACATAAATTTGCAGGAGGTGCCACTACCCCATGCCATGAAGAGGATTCTAACCCTGGCTTTGCATGAAGGGACTCCAACCCCGAACTAACCTTGGATATTCTTGTTATTGGGTAATGGGGACAAAACAGTTTTGCAGAACTGTATATCTTTTCTCTGAATCTCCCTGATGGACCCTTTTATCTGCATTATTTTTCCTAGGACTAAGGTTTTGTGTCTGCCCTCATTAACATTTCAATTCCAACTTAGAGATTCCTGGATTCTTTCTTCTGAGCTAAGAGAGAAAACAGAGGAAAGAGCCCCAAGACAGAAAACTCTCCAGTACAGTAGCCTGGGACAAAATTTTGATGAGTTTGGTTTCTGACCAACTATGAGACACTCTCAAGCAACTTATCTGTGCAGCTGATTTACATGACATTACTTCTAGATATTATTTCCCAGCGGGGTTTTTTTTCACCTGGCTCGCTCACAAAATGCTGCAGGTGACTTAGGTGAAGTGGAAAACAAGGAGGCTACCCTTGAAAGAAGAGTAGTGCCACTTTCTGCTTGATTTATCTTTGTCACTTGGTGAAGTCCTGGCTATGGTGAGGACTGGTAAAGTCTTCTAAGAACATTTATGCTGCATGGACACTATCATCCCACCAGCCCCACAAGTCTCCTGGGAAGTTGTGCATGAAATTTACTTGATTTTCATGGCACAAGAACTGGTCTCCACCATCTAAGACCCCAGGGAGCACTGAACTCAGGTTGGAAGGAGGAATTTCTTTCTGCAGGGAAAGGAGAGTGACTTCTCACATTTGATCTCTGCTCAGGTTTGCAGGATCATCACCTTACTTCACAGAAAAGAATTTTAGGAGGAGGAAGTATAATAGTTTATGTTGAGAAAGGAGAGAGGGAGAGAGAGAGAGAGAGAGAGAGAGAGAGAGAGAGAGAGAGAGAGAGAGAGAGAGAGAGAGAGAGGTTGAGAGTATACTTCTCAGGTTGAAATCCAGATGAATCTCCATGATTCAAATGTGCCTCCCAAACTCATGTTTTATTAATCTTTTAAAATGAAAACACCCTGATTTACAAAGTCATTCATAATTGAGTTTTAGGCACACTATGTTCCAGAACAAGTCCCAACGCCAGTGTGAACTTCCTCCCACTAGTGTTCCTTACTCCCCTGCCCCAGTCAAGTTTGCTACCTTGACAGACACATTATTGCAATTTGTTCTTGTGGTTAGGATCTCCTACTTTTAGTGTTGACTCTGTGGTTTGGATTTATAGCTACACTATTCCTCTGAAGCATTGATGTATGGGTGGGGGAGGGCCCTTGACTCCAGCTGATGTCGGTGGGCCCCACTGGTGACTTATGTGAAGTGGGGAGGAGAAAGACAGTTACTTTCTCCCCACCTGCCTCTGCCACCCGGGACCCAGGGTTGCTGGGTTCTTGTCTCGCCTCGCAGAAAGGAATTTCAGGAGTAGACAAGCAGTGAAACAAATAGATTTTATTTGGAGGATTTTTAGGTAAGGAGGGGCAGAGAGAGAGAGAGAGAGAGAGAGAGAGAGAGAGAGAGAGAGAGAGAGAGAGAGAGTAAAGTTAGACACGAAAGCATGAAAGTACACATCTCAAGAGGGGAGATGCGGGCGACACATGTGCTCGGGCACCACATGTGCTCGGCCACGTGGGCGCAAGCAGCACATGGGCTCAGGTAGCATATGCGCGCCCTTCCTTTGTTCAAGGTGGCCTTTATAGGGTTTCTCCAGCCTGTCCCCACGTGACGCCTCTTTCCAGGTAAAAGCCCGTTGCTAAGGAAGTCACCAGGGAGGTCCAAAAAGAGGAATTTCATGGGGAGGCCTATATCGTGAGGGTCTGCGGATGGTCTTCTCAGGCCTTTGTTTTCTGTATCCACAAGGTGGGTCATTCCTAGAATTCTTCTTCCATGAAACTTTGTTTCATTGCAAAGGGCCTTTCCCTATCTACCTGCCTACATTGCAGCTACCCTCTACCCCATGACTTCCCATTCACTTCCTATTGCTGTTCCCCTCAATCATGGAATCTCAAGTTTGTATTGTGCCAAGTCAGGTCTTTTTCTTTATTTGTAACCCAGTTTGACAATGTATAGTGTGTGTGTGTGTGTGTGTGTGTGTGTGTAACCAAGGATCTAACCCAGGACCTCACATATCTGAGTTAAATCCTTTACTGCAAAGTGACGGCCTTGACAACACCTTTCATTTTCATTTGAATTGTTTAATAATTTTATAGTTTTTGCTAATATTGATATTGTTGAATTTGTGTGACATTATTTTTTTTCTTCTTGTGTATCTCACAGCAATTTTATTTTTATTTTCCTCCTTTATTTCATAATAAATGTTTACCAGGTTGATATTCTGATTCCTTTAAAACCAGTAAAGTCATGTTCATGTCCATCCAAGCTTCCAAAGGTAGCAACATGTGGGCAGGAGAGAAAAGGTGGACAGAGTAAGACCACTGCAATCAGAGGAGGTTCTACAGAATAATTAACAGCAGGTTGTGTCACTGATTTTAAGAAGTAAGAGGAGAAAGAATAAATATTTATGCACTCTTTTATGGGAAGGAGCGATAGCACAGTGGTAGGGCGTTTGCCTTGCACGCAGCCAACATGGCTAACCTGAGTTCTATTCCTCCGCCCCTCTCGGAGAGCCTGGCAAGCTACCGAGAGTATATTGCCCGCACGGCAGAACCTGGCAAGCTACCCGTGATGTATTCGATATGCCAAACACAGTAACAATCAAGTTTCACAATGGAGATGTTACTGGGCTCGCTAGAGAAAATCGATGAACAATGGGAGGACGGTGACAGTGACAGTACTCTTTTATTATTATTATATTATTATTTTATTGAATCACCATTGGATACACAGTTACAAAGCTGTTCGTGATCAGATTTCATTCATACAACTTCCTAAAATCCATTCTCCACCACTCTACATTTCCCACCACAAATGTTTCCAGTTTTTTTTTTTTTCCAGCCTTGCCCCAAGCCTTTCTCTATGGCAGGCACTTTTCTTACTCACTCTTTCTCTCTCCTTTTGGGCATTGTGGTTTGCAATACAGATACTGAGAGGTCATTGTATATACTATCTTATTCTTAAATTACCCACCTTCAGAAAGTGTATTTAAATATTGTCAGGCTAATTTTAATTCTTCCTGAAAAAACTCATTTTAGTATATTTGTAAAGTAGATCTGCTAAAATTAAAAAAAAAACCTCAGTTTTGTTTAGTTAGGGATGTGGTATTTTGCTTTTTTTTTCAAAAAGAGATATGATGGATGTAAGATATCATATTGGATATTAGACTCTTAGTTGATTTATTTCATCCAGGATCTCAGTTTCATTCATAATTTTTGTTATGTCAAGTTACTGGAATATAGCTTGATTTATTTGTAATGAGTGCTCAGTTATCAGTCTAATACATTGTAAGTCATTATTCTTTGCTGTTTTCCAGATTTTATCACTGACTTTTAAACTTGCTATGTTTGATGATAGAGCTTTTAGTTTTTATCTTATCTGTAACTTGTTGGGCTCCACAGATGTGTAGATCAATGTATTTTGTCTAATTTGGGGAGTTTTATGATATTTTATTCTTATTAATCTTTCCTCCACTTTAATACTCCCATTATGCATGTTTGTGTATTAAAGTATGTTCCACATTACATTTATTTGATTCCCTGTTTATTTTTATTTATTTTTCTTTCCACTGTGTTCTTCAGATTGTGTACATACATACATACATACATACATATACATATGCATACATATCTTCAACAGTTTAACTTTAATTTTAATGACTTCTGCCAATTCAAATCAATTTTTGTTCTTTCTGGTTCAAATATGTCAATTTATCATATGTTTCAAGTATAGCTTTTCCATTTGGTAAATTTAAATAGTTTTCTCTTGCTCGATAAAGGTAAAGGTAAATGCCCTTCCGTTGATCGTCGATTTGCTCGAGCGGGCCCAGTAACGTCTCCACTGGAGACTTTGTTGTTACTGTGTCTGGCATATCGAATACTCTCGGTAGCTTGCCGGGCTCTCCAAGAGGGGCGGAGGAATCGAACTCGGGTCGGCCATGTTGGCCGCTTGTAAGGCGAACGCCCTACCCGCTGTGCTATCGCTCCAGCCAGTTTTCTCTTATTATGTGATATTTATTTGAGTGAAATATTATCAAACCTTCTATTACTTCTTTAACAATGATGCCCTGTAAAAAACTAAACACGTGGAAGGTTGTGTGTTCGTGGGCTCTCTGGACGGCTCTCTCTCACTGCCCGCGTTCAGTGCCCTAGAGCCGCTGTGGCTGTGTGTGACCTGGATTGGGACAGCTGTTGGCCAAGGGCAGAGGAAGGAAGAGAATCAGGCTGGTTGGTCTTAATTGCAGTTTATTCCAATCCTCTCTTCATTCCCTCATATCTCTCTCTTCTGTCTCTCTCTCCAACTCCCCTATCTCCCCTATTTCTGGCTAACACTGCACCTAGTCTTAGCCAAATCAACAAAAGAAAGCCCTCCCTGAGGGCCCATCAAGTCCAAAGGGAACACCACCTAAAAGGCATACCAAAGCCCTTCCTGACTGCCCAAGGGCAAAATACCTCCTAAGGTGTTTTCCTCTTTTTCTCAGTCCAATAACTATCAACATAGCCTGGCAAGCTACAGAGAGTATCTCGCCCGCATGGCAGAGCCTGGCTAGCTACCCGTGACATATTCAATATGCCAAACACAGTAACAACAAGTCTCCAAAAATTGAGACATTACTGGGCCCGCTTGAGCAAATCAATGAACAATGGGAGGACAGTGACAGTGACAGTGACAGTCCCATTTTTAAAAATTTATATGGATCTTGCATGTTTCAGAATTCATTTGGCATTTTAGAAAATATATTATAGCAACTCTGTGTATTGATTTCCTCCATCATCTCCACAACTTGTTTATTCATTTAGTGACAAGGTTGGACTATTTCTTGATTTTTCCCTTTTTTCTTTGGTGTTGTGCTCCCTGGTAGCATATTTCAGAGAACACAGTCTTGGGTATGTGGACAGTCATCCTTGGATAGAGCGGTAACAGCAGTACTGTCTTTGACTCATTCCCAGATTCTTCTATTAAGATGATTCTTGGTGCCAGAAAGCTAGTATGGCAGGTAAGGCACTTGCTGTGTATGCAGACAACTCAGGTTTTATTTTGTGTACCACATATGGCCCCCAAACTCCATCAGAAATGATCCCTGAGTGCAGAATCAGGAGCAAGCTTTGAATACAGTGAGGTATGCCCCCCATGGCTTCCCTACCCCCCCATCCCCAAAGATGAGCCTTTTTGTAGGTATAAGACTCAATTCATCTTTACCAAATTAATTGCTGGTTTATAGTTCTATTGCTCTAATGATGCTTTAGGAGCAAATATTGTTCTTATAGCGTGATCCATTTAAACTCAAACCGTCTCAAAAGCAGTCTTTACAAGTCCCTCTTTGACATTTATTCCAACATTAGGAAGACTAATCTTTTCTTCTTTCCCACCCCTCCCCTCTCTTCTTCCTACTTTTTTTTTTTTTGCAATCAATAACAATTTTTATTTGTTTGTTTTGGTTTGGGGGCCACACCTTACAATTTTCTGGGCTTATTCTTGGTTCTGTGTTCAGGGATCATTCCTGGCTGCCTCAGGAGATCAGATGGGATGCTGGGGATCAAGTCTGGATTGGCCACATGCACAGCAAATGCCCTACCAGCTCTACTATCACTCAGGCCCCAATGAATAAAAATTTTAAAAAAATTCTCCTTCCCTTTCTTTTTCTTTTTTTTTGTTCTTTCTTTAATTTTTAATGAATCACCATGAGATATAGTTACTAACTTACAAACTTTCGTGATTATGTTTCAGTTATGCAATGATTGAATACCCATCTCTTCACCGGTGCCCATTCTCCAACACCACTGTTCCCAGTATCCTACCATGACCCCAACCCCATCCTTCCCCTGCCTCTGTGGCAGGCACATTCTCTTTCACTCTCTCTCTCTCTCTCCTTTTGGATGTTATGGTTTGCAATTACCATCTTACTTGGTACCTTGCAAAATGTTACTCTTGTTCTTTCTGGTAAACTGCTAGTTGATTTGCAACTTAACATGTTGCCCTCTCATACCTACCAGCCTCATTTAGTTGATGGCCATCATCATCACACTTGTTTGTAAATTTTATATTATTTTGCTTTTAGGCATCACGGTTTATAGTACTGTTAATGATAAGCATTTATTCATACAATATTCCCAAACAACCCCCTCCACCAGATTGTCCCAAACCTCAACCCAGTTCTTACTTTGTCCATTGCAGTAAAGTCAGTTCTGTAGATCAGTTCCCAGGTTCTGTAGTCTTTGGCTGTTTGTTGTTCCTTTACTATGTTTCTTTACATGCCACATACTAGAGATCATTCTTTGTCCATCCCCCTTCTTCTAACCGACCTTACTCAGCATAACACTTTTCATATTCACTTTTCATATTCCTTTTTTCCACTATTCTCAGTATGGGCAGTTCTCTTAAGAGAAGATTTCTTTTTGATTGCAGCCTTGTCTTCTCTCTGGATAAAACCTCTTCTACTTCTTTAGTTCTGAGAGCAGGGATACTGTTCTATTTTCTTTTGATGATATTCCTGTTTTGTGAGCAAGGTGATGTGCAGGCATGGCAGAGTTTGACCTCATTGGCCTACTTCACCCAGTCTGTCCTGTAATGGCTGCTTTCAGGATGTCCAAGACCCAATAATTCATGTCCTGTTGCTCTGAGAATATAATTTCTTCCCGACTAGTGGCTCTTGGATATGTGAGATACACCAGACTACACAACTGCTTTTCTCTGGAATACAGGGTGGAGTTGAGGATAAAAAAATAGAGAATTGGCCTGTCTCTTATTTGATGGGGGAGCAGAGGTTACCATAATAATTATCTGGGACCTTGGGGAGAGGCTGTCCTGTTTTCCTGACTGTGCCCATATAAGGGAGGACTTTTGTCATGCTGTCTGGCAACAGAAGTCTTAAGATGGGGTTCAAATAACAAGCATCAAGTCTCATAGTCAAAACTGACAGACTATTTTACTGAGATTTAGTAAATATTGTTGAATATTTATTTAATTGTTGTAAACACTGTGGACAATTTCTAGAGGCATTAAATTGTTTTAAAGTTATTTACAATTCTCACCAATTATAAGTTTTTTTTCCTCAGTGGGAAGAATGCCTGTAGTAATTTTTATGCCATCATTCTAGAAGCTGTCCTGGGCTCCTTCAGCTTCTATTTGTATGTCTAATTTTCTACTTTCTTTAGAGCATGAGATATTTTTCACCATTTAGTTTAGTCAAATTTCTTAGAGTTCTTCTGTTTGGAAAATACATTTATGTAAAGCTTCTTTACCAGATCAAAAGCTAACCATTATTTACATTCTTCCTGGAATTTGATGACCGAACACCATATTCTTAAAATAAGATTTTACTCTTTGAAATTTTCTTGCATTAATGGTGAATTCTGTTTATTCTGCCTGATTGTAATTCTTTGTATTTTCTCTGATCTTGTAGTGTATTTTGTTTATCTACCATATATGGCGTATCTATTGCATGTTAGCTAGCCAAGTCCCAAGTATAATTAGGAAACATGTTTACATACAAAGAGAGTTTTATAAGACAAATTCATGTACTGTCTGCTTCTGAAAGAGGATTGAATATTTGCCTTAAGGTCACCCCCAAAAATAGTGCTCACAATCCCTCATGTTTCTTTTTTCTTTTTTTTTTCTTTTTGGGTCACAGCCGGTGATACTCAGGGGTTACTCCTGGCTCTTCACACAGGAATTTCTCCTGGTGGTACTCAGGGGACCATATGGGATGCCGGGGATGGATCAAACCTGGGTTAGCCGTTTGCTCCAACCCCCTCATGTTTCTTTTAGATCTATTGACTTCAATAACTCCATGTCATATTATTTTAAAAAATCAAGAGACTATTTTGTTTCCTACAGAACATTTATGATATGCTTGGTGAGTGGCAGACAATTTTCTATGTATATAACTTGGTATTTCAAAAAACAATCATCATCAAAATTTATATTATGTTTATTCGTCAATTGGGTAGATAGTGCCACAATCAATTGATAAGACCTAATTATCCTAATCAGTATTTCCCAGCATATGCCATTTCACATTATAGAAAAGTAACTTAAAAGACTGAGCTTGCATTCCCACTCACCCTGTGCTTATGTCATTATCATTATTATTATTTGTAGTAGTAATATATATTTTCCTTATTTGCTACAATTCTCAAGTTTTTTAAATTGTATTTACTCAATCATTTAGTGTGTGTGTGTGTGTGTGTGTGTGTATGTGTGTGTGTGTGTGTGTGTGTGTGTGTGTGTGTGTTGGGGGCAGGCCTAACCAGTGGTTCTGTAGGTTACACCAGGCTTATTTCTGGTGCTTAGGGGACCATATAGTGCTGGGCATTTAACCAGGCCTTTTGTAGTACCACTATGCTCTCAACCCATTGAGTTTGCTCTAGCCCCTCAGTCATCTTTTAAAGACATTTAAACCATAAGAAATTAATTTTTATTTGAGTCTTATCGCATTATGTCTTCAGATATTTTTCTTGTGAATACTATTTTCTTGAACTATAGTGAATATAAGTACCACGCGCTAACCGATTGTGCCACTGGCCGACCCGAGCTCGATTCCTCCGCCCCTCTCGGAGAGCCCGGCAAGCTACTGAGAGTATCTCGCCCACATGGCAGAGCCTGGCAAGCTCCCCGTGATGTGTTCGATATGCCAGACACAGTAACAACAAAGTCTCCAATGGAGACGTTACTGGGCCCTCTCGAGCAAATCGATGATCAACGGGAGGGCCTTTACTTACTTACAGTGAATAAATGTTAGATTTCTTGAAATTTTCCAGAGGTCTGATGCTGTCTGTGTTTTAAAAATTAATTTATAGTTTAGGTAGCATTTTTATGACAGTTTTGGCATTTATGGTATTGTTATATAAAGTTACTATATCCTCCCTACCAAAGTGCCAACTACCTTCTTCCAATGTTCTTATGTTACTTTGGTTCCACACAAATTTACTTTTGTATACACTTTATATGTTCTTTCTTTTGTTGGTTAGGATGAAATGATTTTACAATTTTTTTTGGTCACACCTCCAATATTGGCTCAAGGCCTACTCCTGACACTGCACTCAGGAATTACTCCTACCAGTGCTTGGGGGACCACATGGGATGCCAGGGATCGAACTCGGATGTGTCACGTGCAATGCAAATGCACAACCTGGCCCAAATGATTTTACTTCTGACAGAAGAACCTTTTAATTGTTTTCTATAGTTTAGCTCTACTGGTGAGGAAATGTTGGGCTTTCATATTTACAAAAATAGTGTATAGCACAGCGGGTAGGGCGTTCGCCTTACAAGCGGCCAACATGGCTGACCCGAGTTCGATTCCTCCGCCCCTCTCGGAGAGCCCGGCAAGCTACCGAGAGTATTCGATATGCCAGACACAGTAACAACAAAGTCTCCAATGGAGACGTTACTGGGCCCGCTTGAGCAAATCGATGATCAACGGGAGGGCCTTTACCTTTTACCCTTTAGTGTATTAGATGTGAGTTTGTTTTTGATAATCTTTTTCCTGATTATAGAATTGTGATGTTTTATATGGTAAACAAATTTCACTGCATTTGATTTCATTGTTTCAAGTAAAATTTCTTCTGTTATTGCTTTTTTCAGGTGTTTATGTACATAAATATTTACTGTTGTATTTATATTAATAACTGATGTTATGCATGTTTTCTTTTTGTCTGTGGTCTTAGTGGAGTTTACCTTAGTAAACTAATATACCTTAGTACAATTTTTAATCCACACTTTATTTAAAAAGACAAAAATTTACGAATGAGAGTTCTCTTGACTCTAAAATATAAATTAGATTTACCAAGTAGTTTTCACGGGCATAAATGTCTCGACACAATTAACACTTCTTTTTTTTTGCCACAGGGATGGTGTGGGGAGGTGGGGCAGTGTTTGGCGACCACACCCAGTAGTGCTCAGGGTTTACTGCTGGCTTTGTTCTTGGAGATCACTGCTGGATATGCTTGGACAACCATATGGAGTTGGGGATTGAACCTGGGGTTCAACCTGGGGTTAGCCATGTGCAAGGCAAGTGCATTAGTCTCTGTGCTCTCCCTCCAGTCACTGAGGCAACTTTTTAATTAAATATAAATTTTATAAATTTTTGCCTATATAGCTTTTTTTGTGTGTCTGCTTATTTTTTATTTTTTAAAATTTTTTATTAGTGAAGCACCATGAGGTACAGTTGTAGACTTATACATTTTTGTGCTTGGGTTCAGTTATACATATATAGCTTTTAAAAATATGGCTTATGTATTGATGATTCCTCCATACCTTTTTTTAAAGCTCAACTTTTGGTGCTGAATAATAATCTATTGACTGATTAGAGCACAACTTTTACGTTCACTGAAGATAAACTCCTGGTTTTATCAATTATGAATTATATTGCTATGAATATCTGTGCTCAATTATTTTTGTGGATGTTAAGTTTTCATTTTATGTAGATGCAAGTATCAAGGAATAGAGCTGCTGAATTGCGTAGTAAGAGCTCAGTTAGTTGTGTGAGAAACTGCAAAAATATCTTTCAAAGTGAATATGCCATCTTGCATTTGTATTGCATCAAGAGTTTCAATGTTCCACATCTCTATCAGAATTAGTATTTAGGGAGTAATGATTTTTCATTTATTATTTTAGGATTTTGGGACCACACCTAGTGAATTCACATTTTACTCTTGGCTCTGTGCTCAGGGTTTTCTCCCGCTGGTTTTTTTACAAGTAGATGTGATGAGAGGGACATTGAGGATTGAGACATGGGCCTTAAATCTTACACTCACTCTTCAGCTCAGAAGTTTGATTATTTTGACAGGTGTGTAGTTGTTTTACTGCAGTTTCCTAAGACGTACTATGCCAAGTATCTTCACATATGCTTATATTTCATTTGCATATACTTTCATATAAGTTCTTTATTATGTATCTATTCATTTTCCACATATTTTAAACATTAAATTCTTACTATCATACTGTTGTTTAATTTTTTTTTGTATACTGGGGCTGGGGTGATAGTCCAGCAGGGAGGGCATTTGCTTTATATGCAACTGACTGGAGTTCTACCCCAGGCATCCCATATCATCCCCAAATTACCACCAGGGGTAATTTATGAGTGCAGAGCCAGGAGTAGCCCCTGAGCATTGCCGGGTGTGACCCACAAAACATAAAATGATATACTTTTTTAAAATATACTTTGGATAAGTTGTCAACTACAATATTTTTGAGGAGGAATAGGTTTGCCAGTGGTATTCAGGGGCTCAATGCACAACAGTGATCCTGGTGATATTTGGGAGGACCATGTTTATGCTAGAAATAGAAGCCAGATCTTCTGCAAGCAAGGTAATGCCTTACTACATGTACTATCTCTCCAGTTGCCATCTGCCATATCTATTGAAAATGTCTTGTCGTCTCATTTTTTATTGAATATTTTGCAGAAGCATTTGATTTTTCTTAATTTGGGGGAGAGTTACTCAAAGACTATGATCACCTGTTGACTCAAAATTTGGATCCTGGCAAATCAGAAGCTTTAGTTCTGCTTTCCTTAGATGGTGCTTTATAGACAAAAGCAACCGGTCTTGGCGCGGATGTGGGGAGAAAGGGATTCTCCTTCACTGCTGGTGGGAATGCCAACTGGTTCAGCCCTGTAGGAAAACAGTATGGACGATTCTCAAAAAATTAGAAATTTTTGCACTAGCACTAGCAATAGCAATAGCACTCCTGGGTATATATCCTGGAGAGGCAAAAAAGTATAGTTGAAATGACATCTGCACTTGTATGATCATTGCTGCACTGTTCACAATAGCCAAAATCTGGAAAAAACCCGTGTGCCCGGAAACAGATGTCTGGTTAAAGAAACTTTGGTACATCTACACAATGGAATACCATGCAGTTGTTAGAAAAGATGAAGTCATGGAATTTACATACAAGTAGTAATACATGGAAAGTATCATAAGTGTCATGCTAAGTGAAATGATTCAGAAAGAGAGGGACAGACATAGAAAGTCTGCACTCATCTGGGGAATATAAAGTAAAAGAATGAGAGATGAACACCCAAGAATAGTTGAGATAAGTACCAGGAGGTCTACGCCATGGCTTGGAAGCTGGCAGCAGATGCTGGGGGAAAAGGCATCTCAGATAGAGAAGGGAACACCAAGTAAATGGTGTTTGGAGGATTCACTCGGGATGCGGGATGTGTGCTGAAAGTAGAGTATAGACTGAACACGATGGCCACTCAATACCTCTATTGCAAACCACAACACCCTAAAGGAAAGAGAGAACAAAAGGGAATGCCATGCCACTGAGGTGGGGTGGGGTGGGGAGGGGGATAGGGTGGGGGGATGGGAGGGCTACTGGGTTCATTGGTGGTGGAGAATGGGCACTGATGAAGGGATGGGTACTTGATCATTGTATAACTGAAACCCAAGCACAAAAATTTGTAAGTCTACAACTGTACCTCATGGTGTTTCACTAATAAAAAGAAAAAAAAAAGAAAAAAATGCTTTATAGCTTCACCCCTTGGGCAGTCACAGAACGATACAGACATGAGAAAATGTGTTTTAATGTGTTGCTGAGACTATCTGAATTTCATACATGACTGAACACAGCTATACCCTCTCTATAGAGCCTGCAAGCTACTGAGAGTATCTTGCCTGCATGGCAAAGCCTGGCAAGCTCCCCGTGACGTATTTGATATGCCAAACACAGTAACAACAAGTCTCACAAATGGAGATGTTACTGGGCTCTCTCGAGCAAATGGATGAACAATGGGAGGACAGTGCGACAGTGCTACGGTGCATGAATATTCACTTGTCCATTAAAACTGCCTCTTAACAGTATGCAGTGATTAGCCTCTTTCTTAGCTCTCCCCCTGCACTTTTGCCTAAGAGGTGTGTTTTATATTATATCCAAATTAGTTCCTTAATTCAAAGTTATCAGTTCTTTCAAGGATTGTATCTTTGACATGTCTAAAAATATTTGACATGCCCAAGGTCATTTTTGTTTTCTCCTATGTCATCTTTCAGACCTTTCAATGTTCTGTGTTTTGTTAAACTGTTTGGGACCAACAGCTGTGTAGAGTTTAAAGTCTCTGTCTACAATCATATGCACATTTTCAGTTGTTCCTTAGTTTAGTCTTTTTCTCTGTATACATTTTAGGTAATTTTTTATTACTAAATTTTCAAGTTTATTTATGTTTTCTTCTGTAGTGTTTGATCTTCTGTTAATCATATAAATCTTTTTAATCATAATGTGTTATTCTTTTTTAAATTTAATATAGGACCTTTTATATTTCCATAAAACACGTAGAATGATATTCCAGTAATATTTTAGTGTCATTTTCTACTTACTATATTATGTCAGTTTTATTGACTGACTTTCAATAGACTTATTTATTTCTTAATTGTTGATTATGATTTCCTTGCATGAATTTGAAATTACAGAATGTACTTATGTGTGGTTCTTAACAGCTTATGTTCACTTAAGGCAATGAAGCATGCAATATATTTTAAAAACACTTAATATAATAGTCATTCTTTATAAATTAATAGCTTAATTTATAAAATAAGCACAAAAACAGATTGACAGTTGTAACCAATAAGGGACAGAGAACTAGTACGGTAGGTAGGGTGATGTGACTGACCTGGGTTCCACCCCTGGAACCCCATATAGTCTCCTGAGCATGGCCAGGAGTGAGCCCTTAGCACAGACAGACAAGTAGTCCTAAACACCACCAAGTGATGCCAACTCCCAATAATAATTAATAATAAAACAAAATAATTATTTCAATGTATTGTACTGAGTTATATGATATTTATTGAACATAATATTTTGAAGATTGATTGTGATAATTAGAATCTTAGAAAGTAAAACTACAATTAGGATAGGAAGAATGCTATAATTTTTTCTTAAAATTACATCTTAAATTAATTTCTCCAGAAAAATAATATTTGGGAACAATAAGATACAACAATTTAGTTTTACTAAAATCTTTTGAAATTAGCAAACTTTCTTGTCATTATTTGCTTTGATGATCATATACATAAAATTAAGACTCACAGACTATAACATTGAATTAGACATGACGCTAAGAAACCTATCATATAATATAGGACATATATATTAGAGTGAAAAATCTCTCGCTTTTGTAGGTGTATAGTTATCTTATATATGATTTTGTACAAAAGACTATAGCTATATATCATGGCTTACTCCTGACTCTGTCCCTAGCAATCTCTTCTGATGAGTCTTGGGGAACTTTATGTGGTGCTGGGGATCAACCCTGGGCTGGCTATGTATAAAGCAAGCACCTGGGAGCATGTACATTTTTACTTGCTTCAACACAAAATGTATAGAACAGGGGAAAAAATCTCCACATTTAAAATTCTCTATTTTTCTGCCAAGCTAGTATATTTTTATATTTATTAATATAGTTCTTACACTGAATATTTTTACTATTTAAATACTTGGTGTCAAAGACACATTGGAAGCGAATACAGAAGTTTATATGACACTTAAACTACAATTTATTTAATTATTTAATTTTTTTTAATTGAATCACCCTGAGATACAGAGTTACAAAACTGTTTATGTTCAGGTTTCAGTTATACAGTGTTCCAAAACAAGTGTGTACATTTCCCAACACCAATGTCCTCAGTTTCCCTTTCCATACCCTCCCCCTATCCTGTCTTTATGGCAGGAACTCTTTTTTTTTTTTTTCCCCTTTATTTTATTTTATTTTTTTTTAAGTTGTAGATTTACAATTTTTTGTGCTTTGGTTTCAATTATACAATGATCAGATACCCATCCCTCCACCAGTGCCCATTTTCCACCACCATGGATAATATCCCTCCCACCCCCATCCCCCCCACCCCCCTGTCTCTGTGGCAGGGAAATCCCCTGTGTTCTCTCTCTCCTTTTGGGTGTTGTGGTCTGCAAAAGAGGCATTGAGTGGCAAACATGTTCAGTCCATAGTCTACTTTCGACATGCATCTCCCCTCCTGGGAGGATCCTCCAAACATCCTTTATTTGGTGCTCCCTTCTCTATCTGAACAGCCCTTTCCTCTAGGATACCCGGCTGGCCTCTAAGTTATGGAGTAATCCTCCTGGTGCTGATCTCAGCTATTCTTGGGTATTAATCTCATACTTTGTTACTTTATATCCCCCAGATGAATGCAATCTTTCTATGTCTATCCCTCTCTTTCTGACTCATTTCGCTTAGCATGATACTTTCCATATTGTACCACTTGTATGTAAATTTCATGACTTCATCTTTTCTAAGAGCTACATAGTACTCCATTGTGTAGATGTACCAAAGTTTCTTTAACCAGTCATCTGTTCTTGGGCATTCAGGTTTCTTCCAGTTTCTGGCTATTGTAAAGAGTGCTGCAATGAACAAACAAGTGCAGATGTCACTTCGACTATACATTTTTGCCTCTCTGGGATATATTCCCAGGAGTGGTATTGCTGGGTCAAATGGGAGCTCAATTTCTAATTTTTTGAGAATTGTCCATACTGTTTTCCAGAAGGGCTGAACCAGTGGACATTCCCACCAACAGTGAAGGAGTGTCCCTTTCTCGCCACATCCACGCCAGCATCGGTTGCTTTTGTTCTTTTGAATGTGGGCCAGTCTCTGAGGTGTGAGATGGTATCTCATTGTGGTTTTGATCTGCATCTCCCTGATGATTAATGATGTAGAGCATTTTCTCATGTGCTTTTTTGCCATTCGGATTTCTTCTTTGAGAAAGTTTCTGTTCATTTCATTGCCCCATTTTTGGATGGGGTTGGATGTTTTCTTCTTGTGGAGTTTAACCAGTATTTTGTATATCCTGGATATCAACCCCTTGTCAGATGTGTATTCGGTGAATATCCTTTCCCATTCTGTAGACTGTCTTTGTATTTTGGTCACTGTTTCTTTGGAGGTGCAGAAGCTTCTTAGTTTAAGATAGTCCCATTTATCTATCTCTGTTTTCACTTGCTCGGCCAGTGGCGTGGCATCTTTGAAGATACCATTAGCTTCAATGTCATGGAGGGTTTTGCCAACTTTATCTTCAATGTACCTTATGGTTTCTGGTCTGATGTTGAGGTCTTTAATCCATTTTGATCTTACTTTTGTACATGGTGTTAGGCAGAGTTCTGAGCCTATTTTTTTGCATGTAGCCGTCCAGTGATGCCAACACAATTTATTAAAGAGGCTTTCCTTACTCCACTTCACATTACTTGCACCTTTATCAAAGATTAGATGAGCATATGATTGAGGAGAGATGTCAGTGTATTCAACCCTGTTCCATTGGTCTGCAGTTCTGCCTTTGTTCCAGTACCATGCTGTTTTAATTATTACTGCTTTGTAGTACAGTTTGAAGTTCGGGAGGTTGATTCCTCCCATTTTCTTTTTCCCAAGAATTGCTTTAGCTATTCGTGGGGGCTTATTGTTCCATATAAATTTCAAGAGTGTTTGCTCCATTTCTTTGAAGAATGTCATGGGTATCCTTATAGGGATTGCATTGAATTTATACAATGCTTTCGGTAGTATTGCCATTTTGACAATGTTAAGTCTCCCGACCCATGAGCAGGGGATATCTTTCCATTTCCTCATGTCCTCTTTTATTAGGAACTCTTTTTTTCTCTGTCTCATCTCTTTCTCTCTTTTTCCTCTCCCTGCTCTCTCTCTCTATATGTGTATATGTATATATATATATCGATATATAGATATATATACATTATGTATATAATGCCACCTCTTTGGGCATTATGGCTTGCAATACAGATGCTGAGAGTTAATCATGTTTGTTCCTTTCCCTATTTACAACACGTGATTCTTATCCAGACTGATCATTTTCAACTAACTTTGTCATAGTAGTTGGTCCCTTCTCTATCCCAATTACCTTCTCCCCAGCACAATATATATATATATATTTTTTTTTCCCCCTGGATATTTTATTTTATTTTTTATTAGTGAGACATCATGAGGTACAGTTGCAGCTTTACAAATTTTTGTGCTTGGGTTTCAGTTATACAATGATCAAATACCCATCCCTCCACCAGTGCCCATTTCCCACCACCACGGATCCCAGTAGCCCTCCCACCCCCCAACTCCCACCCCATCCTATCCTGTCTCTGTGGCAGGGCATTTCCTTTTGTTCTCTCTCTTTTATTGGGTGTTGTGGTTTGGAAAAGAGGCAATGGGTGACAATCATGTTTGGTCTATAATCTACTTTCAGCATGCTTCTCCCATCCTGGGAGGATGCTCCTAAAACCTTTATTTGGTGTTCCCTTCTCTATCTGAGCTCCCCTTTCCCCTAGCATGTGTGGCTGGCCTCCAAGCCATGGAGTAAAATTCCTGGTACTAATCTTGGCCATTCTTATGTGTCTCCTATTTTGTTACTTTATGTTCCCCAGATTAATGCAATCTTTCTATGTCTATCCCTTTCTTGCTGAGTCATTTCGCTTAACATGATACTTTCCATGTAGTACCACTTGTATATAAATTTCATGACTTAGTCTTTTCTAACAGCTACATAGTACTCCAGTGTGTAAATGTACCAAAGTTTCTTTAACCAGTCATCTGTTCTCGGGCACTCAGGTTTTTTCCAGATTCTGGCTATTGTAAAGAGTGCTGCAATGAACAAACAATTGCAGATGTCACTTTGACTATACCTTTTTGCCTCTCTGGGATATATTCCCAGGAGTGGTATTGCTGAGTCAAATGGGAGCTCAGTTTCTAATTTTTCAGCACAATATATTTTTATATTAAAAGATAAAGTGGGATCATTGCAGCTTGAAATGGTTCATGAATTAAGTTACTTTAGTAGATAGTTTATTTTGCGTAATGAGAGTAGATGTTAATTACGAAAACATAAGTAACTCTGAAGATAAAAATTGCCAAACCCAGAAGATAAAAATGCATGTGCATGAAAATGGTATATGGCTAAGTCTATTTTGATTTTTATTAAGGAAAAAGTGGTTTACAAGGCTGTGTATATTTTACACCTCATCCAATATATATTATCACACTGAACCCATCACCAAAGTACCAATATCCTTCACCACCATCCATCAGACCCCTTTCTTCATCCTATTTTAAAGTTTCATCTGCTGTAACCTCTGTTTTGAAGTTTGAGTTCAAGGATTTGCTTTGTTTAGTTTTGCTCATTTCCAACTTCAATGTAATAGCAGTTTGTTTTAATAACTAAATCCAAGAAGAGCACAAAGAAGAGTACAATGAAGACTTGTAATTAAGTCACTTTATATAAAGCTAATCACAATGTGAATATTATTTACCTTATCTTTTAAAAGAGTTTAAATAATTTTGGTCAGAAATATCTGAAAAAATGCTGGAATTTATATTTCAATTTATTGTAGGGAATCCTTGGCTAACTTATCTGTTATCATACAAGTTTAGTAATAATAAAAACCTAGTTAAATATTACACCGAATGGGGAATAAAAGTGCTACTTGCTACTTGGCTAAATTCAAACAAAACCACTTTTGAGAAGTTTATATTAGAGTCAGGTGAATTAGCTTGAGAAGATATTCTTTCTTATTTAAAACATTGCATCAGTTGTATTTTCAGTACATACCCAGGTTTGATTCCTCCA
Organism: Sorex fumeus; assembly: GCF_029834395.1. NCBI lineage: Eukaryota > Metazoa > Chordata > Mammalia > Eulipotyphla > Soricidae > Sorex > Sorex fumeus. The sequence goes on from NW_026606118.1 coordinate 23,107,133, forward strand.
TCCCTCTCGAAGAGACCGGCAAGCTACTGAGAGTATCCTACCCACAAGACAGAGCCTGGCAAGCTCCCTGGGTCATATTCAATATGCCAAAAATTGTAACAAGTCTCACAGTGGAGATGTTACTGGTGCCCGCTCGAACAAATTGATGAACAACGGGACAACAGTGCTACAGTGCTACTTAGGAGTGACATTACTCAGTTATAGGAATGTGCATGATAAGTCCTAAGAGTTTTCAAAAGATGTCAAGATTCTAAAAGAAAATAAAATTTGCAATTCAGTTTGAAAATTTTTCAATTTTCTTTAAACTGGAGCTAGAGTATTGAGGGTAAGGCACTTACCTTGCACATGCTGACCTGGATTCAATTCCCAGCATCACAAATGGTCCCCTGAACACCGCCAGGAGTGTTTCTTTTTTTCTTTTTCTTTTTTTTTTTTGTTTTTGCTTTTTGGGTCATACCCGGCGATGCTCAGGGGTTACTCCTGGCTTTGCACTCAGGAATCACTCCTGGCGGTGCTCAGGGGACCATATGGGATGCTTGGAATCAAACCCGGGTCAACCGCGTGCAAGGCAAATACCCTACCCACTGTGCTATTGCTCTAGCCCCCAGGAGTGTTTCTTGAGTGCAGAGCCAGATGTAGCCCTAAACAAAACAAAGTAGATTTGTCAATTTTTGCTAAACTTGAACATAAACATCATGTTAGAACAAATCCACACCTGCAATAAATCAAATGTGCTCCAGAAGACATTCACTACATTTGTGGAAACATTATTTAAGTGATTTCAATTATTAAAAATAATTAGGAAAAATGTTTCTTAGAAGAAACACATAGACAAGGGTAAACTGACATTTTTCCATTCAGGAAAATCATGAGTACATATCTAAATCTACCTCTCTCCTTCCCTCCCTTTATTTTCCCAATAAACTTCTTTTACTTAAAAAACAGTAGTATACTAGACCTGGAATATTATATGAGAATGAAAAATGCAACAGATGGGTGGACCTCACAGACTGATGTTTGGTGAAAGAGGCTGGACACAAGAGCACAGACAGAACCATTCCATTCATATGATCTTCAAAAGCAAAATAACCTTCCACAGAACAATGCATAAATGAATACTGGTTATTGTAGGGAGTGGTGATAAAATGTTCTGAACAGTAGTTTGGGTTGAGGTGTACCCTTATGGATCGTGTATTTACACATGCTACACTCAACAAAATAAATCTTAAATATCATATGGTCCCTGTAGGATAGTTTACATATTTGGGGTAAGTCAAGTGACTCAGGAGAAGCTCTGGTAGGAAATTCCATTCGTGTACCTCGTCTTTTGTCATTTGTTCTTTTTTCTGGATGCATTGCCACAGGATCAGGGACTTACCAGTTTAGTCCCTAGATCCTTGTATTCCTGAGGGACTTCTCCTGGAAGAGGGGATAACATTGGTGCTGAGAGAGGGAGTGGGGGAGGGAGACCGGGAAGGGAGGAAGGGAGGGAGGGAGGGAAAACTCAGATACTCAGATCCGTTAGTTAGTTGCACACAAGACAGCAGCAACTGTGGAAACTCGCTCAGAGAGGAGCAGGGACAAGAGCCCAGAGCCAGCTACTTCTCTCCTGCCCCCAGTTTTCAGCTGCAGGTCGGTGGGGCTACTTTCCGTCCCGAGAACAGTGGAAGAGATACTTTGATTAATCCTACTGGGAGAGATCTTTAACTGCAAAAGCGCTGTGCAATGTTAGCTCTCTGCAAGAGTGAACCATTGAAGACAGGAACAAAGGGACAACTGCTCTGTCTTGTTGTAGTTGTTGTTGCTGTTGTTGTGTTGTCCTTGTTTTTCAGTGCGCCGTCGGCCGGACAGACCTGGTGATCTGGTAGCGGGCTGTATAGCGCGCTCCCCGCAGTCAACTTGTGGGTGCGCTGGGGGAACAGATCAAGTGTCAATCAAGGGCGCGCGCCGGACTCCTCCGAACGCCGGGATCCAGCAAACTCCAGCAGGCTCCCCGGCAGAAGGGAACATGCCCCCCAAGTCCTTTTCCAACCTCTCCGAGGCTCAGGGCGCGAATCTCAGCGCTCCCGACCCGGGGGCTCAAGCCGAGGACCTCTTGCCTGTCGCCGACGGGACCCCCGCCAAGTTGGTGATCCGCTGCGTGATCCCGTCCCTCTACCTGCTCATCGTCACGGTGGGCTTGCTGGGCAACGTCCTGCTGGTGAAGATCTTCATCACCAACAGCGCCATGAGGAGCGTCCCCAACATCTTCATCTCTAGCCTGGCCGCCGGGGACGTGCTGCTGCTGCTCACCTGCGTGCCGGTGGACGCCTCGCGCTACTTTTTCGATGAGTGGATGTTCGGGAAGGTGGGCTGCAAACTCATCCCCGTCATCCAGCTCACGTCCGTGGGGGTTTCGGTGTTCACGCTCACCGCGCTCAGCGCGGACAGGTAAGGGCACAGGTGCGGCGGCTTGGGGGATGGAGTGGGGTTGGAGGGACCAGCAAAGGATTCCCGGGGGCGTACGTGGAGAAGGGACGGGAAGATGGGGGAGGAGGAAGGGGAGCGAGCTGGAGTCGGAGTGTCAGAGTGAAAGGAGTCCAAAACGACTGAAGTGGGGAGCTTGCAAAAAGAGGAAAAAACGCGAATTTTTAAGCGCGTTACAATTGCATTAGTTTAAAAGTTGTCTTAAAATAACGCACCTGAGTCTACTGCCTCCTCTATACACACCGTGAGAATCTTTAATTGTCCATTTACTTGTAGCCTACGTGTAAAAAAAAAAAAACCTTAGAAGTGATCGTTGCTTATTCAGTAGTTCAACAAGCTGATAGGTAAGAATATCTGTTTTAATATTAGAGGAAAGAGAGAATTTGACCTTTTATTCCAGACAAGGGGAAAGATCATTTACACTTATTAGCTAAATTTTATTTGACAGCAGAAGACAAGATTACAGTTAGAACCGCATGTAGGGTGGTTTCCTGGCATATGGCTCTGGGTTAGATACCTGACACCCCCTACGGTCGCTGACCTCCCCTTCCCACCTCTTTCCTCCAGGGGTAGTTCCTGTGTTCAGTGTCCAGAGCCAGGAGTAAACTTCCTTCAGGCAAATAAGACATTCTTTTACTTTAATACCTCAAGTAATTGGGTTCTCTTCCCTTCCCCTGGCCACCCACCAAACACAAACGTAGGTGCCAAATTTTAGGACTTTAAAGTCGTCAAATGCGTCTTTGATTTCAAGTCTGCCTTTCACATATATTGTGAAGTGTCCATTATACAACCTGTAGCATCAACTAGCTGTACCATCTCCTAGATGAGAATCTTGAAACTCAGGGAATAGATGTCCCCATGGTAGAACTCTGGGAGATAACTTCAAGCCAGGTTTGGTGCCACCCAACCCCCTAAATTATACTGAGAGCATTTAGATGAAGGAGGAAATATCTGGAAGGAATATGCGCAAAAAAGGAAATTAGACTCATTCTAGTAGCCATATTCTAATTACTTTGGGATGAGATGTTGACTTAAGCTACTTAGACAATCAATTTTATTTTGAATGTTAAGGTGGTATTCTAACTTAAGATAGGGTAAATTTAGTAACTTACCTATTAAGTTATTAATGAGAAATCCATCTGAAGTTTCTGCTGTTGGCAATAATATCCTTAACCACTTTGGCATTTAAGAGTCAATGCTTATCTTTACTTGAATAAAAACATTTAGTGGGAAGTTGAGAGCTACTGTCTGTTTTGCTGAGTACTAGTACTATTGACTTTTTACTTTATATAATATTTTCTCTAAAATTATATTCTTAAAATATTAAGTACCTTTTTAAAATAATCGTATTTTGTTTATATGATGCCATTCTTAATATTTTTTAAAATGTCTATTACCTTGATTTTTACCCTTTTCAGTGCCTTTATTAAAATGCCTTTTTATTTCAGTTGCTTTTTTTGTGGCATCCTTTTAATTTGGAAAGTTAAAGACACCTACTTAATGATTAGAATAAAACTTAATGAATGGCTATCAAGTACAATAGTTGAAATTACTATCATTATCCATTCATTAAAAAAATGTTACATTTGTTGCAAGATCCAAGACTTGGATTTATTTCACACCGATTTTCTCATTCTCCTGGAGACACTCAGGTACTTTAACTCCAACCAAGGTCAGAAAAAAAAGCTATTGACTATGAATTTACTGATTTTGAAGGGGCATAAAAGGGAATAAAATATGTCATGCACTTAGTAAGTACAGCATGGATATTCTAATAATAAAGATAAAGGTAGCTGATATTTCTTGAAGCTACTCTTAACTGTGTGTGCTTTTGAAAGAAAAAAGGCTATTGATACCCTGGGTTATCAATGTGTGTTTTAGGATTATAAATCAAGGAACAGGAATCACTGGTAGTGAAATTATACAATATACTTCAATATTTGTTTAAAAATGGTTTGTGAATATTTTGTTTTATTGAGTTTACGCTTCAATTTCATCTAGAACATGGTAATCAGATGTTTTTAACTACTTTATCTCTTCATACCTGGGTCAACAAGATTTGAAAACAAATATCAGATAATTTGTACTTCACACTGTGCTATGTTTTTGTGTGTGTGAGTTTGTTCTTACAACGTATAAAGTAGATCCTATTTTAATTATTGTCATCTTAGGGTAAATAAAAGTTAAAGCTGAAATTCACGAACTTTCTCAAGAACTCAATTCAAAGCTTGTACTCTTCATCATTATATCAAACATCATCTTACTTTCCTAGATGCATTACTTTCTTCTTTATTTAGTGGCAGACTGAAGAGTTAAAAACAATGTACTCAGATGCTGGAGAGATAGTGGAATGGGTTCTGCCCTTGCCTTGCATGCTGCTGGCTGGGTTCAATCCCGGGATCCCATATATGGTCCCTGAGTACCACCAAGAGTGATCCCTGAGCATGGAGCCAGGAGTAACTCCTAAGCAACACTGGGTGTAGCCCCAAAATATAAACAAAAAGCTCCACAAAAAATTTAATTCACTCTAATGTTTAAAAATATAAGATCAAAGGAGAGAAAGAGGGACCTAGATATGGCTCAAGTAATAAAGCATATGCTTTGCTCATGCAAGAGACCTGAGTTTGATCCTAGTCGGGGTCATTGGTAGCCACTGAACTCTGAGCACCTCCAAGAGAGCACTTCATTCAAAAAAGAGCAAACTTTTATGATTGATCACACAAGTCAATTCATGAGCTTAAAGAGAAAAGTGCAAAGGAAAACATTGAATTCAAAATTTAGTAATTGTGGCAGACAGAGTTTAGTCATTGTGTCCACAGTAGATATGGCTCCAAAGCATAGTAAAACCTGCACAAGAGTGGACAGCCTGGTCTAAAATGATGGTAGTGGGCTTTGTTGATTTTCACTCGAATCTCCATGGATTTCTTTTGTTATCCTTTTGAAAATATGCTTCTTTTTGTCCTGGCTTACAATATGTAGGTGATTAAGAGCATATGCATACCCTCTGTTGTCTCACACTTGTAACAGTTTTACTTATGCATATACACACACTTTCTTACTCCCACTCTTGGGACATGTGTAGTGATAGTCCTAAGTGGTGCTTCACTGCTTATGGCTGACATTATAGCCACCCTGACTAAGTGTTGGAGCAGCCGTACTTCTAAACTTAAAATTCAAATATTTTTTAGGGCTGGATTGATAGCACAGCGGGTAGGGCATTTGCCTTGCACATGGCCGACCTGAGTTTGATTCCCAGCATCCCATATGGTCCCCTGAGCACCACCAGGAGGAATAATTTCTGAGTGCAGAGCCAGGAATAACCCCTGTGCATTGCCGGATGTGACCCAAAAAGCAAATCTTTTTATTATTAGAAGTTCATAATTCAAATTCTAATTACTTTTAGAAATGGAATCTTCTTTTATTCTTTATAGGTAAAATTCCTATAAATCCCTAGTATTAATATTAACCTATAATGAGACCTGTTACAGTTACTGGTTTTGGCCTATCGAATTTGGCAAGATGAGTAAGGAGAGGCTGCTAAAATCTAAGGGCTGGGATGAATAGAGACATTACTGGTGCCCACTCAAGTAAATCAATGAACAACGGGATGACAGTGATACAGTGATTAACCTATAATATTTATATAGCTTATTACTTACAAGTGTAGAACTTAAACATCAATCCATATTGTCCTTCTATAGGTGATAGCCACAATTGAGTTACAAATTTATTTTTAAACATCTGTAAAGAAATACAATTAGAATTAATATAATGTTCTCGGGTAATTTTTTTTCTGATGCTACATGGTCAATATTAAAGTCAATGCAAAAATGGTATTGTCCTATCTGATTAAACATAATTAAAGTGTTAACGTTTCATAATTTTACTTTTGTAATATTTAACTTTTTAAACATGTTTCATAATTTTAAACTTTTTATTCATTAGAATTCTCAGATTTAATTGTATATGGAGGTTTTTATGCAGAATCTGGATTTGGGGTGGGGTTTTGTTTGTTTGTTTTATTTACTTTTGTTTTGAGGTCACTCACACTTGATTGTGCTCAGGGCTTACTCCTGGTCCTGTGCTCAGAGGTCTTTTCTGTTGGTGCTCAGGGAACCATATGTGGTGCCGGGAATTGAACCCTGTCTGGTTGTAGGCAAGGCGATGCCCTTGTCACTGCACGATCTTCCCAGCCCCACTATACAGAATCTTGATTTGTCAACATTATTTAGATAAACTTGTGCCAACAAATATTATATTTTTGTTGAATATTTGTGAAAGTATTGAAACAGAATATAGGCCTAAGCTCTAGTACTCCCTAGAACTTCAAAAAGCTTTTTATCCCTCTTTGCCAGTGGGAAGAGGGAATGCCATCATCAAGTTTGCTCATTTCTTAAACCTCCTGAGTGAAGCTAGGTACTGCTGAAATGACTGATGGCTATTCCAGATTCTTACTTCTTTGGTCAATAGCCCTAAATAGCATCTTGTGAAGCATTTTCCTCTCAGTGGGTGAGACAATATGCTCAGAATGTGCTTCTCAACTCTTCTGGAGAGTGTCATCCTTACCCAAGGGAAGAATCTACGTTGTCCCTACAGATAACTCAGAGCTGACTTATTTCTGTGTTCCAAAATAAGGCAGCTTAAAAATAAAACAATATGCAGGAGGAATAACAAAGGGGGGAGCAGGAATATGAAAATAAAATTTGAAGAATATGTGATGACCCATACTTTCATAAAATATGAGTCATACATTTGTCTGAGAGATGTTTATGGCTGCCAACACATAAGAGAAAGTTTGCTTTGCATTTTAAGTGCTCAGTTGTTATTTTCATATAACCAGAGACACAGGATGAATTGCAATCTGCACTTAATTAGTTTTGTGATTTGAATCCTTCTTGTTAAATAAAGGTTGTTATACTTGACTCCAATAAATCAAATCCCTTTCACTCATTAATCTCAAATTCTTTTAATTTATTTTCCTTGCCCTTCTCAGAAGAAATCTTACACAGTGAATTAGAGAGATGCTACATAATCCTTACAACTTCAGAATATCACAATAATTATGTATTGTTTTATAGCTTTTGAGTATTTATTACCCCACTTTAATCTTGAATCTTTGGAACGCACTGTAACTAAGGGGATGCACCAGGCTGCATGTATGGCTTCTGCGGGATAGTCCTATATCTATTATAATTCAATGTTCTAGGTGGAGAAGATTATAAACTACGCATAGTACATGCCCATACGGTAGTGCTTACCTTATTTGCACAATGAAAACGATGATGTCTTCAACTGTGGATCAGAGGAACTTTTAGTAGGATCCTATAACTCTTTTTGGTGGTGAGCAGAGAGATACAAAGATGAGAGGAGATAGTAGTCACAGTTAGTGAGACTATCGGACCCTCAGCCCAGTGACATCCAGAGCTCAGGCAAGTCTTTCTCATTCCATCTTTCATGCTTCTTATTATACTGCCCACTTCTTATTGATAACAAAGGCTTCCTCTGTTGTACTGCACAGACCTTTCTGTGGTGATGCATTTAAATTGGGGCCATCTGCTCTGGCTGGCTGAGTCCTAAAGTCAGTGAAATTTCAACGCTTTCCTCATTATCAAGTTGTCAACAGCAGGACAGTTTCTACTTGTGTTTCCAAACCCAAAATAACCATTTACCCACATATTTCCAATTTCTGAGTGTTGACGAGAGTTGACTGATTTTGTAGAGCCTTGAAATAATTGTAATTACATTTTAATTTTCTCACTCTCTGCAAGTTCTTACTTAAAGTTAGATATCCACGACTCCAGTTATTTATTATAATTATGTAAAAGTTTGTGCTCTGATAAGCAGTGTAGGTGATTCCTTTTGATAAGGGTTGTTCTAACATTTAGTACAATATGATATATACTATGTTTTTGAATTCATATTCAATTAATATTATTACCTTTGAGTCAGTGTGTAGATTTTGGATAATAATTTATGTAACAATAAAGTTTCAACTCTTTGGAGAACTTTAGCCACATCTGAAAGTACAACCTGGTAATTTAGAATGTTCACTTTTTTCTTACAAAATGATAAAATTGTTCATTGTTGCTTTTGCTGCTTTATTCTTAGGGTTTTTTTCCGAACACTCCTGGTTATGCTCAGGGTACCATAGGCAGTGTCAAGAATTGAACCCAGGGTGACTGTTTGTAAGCCTTACCTGCTGTACTATATCTCTGGTCCCTGTTCATTTTTATGTCCCTGTACAGGCAAGTTTATTTTAAACATTTACACCTTTGTAGCACTTGACTTGATTCATCTATTTGTCTTTAAGTTTTGATATTTTTTCTCTTACAGATTTTCATTAAGAGTAAATTTTAAACTTAACTCACTATAGATTTTTTTATTTGAATTATTTGTGACAGGGTGCAGAAATTATTTGAAAATTAAAATTTTTTATGCTGATTATTTAAGTCTTGAAAAAGAACCACATTGTACAGTAGAGCCAAACAATAAATATCCCAGTCCAATCCAAAACTAGCCAGACTAGGAAAATTCAATCTAGAGATGATTATAGATATTTAATAGGTAATATTAACATGTAGTATTTAGAGATGAAAATAATAATATAAAATTTTGTTCTCTAGTACTGTTGACACTCAGTTTCACTATAAAAAGTATCATTGAATTGAGATGATATAGCACATCATGATAATACAGTATTGAACAGTAGAAAATTGTCCTTGTTTTATCATAATAGAAATTTATTTGTTATGTTATGAACAATTTAAATGACTAAATGAGAATATTAGACATCTAGGCAATAGAAGTAGTATAAGAGCAAAAAAACATCAACAGCTTTAGCAATATTAATCAACAGTGCTGATGGCAGAAATCCACTTCTTAGAAATGTGTAGGTAATGATGTAAAATTCAGCTGGTTGCTTTGTTTTGGGGCCATACTCAGTGATGCTCAGGGCTTACTCCTGGTTCTTAGTTCTGGCCTTGTTCAAAAGACCATATGTAGTGCTAGAGATTGAACCCCAGTCAGACACTGCATGACAATCACTGTACTATTTCTCTGGCCTTTAAAAAATAGTTTTAACTCAGGGATGGGATTTGAGATGAAACAGTGGATTTCTACTTTTCTTAAAAACTTTATATTTGCTTAGTGAAAAATAAAAAAAAGCAGCAACAACAAACCCTCTATTTAGATATGTTGAACGGATACAAAAAATTAAAAAAGAAAAGTTGGTCATTTAAGTTACCAATATAATTTTTCTTTCCATTTCCTAAGAATATGCAATAAAACAGATGTGGAGAAGATAGCACAGACTCAGTGGGTTCTGCTTGTGTAAAATCTGGGAATAATGCATTATTTATTACTTTAATTTGCTGTTACTTGACATTAATTCCTATAACTCTGCTCCATATGGGAAAACCTAGATCAAAATGTGAATTTTCTTTGAGAGTCTAGGACGGATGCCATGCCAGTCAGGAAGAGAAAGAGAAGTTCCCCTAGAAGCCTTAGAATGGTGTCAAGACTGTGAGTTGTTCATCTCATGTGGAAAATTCTCAGGAGACTAACTCAGTAAACTACATGTTACGTAGCACAAACTGTAAAATTTTTAGAGCATTAAACTAATTTCAGTGAAATAAGGAGACATACAGGGTCATCACTGCCAAGTTAGAATTTGATCTTTGCTGGGCTCTATTACAGATATTCTAGATGCTTTTTCCATTTTCAAATTTTGAGGGAGATTCTTTTGATCTCATCTTACAGAAGAAGAAAATAACTGTAAGCAATATTCCAATATCAGAGAGTTGATAACTCAGATTTGTTTGATTAAAATCTTTGACAATATCTAGATAAACTATAATAAGAGAAAAAAATTAAAGACACAAAAATCATTTTAAGCTTGAATACAACTTTGGTTCATTTGAGCTATCAATGCACTACTGAATGCGTGACTGAATTTGTTGTAAAAGACTTGGGTTGTCAAACTCTTGTATCCTGGAAAGTGGATTGTAAACTTTGATTGAGTTAGGTTGGAGGAGAGAGAGGATCTAATGAGGTCTTGACATTTAATATATTTGAACTATAAAGACAGATCACTACTTCATTTTCAATTGGGTTAGGTTTTGTGATTGAATTGTGGAGAAAAATTCAAGTCTATTATTAGTCTCTAGATTTTACTAATGTCCTTAGAAAAATTGTGGGAAATCTCAGGCTCAGGAGCTATAGGAGATGACTAAGGTCAAATGCAATAATGTTGTACCAATTACTGTAGTAAAAAGAAAGTACTTAAATAAAAAATATCCCATAAGTGAAGATACTTGGGAAGGGGGGCTGTATGTATTTGGGGAAATACTTGTGAAAAAGGTTAGCACAAAAATTACAATTTGGAAAACGACAATTTCTAGCATTTTCCTCTCTAGGGACTATTGGAGAGTTGGCAACTTTCTCTTAGCAAGTAAGATTTTGTCCTCTTTCTTTCTTATTTTCTTTCCTTTTCCTTCTTTATTCCTCTTCCTTCCTTCCTTCCTTCCTTCCTTCCTTCCTTCCTTCCTTCCTTCCTTCCTTCCTTCCTTCTTTCCTCCTTCCCTCCCTCCCTCCCTCCTTCCTTCCTTCCTTCCTTCCTTCCTACCCTCCTTCCCTCCTTCCCTCCTTCTTACTTTTTTAAGAGAATAATTAGAAACTTTTTTTTTTACAGATACAGAGCCATTGTAAACCCCATGGATATCCAGAAATCAGGGGCGGTGCTGTGGACCTGTGTGAAGGCAGTGGGCATCTGGGTAGTCTCTGTGCTGTTGGCAGTTCCTGAAGCCGTGTTTTCAGAAGTGGCTCGCATTGGCAGTTTGGAAAACGGCAGCTTCACAGCATGCATACCCTACCCTCAGACAGATGAATTACACCCAAAGATTCATTCAGTGCTCATCTTCTTGGTCTATTTTATCATACCACTTACTATCATTAGCATTTATTATTATCATATTGCCAAGACCTTAATTAAAAGTGCACATAATCTTCCTGGAGAATATAATGAGCATACCAAGAAACAGGTAAGCTTGTAGGTGTATATGTCTGGGGCTATAAGATCAGATGTAGTAACTGCAATTTTGCATTCTAGTTTCTGGGAATCTCAGGGCCAGACATGATTGCAACAGAGTCTCAAGTGTAACCTGTGTCTTCCAAATGGGAAAATTCTTCCAAATGATTCTTTAGATATAGTGACGTCAGAAATGTTTTTTCTCCTATGTGAAAGCAACCAAAATTGAGTCACAGATTAGTAAAATATTTTAGCATGCAGTGTGAACTAAGAAATCGGACACTTTTTGCAATAGAAGAATTTAGAAAAGGTCTTTTCATATAGGATTATGTCTATTAATAATTCAGTATCAGAGATGCACAACTACTTTAACTGTTTAAAAAAACCAAGAATCAGATAATTGTTAGATAAATTAATACTTTTTTAGTGACATATCTGGCATCATTGAAATGTAGCATACAGATTAGAAGCTCACTATAATTTCTTCTTTTGTACAGTTCAGAGTCCTGTTTGTATTTTCAAGTTTGGGTTACTGAGTTTTCTTCGTTTCTATACCTATGTTCTTCTTAGCTTTCCCACTTTCAGTTTTAAAAGGGTAACTTTGGCTCGGCCTTATTTCTGCAAAGTACTTTGCTGGGGAGGCTCAATAAACTCTGGTGATGACTCGACTTCTGCTCAAAAGTAATCTTGATACTGCAAGTCTGAACAGTGAAATCTCCCAATATAGATTTTGAGGAAATTTTTTTTTTCTTTTTGGGTCACATGCGGCAATGCACAGGGGTTACTCATGCACTCAGGAATTACCCCTGGCGGTGCCTGGGGGGACCATATGGGATACTGGGAATCGAACCCGGGTTGTCCACGTGCAAGGCAAACGCCCTACCCGCTGTGCTATAGCTCCAGCCCCTTGAAGAAATTCTTGCATCCATGTTCTACCTGCTTGGGTGGACATAAATTGATAGTAAAACTTCATGTGTGATCAGCTAATATTACTGGATTGCCTAATTTATGCCACTGGGATCTATATGGAGTGCCACATTTGGCTTCTTCTAAACTAAATCTATTCTAGTTTACCATTAGATTCTTTCTCCAATCTCTACTTCTATTCCTGAAGTCAGATAGGTTTTATTCCTCTATAATTCCAGTTTTCACTACATTACTCTATTTTACTAATACTTTTGACTGAGAAATTATCAGGTACTATTGTTTTCACAATTTTACATTGAGACAAATTAGATAAACATGAACTCAATCTTGAACTCTAGGTATTAGAAAATGACTCTAAACAAAAAGATTAATGGTCACTTTTGAACTTTGTTTTCTATATTACTTAGATTTTACTATATTTTAAAATTTATGTGTACAAAATATATGGAAGAAAAGAAACTATATTTTAAAGGTGACAGTATAATAATCTTTAAAGGATTGATATTTTATGTCAGATTTATATGACATTATATTATAGCTATGAATCATGTGAGTCAAGAATTTAGATTCTTCCTGTAATAGAGTAATGCTAATAAAAAATCATTCTCTGTTTCAATAGCTCCATTTTTCATATTTATAATACCACAATTTAAATAAAATCTAAGCATGAATCTATTCCATGGTTCATCAATTCAGAGTATTTCAATATAAACAGAAGTGATTTATATTTATAATGAACATAAGACTTTAAACAAAAGAAAAATAGTTAACAGAAGTTTCCAAGATCATATCTTTAACATAATGGCAAAACTACTTAAAAATAATTCATCATCTAGTCATAAATATACTGTCAAATATATTAAATTAAAATAGTTTGATGACTAAAACAGGCTTCACCAAACTGCTTAAGTCATTACTTCCATAAGGAGACTAGTCTTTTTTGATTTTGGATGCATTTGCATTTTCTGTAACACTGTTAGAAATTTTGTATGTGACTGTTTTCCTTTTCATTTTAATCAAAGGAGCTCTGCCCTTCTATTTACAGATGGAAACACGGAAACGTTTGGCTAAAATCGTGCTGGTCTTTGTGGGATGCTTTGTCTTCTGTTGGTTTCCAAATCACATCCTCTACCTGTACAGATCTTTCAACTATAGAGAGATTGATTCATCCCTAGGCCATATGATTGTCACATTAGTTGCCAGGGTTCTGAGCTTTTGCAATTCTTGTGTCAATCCATTTGCTCTTTATCTACTCAGCGAAAGCTTCAGGAGGCATTTCAACAGCCAACTTTGTTGTGGAAGGAAGTCATTTCAAGAAAGATCAACTAGCTACTTACTCAGCACCTCTGCAGTTCGCATGACATCTCTGAAAAGCAACACTAAAAATGTGGTGACCAATTCTGTCTTACTAAATGGGCACAGTATGAAGCAGGAAATGGCGTTGTGATTTTGACCGTTCGACTTAATATCTGGAAAGAACTTTCTATTTTAAATCTATTGAGCAGAGCAGAATTAAACTGTTTTCTCATTCTGATTATCATTATTCAACTAACTAATTCACGAAAGGATTCTGTGATTGATTCAGAAAGGGCAAATCAAACGTATTTGATAAATTTTTCTTTGAATAAGATTTTAAATTACATTAAAATATATTTATTGTTCATACTAACATGTTAAAAAAATTCTTTATGTATATATATCCAAATTGCTTCAAGTTTTAAATTGTTGCTAGAGACCGCTCTGATATATTTATCTTAAATTTATTTTATCTTGATGCATGAAATAAATTCCTGTGGTAAGACAACCCAACAAGGGTATGAGCCAAACCTCTAGAGTTTGATATACAAGTCTTTTTTTCTTAGTGAATTTTATTTATAACTAGTGAATGTATGTATCTCTATGTTTGAATAAAATGTTAGAAAATTCAAAAACTTGGAACTTAACGAGAAGTGAATAATAATTATTATGATTCTTTATGTCATTTTTCATAATGTATAGCAATAGCCTATACATGAAGCTTCTACTTGTAAAATTAACAATAAGATAGTATTTGTATTATAAGTGGCAATGTAGGTGTTATGTGATTATGGCTACATTCTGCATGTAATATGTATGTCATATGCCCCAAATTGTAAACCTATGATTAAAAAATTTGCTTGGTGATTTTTGTATGCATTACTAAATCCTTGAATATTTGTATAACTTTATAGACAGAAGGTTTGTGTATGTTTAGTGAATTCAAGCATTTGTTTTCTTGCACCAGTTACCTGGGAAGTACACATGATTTGCATTGTTCTCATGATTTTCTATGAATCCGAGTCTTGATATTTTGCCCCAAAAGGAAGAGGCTATCTTAATTAAATTCCAAAAGCTACCTTTTAAGTGTGTATTAATAAGACATTGAACTAAATATATATTTCATATGTTTTCCTTTTCCAAATATGGTGACCACAAAATTGTGTATTAAATTCTTAAAATGGTAGGCCCACACTGTTTGATAAATGAAAATATCAATAGTATATTGCCTGCCCCGGTGCCTGGCTGTCCTCGCCGGGGCCCCTTGGAGGGGAGCTGGTTGAGTTTCCCTCCCTGCCCCGACCACGGCTCCGGCAGCTGAAGACCTCCAGAACCAGCCACCACCATGCTGAGACCACTCTCCACACACATGAAAGTACCGGCAGAGGAACAAAGGCATGCGGGTCCCGGGGCTGAGATCTCCAAGTCTGCTCGGATCAGGGCTGAGCATCCTCCACCCAGATCCTCCATATTCCAGTAGGCAGGTGTCACACCCACCAACAGGCCCCCTGGTGCCGTGTAATCCCATCAACGGCCATGACCCAGAGACTATAAAACCCAGCTCCCAGAAACGACATCTTCTTATCTCATTCTTACTTTGGACAAACTGGCAGGCTACTGAATGTAACCTGCCCACATGGCAGAGTTTGGCAAACTCCCTGTGGCGTACCCAATATGCCAAATACCAGTAACAATGATGGGTCTCATTCTCCTAACCCTGAAAGAGCCTTGAATATGGCACTTTTTAAAAAATTTCAGGGCTAGGATGAAGGAGACATTACCAGGGCCTGCTCGAGGCAATCGACAAACAACAGTATATAGCTATGGCAAAAATAAACACAAATAACTTGTCTCCAATAATTGATATAAGTAATGATAATAAACTCTAATTGAGCAGATTTAATGTTCTAGACATAATCTTAGAGTTTGATTTTAGGTATTTTACAAAAGCTTATGTATGAAAATCTCGAGAACAGTGGGCCTCAGGTAAGAGTCTCTGTTCATCCAGTATGACAATAGTTGGGAAATAATCACTCTGGACAAGAACTGGAGTGCTCAAAGCAGGTAAAGGGATAAATATAATAACCTTTTAGCATCTGTATTGCAAACCATAATATCCAATATGAGAGTGAGAAAGAGAGAGAGGGGGCCGTGCAGGCTGGGGTGGTGGTGGTGGGGTTAGGGGGCGATGGGTGGGAAACGGAGGAAATTACACTGATGGAGGGATGGGTGTTGCAACATTGTATGACTGAAACCCAATCATCAACAGCTTGTTAGTGCTTGATCTCATGGTGATTCAATGAAAAAGAAAAGAAAAAGGAAAAGAAAAAGGAAAAGAAAGAGGAAAAGAAAAAGGAAAAGAAAAAGAAAAAGAATCCCTTTTTAGTACAAAATCTTCCCCTTGTTGATGTCAAGTTAAAAGTAGAAATAGATATATAAAAGATTATGAAATATATATGTATGCATCTTATAAAATGTTGACTTATATCAATAATACTATTTTGATTTTTATTTGATTTGACTGTTAGAATGTATTTTAAATATTCACATTATTATGCCTGTGTTGATAGCACAGCAGCAGGGTGTTTGCCTTGCATGCAGCCAACATGGCTGACCCAAGTTCGATTCCTCCGCCCCTCTTGGAGAGCCCGGCAAGCTACTGAGAGTATCTCGTTCGCACGGCAGAGCCTGGCAAGCTACCCATGATGTATTCGATATGCCAAACACAGTAACAACAAATTCTCCAATGCAGACGTTACTGGGCCGCTCGAGCAAATAGATGAACAACAGGAGGACAGTGACAGTGACAGTGACATTATTATACAGAACTGTGAATTAGGTCATGAATTTTGAACAAGTGAAGTTTTTTCATTTACTAAGAATTCATTGCCAGCTTCATTAAACACAAAAGAAACATTTTTATTAAATTTCCGTGAAATGAAATGTTAACAAGTCTTCTAGAAAATAGAATATCTATATTTCAACTTAAAATGTATAAATATTTTTCAGACTTTCAAAACAAAGGGTTGGAGTAAGAAGGAAATACTATCAATTTTGGTGTTGAAACCGACTTTTGTAAAGTTATAAAAGAGTAAGTGTATGAACATTTAAAGCAAATGTGTTTCTATCTCTATCTTTAATAACTATTGAAGAAGACATTATTATTCATACACTGTGGTTAGAGTATTTTAAACCACTTTGTTTTCTAATTTTTTTGCCAAGCTATTACAACTTTTATGTGTTTATATATGTTGTAGCATATCAAAATTTTTGTTTTGTTTAGTTTTGTTTTATTAGTGAAACACCATGAGGTACAGTTGTAGACTTACAAGTTGTTGTGCTTGGGTTTCAGTTATACAATGATCGAGTACCCATTCATACCAAAATTTTAAGAAGGAAAATTGTTAAAATACAGAAGCAATTCTTAATCTGTGGTGAATGACTTATATTTATAGTGTATAGAAAATATAACCAAGATTTTATTTCTGAGAACTAACTGTCTTCTTGGGCATAAGCAGAAAATAATTATCATATTAGAATAAACAAATAAATAAAATATCTAAGGGCTTTACAGAATATTACACAATATTTAATGGTATTGAATTTAGTGTGAATTCCATTTCCTTTAACTGAAATGGAAAATCTATGATCATTAGAGATATTGAGGTTTATAATTTGAAAGGTATTTGAATTTTCAAATTGTCATTTTTATATGTTGCCAAATTTAATTATGCACCATGAGTTTAGGCTTAAAATTTCAATACCCCCTGTCACTGCCACTGTCCTCCCGTTGTTCATCAATTTGCTCGAGCGGGCCCAGTAACATTATAAGACTTATTACTGTGTTTGGCATATCAAATACATCACGGGTAGCTTGCCAGGCTCTGCTGTGTGGTGAGATACTCTCGGTAGCTTCCTAGGCTCTCAGAGAGGGGCGGAGGAATCAAAAGCGGAGGAATTGAACTTGGGTCGGCCCAGTTGGCTGCATGCAAGGCAAACACCCTACCCGTTGTGCTATTGCTCCAACTCCCAATACCCCCTAAGTGTTTACAATCTATTTGCTTCAAGTATAAGGTATTATATCACATTTTAAGTTTGTTTTATTTTTATGTCAGATTCTTAAGTTCAAAATTATTACCACTAAGAAGTATGAGGCAGAGTCTCCTGCCCCCATGCCTGGCTGTCCTCACTGGGGCTCCTTGGAGGGGGGCGGGTTGAGTTTCCCTCCCCGCCCCGAGCAGAGCCCCGGCAGCTGAAGACCTCCAGAACCAGCCACAGCAATGCTGAGACAACTCTCCACATGTCAGGACAAGCCTCATGCACGAAGGAACCGTCAGAGGAACCCAGGCATGCAGGTCCCGGGGTTGAGATCTCCAAGCCTGCTTGGATCGGGACTGGGCCTTCTCCACCCAGATTCCCATCTTCCAGTAGGTAGGCATTACACCCAATAGTTGCCACTGGCACCAGGTGGTCCCATCAACGGCCAAGACCCAGAGACTATAAAACCCAGCTCCCAGAAACCCGGATATCTTATTATCTAGTTTTTACTCCAGAGAATCCAGCAGGCTACCGAAAATATCCTGCCCGCAAAGCAGATCTGGCAAACTTCCCGTGTTGTACTCAATATGCCAAATACCAGTAACAATGATGGGTCTCATTCTCCTAACCCTGAAAGAGCATTGAATATGGCTCTTTTAAAATCTCAGGGCTAGGAAGGAGACGTTACTGGTGCCTGCTTGAGGCAATCGACGAACAACAGGATGATCGTGATCGTGATCAAAGAAGTATGAATCATATTTTAACCACTCGCATGTAGTTTTTTAAATGTGTATATATATGTAAAAGAAAGTGAAATATGTAAACAAGGTTCTATAAGAACAGAAATGTGAGAGAAAAAAATCACAAATCAATTTAATATGACCTTATTTTTCTGCATTAAATTTATTCATTCAAAATGCATGGATGTCAGAAAAGTTTTTCCATGGTAAATGATGAATAGTAATCACCGAATTACATAGCATCCTGTAGATATTTAATAAAATTCAATGGGAAGTTGAATTTAGTGTGTACCTTTATTTTTTAAAACTTGCATCTGAGGGCTGAAGAGATAGTACAGTGGTTAGCACACCTGCCTTGTGCTGTGTGTGCATCCAGGTTCTATCCATGGCATCATATGTGGTCCCTGAATCCCATCAGGAGTATTTCTTGAGTGCAAAGCCAAGAGCCATTCCTCAGCAACATGAGGCTTGGCTCTCCCCACAATAAAAAGAAAAACCAAATCAAAATAAAAATGTATATTTTATCCAAGTAGTGAACTACCAAGAGCAGTGCTATTTTGCTTGCGTGTTTAGTCAAACAAATGTCTTGGAACTAATGAGGTCCATATAAAAGTGCATGTTGGATTCAGGTGTGCTTGATCTGCCAGCCTTAATTTTGTATTTCAGACTAAGGTCTAATAAGCTGTCTAGAATATTTAACAACTGGGGCTTGTTTCTTATCCCTGTACAGTTTGCCAAGGAACATATTAATGAAATGCATGACTGTTCAAATAAAATAATGTGGCACAACTCACTGCACAGGAGACAAGAATATATTTACCTCAGGATAATTTATCATTAGTTAATGAAATTAAAAATACAAAATAAAGAAGTATGTTTGAATAACTGACCCTAGCTTTAGAATATGATGGTATTTTAAAAAATAAATAATATATTACTACACACTCATGCTCAAAGTAGTTTAACTACAATAACTAAAATTATAATCAATAACCAAGAAAAATCCAAGAACATATACTGATACATGAATAAGATGATGTGGTATATACAAGCATTACATATGTATCACAATCATGAGCACGATCATCCTGTTGTTCATCAATTGCCTTGAGCAGGCATCAGTAACATCTCCTTCTTCCCAGCCCTGAGATTTTAAAAGAGCCATATTCAATGCTCTTTCAGGGTTAGGAGAATGAGACCCATCATTGTTACTAGTAATTGGCATATTGAGTACAACACGGGAAGTTTGCCGGACTCTGACATGCCGGCAGGATACTTTCAGTAGCCTGCTGGGTTCTTCAAAGGAAAATAGGGAACTGGGTTTTATAGTCTCTGCATCTTGGCCGTTGATGGAACCAACCTGGATCTGGTGGCAGCTGGTGGGTGTGACACCTACCTACTGAAAGATACATATATACTCATCATTAGTAAAAAAAGAATGCATATCTGCAATATGCTTCAATATGAGTTAACCTTATCAATTGGGCTCAGTGAAATAAATCACTTACTAAAAGATAGATACTCTATAATTTCATTTACATGAGGTACTTAGAACATGAAATTATGAAGAGAAAAGTAACAGCAAGGCTTGAGAAAAATGGGGAGTTGTGGTTTAATGAATCTAGAGTTTCAGTTTTGCAAGATGAAAGAAATTATGAGAATAAATGCTGATTATGACTGCACAAAGTGTATGCATTTAATACGTTTGAATTGTGCACTTAGATGGTTAAGATGGTAAGTTTGTGTAATTTGCCATCTTATTATAATAAATGAGTGCCCCAAATTTAAACAACAAATAGATATATTACTTAATAAAACTACTTAATAAAACTAGGATGGAATAATTACTTATTTGAAGACAAAAATTATAAAATTTTGAAGTTAAAATTTATAACCTTCCTATGACACTACCTTGATGTCAAATAGACATCTATTTAAATGATCTTGCATTGTAATATTTCCTTAACTACTAGTAGTTATTGAAATCACTGAAAACATTGGTAGCACTGCATATACAATTTTAAAATAAAATTTATTGATTTATTGTTGGTTTATAGTACTTTATTAATTCATTCAAAATCTAAATATTATTCTATAATTATTATGGAATTCTCCAGTGTTGAAAGCAGAATGATGTGATTGATGCCTTTTTGTCTCGGTCAGACCAATGATGTTGTACTTGATCTTTCTCGCTAGTAACATCAGGTCCTTGATGGATGCATCCGATGCCAGTGTATGTGCATTGAAAGTATAGACAGTCATTTTTGTCCTTCTTTGTTTTGGCAGCCTAGTTCAGCCATGAGATTTTATCAGCCTCTCCTTCCTCATTCTTCTTAATGCTGCCATATTGGTGGCTCTTTCAGGGTCAGGAGAATGAGACCCATTGTATGTACTGTTCTTGGCATATTGAATATGCCATGGTTAGCTTGCCAGGCTCTGCCATGTGGGCCAGATATTCTTGGTATCTTGCCAGGCTCTCCAAGAAGAATAGAGGCTTTTACAGTGGTCTCTAATCGGCGTTGCAGGTGTTCCCATGGTTAAAACCATACTTGAACCCTATCAAATATGGTGCAGTAATCTTGTATTAAATGTCTTATGATGTGTATTAAGTGTCTTATGAAGTGGCTGCGCAGTCTGAAAAGCGTCCTGGCTGGCGGCTGGGTGGTGGAGGCAGTGGAGGTCTGCCGATGAGGTATTTATCTGATACCAATAGGGTGGGTGTTCTGTGGGAATCCCTGTGTCGCTGGAGGGTGGTGGAAGCAGACAGGGCAGGGTAGGGTAGGGATTCTGGTTTTGATACCTTGGTCACCAGAGATTAGTGGGAGCAGGCAGAGGATCTCTGTTCCCGGGTCCCTTGAGCCTGGAGTCCAAGGTCACAGAGTTCCGCTTACCTGGTTCCATGGAGCTTCATTGGTGTGTGAGTCTTGGCCCGAGCATGAGGATAGCATTCTATAGCGAGGCGGTGGCTGGGTAGTGGAGAAACTGTTCCTCGGAACATGAGACAATGAGACAAAAGAGACGTCGGTGGTGTCGGTGTTCTTGTCAACACAAAATTGGCCTTGAGCATTGATTCATTCGAACACCTAACAACCCAAATTGGATGATTACTCTTGAATAGATGTGGCCCACTGCCAGCAGTTTCTATCTTCATTGTCTAAGCACCAACATCCATTGATGATGAAGGAGAAATTGAGAAGTTCTACATGGAGCTGGAGAAGTTCTATAAAGAAGACCACACCTTCTACAAGATCATTGTCGGTGATTTTAATGCCAAGATAGGACAAAAAAGATCAGCTGAAGAACTCTACATTGGGACCCATGGCCTAGAATGGAATAAACAGGGTGAGAGACTGTCTGAGTTCATCATGTCAACCAAGACCAGCATGGTAACTCACAATTCCAGAAGGCCGAATCTAAACATTGGACATGTGAGTCTCTCTGTGGACGGTTCCAAAATGAAATTGACCACATCATATTCAATCGATGGTTTTGCCTGACTGATGTCGCTGTTGTACCAAAATTCCAAATGGGATCGTACTACCATCTTCTTCGTGCAAAATTCTACTTCACGGAACGGGGAGAAAGAGCTGCAAAGTTTAAGAAGAGAACTCCTAGAACAACCACCAATTGGAAGCTCTTTGGTACAATTGCGGCAAAATGGGAAGATGTCATCACTGACAACATTAAAGAGGAATATAATATGACTGCTTCAGCACCTCCATGATTGTGCGAAGAATGCCAAGAGAGAGATAGTCATAAAAAGACGACTGTTTTTGAAAACTCTCGAGCTCATTTGCCAATGTGGCTTGGTGCAAGCCTCAGGCAACCGCAAGCGAACATCCTAGCTTGCAAAGCAGTGCAGAGAAGCAATAAAGAAGACCTCAAAGAGAGAAGAGCAGCAGTGTTTGTGGATGCGGCAGAAGCCGGGAAAAGCATTCATAATGCCCGCCTGTCCTTCGCCAACTACAAGACCAAGATGAATGCCCTCCTACGTGCTGATGGATCTATCACATCTTCCAGAAGGGCAATGGAGAAGATTATCCATGACTTCTACTCAGACCTCTTCGATAACCACGTCCACCTGCCCACATATACCAAATTCCACAGGATAGATATGTTGTTCTCAATATTCTTGCTTCCAAAATCTGACACGCCATTTCGTCAGTAAAGAAGCAAATAGCATCCGACCCAGACAAGGTCAGACTCGAACACCTGAAGAACCTGCCATCAGTACTCATCAATACAGTGGCTTGGCTCTTCACTGGTTTGATTCCAGCATCCCATATGGTCCCCTGACAGGGGTAATTCCTGAGTGCAGAGCCAGGAGTAATCCCTGTGCATCGCTGGTGTGACCCCAAAAGCAATATATATATATATATTTCAAATTTAATTAAATTTACTTTTTTATCTTTAAATATAAAGATTCTTCTTGAAGAAATAATGTGATTTTTGAAATTCACAGATTTTGAAAACAAAAACTCAAAACGTATTGAGAATTTTCAATATTTTGAAGTTTACAAGTTATTAAGTTTACAAATGACGAAGTTTACAAAAATTAATTTAAGTGAAAATCAGCCTGTTTCAGAATTATCTAGGACATTAGTGTAATTTTTCAAATCATATTTGGCCACTTGGATTTCTAAGGCGCTTATTAGATTGTTTTACCTTTTAAAATTTGAGCCTTTGACCCAAAGAATGAAGCTTTACTTGTCTTTTTTTTTCCATGTGTGTTTTGGTGATGGTAGGAGGATGCCAATTTGAAGGAGTCATCTGAATAAGTAATTCTGTAAATAATAATCAAATCTATATACTGTATAATGTCAGAATTTTTCAGCTTCACTGGTTAGAAAGTGTCTTCTTCTAATATTAGTATCATGGTATCATTTAGATAAATAAGTGCCATGAATAAGAGACTATTGTAATTTTCTCTAAACTTTCAAGTTATTTGGTGACATTGTAGGAATGTTAAGATTTGGGGAATTAATACCATTTGACATATTATGGTTGCTATTTGAACTTAATTTCATTGAATTTTGGTGTTGAGCATTACTCAGGACTTACTCTTGGTGTGCTTATGAAGCCTTATGAGGTGCTGGAGATTGAGGTGGGGTTGGCTGCATACACGGCAGATCCTAAACCTGCTTTACTATCTCTGTAGACCCCAACTTTGTTCCATTTTAAACAAATAATAAATTTAATTCAAGTTAAATTAGAATTACTCCTAGCATAAGATTTCCCACCTTTAATAGTAGAATCTATGGCATTATTAAATAAATATTCTTGAATTTATTTTAATGATATGCCTGTCAATGTTCACTTACAATCAGTGAAAGGTCAGTGAATAAGGTTATTCTTTTTAGAACTTATCTGAATAATTTTTCTTATTTATTGAATTAATAGAAGTTTCTTAATGTACCATGAATGAATTTTGTCATGTAATGATGTTCATTAAACTCAATTTTAGGGGGTCATTATCTGAGATAAACATACACAAAAGAGAATATATAAAATTTGTTGGCATTTATCAACAAAAGAACGCTATGCCAGAAAGTTGAAATCTATAAGCGTGACAGAGAAATGGATAAAATTGATATTGCTCTTTTAGACAATATTTTGCTGAGGTAAGCTCAGATTTCATTTCAAATTTTAGTATGTAAGCAGTATCTTCTTTTTAGCAGTTTGTTGGTTGATGCGGCACAATGTTTGTTGACATTATGAATTAGTTTCATAGTTTCCTCTTGCTGTAATTGTCTTCTATAATGATTAAAACTGCTGTTAGGGAAAATTTGTCTAGTACATATTTTTAGAACTGTATTACAAGGTTTAATGAACACTAGTGTTTGTACTCTCAATCTCCCCTAAAAGACAGCAAAATTGGTGAAATATGGAAGAACTATCTTTAGCTCAAAGTTGCATAAGGCAATAAACACAACAAGGTGAGAGGCAGTATTTTTCTTTATCATAATTGAAATGCTCTTTATGATAGCATTTAGGTATCTGAAAAGGAGTCCTCTGAATAAAAAAATTGTCAGTAGAGTCCATTGTTCATTTTTAATGCAATCCTTTATGAAGAGTTCAGAAAATGTAAAGCACAATCCTCTGTCATGATAGCCAATAAATTATTGTATCAATTATCTCACTCTTGTGAAGTGAATCAAGGGATAATATTTACTGTTTTCCTTTATAGTGAGAACTTTGATGAGTAATTTAGGATTTACCTGGTAGTGTGGGTCTGAAATAAAAGTGACGGTCAAAAGTGGTGCATTGAGAGAAGGGGACCTGATGGAAGCTGACTCCTTCAACCATCACCAAGATAGCAGTGAAAGGAATGAAGCCTCTCTGGTATAGTGGGTATCTATAGGGTTAAATACAGAAATCCCAAAGTATGTTAAATATGTTCTAATGTCCTGTGCTGAGTAATTCTTTGTGAGTCAGGCAAGGACTATTTCAATGAAAGTCGAGTAAAATAAAAGAGAAGAAACAAAAAGGGATTGTTGAGTCACTAAAGGATTGTTTTCAAGGCTTATTACTCTTATGATTCAAGGCCATAGATGCTAGGCAGGTCTTGAAGAGTGTAGTAGCTCTGGTCGGGACCTGCAAATCCCAGTATTTGTGTGAGATATTTCAAAGTCATCCCAAGGTCTGCAATTGCTCCATCATTTCCAAATTGATCTCTCTGACTACATTTAATTAATGCCTTCATTTACACAATGAAACCACACCCGTATCATCCTTAACTCTTCTTTCTCTAACCCCTTCACATTCAATCTATCAATAAGACCTGTTTATTTCCAAAACATAACTGAAGTCACTGTCTCTCCCTTTGTATAATTGCTACAAGCTCTCAGC
Source organism: Sorex fumeus (assembly GCF_029834395.1). Taxonomy (NCBI): domain Eukaryota; kingdom Metazoa; phylum Chordata; class Mammalia; order Eulipotyphla; family Soricidae; genus Sorex; species Sorex fumeus. The sequence continues at coordinate 23,132,474 of NW_026606118.1, forward strand.
AATCATTCTCTTTGACTTAAATTAATATGTTAGACTCTTAAATAATTTTGCTCTTTTAACTCTGGGACCAAATTAAATATACATTAAATTCATTCTTCACGTTTCAAACAAAAATGTAAATTTTCTTACAAATATGTCATTTTACCCAAAAGTAACAAAAACCTAGAACTGGTCTTTGGAAAGAGCCTTACAGTGAAAGGGAGGATTAATTGTGGGGCTAAAATGAGCAAAAGACACTGAGACAATGATGGAGGGAAGTGGACACTGCAGGAAGGTGTGTGTAGGAATTGTGTTATACATGGAACCCTATTGTCAATAGTATTGTAAACAATGATGCTGAAAATAAAATAAAAATTAACAACCCAAACCAAACCAAAAGAAAAAAAATTACTCTGAATTGCTGCTTCCAAATACACCAACTAAAATAAAACTAGGTCCTTATGTTGTATGATCTGGCTCTATCTTTTCAAATTCTCTTAGCTCAGTGAGCATTAGTTTGCTTCACTAGCCTCTCTTTTGTTTCTCTAGAACATAGGCAGTTTCCCACTTTGCTATCCCTGTATGTATCTTTTGTCTGGAACTTTCTTTGCTTAGATGGCTAACACTTTCTAGCCTGAGAGGTATCTGCGATCAGAGAACGTATAGTAACCACTCTGCTTATTCTATAACAAGTCCGATTTTTTGAATAATTTTCCTAGAGAATGTACATTTTTTTCTTAGAGAATTCAAGGCAAGAGCCTTATCCTCTGTACTATTTTTACAACTCCTACAATAATTTAATTTAAAACAAGTTTTTCAGGGAACTGGAGATAAGTTACTTGCCTTTGGGGATAAGCCATTTGACTTGTATGCAGCTGACAAGTTTGGTCCATGGCAACGCATCTTGTTCCTTAAGCACTGATGGCAGTTATTTATGAGCACAGAGTCAGGAGCAATCCCAGAACACTGGTGGGTATGGCCTCAAACCAAAAATGAATAGAAAAATAGCACTGTAGCACTGCCCTCCCATTGCTCATTGATTTGCTCGAGTGGGTACCAGTAACGTCTCTCAACAAATTATGATACTTGTTACTGTTTTTGGCATATCAAATACGTCACAGGTAGCTTGCCAGGCTTTGCCATGCAGGTGAAATACTCTCAGTAGCTTGCCAGGCTCTACGAGAGGGGCGGAGTAATCGAACCCAGGCCAACTGCGTGCAAGGCAAATGCCCTACCCACTGTGATATCACTCCAGCTCAGAGAAAAGTATTAAATTTAATTAATAAAGTTTAAGTCACATATTTATAAGGGTAATATTTATGGTGTTGGTATACACAGTTATCACATCTCAACCCATATATGTGGCCTAGATCCCCTACCAGTGTCTGTTTGTTACTTTCAGTCTATCAATTTATTTCCTCTCACTTCTACCTACCTTTTTTGGTGATCCTAATTTGTTATCCAGAGTCAAGGGTTTGCTATTTGATGCTATTTCTTTGGCTTATCCATATGTCAATGATGAATGAGATCATGCTGTACTTTCCTATTCCATCTGACTTATTTAGTCATAGGATGCCCTCCGATACCATCCAAGTTGTAGCCAACTGAAATATTTTATATTTTTTACAGCTGCATAAAATTCTATTGTGTATATAAGCCACACTGTAAAGGCTACTTATCCATTATTGAACATTTGAGTTGTCTCCATATCCTGGTTATTTTGATTGGCATTTTTATCTGCATGAAGATGTTCATCCCTTTTTCCCCAAAACTCTTACTTTTGAAAATAACTGCTTGATTCTGTCTTATGATTCCACACCACAAAGTGATAAAACTGAAACATAATGTCTACTATAATGTAAAATGTACTGAAGTATTGATGAATTGATTTTACAAATAATGCACACAATCCATTAGAACTGAAAAATATTTTTCAACTCTTTGGCCATCTTTCTGTCAGAGAAACAGCCCAGCGCCATCTCTCCAGAAGAACGTGATATCACTGAATATTCCCAGCTGGACTGCTGTTCTGGGCTGATAACTCTGGTCTTCTCAGACTGGGAGAGGGCAGATTCCCTGTTCTGCCTGAAGGCACAGCAGCCTGCAACAATACCTGACACCCTCCAATTTATTAAAGGCTAAGCAACACATGCAGTCTCAAAAAGACTGAGAAGGAACTGAACATCCCAGGTGGGATCAGCCTCCATGCTGAAAACTCTGTGATATTCTCAAAATAGGCCCAGCTAAATCTCCCCATCTTCGCACCACCACCAGTGGAAAACCCAACAGCCTTCACCCACACTCACCATCTTGCCGATAGAAAAATCATCCAGCTCCACATCTCCAAAAGAATATGTTACTGCAGAATCTTCCCAGGCAGACTGGTCCTGGGTGAGAACTCTGTGGCCTTCTCCAAATAGGCAGGCAGATTGCCCCTTCTGCTTGAAGGCCCAGTAGCTGGCTTGCATACTAGACAGCCTCTGACATAGAAATGGCCCAGCTTCCACAACTGAACCTCATAAAACTGCCTAGCCAAATTGTTCCAGATCTATAACTCCTGAACAATGTGGCAGAGTGGGACACCTTAAAATTTCACAGTAATTTCATAGTCCAGTAGGATCACAGTAAATCTGACGAGAAAATTGCTTGGAAGACCACCAAGGTCAATTAGTCTAAAAAGGATCACAGAAAGCTCAACTAAGGACGGTAGATCCTCAGTGACTTTAGGAACACCAGTGTGTGCTATAACAATTATTACAAATTGACTACTTATTGGTCTAAGTTTTGATGATTCCATTTGCCTTTGTGTGTAACAAACAATATGAAGTCAATCTGTTTGTGCCTGCAAGGAGGCAGGTTGGGGTGGTAGGTGGTGTTGGATAACATTGGTCCACTCCTTTTTTCTCTGCTAAGGAGCTAAGGTTACTGAGTAACACTCTTCACAAAGCTCCGAAGCACTCCTATTCATCTTTAACTTCTCCTTTGTACTCTGCTTCCCTTATCTGTTAATCGCTCACTTCCCCTAATCAGAACCTGTGACTTGTAAAGTCAGATTCTTCAGAGATCTCTGGGTTTTGTATTTGTAAGTGAAATAATGCTTCTCTCTTTCCTTTGTGTCCTTTTTCAGTTTGTATAGACACAGGAAGCCAGCTAATGCCATGCTTTTGTTACTTGAGAGTTAATCTATTCCGAATAATAATCACTCCTGAGCATTTGTGCATTTTTTTCAATTTAAGCCTCAATTACACTTAGTTCCTAGCACCCCTAAAGGAGGTGCTATGAGGAACTTGGATGCACCCAGGGCAAGCTGTAAGGACAGTCCAAGTGCCATAAAACTTATCATAAGAGCACAGTCACGAATAGGCTCTGTCATTACCCAAAAAGAATTAACTGGATAATGACCCTGCTCAGGTTAGGAAGGGCTAATCTGGACTGAGGACTGTAGTCTGAGATATGTAACAGGATGTTCCCAGGAGAGCCAGCCATCTTTTAAGCTTCATATATCTCTTACTATATGAAGAGTCACATATCCATACAAAATGACTAGAAAGATTATTAAGGAGTAAATTTAAGATGACTGTTTAAATGGATTTGGACTAAGGAAAGGAGAAATTTGCCCTGAGATAAAATTTGGGCAGATCTCCTAGCAGGATGAAATTTTGTCCTAGCTTCCCAGGAAGAAAGGGCTTTATGTATGCTGATTGTGCTACCTCACCTATGTGTAACAGTTACCCCCAACCTTTGATGTTTTTGCTCTTAACTAATGCTGGCAGATAGGAATGGGGAGTGAGTGAAACTGGATGGGGAGTGTGAGACTGGGATGAGAGGAGTGTGAGTTTGGTATGGAGAGGAGATTAGCATAAACGGCAACTGATCACCAACCAGCTTGGTGGCCCTATTCCCTCATTTCCTCATTCATACTTCCATCCACAATGGCCAGCTGGGGTGGGGAAGTGGCTTATGACCACAGAATGCACGAGACACAAGCCCATACTTTTTGAACTCTGGGGACACTGATGGAAGGAGGGTCACCCTGGTGGTGGATGCTTTTTGTGTAGGAACATTTGAGGCCTGAAAACAGCTGCATTGTAAACAACTTGGTAAATCACAGCATTAAAATTTTAAAAAAAATTAAATAATATTTTTGTGTGTGGTGCTAGGAACACAACCCAAGATTTCACATGTACATTGCATGGGTTTTACCACTTAGCTACATCCCGGTCTCAATTTTTTAAATTATCATTTTATTTTATTTTTGCAGTGTTGGAGGTCAACCCCAGGGACTCATGCATGTAAGGTAAGTGTTCTATCACTAAATTAAACCCCAACTTGTTTTCTAGTTTAAATACTTATAATTGTGTATAGTTTGCAAAATAGAATTCAGAGGCCCAAGTATTTGTATGAGTTGTGAGCATATAATATTATGAGTATTCTTCTAATTTAGTTCTTCTGAGAAAATTCAGAAATTCTATATATGATTTCCACTCTCTCACTAGTCCAATTTGTTCTTTTATCTATTGGGATAAAAGAGAGGGTATGATAAATGAGACTAAGAAAAGGCAGAGTTATTATTCTTTTTTTCCCCAGCAGTGGAGTGCAAAATATTTTCTTGATCTATAGAGACTTTCATCAGTTCACTAAAAATATAGGAAAATATAAATGTGCCTGGCTCTCTCTTTGTTTATCTTATTATGCTTAGCAATACAAACAAAAATAAATTGACCCATTTTCAGCCATTGTCAATGTATTATTAAGGGAAAAGCAAAAATAGTAAATTTTGTGATAAATGTGAATTCTAGGGCTGGAGCGATAGCACAGTGGTAGGGCGTTCACCTTACAAGTGACCAACATGGCCGACCCAAGTTCGATTCCTCTGCCCCTCTCGGAGAGCCCGGCAAGCTACCCAGAGTATCTCGCCCGCACGGCAGGGCCTGGCAAGCTCCCCGTGACGTATTTGATATGCCAGACACAGTAACAACAAAGTCTCCAATGGAGACGTTACTGGGCCCGCTCGAGCAAATCGATGATCAATGGGAGGGCTCTTCAAACGTAATGAATCTATTTCTCTTATTCTTTTTGGTAAAACTGCATTTTAACTTTAGATTTGATGAGAAATTTTAGTGTAGGTTCTTATTTATTTTTTTTCATTGCCTAAGCTTTCATCTTCTATTTTTTTTTGTAATTTGCCTAAGCTTTTGATCTTTTTATAGAGAGAATACTGTAGCACTGTAGCACTGTCCTCCAGTTGTTCATCCCCGTTGCTCATCTATTTCTTCCAGCGGGCACCAGTAACGTCTCCATTGTGAGACTTGATGTTACTGTTTTTGGCGTATGGAATATGTCACAAGGAGCTTGCCAGGCTTGCCATGAGGGTGGGATACTCTCGATTGCTTGCCGGGCTCTCCAAGAGGGACAGGGGAATCGAACCCTGGACGGCCGAGTGCAAGGTAAATGTCCTACCACTGTGCTATCACTGCCTCCTAGACAGCCCCTTTGTGCCCTGTAGCCTGGAGAAGAGAATCATCCTCATCTTTTTCACTGTGAATTCTCCTCGGAGCGCGCCTCCCCCCTCCCCCACCATGTGTTGATTCATCAGGGAGCGAGACCCGGCAGCCAATGACTACCCCAACCTTTACTACTCTGAGCTGTACATCCTCAAAGGCGGCTACAAGATCTTCCCACTGCACCCGAGTTTCTGTGAACTGCAGGACCACCGGCCCATGAACCATGAGGCCTTCAAGGGGAACTGAGGACCTTCCGACCCACAGCTGGACCAAGGAGCGGAGCCGGCAAGAGTTGTGCAGCCGCCTGCAGGAGCAGTGACGGACCTGTCTCCTGCCCGTCTCCTGCCCATTTCGTGCCCATCTTGCTGTAGCCTGCAGAGCCTCCGCAGAGCCTGCTGGAGGTTCAGGGGGTTACCAGGAGAGGGACGGTGAGGACGTCCCACCCTCTGCTCCTGGTCCTCTCCCCTTTCTCTCCAACCCCCACCCCCTGTCCCCACCTAGTGCCTGGAAGAGTCCAGACTGTTATAGAGAGAGAGAAAAAGATGAAAGAATAAACTTGTAAAGAGTCAATCAACCCAAGACCACCTAACAATCTAACAGAGAAAAGACTTGGAGAAAAAAAAATCCATAGATTACACTTTTCCTTCTCCCCTATGAACATGCTAATAGATGTCCCCTAGTTGAAATCCAATTAGAAGATAGATCAAAAGTTTACATAGTTATATAAAATTTGACTTCATGGAGGAGAATAGAGAAGTAGACATGAAAAGGTAATGAAAAGGATGACTCCCATCAAAATCTTTTCAAAGATGTGGCTTTATAAGAATTATCTTATGGTTAAATGATGTATCATAAGATCATAATCATGAGTTCTGTTTTATAGTCGGAAACTGTATACATTTTATTTATGAATTTTTTTAGCCTCCCCTGGTTGTACTCAGGGCTACTCTGAAGAACCATATGAGGTGCTGGGGATTGAACTCAGGTCAACCACATGCAAGGCAAGCACCCTACCTGCTGTACCCTACATGTTCAGCCCCCCTGTTTACCTTTTTAATAATAAAACCTCCCTAACCTGAACTTTGTGATATCTTTCTGACATTGGAATATCTTCTTCTTCATACTTCCCACTTACAAAAGGATAATTACAAAATACATATCTATGTCAGAAAACTATCTTGCTAGTGTTCTTAATTTGAGTGAATTCCAGAGAATATTCTTCCCAATTCTCTAACGTCTACCTTATCCTGAATATTTCATATCTGCTACCAAAATAACCAAGCAAGCAAGCAAGCAAGACACTGAATTAATGAGATGAGTTGGCAAAGGAAAATTTGAAAAGAAACCCTTTGTTGCTGTTGTTAATGTTAAATAGATGCCCAGAGAGTCTATAGACAGAACTGAGATCCTATATACTTGGTGCCACTAGCAGACCTGTAGCTCCTGGACAATCATGATCATGATCACGATCATCCTGTTGTTCGTTGATTGCCTCGAGCAGGTACCAGTAACGTCTCCTTATTCCTAACCCTGAGATTTTAAAAGAGCCATATTCAATACTCTTTCAGGGCTAAGAGTATGAGACCTATCATTGTTACTGGTAATTGGCATATTGAGTATGACACGGGAAGTTTGCCAGACTCTGCCTTGCGGACAGGATACTTTCGGTAGCCTGCTGAGTTCTCCAAAGTAAAAATGAGATAATAAGATGTCCCACAGCCACAAATGCGGCTGTGCGTTTCTGGGAGCTGGATTTTATAGTCTCTAGGTCTTGGCGGCTGATGGGAACCACAAGGCGCTGGCAGCAGCTGGTGGGTGTAATGCCTACCTACTGGAAGATGGGGGATCTGGGTGGAGAAGGCCCAATCCCGATCCAAGCAGGCTTGGAGATCTCAGCCCCAGGACCCGCATTCCTGGGTTCCTCTGCCGGTTCCTTCATGCATGAGGCTTGTCTGGACGTGTGGAGAAAGGTCTCAGCATGGCTGTGGCTGGTTCTGGAGGTCTTAAGCTGCTGGGGCTCTGTACAAGGCGGGGAGAGAAACTCAACCTGCCCTCCTCCAGGGGGCCCTGGTGAGGACAGCCAGGCATGGGGGCAGGAGACTCTGGACAGGTTGACATAATTCTGTGATGTTAAAGAGGGAATCATCCAGAACCTAGACAATTCAGTGAAGGCTGTTTCCCCAAAAGAATGTAATGAATTTACACCACAATTAACTTTGGGTAGAGTCCTACCGCAGTTTCACTACCTTCTTGGTAGAGGTTTACTATTCTTTTAGAATCAATTTAATGTAACTCTACTTATTTTGTTTTATGTTCTCACCACCCTTGTTTTCTTATTAATTTCCTATCTTCTTTTGGATTATTTTAGATTCCATATTAATTTATTGTTTTTTGAATCCATTTATCTTTGTATTACTTTTTTAGTGATTTGTTTAGGGATAAAATATTTATTTTAAACATTTATAATTTAAGAGCTGATATTATACCAACTCATGTATAAAACAGAAATTATTCATTACAGCCATAGTTCAATAGTCTGAGTGTGTGCTCTGCATGAGGAGGCCTGCCTTTGATTCACAGCACTAAAATGGTGTCCTAAGCACTGTGTAGAGAGACTGTAGTGAGGTTGGGGCAATAGCATAGCTGGTACAACATTTGCTTTGTACATGGCTGACCCTGAATTTGATTCCCAGCATCCCATACGGTCCCCCTAGCAGCACCAGGAGTAATTCCTGAGTGTAGAGACAGGAGTAACTGCTGTCCATCACCGGTATGACCCAAAAAGCAAAAAATAAATAAGTAAATAAAATAAAAGAGTGACTGTGGAGCACTGAGCAGAATAACTGTTGAACATCCCTGAGTAGCACCCAAAGCCAAACCAAAATAAAACAAAGAGAAATTTTAAGAATGTGTAGAAATATCCAACCTTCTGTGTTTTAATGTTTACCAAATTTTATATTTTTTCTTCCCTTAAAACAATGGGCTGGAGCGACAGCACAACAGTAGGGTGTTAGCCTTGCACGCAGCCAACATGACCGACCCGAGTTCGATTCCTCCGTCCCTCTCGGAGAGCCCAGCAAGCTACCGAGAGTATCTCGCCCACATGGCAGAGCCTGGCAAGCTACCCATGACGTATTCGATATGCCAGACACAGTAACAACAAAGTCTCCAATGGAGACGTTACTGGGCCCGCTCGAGCAAATCGATGAACAATGGGAGGACAGTGACTTAAAACAATTGAGATATAATTAATATATACATATGTATACATAAGTAAGAAAAGTAAAGTAAAGGCCCTCCCGTTGATCGTCGATTTGCTCGAGCGGGCCCAGTAACGTCTCCATTGGAGACTTTGTTGTTACTGTGTCTGGCATATCAAATACTCTCGGTAGCTTGCCGGGCTCTCCAAGAGGGGCGGAGGAATCGAACTCGGGTCGGCCATGTTGGCTGCATGCAAGGCAGACGCCCTATCCGCTGTGCTATCGCTCCAGCCCCTGGGCTGGAGCGATAGCACAGCGGGTAGGGCTTTTGTCTTGCACGTGGCCGCCCCGGGTTCGAGCCCCAGCATCCCATATGGTCCCCGAGCACTGCCAGGACTAATTCTTGAGTGCAAAACCAGGAGTAACCCCCGTGACATGTATATATATATATATATATATATATATATATATATATCCCCCCTTTGGCTTTGAAACTACTATTGATCAGTAGAACCAGAACCCATGCTGAAGTTTGGTAGGGTTGTAAGAAAACATCTAATCTGCTAGTAAAAATTGTAGTGTCTGATCTTTAAAGACTGTATTCAAAACAACTGTAACGTATGTGATATATAGAGGTACACAGGGCCAATGAGGATATTTATATTACTGGTTTCCTCCTCTGTGAGCAAGGCAAACACCCTGCTTTCTATACTATCTCTCCATCCCCATTTTTTTAGTTCTCTTGAGATATAATAATTGACAAATAAAATTCTAACATATTGAAGTGTACCATGCAAGAATAGGGCTGGAGCGATAGCACAGTGGGTAGGGTAGCCTTACACGCTACTGACCTGGTTCGATTCCTCCGTCCCTCTCAGAGAGCCTGGCAAGCTACAGAAAGTATTCCGCCCACACGGCAGAGCCTGGCAAGCTCCCCGTGGCGTATTTGATATGCCAAACACAGTAACAACAAGTCTCACAATGAAGACGTTACTGGTGCCCACTCAAGCAAATTGATGAACAATGGGAGGACAGTGCTACAGTGCTATTTTGAGATAAAAGTACTTTTTTTTAAAAAAAATTTATTAGTGAAACACCATGAGGTACAGTTGTAGACTTACAAATTTTTGTGCCTGGGTTTCAGTTATACAATTAATGAGTACCCATCCCTCCACCAGTGCCCATTTCCCACCTCCAGTGCTCCCAGTGTCCCTCTCACCCCCCACCCCGCCTCTGTGACAGAGCATTCCCTTTTGTTCTCTCTCTCCTTTTGGGTGCTGTGGTTTGCAAAAGAGGCATTGAATGGCAATGTTTGGTCTATAGACTACTTTCAGCATGCTTCTCCCTTCCTGGGAGGATCCTCCCAACACCCTTTACTTGGTGCTCCCCTCTCTATCTGAGCTGCCTTCTCCTCACCCAATATCTATCTGATAAAGGGTTGATATCAAGGATATACAAAACACTGGCTGAACTCCACAAGAAGAAAACATCTAAAAATCAAAAAATGGGGTGATGAAATGAACAGAAACTTCCCCAAGAAGAAATTTGAATGGCTAAAAGGCACATGAGAAAATGCTCTACATCACTAATCATCAGGGAGATGCAGATCAAAACGACAATGAGATATCATCTCACACCACAGAGACTGGCCCACATCCAAAAGAACAAAAGCAACTGGTGTTGGTGTGGATGTGGCGAGATAAAAGTACTTTTTGTTAAGACTAAATTTTTATTTTTTAATGTTTTATTTAACAGATTCAAATTGTAAGAGGCCTTTACACAAGTCATACAATTTAAATGTACAAACTCCAGTAAGGCTATTACCATTTTGGATAGCTACTACTTATGGGCTTTGAATAGTGACATTTATTTTTTATGTTAATTTAATTTTATTTTGGTTTTTGGGTCACATCTGGTAGTGCTCAATGAAGGAATTTGGGGGACGATACAGATGCTGGGAATCTAACCAGGATTGGCGGTGTTAGCAAGCACCCTACACACTGTACTATGTCTCCAGCCCCTGATGGTGTTGATTTTAATCTAAATTATCCTTTAATAATTGAATTCTAAGTCTGATAGAAGGGAAACCATAGGTGTTCTGGATTTCAAATACTCTCTTTACCTGAGATTCTATTCTTTTTTTTTTTAATTTTTATTTATTTATTTTTATTTATTTATTTATTGAATCACCGTGGGAAAGGTTACAAAGCTTTCAGGTTTAGGTCTCAGTCATGCAAATATCAAACACATTTTCCTTTACCAATACTTATTTTTTACCATGAAGAACCCCAATAAAACCCCACCCCCCACCCCTCCCAGTCCCTGTGGGGCAGATGAATTCTAGTTAACACTCTATCTGCTTTGATTAGATTCATTGTTTCAATAAAAGATTCACCACTATTATTTAGAGTTCCCCCCCCCCCCCAAATCAGACATGCTGAAAAAGCATTGTGAAGTGATTTGCTTTCTACAGCTGGGTTCAAGAATTAAATGTTGGTTTTGGATTTCTGCTATTTTACTTATTGACCCTGGAAGTATTTCTACTGAAAGTCAGATAGTTAAGAAATTGGTTTTTGTGCTCTGGAGTTGTGGCCGTGCTGGAGAGCCGCTAGTGGGGGGCAACTGGTGGCCTCGGTAGGGCGTGAAGGACGGACCGAAACACCCCCCTTCCCATGAGGTTTTAGTCGTCCCCACTCCCCCGGCTCATACCTGCTGTCCACAAGGCTCCCATGCAGCCGCCATCTTTCTTTCCAGAGAGGAGAGGGCGAATGTGGCAACACCCTTTCCCCTCCAGCAGACTTGATGGCCTGGATTAACGCATAGCCCGTTCACTTTTCTGCTCCAAGCTGCTGGGTTCTGCATTAAATCCTTGTGTTTCTGGGGCTGTGGCTGTGCTCGAGAGCCGCTCGTGGGGGGCAACTGGTGGCCTCGGTAGGGCGTGAAGGACGGACCGGAACGCCCCGCTTCCCATGAGGTTTTAGTCGCCCCCACACCCCCGACTCATACCTGCTGTCCACAAGGCCCCCATGCGGCCGCCATCCTTCTTTCCAGAGAAGAGAGGGCGAATGGAGCAACACCCTTTCCCCTCCGGACAGACATGATGGCCTGGATTAACGCATAGCCTGTTCACTTTTCTGCTCCAAGCTTCTGGGTTCTGCATTAAGTCCTTGTGTTTCTGGGGCTGTGGCCGTGGTCCAAACTTAACTATGATTTTCAGAGAGAAACGTTGGGTGGTTTACGAGATTCTATTCTTTAGTGTTCCACTTTGCCTGAATTCTTGAGAGATTTAGCCACCTATATTCATTTGATTACGTGTGTGTGTGTGTGTGTGTGTGTGTGTGTGTGTGTGTGTGTGTGTAGGGGAGGGCATGGGGGATACTTTTGCTTTCTATGAGAAATAACATAAGCATTTCATTTCAATAAATATAACAGAAGCAAGTATGTGATGGGAGTTTAATTAGTTTCTAGGTAGACAGTATCAAAAATACAGACAAGGTCTGAGAAATCTTTATTGTCTTGTCAGCATCACATACTGCTTTGCACAGGAAAAAAAATCTTGAAAAAGAGCGTGAAAAATTCCCCTGACTTGGGCATGGGAGATAGCTCAGCGGCATTATCAGTCTTACACGTCCAGAACCCACGTTACCATCTCAGCACTAGATGGTGACCCAGATATAACTGGGTATGGCCCTACAGATCTCCAAACACCAGCACTTGTGATCCTGGTGGCTTCTGAGGAGAGTTGGGGTGGTCCTGATGGTCCCCAATATCACTGGGCTGGAGCAGTGTCACATTACTGGGGCTAACCCTGAGCTCAGTGTCACCAAAAGTAGCACCTGGAGTACCAGTCTGCTACTTGGAAGATTCTTCCTCCTGATAAATCCCTCCTCATCAGTTCCTGTTCATGGGAATGTAAACTGGTGGAGCCATTATGGAAAACAGTAAAGACATTTCTTCAAAAAATTAAAATCGTAATTCCATATAATCTAGCTTTAGGGAATTTGCCTATGGAATAAGACATATATTTGAAGAGATATGTGCACCTATATTCAGTTTTTTATTGTTCACAATATCCAGTGCAACTACATAGAATCTATCGTGAGAAAGATACAAAACAGCCCCTGACATTCAGAAACACGCCTGAACTCAAGGTATGCTTTGGTGTCTGTTGAACTTGCAGTTTACAGCCTCATATTGTTAACACCAGATACAGTCATACTGTGACCATGGCAGATCAAGAAAAATAAAATCAGTGTGTAGTCATATCCTGACAGAGCTTGTTCAAAATCCGTGCAAGTTCTTGTTTCCAGCAGCTCATTATTCTGGCGAAGTAGGAATTTAACCAATTTAGCCAATTTAATGTTTGTTTCCTTTTCTTCCTTATAACACTCAATTCAAAGCCAATCCATTTCCTCAAATCCTCCCCACTAAATCACCTAAGAAAAGCTCCAATCTTATAATAACTCCACTCTAATTCCTTTTATACAGAGTTACCCACTGGGTCTACATGATGTGTCTTAGTCCAAATGGCAATAAATAAATCCTGATGTCCAGAAACTCTAACTTTATTTCTTGTAGTCTTTGACTGGAGATCATTGAATAAGCTATGTTTCTCCTTTTTTGGTTTTTATTTTGGAGTTACACCCAGCCTTGCTCAGTTTACTTCTAGTTCTGTGCTCAGGAATCACTCTGTTGGTGCCACACAGGCAGTGCTAGGATCAAATCTTGGTTAGCAACTGGCAAGTCAAACAATTTACCCACAGTACTATCTCTTCTACCCAGGCATTTATTTATTTTATCCCTAGTGAAAGCAAAACAATAACAAAAAATTATTCAAGGAATACAACCAAGTAGCAACCTATAAACTTCATCCACTCTTTAGGGACATAATTTCTTTTCCCCTCACCTTTTATTTTGGGGACTAATACAAATGACAGTAACAATGAGGAGTCCAGAGACAAGTAATCAGCTTGACATCATTATCACCGAGATGCAGTTGACATTGTATGAGATATCATGACACTCCTCATGCTTTAAATACATTAACTGGCTCCATTTTGACAGAGTTAGTCCTAAGTCTCTGATTAATGAGTATGCCTTGATGCTTCATGTAGCTCTGTGTGTGAGCACACTTACTCTCACCTGTCCTTTAGCTTTCTCTGATTTTAATCATTGATGATTTCCTTCAGACTGTATCAGGCAAAAATTGGCCTTTGTTCTGATAAAGAAATCACCTTTGCTTGTGGCTATTTCCTGGCTATTAAACCAATGTTGAAGTTTGAGATAAGGCAATTTATTCTGCTACTTGAAAATGAAAGGAGAAATTTCATGTGGTCTTTGTTAAAATGTTGCCTTTCCTCTCTCTCTTTCTGTGTATATATTTATGTATATATATAATGTTTTAGTAAAAAGTATGTCAGATATGTGTATATATTCTATTATTTATTTGAAAGCTAATCTTTCTTGAGTGAGGAAATATTCATTATTCAGTTAGTGAGAACTGTGTGTTCTGAATAATTAGCAGTATTCCTTGATTCCTTGTAATCTACTGGTACTTTGTTGAATGAATGAATAGGCAAACTTTGTTACTTTCCCATTACCTCTAAAGCAAAATTAAAAAAATCTATCTGTGACTTACATGCTTGATACAGTTCAACAAAATATATGATCTAATCTCAAACCCTAGATTTTTAAACAGTGTATCTTTGTACTTATAGTTTCTTTAGCTGAAATAACCACTCATTGTTAAATAAACCAGTTTACAAGTCTCAATTCAATTGTCCTTTTCAAAATGGTAGTCTTCTCTGCTATCATAAGTAAAATTACTTCTCATACTTATGTAACTGTGCTTTTGGTTAGAATATGTACTAATATCTAATATTCTTATTTATTTACCTATTATTCTTTGTACATTCAGTTTTTATCTCTAAGGAGTCAGTTCTAAGGGCAGTATACTTCTTTGACATGTGAATAACTGTCCAAGAGTCAGCCATGGAATTAGAATTTGGTCGGTCCTTGAAAAATATTTATTGACTTTATAAATGAAAGAAATTAATTTTGTTGCTGATTAAGGAATTAATCTTCATTTGGCTAAAGCTAAAAATAAGTGCAGATGACTGAACTATTTTGAGAAACACATTAGATATTTCAGGGAACATATGAAGAAAGAATCTTAAGAACTGAGATTGACTCAATAATGAGCTTTTGGAGGATGATTTTAGAGTGGGTAGATATTGCACTGGGCTTGAAATATAGGATTTAATACAATGTAGTATAACGTAATATCAGGCAAGAAGAATAGTACAAAATATGCCTGTATCGAAAATGGCAATAAGTTTATTGGAGAGTCCTACATCCCAGAGGGAAGTGTAGAAACAAGCAAGGATTAAGGAATAGTTGGTGTCACGTTGTCTATAGTTTGAAAAGCATTCCTTAGTTGAATTCTTGGTGCAAGTTAAGGGCAATCTTCAACTTTAGTAAAAGTCAGGTTTTTTTTTTCAGATGAATAATAAGAAAGAGCATTGGAAAATTATTTGTTGAAGGATAAAAATATTTCGAAGCATGTTAGAGATTATATATTGGAATAGAACTGGAGGAAAATTGTGAAGAGCTGAATTAATGTCCTGAATGTGGAACTAGAAAGATGAAAAGTGAGAAAGATAATTTTAAGATAAACTGAGCACTCAGTATATTCGATGAGGTTACACGAAGTTGTCCTAGGTACTTATTCTTTGTTTTAATAATCGCCTGTATATAAGACTTCTCACTGGTGTAATTAGTTCTTTCATAGAGAGAAACCTATGAAGTGGAAAATTACTTGATCTAGCGAGAGAGCAAGGGCATTCTGACCGAGACTCAAATTTCAAAGAAATGAACTTGAGAACTACATAGTAAAGAGAAATTTGCTAGAATTATCAGTTGTTGAGGAATGTTCTAATCATGTGGGGTATACTAACAAGATATATTTAGAAATTGATCTGAATTATGAATCCATACTGGGACAGAATTTCATACTGATGGCAGAACTAAAATCCAATAAATAATTTTGTACTTACCTCTTCTTATATAGACATGGTCTGGCAGTAAATTATATGGTGTCTCATTTTGGTATTTTTTTGAGAAAGCTTTACTTGTGGAAACTAATATCATTCAAATGGAATCAATAATTAAAACAACTACTGTTGCATATTATAACATTCCATAATTCTCTGAATCCATTATTGATGAACAGACTAATTCTCATATTTAGGACAGCCTACACATAATCTTTCATAAATGAAATGCTTTATGAAAGCATTTTTACTTTGTAAGTCTAAAATTCCACAGTTGTTTTGGGCTTGATCATGAATATATGTTTATATATGCGCTCATGCATATATATATACAGATATATGTAGATGAATATATGTATAGGAATGGTAGTGGTAAGCTTTTATCGACATTAGAATAAAATGACTTATTAAAGTATTAATTGTGCCTAATATTCTAAAGATCAGATATTTAATAAACAACTCTTTCGTAGAACAAATGTCTATTTTATGCACTTAAAATTTAATTTACCATTATGATGGTAGTAATAAAAAAGACTGTACTTAAATATATACAAATCCCAGTTAAACTTCTTTACTCTCTTTATTGTTTGATTTTACTGATATCTTAGCATTTCAAGGTTTACTGTTATTTGCTACCTACAGTCAGTATTTAGTTTGAATGACTTTATCAACTCTGCATACATTTTAATCAACTCATCCTATGTAGGAGTATAGTTCAAGTTCAATTCTATTAAAGAATTCACTTTGCCATTAAATTCACCTCTCAATGAATATGGTGTTAAATATGGTGTTTTGGAGAAAATCCATATTACTGAACACTCACTGGTGACATGAATTATCTCTAGAAGATTGTGTTGTGATTCAGTGCCATAAGTTATTTGGACAGCTCTTACGGTAACTCTGCTTTACTCAGCAACACCTCATAAGTCACTGCTGTCAACTGAAATGGTGGAGGGAAGTCCCCAGATCCTATATGCCCTTATCCATTAGTACTCCTTCTGTTCTTTCCAAAGAGAAAAAATTTCTCTCTTGGTAATCACTTTTAGAATTTTTCTTTCAACTGCTCAGTTTATGTTTTGCATTGTTTTGGATCCAAAACTCTTAAATAGCTTCTTGAAAGAAGCAAAAAGATTCTGATCTGTTCACTACTCAATGTATTTATCTTCCACCTCTCTAGAACAAATATCTGAATGAAGATATCCCTATTTGCAACTTGATGAGGTCATTCAAGAATGGTATGAGTCACATCATTAAGCTCTGTTCAAAATAGTAGGAGGGCATACAAGAGAAAACTCTTAAATGCAGGATGCAGACTTGATACAATTATCTGTCATTTCAGACAAATACCAGAAGATGGCAGTCCTATTTGTTCAGGACTTTATGAATTTTGTAAGACCCATGAGTCCTCTTTGGTTTCAGCATGATCATAGCTCATGAAGAAACCCAGAAATTAGTTTTTGTTACTATAGAAACCAAACAGAATGGATAGGGGTTTTTTTCTATTTAAAGAAACAGTTTCAAAAATCATGAGAAAACAACAGAATGCTAGAAAAAATGTGTGTGGCAAACTCTTCATTTCTCCCCATAATTGAAGAAAAAATAAGTTAATTATTCTCCATACTATGTTGCGTACATATGCATGTGTATATATACATACATATATGTACAAATATGTGTATGCATACACACACACTCACACACATATACTTGCAGAAGGGTTCTCAGGCAGTGCTAATGGGACCAAGGTTTCTTCTAGATGATTCTTGGTCTACTGGGCTGTAGTTCAATGAGAGAGCCTACAGATGTGCTGCTGCTCAGACCTTGTGGCGCCATTGATTACTTAAGTCACCATGATGCTGATGATCTTGGGTCTTCAGGGTACACCCAGTGATTATTAGGGGACTTAAAAGCACTAGGTATTAGAGTCTGTGATCTAAGGAACCAGAGCAACACAAATGCAAAAGTTCAACAGAGCCTTATTTCCGCACCAAGCACAGAGTACAGATACTGAGTGATCAGTCAATTAGGGCTGTCTCCCCAGAGAGTGAGTGAGCCCCTACATCTTTGAGCCCCCTTTCTACCCAGAACTCCAACTGTCAACTGACCTATTCCTTGATTGTTGGGTCTCTAGGCGGTTAGGAACTTTCCGGCAGAGAAAGCTCAGAATGAGCTGCCTTTTTATGGGTCTGTTATTTTAGTTATTTCCTTCTCTCTCTCACTGGTCTCCCAGCTGCTGAGGTTGTTAGTCATTCCTGCTAGGTGGACCAAACACTGGGAATTGAACAAACATTGGCTGTATGTAAGGCATCCGTCTTCACTCCTATTCCATCTCTCTGGTTCATTTATATATTTTAAATAGTAATATATTCAAGTTAAGTTTTGAAATGCTCTGTTGACTTAAATTAATTCAAATTCTATTGTTATAAGTGAGGTAAGCAAGTATAAAGTACTAATAATCTGTTTCAGTAGAACAACTGTACAATGAGACTGTGTGCTAGATTCAGAACAATATATTGTATTCAATCCTCATTCAACTCAAGATGTTACTAGTTAAGACAAATTTGAAATTGACTTTTTGTTGCATTTATTTACTATGTCACTAACTGTAACGATCATTTGTAGATAATCCAATGACTATATCTTACATTATTCATGCTGTATCATTTTATGCAGGATTTGATGAGTTTATGTTTATTACTTACTAATTTACATGAGTTCTACTAACCCATGAATATAAGCTATGCATACAAAACTACACCACAAGAAAATATATATTTTTTATTTCCAGATAAGTAATCATATCTCATGATTCAAAATAATTGATGATGAAAAAATGCGAAAAATAAAGAAAAAAATAATTCATGATGGAGAGATGTTCTATAAGAAAGAAACTGGTCCAAATATCCTATATAATTATTAGGCCTTACTTTATTTTTAGCCTCTGAAATCTTCCTTTAGCCTTACCTGACCTATAACCCTCAGGTAAGAGTTTTAGTTTATTTGATCTTTCTTGAGCCAATATGAGATTGGCTGTTCTGTTTCTGACTTTGGCATCTGGTTTGATAACAAGTTTTTTGTCACTGTTGTTTTTAACATTCCTTCTTTTTTTTTTATTGGTGAAACACCATGAGGTACAGTTGTAGACTTATAAATTTTTGTGCTTGGTTCTCAGTTATACAATGAACAAGTACTCATCCCTTCACCAGTGCCCATTTTCTACTACCACGGATCCCAGTATCCCTCCCACCCCTCATCCCTCCCATCCCACCCTGCCTCTGTGGCAGGGCATTCCCTTGTGTTCTCTCTCTCCTTTTGGGCATTGTGGTCTGCAAAAGAGGCACTGAGTGGCAATCATGTTTGGTCTATAGTCTACTTTCAGCATGCTTCTCCCATCCTGGGAGGATCCTCCCAACACCCTTTATTTGGTGCTCCCTTCTCTATCTGAGTTGCCTTTTCCCCTGGTATGTGTGGCTGGCCTCTGAGCCATGGAGCAAAATTCCTAGTACTAATCTGGGCGATTCTTGGGTGTTAGACTTCTATTTTGTTACTTTATGTCCCCCAGATGAATGCAGTCTTTCTATGTCTATCCCTCTCTTTCTGACTCATTCGTTAACATGATACTTTCCATGTAGTACCACTTGTATGTAAATTTCATGACTTCATCTTTTCTAACCGCTACATAGTACTCCATTGTGTAAATGTACCAAAGTTTCTTTAACCAGTCATCAGTTCTTGGGCACTTAGGTTTTTTCCAGATTCTGGCTATTGTAAAGAGTGCTGCAATGAACAAACAAGTGCAGATGTCACTTCGACTATACTTTTTTGCCTCTCTGGGATATAAGTACTTTTTAAATTTTAAAATATTCAAATACAATAAATTTTGCTGTAGGGTGATTGTATATATATACATATATACACATATATGTGTATATATATATATATATATATATATATTGCTTTTTTGGGTTACACCCGGTAATGCACGGGGGTTACTCCTGGCTCTGCACTCAGGAATTACCCCTGGCAGTGCTCAGGGGACCATATGGGATGCTGGGAATCGAACCCGGGTTGGCCGCTTGCAAGGCAAACGCCCTACAGGCTGTGCTATTGCTCCATCCACTGATTGTATATTTTTTTAAAATGTTTTGCAATTTAAAGCAAACATTGAAAACAACAAATATTTGTATAATAGATGAAAGTTTGGTGAGGAGTAAAAGAATAAGAAGTCCAGCAATTTCAAAGGGTAAAATGTCACCAGATGCACAAAATCTCTCAACATAATGTTTTCTTTTAGTTCTACTTCTTCCTATGACATCTTAAAACAAGGTTTTCAATACTTATATCTTTTTGATTAAAGCTTCAAAAAAGACTACTCCATACAAAAATAAAGAAACATTTTTGGTTGAGAACATATTAAAAACCCAAAACCCAGAAAGAGTAAGAAAGCAACAAGGATAAAGGGAGAAATTTCTTTTTTATTTTTGATAATTCTCAGTGACTTTAAAAAAAACGCAGTTTGGATCCATATATTATGATTGGGAATTAGGTTGACCTCTCTTCTTTCTTAAATGCAAAATTTTATAGTTGTAAAGTTCTGCTGCTTTGGCTCTTTCTTAAGTGGCTGGCCACCTAGTATATTTAAATGAAATCCTACATGTTGGATTTAGAGTGATTCCCTGCATCCTTAAAACAAGCTAAGAGAGTTAATGCTATGCAAAGGTGAACAGCTGTAAAAAATCACACTTTACATTATTTAAAAGAATTTCTACACATGAGAGATTCTGTTCTCTCTGTTGCCTGTGCATTTTTTAGTGCACAAAAACTATTTTTCATCATTTTATGTGTGTGTGTGCTAAAGAAATTATTCATTGAATTTCAAATAAACTTATTTTTACTAATTTTATTCAAATAATCAACATTTATTAAATTCCTTCTTAATTTAATTGTTTTAAAATGTTTTATTTAAATAACTTATTAAAACATTTATTAAATAAATTATTATATTGTCAATAAGTGGACTGCATGACAATTGTGTGTCAGGGTTAACCAAATTCTGATGTGGAGCAAATAAGGCATTTACCATAATGTGTTTGCACTTGATAAGCATTGTCCTACATGTTATTTAAAAAAAAATGATTCACACTTGGCTCCGGGGTTACTTACTGTCTTTGCACTTGTATCTCTCCTGGTAGGCTCAGGGGACCATATGCGATGGCAGTGACTGAAACCATGTCAGCCTGTGTGAAACAAGAGCCCAACCTGCTGTACCATCTCTCTGGTCTGCAGTGGCCTCCCTGTTGTATGCACAAAAAGTCACAGGTTTGAGTGAGAGCAGAAATAGAATGAGGAGTAGAACATTTAATCAATATTTAGATATCAAATCCTGGATAAGACAAGTTCTCATACAGTGTGAGAAAACACTTAATTTTCTGAAAAGATAGGTAAAACTATCACTGCTTCACATAAGTTTTAGAGGGTGGTTAGATTTGCTTAATATTACATATATGGAACAGAAAAATCTGAATCTGAACTTGGGACTTACATGACCCTATTCTCACTGTGCACAAATCAACTGGAAGTCGATGTCATGAAATTATACTCCTTGACTAATTGCTTGCTGTTTTCTGCCTAAAGTTCCTCTTCTACGGTAGGATAGTGGGCTCATTAGCTCCTGGTATTTATGAGGTCAGTCTGTGGCATGAGGATGAGTGTGAGGAAACCATAGTTAATGAGAGTAAAATATTATTGTATATATGAATTCCTGGACTATAGCATGCTTCAGAGGGAAGGTTCCTGCTTATGAGAACATTTTTCAAGATATTAGAGTGGTCTTCTAAATGATTTCCCAAGATAGTGCTCCAGTAATCTTAAAATGTGATAATTGTTGTTTCTAGCTTTCCTGGCATGGTGGAATTCTTCTTAGATATAATAATATCATAAAAGTCTTTTTAAACCACCAAAGAACTAAAAAATTGTTTATGTATTTTTATCAGCTGTCATTCTTTTCTTTTTTTTAAAAAAAATTTGAATCACAGTGTGACACACAGTTACAAAATTGTTAATGATTGGATTTCAGTCATATAATGAATGTTTCAACACCCATCCTTTCACCATTGTACATTTCCCACCACCAAAGTTCCTGTTTTTCTCCCACCTCCCCTTAACAGGTGTCATTATTTTCACACTGTAGATTTTTATTAGCAATTATTTTGAAAAGAAAGTAATTTTTCCCTCTCCTGGTGGTGTACTGGTTATGATTTGAAACTTCCTCACACTTTAGATTTTTTACTGTTCGCTGACTCCCACTTTTTTGTTCTTAGTATATACAAACATTGTCTTTCCATACCATGCTTTTTGCTTACTCTGTTCCTTTGATGTTTTGCTCCATGGGCTTTATGTTAGTAGAGTTTCCTACCTACATAAAGAAAAATTGGTCAGTAATATGTACAACTCATTCATTAAAACCATATTCCTTAATTGAATTGGTTTATGGATATTTCCAATAGAGCCCCATAAATGATCCACAAAAGCCTAGGCAAATAACAAACCATTGAGAGAAACTTAATGGATGATAATCAAATTTTGGGAAACCTGGCATAATTCATTGTCTATGAAAGTTTATCATTTCATGAAGCATGTTAGAACATAAAGCATGTTAGAAAATAGGGTGTTACCTTATTGTGAGTTAAAGAGAATTAATTCTTCTCTGGAATTCCATTTCTCTCATAATTTTTTCTCAAATTTTGCACTTCTTCTGAACCTTCTGAAAGATTAATCCCTAGAATGAATCTCCAATACTGTGGATATCAATGACATGTGGAATTCATCAAATTAAAGTGCCAATGTTAGAAGTAAGCAGAGACAAGGAGATAATAGATGCAAAAGAAGACGTATATTCTAGTCAACTGGGAAAGTGGAGAATTTTCATTTTATAACACTTATGATTATGTTTCTAAATTTAAAATATCAACTAGTATGGAGTCACTGAATATATTATCTTGGTATTGAAATATGTATTTTAAGTACAGGAAGATTAGTGATGCCCCTTCTTCAAAAATGGCCACTTGATTTTCTCCCTGCCCCAATGAGACCCCCAGTCTCCGCCCACGAACGGCCTCTCTGGCTCCTGATCAATCTGCTTAACGACCATGATCCCAGAGACTCAGGAACAAATCTCAGAACCCAGCAGGTTTTAGCAGAAATCCTTCCAGATTTAATTGTTAAAATTTTGGAATTCCAAAATCATGCAGCCACTACTGCAGCCGCGCAACATCATATATTATTCATAATCAGCAATTGAAAACAAATTATCTATGGTTGCCTTTTTGGCAGATCTGAGTGTTCAGGTAAAATCCCAAATAATAATGGTGGGACTGGTGTCGAAATATTGAATGTAATCAAAGTAGAGAGAGAAAGAGTAATGTGGAAATTATCTGCCCCACATGTAGGGGGAGGGTGTGGGATGGGGGGTATACTGGGGTTTTTGATGGTGGAAAATTGACACTGGTGAAGGGACAGGTGTTTCATCATTATATGACTGAGACTTAAACCAGAAAGCTTTGTAACAGCTCTCATGGTGATTCAATAAATAAATTAATAAAAAGGAAAAATAAAAGTAAGCTGGAGTTCATGCCTAATTCAATCAAGCTAATCAATGGCTGAATAAATAGCAATACTCCTACATTTAAAAAGAAATGGCCACTTGAATGAAGAGCTAGGCATAAGAACTAGAAACAGGTACCACACTTAGAAACTTGAAATCCTTAGGAAAGACGTGCTTCAGACAGGGAATATATTGAGAATCTGGATGCACTTATACTATAGCGGATATTGTGAGGGTCTCATGAACTTTTTCTTAAAGTAGAAACAATAAAAGGTGGCATTGAGAAAAGAATCCTGTCCCTACATCAGAGATTCAATATCTTAGAAAAATAACAGTGAAAGCCAGATTGTGTTTGGCAATATAGTTGTTTACTTAAAGTGGTTATTTCAATGCCACTAATATATCTGGTGTGTCTATATTATCTTTCTATCTCAGTGTCATTCTGTTTTGTATGTAATCATGTGACATCTCTCTTAATCAGAAAAGTCAGTCTTTCCTTAAACAATAAACTGCTGCTGTAGGTAATGCCAGATGCATCCTTGTTTTCTTATTTGGACAGTGATTCTCAAAATCTCCCTCTTTGAAACAAAACAGAGGGGAAAGTGGTTGTGAATTACTATTAACACAAAATCTCTTTACTGTTTTGATCAATAAGCTCCCTTAATCAACCTCTTCTCGGTCTCCTCCCTATGAGTAGAAGCAACTGAGGCTGCATAATAACCTAATAATATAATAATGTGTGTGTATGCTTAGGACAAAATATAAACTGCAAAGAGATATTTTATAATTATTTTTCATAGATTGATAAAGTCATAGCAGAAGGCACATTGAAACAGTGTTTTACTAAAATAAAATTTGGAATAATTTTAAACACACATGCATACTGGTATTTATAGTATCCCTTCTTATCCTGTTGGTTGGTAAGGCAAGATAACCAGTAACTCTGAGATGAAAAATATCCATCAAATTTATTTAAATATAAATGGAAAAATGCATTGTTCTTTTTTATCCATAATTTAGTTTTTGGACAACCAAATATGAAATTATTTATGTCATTAATTGCGAATAATCCTAAGAACAGGTTCCTTAGCAAAGTAATTGCAGCTTAATAATCAGAAATACTTCTATCTAATATTTTTATATTACATTGTCCCTACTTTATACATTGTTTGATAATTCACCAATGGGCATTATTCTTATACCCATGTTAGAGAGGCAAAATCAGGGTACAGTGATTTTACATACTTCTTGAAGGTTATGAGCTATGGAACTGAGATTTTGAACATATTCAGAATAAAATTACAGTCAAAACTCTTAATCACTGTACAAAACAGCAATGACAAAATTGGAGAGTTCATTGTTATGTTAAATAACAAGCAGATGTGAAATGCTTTGAAACTTTTGGAAAGGAAGAATAATACATAAGAAGTGGTTGTATGTGATAATAAACCTTTTCATAAGACTAGAATAATTAAATGTATAATTTAAATGATTAAGCTATAGCAATTAGACGGTGAAAAATAGACTGTTCGATCAATGCAATAGAAGAGCTATCACAGAATCAAAGCCCATAATGTAGCGCATGATAAATGAATTCTGATGAATCAGGTGAAAGAGATGAATCATTCAACGTGCACTGTTGAGGGTATTGGTAAACTAATTTAAAGAATCCATTTTTATTTCCCTTTACTGTATCTCATCAAAATAAGTTATAAAAGAACAAAAGAGATAAACATAAAATGAAAAACTAATATAACAGTGAATATTAACCTAAATTTTGAATGAGAATTATAAATATGAATAAAATGTCTAAAAATTATCAATATATCTTACTGCATGCAAAATTCACGTCATTAGAGCTAGACAAAACTGAATTGGATGAAAACTATGGAAATGTACTTAAAATACATTTGAAATGTGAGAGATTATTAGTATTCTAGGTTAATAAGGACATTAGACCATCTTACAAAGGAGAAAATGTCCTGAAATAAATCACAGATAATTGGACAAGGCACATGAACTACTCACAAAAATAAAAAGATAAATATCTAATTAATTTTGGAAAGACATTGCTCTTACTAATAATGAGTAGAAACTTCATAATTATGATATAGCATTTCCAGCAAATTAAAAAGATGTAAAACATCAACAATTATCCAACTACTCAATGTTAATAAATATTAAATGGGAGACAAGTGTTTTTGAAAGTCAAATTACGACCTTCATCTAACTTATTCATGTCTTGGACCCAGACATTGTATTTATGAGTATATATATATATCATATATATATGATACATCATTTGTAGAGCATAAAATGTTTGTAAAATAAGTATTCGACATGTTTTAGTTTTATTATGGCAAAAATTAGAAAATACTTGAATATCTCAGACTCACCATGACATATCTATACAACAGAAAAATAAATACTGTAACATTTTGTTATTAGAAACTAATTCTTACATTTTATTTTGTAGGGCATTTGCCTTGCATGCGGCCATCACAGCCAACCTGAGTTCGATTCCTCCGCCCCTCTTGGAGAGCCCGGCAAGCTACCGAGAGTATCTCTCCCGCACGGCAAAGACTGGCAAGCTACCCGTGATGCAATTGATACGCCAAACACAGTAACAACAAGTCTCATAATGGAGACGTTACTGGGCATGCTCGAGCAAATCGATGAACAACGGGAGGACAGTGCTACAGTGCTACTATTTTGTAATAGTAAATAGTAAATAGGTGATAAACTAGATGGTGATAGACTCACCTAGTGGTTTTCATGGCTTACTCCTTCCATGCTCAGTTATTATTCCTTGGATGTTCAGGGCAGCATCAAGATAGACCAGAGGTGTTAGACCAGACCCAGTGGTTCTCAGGACTTATTCCTTCCATGCTCAGTTATCATTCTTGAAGTTCAGGGCAGCAGCTGTGGTACCAAAGAGTAAACAGAGGTCATCTGCACTGTAGCATTGTAGCACTGTCCTTGTTCATGGATTTGCTTGAACGGGCCCAGTAACGTCTCCATTGTGAGGCTTGTTACTGTGTTTTGCGAGATACTCTCAGTAGCTTGCTGGACTCTTCGAGATGGTGGAAGAATCGAACTTGGGTCGGCCTGGTTGGCCACTTGCAAGGCAAAGACCCTACGCGCTGTGCTATTGCTCCAGCCCAGGGGTCACCTGCTGGAAGACAAAACACCTTAACCCTTCTACTATTTCTTTGGTCTCATACTTAGTTGTATCATTTCAAACCATCATTTTAAGTTGTATCTGTAACTTATTTGCTAAATTGGTTACATATCTAATAAATTATTTCAGAATGTTGCATGGCAAAGTTGGAGGCCATAATTATTATTGTTGTTGTTCTTGCTACTTGCTGTGAAAGGTTTCACTCATGAGTGGTATGTGCCCTGCCACTGTATCATATCCCTGGCCTCCAGATTTGGACAAAGAAAAATTATCATTTTTCAAAGCAAAGGCTCATTTCTTATTCTAGAGGAAATTCCTGTTTTTAATTTCTGTTTTTATTTTTTGAAAAGAAGTGAGAGGAGAAGACATAAGTAAAATAACAAGGGTAGACTAGCGATAATATGGAAAGACAAAGTATAAGTGCCACTCATGAGAATGGGTGCTTCCTGCTGGAGGAAGTATATATAGTAAAAGTAGAAAATCTAGTGTGTATTCCAGAATATATTTCAGAATTTGAAAAGCAATTTTTCTTTACTTTTAAGTTAGTAAGAATATAAGCACCCACAATTCAAGTAGAAATGTCTTACTAAACATCTAATGACTATTTGAATTCATAAATAGGGGTAGTACACATACAGAAAGTAAAAGAAAACATTTTTGGATTTTTCTAGTGATGAATGGAGGAAAGTTTTACTGAGCTGAGGTTTCTACAACAGCCTAAAAAAAAACTAGTTAAGCTCCAACTATATCTCCCTGTTACACTGCTTCAACATCATTGGGATTCCTTGAAGATGAATGCATAATCCTGTACTGTAGGCATAATCCATTCTCTCCCTTTGCTTAACCCAACAGAAGCAAGATAAATGGCTTACCTCTTGTACTCTATAAATATTTATCCAAGCATGCCTATCTAATTAATATTTCCTAAGCAAACTAACCTTGAGTTTTCCACCAGCACTTATTAACTTCATACTCTGATTCATTCCTCTCTAAATCCTTTATCACTTCTAGGTATAGCATTTATTATCCCTATTTTTCTAGATTTTAAGGTGAGTTCATGAAGGTAGAAATTTATTATTATCTCATATTTTCAGAAGATTAATTTTCTGCCTATAATTTTTATCTACTCAATATTTTGGGAATGAATATAGATTCTAAAAACCATTTTTGAAAAAAATCAACAGATATGTCCCAATTTAGCATGCAAATAGAGCAAAAATTTCAAAAATGTATCTTCTTTATAATATGATCATTTAATAATTAGACTGAATTTTTGTGATTTGTGTTTGAGAAAAAACTATTAAACTTTTTCTTTCTTGAAATTTAAATTGCCATTCTGTTCTTAAGAGTTTTAAATGTATTTTCCAAAAGACAAGACTCTTCATAAAAAAATTTGCTGCACAAAATGGCTTTATTATGTTCATCTCTCTGCATTAAATATAATTGAGTCAAACACAGCTTACTGTTTGCAATTGTCTTCTTAGCAAAAATAAATCACAATGCTCATTGACATTAGTTAATACCCTCAGTAAGCATCTATCATATCATTAAGTATTATCTCCTGGTGTGCATGAGAAAAGACACTCTTACAATCTTTTTAATTGATTGTTTTATATTACAACTATGACAACCATAATTACATAACTCTAGTCTCAATTTTTTTTGTGGTTCACATAATTTTAGTCAAGTAATTTTTCACATTGAAGAGGTGTTGTTGGCTATGTCAAGCAAATTATCAAGAGCCAGATCTTGTTTCACAAAGTACTAATCAAAATTATAATGTGGAGATCCATTCTTGTGAGGTTTTCAGATTTTCTAAATCAGTTCTTGGTAAGTGACTGGAGAATTGTTTGTGTGAAAAGATATATTCATTTTAATAAAATTTCTTAGTTTTTATAAGTCAATTTTAGGATGTACGTGGTAGCTGTTAGTCAATTTTAGGTTGTATGTGGAATAGAATTCAGGGATTTTCTCTTTAAAACTGTTTTTTTTCACTTTTAGACTATGTTTTAAGCTATTGTTGTCAGAGTTATGATTATACATTATAGCACTGCCCAAATTTTAGAAAACCAATTTTTATAAAAAAATGATTTTGTACAGAAATTTATGATTTTTTGATTGAATTGATAAATACTTCTTTAAAATTGAGGACCTCAGTTTATAATAACATCATTAAAATTACAAATGAATAAGGAGTCAGAATCTCCTTGGTAATATGTGTAAACATAACTACAGGCTCTCCCATTGATCAACGATTTGCTTGAGCGGGCCCAGTAACATCTCCATTGGAGACTTTGTTGTTACTGTGTCTGGCATATGGAATACTCTCGGTAGCTTGCCGGGCTCTCCGAGAGGGGCGGAGGAATCGAACTCGGGTCGGCCATGTTGGCTGCGTGCAAGGCAGACGCCCTACCCGCTGTGCTATCATAACTACAAAAGAATAGATATTCAAATGAGTTCTGGCAAGTCATAGATACTTGCAAGTCAAATATAGACAATACAACTAAACACTGGGTAAATATTTTAACATACACTAAATAAAGCATATAAAAACAATGATCTTATTAGCCATCAGGAAAATGGAAATTAAAACTAAGTTACCACTGTATATCGATTTGCTTGAGCGAACACTAGTAACGTCTCCACTGTGAGAATTGTAACAATTTTTGGCATATCAAATACATCATGGGTAGTTTGCCAAGCTTTGCTGTGTGGGCGAGATACTCTCGGGATCTTCCCAGGCTCTCCGAGAGGGGCAGAGGAATTGAACCCAGGTCCTTTACTGGTGCTTGTTTGAGAAAATTGATGAACAATGGGAGGACAGTGCTACAGTGCTACAATGTTACCACTGTATATCTATTTTGTATTTGAAAAGTGAGAGTTGATGAAAAGATGCTTCCTCAAAGAAGACATATGAATGGGTAATAGCATATGAAAATATGCTTACTATCACTGTATCACTATCATCTTGTTGTTGGACGATTTAATCGAGCGGATGCCAGTAATATCTCTATTCATCCCAGCCCTGAGATTTTAGCAGCCTCTTATTACTAGTCTTTCCCAAAAATTGGAGGTTCTTTCAGGGTCAGGGGAATGAGACCTGTTATAGTTACTGGTTTTGGCATATCAGCTATGCCATGGGGAGTTTGCCAGGCTCTGCCCGTCTGGGCAGGATATTCTCGGTAGCTTTCTGGGATCTCCGAGAAGCATATATATATATTTCTTTCTATTATTTTTTGCCTACTGTCTGAACTCCAACAAACATGGTGCAGTAAATATGGAAAATGGGTAGGAAGTGTCTTACGATGTGTCACACAGTTGCATTGGAATGTGGCCTGGAGCATGGCGGTGTTTCGGTAGTGGAGGTTGGCTGCCAGGGCTGGGTCTCTTGGGGCCGGGAGAACTCTTGCCCACCCTCCTCTGGGGTGCTCACCATCATTGCTTGTTATTAAGGAAATGCCAATCGGAACACAAATGAGACAGTCTCTCATGCTAGTGAGGATGACCTTTGTCAAAAAAGGCTGGAAATAGTGTGGCAGGGATGTGGTGAGAATGGAACCTTCTTCAGTGTTTGTTAGGTATATTGTCTGGATCACCCTTTACAAAGAGAAAAAGTGAGATTTCTCAAAAAAGTAAGAAGAGAACTCCCATGTGACCACTTTTTTGCATCTACCCCCCCCATACAAAAACATTAACTTGAAATGACAAATGATATATAACCCGTGTTCACTGCAACACTTAGTTATGTAGCTAATATATGAGACCAACCCAAATGCCATACTTCGGATGAATGGACCAAGAACTTGTCAGATATATATATATATATATATATATATATATAATGCAACTTCAAAAAATGACAACACAACTTTACTATACGAGTCTATTGTTTCTAGGAGTTTTTTGGTGGAAGTTATTGGGTTCTCTAAGTAGAGTATCATATCATCTGCGAATAGTGAGAGCTTGATTTCTTCCTTTCCTACCGGAATGCCCTTAATATCTTTTTCCTGCCTAATCGCTATTGCAAGTACTTCCAGTACTATATTGAACAGCAGTGGAGAGAGTGGGCATCCCTGTCTCGTCCCTGATCTTAGAGGGAAGGCTCTCAGTTTTTCCCCATTGAGGATGATGCTTGCTGTAGGCTTGTAGTAGATGGCTTTAATTATGTTGAGGAAGGTCCCCTCTATACCCATTTTGGCTAGGGTTTTCATCATAAAGGGGTGCTGGATCTTATCAAATGCTTTCTCTGCATCTATTGATATGATCATATGCTTTTTATCTTTTCTTTTGTTGATATGGTGGATTATGTTGATTGATTTCCGAATGTTAAACCATCCTTGCATCCCTGGGATGAATCCTACTTGGTCATGGTGTATGATCTTTTTGATGAGTAGTTGGATTCTATTTGCTAGTAGTTTGTTGAGGATCTTTGCATCTGTGTTCATCAGGGATATCGGCCTGTAATTCTCTTTCTTTGTGGTATCTCTGTCTGCTTTTGGTATCAGTGTGATATTTGCTTCGTAGAAACTGTTCGGAAGTGTTTTTGATATTTCAATTTTGTGGAAAAGCTTAAAGAGCATTGGGAGTAAGTCCTCTTTAAAGATTTGGAAGAATTCACTAGTGAATCCATCCGAGCCAGGACTTTTGTGCTTGGGGAGACTTTTTATTACCATTTCAATTTCCTTGATGGTGATAGGTCTGTCAGGTATTCCAGGTCTTCTTGGTTCAGCCTTGGGAGTCTGTAGGAGTCTAGGAATTTATCCGTTTCCTCGAGGTTTTGATGTTCCGTGGCATAAAGCTTCTCAAAGTACTCCCTGAGGATCCTCTGAATTTCTGTGGTTTCTGTTGTAATGACCCTCTTTTCATTTCTGATTGTAAATTTACAACTGTAAAAAAAATAAAATAAAATAAAGGGAAAAAAATGACAACACAATGTAATCTGCTGCTATCTGGATGGACCTCGAGAGCATCATGCTGAGTGAAATCAGTCAGAAGAAAATGGACAGAGATGGAATGATGTTTTTCATGGGTGATATACAAAGATACACAGTAGTAACAAATGTCCAAGAACAGAGTTTGGTGTGTGTGTGTGTGTGTGTGTGTGTGTGTGTGTGTGTGTGTGCATGTTTATGTGGAGAGCAGTTGTTGTTTTATTTTTAGGCACTCATGGAATACTCCTGATTCTGTGCTCAGGGATTACTCCTGGTAAGGCTGGGGGAAAACATAGGGAATGCTAGGTTTTCGGTCTAGACTGGTCCCATGCAAGATGATCATTCTCCCTACTGTACTATTTTTCCAGACCCTGTGGGCAGAGCTGAATGGGAGGACCTTTGGGACTTTGGTTGGACAGAAATGGGCAATTTAGTGATGGGATTGGTGTTGGTATGCACAAAACTATCATTAGCAGTATTGTAAATCACATTGCCTCAATAAAGGAAAAAATTGAGACTATTTTATGTCTTGACAGGAGTTTGGATCACACAGGTATAGTGTTTGTCAAAACTCAGAATCCACCATTTAAATTTTATATATTTCAAGTAGAGGAATGTAATGATTTCACAAGCTTAGATAAAACCAAAAGGATTTACAGTATAGAACATAGTTACATAAGGATTTAATCAAGGCATAGAGAATGATGTAGCTTTCTCAAAGTGTAAGCAACTGTGGAGAATAGAGAAACTCCCAGACCCAGTTCCCTGGGGGTCTGTTTCAGTCTCATAGAACATACTTAGCCTGTGAATTATGAGCTATCAATGTGTGGGTGAAGAATTTTAATTTCAGGAAACCATGAGGAAAAGTTTTCAGCAGGATATTTTATGCCCTACTAATCACCAAGTCAAGTCAGGGTATTTAATCAGTCACTCTAGGTAAAAATGATTACTAAACAGGTTGGTCCTGAATATAAAAATTTAAGTTTGACATTTAAACAGCACATTATAAATCTTTAGTTATCCCACATGGTCTTATATTGGTAGTAGACTTTTAGGCATTCTTGGAGATAAGAGCAGACCTGTTTAGTTTAGCTGTCAGATAATGGTTCTACACTGTAAATTTTACAGTTAACAAAGGCCTATAAAAATACTGAACTCAGCTACATTCATTTAAAGTATCCAAAAATGATTTTGAAATTATATTAAAAATGCATCTCAAATTAGGAAACTTGAGGAGATAGATCAGTAGATAATGTGATTAAAACATAAGTGAAATATTAATGTAGATATATTTGATTCATATTTAAGTTGTGTGTCAAATTTGTTTCATATTTGGAGAATTTTGAAAGATATAGGAAAAATGTATACTGTAAAGATGCATCATGTATGATTCTGCTTACAGTTTTGGCCCCAAAGGCATTTCCTTTTGGGATGTGAATGGAATGGGTAGCACTGTAGCACTATCCTCCCATTGTTCATCGATGGGCACCAGTAATGTCTCCATTGTGAGACTTGTTGTTACTGTTTTTGGCATATCAAATACGCCACAGGGAGCTTGCCAGGCTCTCCAAGAGGGATCAAAGAATCAAACCCGGGTTGGCCACATGCAAGGCAAATGCCCTACCCACTGTTCTATTGCTCCAGCCCATTAAATTGGTATGTTGTCTTTATATCATGTATGCATTTTGTGGAATGAGAGGAACTCTCCAATTTCTGCTTCCTCTTAGCCTTCTAGAGACGTAAGAGCTTTCTCCGAAAATTTTCTTGCTTCTTTCAAAATTATTCTTCCCCAAACTCTTCCCCAAACTCGTGCACTCTTTCCTTATTGCACTAAATCCATTTAACTAAAAAGACAATTTGCACTCAAATGTTAATAACTAGATGCAAACTTTTATGGTCTCTCTCTTTGAATAGTATTGACTAAAATGTTTCTATAGGAATCTAAGAGAATCTCATGTCTCTCAGAAAATTTTAAGTTATAAGTAGGAAAAAATTGTTCACATTTGGAAGCAATTCACAATAAGGGAGAAATTTTATAAATACAAAAATCAGTAGTTTATCTTGGACAGGTTTTGTTCTGGAAAAGGAAGAATTTGTTAGAGAGTGACAAAGAAATATTTCAGACTGAGTATGAATCTTAAAGAAAGAGTTACTTCTCAACCCTGAAGGTAGAATTCTGTGCAATAGAAATGGAATAAAGAGGGCCTGTCAATTGCTGAGTTTTTTATTTTTATTTTTTGAAAGGCAGGTGGGTGGAAAGGAATAATATAGAGTTCATCTCAGAGAACTGCAATTTGGCAGAAATTTTTCAATTTTATTTTGGCCATATTAGAGGCTAAGATATTTAATATAACACTAAGAAAAGTAGAAATTTAAGAAAGCATCATTGAGACCAGGATTTAGAGCCAATGGACCTATGTAGGATTGAATATGGATTTGTGTCCCCTACACACAAAAAAGTGCATTTTATTATCTGTCTGATACACATCTTAGGAAAAGCTATCATATGAAACAGATCACTGATGTGGTTTAAGCTGTAAAGGAGAATATGTGGAGCTGGTGGTGCTCAGAAAAAGAGAAAGTAAAAATGGATAATGTCACATCAGAAAGAAAGATTTTTGTAGGACATTGAAGAGTTCTGCAGCAGATAAATATGTCTGGTAGGGCAATGCTGCTAAAACCCACTGTTAATAAATAATTCCCTGTTTGAAGAAAATTGGTTTTCAAATTAGAGCATATAGAAAACCAAAATCTATATTAATCCCAAAGTTACTGAGTAAAATAACTTGAAAAATTTGCAGTTAGAGATGAGGAGTTTTATCACTGTGCAACATGATAAAAAATAAAAGACACCCCGACTTTAAGATTTCTGTAGACTCATGTTCTTTTATACTCCACAAATGAGAGCATAACATGAGACTGACACCAAAGGACAGTAGATACAAGGGCCAGGAAGATTGCTCCATAGGTGAAAGCCTGCCTAATGAGCAGAGGGGAGAAGGCAGCTGGAATAGAGAAGGGATCACCAAGAAAATGAGGGTTGAAGGAATTGGTCGGGATGGGAGATGTGTCCTGAAAGTTGATAAAGGACCAAACATGATAACCTCTCAGTATCTGTACTGCAAACCATAAGTCCCCTAACTAGAGAGAGAGTATGGGGAATATTATCTGCCATGGAGGCAGTGGGAGGGTGGGGAAGGGGTGTATACTGGGGATATTGGTGGTGGGGAATGTGCACTGGTGGAGGGATGGGTTTTTGGTCATTGTGTGATTGTAACTCAAACATGAAAGCTTGTAGCTATATCTCACGGTGATTCAATTAAAAAAAAGATTTCTGTAGAAAGGAATATACGCCAGCAACTCAAGGAGAAGAAGAAAGTCCCCTATGTAAATGCGTAACATGAAGAGTTATCAATGGATGTAAATCTTGTAAGTAGCTTAGCCTTAAGAAGAATAACTAGAAAGATATGGGATATATGAAATAAAAGGAAAAGCATATCTACTTAGTTCAAGTAGATTAAGTTTTTTTCTTTCAGTCTATGATATAGATCAAACCAGACAAATCTAAGATTATTGAGAACAAAGAGAGAGAGGATGGTGCGGGGAGGTGCCTGCCATAGAGGCAGGTTTAAGGGCAGGAAAATTGGAGATATTGGTGGTGGTAAATTTCATGGTTGAAGGGATGGGTGTTGAAACATATGACTGAAACTCAATCATGAACAACTTTGTCACTGTGTACATCAATGATTCTATAAATAAATAAAATATATTCCTAGCAAAAAAAATTTAAGATTATAGAGGATCTAACAATATAATATAAGAATTATACATGGTCAATGTAAATATATATTAATGTAAATATATATTTGAATAATAAAAGCACAAAAGAGCTGTTTTTTCAAGTGTCCTTGCCCTATTTATGAAACAAATTATAAAAGTTTTTAAGCAGTATCAATTTCAAGGAAAATACAAATTGCAAACCTGTAAATAGTATTGAAAATTCAAATTGAATATGCCAAGACTAGAAAATAATGAAAACATCGAAAGACAAAAAGACATAATAGTATTTGGAAAATAAACAAAATAATTACTTTACTTTTTATGTATTTATTTTTTTTTGGTTTTGGGGGCTTTCCCAGCTGTGTTCAGAACTTATTACTCTGTAGCTCTGTAGCTCTGTAGCTCATGAATCACTCCTAGTATGATACCAGGTACGGATGCTATCTGTTGTACTATCTCTCTGCCCTCTAAGCAATGACTCTAAAGCATCTTTAGAATCAATGTAGAGTGTATGTTAGAATAGAATTTCTAAAAAAGAAAAAGTAATAATATGAATGTTATATATAATAGTCTTTGAGAGTCAATATAGGAGTTTACAGAAGAAAATTCATGTATTTAATATATAAACAGATACAATATTTAAAGTAAATAATTATTTGAATCTAGAGGCTCTAAAAGACAAACAAAATGTGTAAAAAGAATGAAAATATGTAAATTAGTAAATTTGGTTTTGGGCATACTCTCAGCTGTGTTGATTCTTTAAGAACCAATGATTCTTTAGGAAAAAATATTGCATGCCTAAAATTCAACTATCAGTAACTGTAAATTACAATTATTTAAAAAAAAGAAAAAAAGGAAAAATTAGATAAATCACTCTCCAGCCTAATGAAGAAGGAAATAAGATGTTCCAAAAGATAAATAAGAAAAGTTAAATAAACTGTTTTTAGGCTACTTTATGGAGTCAGATGACCCCATCGCAATATATAAAGATGTATACAGCTTCTCACTATTCCATTGTTGTGACTGTGTTGGAATATATTATGCTCAACCTTCCATTGATAATTAATGATAATTTATGATTTTCTGTATTTTCATTTTCATAGATAATTCTCAAATAAGTTCCCTTGTGTCTACATATTTTTATGCTTTCACTTAAGAATTTCTGGGGTAGATCCCTGAAATTAGTATTGTTTGTTGAAAGGGCGATAGCACGTAAAACTTTACAAAATATTAACAGGTGTCTTATATAATTTTTTTATCCTACCAATAACGTATGAGAGTAGCACCAACACTTTTGAAAAAATAATGAAACTTCACAAATCAAAAAAAAATAAAAAGCAAAAAGCAGACAGTTAGAATTTTGAACATCATGGATCAGAGAGTTAATACATCAGTTCAGGCACTTGCCTAACATGTGGCCTTCACCAATCTGATTACCAGCACTGCCAGATCTGCCACACCCTCCCACCTCCCCTCGAAGCCCAAGCATTTTGGGGTGCACAGATCCTAATAGCCCCCAAGTATCCCCAGGTATAGACCAAAAAGACCTTTCCCAAATAAAAAAGTTTTAACAGTCTTAACAATAACTTGAAGAAAAGAAAAAAATAATTTCATTGGTAGTAGAAAACATACACTGGTGAAAGGATTGATGTTGGAACATTTTATGATGGACATCTAATCATGAAGAACTTTGTAACTATGTATTTCACTGTGATTCAATTAGAAAAATGTTAAAATGATGGGAAATGACTTCTTAACAAATAAGATCCTTTGTCTCATCATAAAAAAGCTGTTGAGTATTTATTTTTTTATTTATTAAATAAAAAAATGAAAGTTTGAAAAATTGTGGGGCTAAGCCCTGGCCTAGGGACTGTCTCATCTATTTATTGTGGGAGTATAAATAGTTACAATATTTTTGATGATTCACTTACTAATAACTACAAAATTAAAATGACTAAGAAAATTTGACTCACCCAATAATGACTTCAGAAAATTTATTGCTTTGATATGTATGCACACATGAAATATGATTCAGAAGCAAGAATTACTTGTATTTGGGGACAAATGCTTAGTATTAAGATATCAGTTATGAATCAGCCTTTTAATACAAAGCAGTAGTGCACAATCTTTGAACATAATATAACTGTACCATCACTCAGATACATTCTTTCAAGACAAGAGAAAGGAACTGAATAATGTGCCTAGAATATTGGCATGGAATAAAAATAGAAAATACTTGTATTTTAATTTTATAAGCTTGAAAAATTTGGGGAAATGTACATAGTAATACAATAATTTTGGTATCTGGGAAGGGAAGTATGAAGAAGAGTACAGGACAAACATTGGTGGGAGGGACACTTTTATCCAACCACAAATTTGTTCTCATGAGGATGACCCAGGTACAATACCTTGCAACACTTATGGTCCTCTGAGCACCATCAGGAGTAATCCCTGATGATTACTGAGCAGAGCAGTATCTGGCCCTAAAACCAAAAAAATAAGAAAACGAAGAAACAAAAAAAAATATATATTTCAAATATGTTAGAAAAGTTGAGTGTTCCTCTTTCCATATTTGTTTTCTTTTTATCCAGATTTCTAGATTTTAATTTTTTTCTTCTCTCCCCCTCTCCCATTTTTTGTGCCACACACAGCTGCACTCATGACTTACTCCTAGAGTTGTTCAGGGGACTATATGGAGTATCAGGAGATCCAACCTGAATAGAACCAGGTTGGTCACATGCAAGGGATGTGCCATTCCCATTGGACATCTCTCCAGCCTCCATCTAGATTTCTTCATGAGTATAAAATGCTCTCACATTGCATCCACCATCAAATGGCTAACCTCCGTCCAACTCTGTTCATAGTACCTTCCCATCTGGTTTCTCACTCCGTTTGGAAACCACAATTCTATTATCTAGATTTTAAGGCCTATAATTGTCATCCCAATACTTTCCTCTGTTAGATAAAAGAATTTGATCATGGAATGTGAACTCAAGTCATTGATCTAATTCTAAGAAATAAGTATATAGTTAAACAAAATATTAAAAGACAAAGGCTTAACCCAGGAACCATACTTTATTTTTTTGTATGCAGAGAGTGAGATGATAAATGAGGTAAAAGTTCAGAGTTACCTGTCAGTGGAAAATGATCTATTGGTAAATATCAAGAATATTTCACTAATTTAGTACCAAATGAGAAAAATCTATTTGAGTAAAGAAAACAGGAAAAATAATATTTTTCCAATTGTGATTCTACTGTTTTACTGTGCAAATTGTAGCAATCTACACTGATGAACCAATAGTGAGAAGACAACAGTGATTTAATTTAGTCCATTAGTTTTCCTTTTATTTATAGGTTAATGAAAGTTCTGAGTACTTGAAAACAATTAATTTTTGTAAGTAGGATAAATTCTCTTGCTTGAATCCTATTTATATCATTTATTTGCTACTGCAAAATAGTTTTCTTATACTAACTCAAATTAGCTGCGCTGGTCCATATTTAAATGATGCAATTTCAGATGACTAGAATCTAACTTAATTTTATTACATTGTATATATGACAAACAGCAGGAATGATTCAATGCCCAAAGTTGTGGTTCAAGTTTGTTATAGAAAGACCAATAAATGAGGACAAGTTTTAATGAAAATACTGATTTTGTTGACATATTACTGACAGCTTTGTCTTAGTCATTTTTGCTATGGAACAGGTTACTCCAAAATTTAGTGGTTTAAGACAACAATCTTTTCTTGCCTCATGACTCTATAAAACCAGAAGCTGGCTACAGCTGGTCAGTCTGGCACTGGGTAGGCTTATTCATATGATTATGGTCAGCTGCCAGGGTGGCTGCAGGCTAGTTGGTCTCTGTTGGCATCTATTTCTGCTGTGTGTCTCTCACCCTTCAAAATGGCACAGTGGTGATAAGATTCTAAAAGGCAGTGGGAAGGTGCAAAGGGGAGAGACTTGGAACAAAAATGATGTTTCCCTTTATCCAATGCAAAGGTAATATCACTCAAAATTCATAGCAGCTGAGCAGACAGTGCAGGGCTTTATTGGCGATGAAGTAGGTTAATTTGGGAAGTGTGTCTAGTCAAAGCAAATTGTAGAAGAAGCTTCAAAAAAGATACAGTGGGGGTCTAGTTTAATGTCTAGTGCAGTTAGAATGATATAAAAATTATATGTGGGAGTTTTAAGAGAAAAATCATGTCTACTTATGGAGGGATGTGAACATGGGCATATACATACAATGAATGTGCACAGTCATGCATCACATATACAGAAAGTGCTGGAAAAGTTATCAGGGGTAGGTTTTATAGTATGATACTTAGAAGAATGGTGAGTGTAGTCTAGGAGTGTGGGTAGCCATTCCTGATTAGTTCAATCTAGCTTGGGTTCTGGGGACAAAGATGTTTTACTGTACAATAAATAAAACTACAAAGATTTTTTAAATCTTGGTTTAGTCAAACAAGAAAAGAATGGAACAGTGAGAAACTTTCTCCAAACTATGAGCCTCAGGATAATTTGATTTTGCTTCCTAAATGCCAGAGAGGCACCTAAGTTTGAGGAGGAAGAAGGGTAACAAGTTGTTAAAAATACTGCATTATTTGACGAAAGTCATAAGACTATTTCAGATTCAAGAGGTGGGAAATGAACTTCACTTTTTTGATGGGGGTCACTGTAATTACGAGTTTTAATCTGTCACAGACTCTGGTTTATTTTTCAAAAGTGAAAAATATTCCATGAGCTGTTAAAATTATTTCAGCTATTCATTTCTTTCTATCAGGACACAGACAATTTGTTTCCATGGTGAATGCTGGCAAAGCTGTCTGTCTGAAAACACAGAGTTCAATTAAATGCAGCTTTCTCTAGTCCATTCTTCAGTCGCTACTCATCTTCTAGGGAAGAAAGAAAGCAGTTCATTAAGAATCTTCCACTCATCCTTTCTGCCTCTTATTTCTTTCCTGAGCATCCCTGGTCTGTAGTCATATGACATAATTTGCTGTTTTGTGAGCACTTCTTTTGATTTTTGTTTCTCTGTGAGGGCATCTATGTGAGGGAATTAATTCATCTCTGATTTTAGAGTTATGTGGACATAATTCTATGGAATTTGCTAACTCATTCGACATTGTCTAAAGAAAAAAGTAAAAACTTTTTTCACTTCTCATTATGGCCAATTCTACACAGCTGGTTTGTCTCTAAAAGTTGTGGGCTTCACTCTAGGGGTAAAGGCAACCCAGATGTAGAAGGGAGCACCAAATTGGGGGTATTGGAAGGATCCTCCCAGGATGGGAAAAGCATGCTGAGACTAGACTCTAGACCGAACATGTTGCCACTCGATGCCTCTTTTGCAGGTCACAGCACCCAAAAGGAGAGGGAGAACAAAAGGGAGTGCCATGCCACAGAGGCAGGGTGGGATGGGTGGGATGGGGGGGATAAGGGGGGTGGGAGGGGTACTGGGATCAGTGGTGGTGGAAAATTGTCACTGGTGGAGGGATGGACACTCGATCATTGTACAACGGAAACCCAAGCACAGAAATTTGTAAGTCTACAACTGTACCTCATGGTGTTTCACTAATAAAACTTTTTTTTAAAAAAAAGTTGTGGGCTTACCTTGGTGTTATTTTTCTCTTGAGCATCAACTTTTCCCCTGCAGCTCACCTTGTCCTCAGTCATTCCTTCTTGTTTCTTGCATAATTATTGGAAATCTTTGAAACTGCTTTCCTTTACCTCAATATCTCCAAGTTTTAGATTAGAACAGCACTTTTTCATCTTCATATCTCTGCATGAAAAAATCAGGCATCTGGGATGATTAATAAATTAGTTAAATTTTACTATAAAACTCCTAAATATACAAGCATCTTGCTAGAAAAAATTAATAATTATAGAATATGTGATAGGTAGCTCCATGGTAATATTTAGCTACCTAACCTAATTTAAGTATAAATAAACAAAATTTTTCTTTTCTGAAATCAGTAGCAGGTGTTGCAATTAAAATGTAGACAGCAAATTACAAAATGTATTGGTAAAATGGACACAGTCCCAGTCACTTAACTGTGTTCTGCTTACTTAATTCCACCTGCTGTACAAAACAGATAAGTGTTTATTTGCATTTATATTCTAACAGTTACAAAACATTATTTACAAAATTTTATGTATTATATCCTGAGCACATGAGTATTTATACTTGGCTCTTTTACACATATTTATGCCTTTTAAACCAGAAAAGAACATTAGGGATAGAAATACAATTTTCCGGGATTGTAGATAAATATTAGATAATTCTTAAAAGCATTTAATTTATTCCAGGATAAACTAAAACTGTTCAATATTCAATCTAATGCTCTTAATAAACTTGCAATATAGGTATTTTGGTTTCTATTTTGCATATAAAATAATAGAGGTTGTTAAGTTAAATATATTTGTTCTTTTGTGGGGGGAGTGAGGCAAGAAAACTTGCCTATGTTCAGAGACTACTCTGGCTCTGTACTCCAGGATTATTTCTGGTTGAACTTGGGGGCCCAAAGGTGGTGGTAGGGATTGAACCAGCGTTCACTTTATGCAATGGATGCAATGAAACTAAACTCCTGTACATTCTCTCCAACCCTTTAGTAAGAATAACCCTAATTGTTCAGCCCTCACTAACCCAAATTATTGAGCAATGATGGGTGGGATGGAATTTGAGTGCAATACAGTTACATATTTGAGTGCAGCTCACAGAAAGCAGCAGACATCTCCTATGGTCATAGTCCACGGTCCACGGTCCTCCCGTTCTTCATCGAATTGCTAGAGCAGGCCCAGTAACGTCTCCATCGTGAGACTTGTTGTTACTGTGTTTGGCATATTGAATACATCACAGGGAGCTTGCCAGGCTTTGGCGTGCAGGTGAGATACTCTCGGTAGCTTGCAGGCTCTCTGAGAGGAGCAGAGAAATCGATCAGGGCTCAGCCGGGCTGGCTGCATGCAAGGCAAACACCTACCGCTGTGCTATCGCTCCAGCCCTCTCCTACGGTAGAAGGTTGAATTCTACTCCTGAGTCCTGAATTTCAGAGACAGGAGGGACTCAGTGTCACTCACTCCTGCCTTTCAAAAACTTGTTCATGAGAAACATCGGCAAACTAGAAACTCAGTACCAAGTTTGGCACTAGGCACGATCCTGGTTCAGCACCTGTTATATTCATTGACAGTGTTTTATGACCATAGGGATGCCAACTGGAAATAATATTTATTGCACACAGTTATATTGGTGAGAAGAATGGGGCAAGATACCCGGATTTCCATCTCATAATATAATGCCGAGGTCAAGATGTGCTTGCATCTGGAGATCAGAGTCCTATTTCAAGCTCACTCAAGTATTCAAGAATCCAGTTTCTTATAGTTGTAGGATTGCTCCATTGTCCATTGTTAGGAATCAGATAGAACCAGTTCTTGCTAGTAAAGCTTCCTGTTCCTTTTTTTTATTTGTTTCCCTCTTTCTTTGAAGCCAAAAATGTTAAATCCAGGCTCTGAAGATACAGTACAGAACCTAAGATGCTTGTCTTTTATGTGGTAGACCTGGTTGATCCCTGGCATCCCTTATGGCCTTCAGAACCCTTCTAAGAGTCATCCCTGAGATCCAGGTATAACCACTGACTGTTGCTGAATGTGGCCCCCAAACAAATGAAAAGGTGAATCTTTTGTTATATCCCTCTCATACTTCAACTACATTCTACCATAAAGAGACCAGTCATTTAAGGGTTTACTAGATTAAGTCAGTTTCTACCATGTTAAATTTCTTAAAATTGTACTGGTTTGGGATCTAATCACATCTGTAAAATCTTTTCACCAACAAGATTGACATTTGATTTGAGCCCGGCAAGCTACCGAGAGTATTCGATATGCCAGACACAGTAACAACAAAGTCTCCAATGGAGACGTTACTGGGCCCGCTCGAGCAAATCGACGATCAACGGGAGGGCCTTTACCTTTTATTATTTAAGAATTATGTTTTTATATCTGTCCAAATTCTGGAATTAGATATGGACTTTAATGCAGACACACACACTTATACTCCTTTGAGATATAATCTACATCTTAAACAATATTTACTTAAGTATTACACCAGGCACTACTTAATA
This sequence comes from Sorex fumeus, assembly GCF_029834395.1. Classification (NCBI taxonomy): domain Eukaryota; kingdom Metazoa; phylum Chordata; class Mammalia; order Eulipotyphla; family Soricidae; genus Sorex; species Sorex fumeus. The sequence continues at coordinate 23,175,815 of NW_026606118.1, forward strand.
TCAAACAGTGCTTATTTTCATAAGGATTAAGAATACATTTTTGTTTTTCTGCTTGAATCCTGACCTAACTATGCTCCTGAATTTGCCTAAGTCTTTTCTCTCTGTTCTCTTTGTATGAAGTCAATACTTTTTTAATATATAAAAATTAGTATTAAACCAATATCCAAGGCCAGAGAAAATGGGCTAGGAGGACTGGTAAATGGTTGGAAATTACTACAAGGGTAGAGGGATAGAGGGTAGTTAATATAGAGGAGGGTCCATTATGTCATCATTAGTTGGAAATGATCACACTGGACAAGAACTGAGTGTTGAAAATAGGAAAAGGGAGGTACATGATAACCTTTCAGCATCTGCATTGCAAACCATAGTGCCTAAAATGTGTGTATGAGAGAGAGAGAGAGAGAGAGAGAGAGAGAGAGAGAGAGAGAGAGAGAGAGAGAGAGAGAGAGAGAGAGAGAAGTGCCTGCAATAGAGGCAGAGAGATTGGGGTGGAAGATCTTTTGGGGGTGGGAGGGAAACTGGGGACATTGACATTGGTGCTGGGAAATTATACTAGTGTAGAGATGGGTGTTGGAACATTGTATCACTGAAACCCAATCATGAACAGCTTTGTAATGCTTTATTTAATGGTGATTCAATAAAAATAAAAATTTAAGACAAACAGAAAGAAGTCAATCCCCATTCCTATACACTTTAATGTTGCTTTGACTTTGTCTCTAAGTCCATCACACATAGAATCATCAATATCAACTGATCCTTAGTTCAATAATGAATTCTGAGGATAGACAAATACATACAGTCATCCTGAAAAAGTTCAAAATTCAGAAGAGAGAATAATTGATAATTAAGAGATGACCCTGTTTTTGTATTATAACAGATATTTGTTCTGTTAAGATTTAATATAACGGATTTTTGACAAAATTCTGAAGGATATGATGTGAAATAGCTGAGATAGAGTGCTCCAACAGATGAAGGGGACTGCTGAACATCATGCATAAATTTCAAGATGTTTGGGTTGGCAGATACATAGAGGAGTACCAAAATAAACAATATGATTAGAAAAGTAAGCAGACGTATATGATGCTAAAAATTAAAAATTACAGTCAAGACATAAAAGTTATAAGTGCACCACTTTCACAAGTACCTATCATAAGACAGAAACAGCAAGAATTACAGAATGGAATATGCAGATATACTTTGATTTCAATATACTTAATAGACCATACAGTAAGAGTTTGAGAGACATAGCATTGTAGCACTGTCCTCCCGTTGTTCATCGATTTGCTTGAGAGGGTATCGGTAATGTCTTCATTGTGATACTTCTTGTTACTGGGTTTTGGCATATTGAATATGCCACAGGGAGCTTGCCAGGCTCTGCCGTGTGGGCAGGATACTCTCAGTAGCTTGCTGGACTCTCTGAGAGAGGCGGAGGAATTGAACCTGGGTAGGCTGCATGCAAGGCAAAAGCTCTACCCGCTGTACTATTGCTCCAGCCCTTGAGAGACATGTGCACCATAATATGGTAGATCTTACATATATGTATTAATGTTTTCTCCCTGATATAATGTGCTTTTAAAAAAGCAGCATATAATAGCAAAGGAAAACCAGACCATATTTTTATGATTTGACACATTTCTAAACTCTTATATTGATACTTTGTGTATTTGATTTGTATATATTTTCTCATCCAGTACCATTCATTAGTAGCAATGTATTTAATTAATATTACCGTTTAGTCTTGTAACTGCATTTTTTTCTAACATGTATTCTTTTTTTTCAGTAATGGGTTTTATTTATTTATTTTTTTTTATTAAAACATTTTTTAATAGTGAGACATCATGAGGTACAGTTGCAGACTTACACATTTTTGTGCTTGGGTTTCAATTATACAATGATCAAATGCCCATCCCTCCACCAGTGCCCATTTCCCACCTCCACGGATCCCAGTATCCCTCCCACCCCCCATTCCCTCCATCCCACCCTGTCTCTGTGGCAGGGCATTCCCCTCTGTTCTCTCTCTCCTTTTGGGTGTTGTGGTTTGCAAAAGAAACATTGAGTGGCAATCATGTTTGGTCTACAGTCTACTTTCAGCATGCTTCTCCCATCCTGGGAGGATCCTCCCAACACCTTCATTTGGTGTTCTCTTCTTTATCTGAGCTTCCTTTTCCCCTAGCACATGTGACTGGTCTCCAAGTCATGGAGAAAAATTCCTGGTACTAATCTCGGCCATTCTTGGGTGTTAGTCTCCTATTTTGTTACTTTATGTTCCCCAGATGAATGCAATCTTTCTATGTCTATCCCTCTCCTTCTGCCTCATTTCACTTAACATGATACTTTCCATGTAGTACCACTTTTATGTAAATTTTGTGACTTGTCTTTTCTAACAGTTACATAGTACTCCATTGTGTAAATATACCAAAGTTTCTTTAACCAGTCATCTGTTCTCCGGCACTCAGGTTTTTTCCAGATTCTGGCTATTGTAAAGAGTGCTGCAATAAACAGACAATTGCAGATGTCACTTCGACTATACTTTTTTGCCTCTCTGGGATATATTCCCAGGAGTGGTATTGCTGGATCAAATGGGAGCTCAATTTCTAGTTTTTTGAGAATCAGCCATACTATTTTCCAAAAGGACTGAACCAGTCGGCATTCCCACCAACAGTGAAGGAGTGTCCCTTTCTCACCACATTCGCATCAGCACCAGTTGCTTTTGTTCTTGTGGATATGGGCCAGTCTCTGTGGTGTGAAGTGATATCTCATTGTGGTTTTGATCTGCATCTCCCTGATGATTAATGATGTGGAACATTTTCTCATGTGCCTTTTAGCCATTTGGATTTCTTCTTTGTGGAAGTTTCTATTCATTTCATCTCCCCATTTTTTGATGGGGTTGAATGTTTTCTTTTTGTGGAGTTCAACCAGTACTTTGTATATCCTTGACATTAACCCCTTATCGGATGTGTATTTGGCGAATATCCTTTCCCATTCTGTAGACTGTCTTTGTATTTTGGTCACTGTTTCTTTGAAGGTGCAGAAGTTTCTTAGTTTAAGATAGTCCCATTTGTCTATCTCTATTTTCTCTTGCTTGGCCAGTGGTGTGACGTCTTTGAAGACACCATTAGCTTCTATGTCATGGAGGGTTTTGCCAACTTTTTCCTCAATGTACCTTATGGATTCCGATCTGATGTTGAGGTCTTTAATCCACTTAGATCTTACTTTTGTACAAGGAGTTAGGCAGAGATCTGAGCCCATTTTTTTGCATGTAGCCATCCAGTTTTGCCAGCACAATTTGTTAAAGAGGCTTTCCCTGCTCCACTTCACTTTTCTTGCCCCCTTATTGAAGATTAGATTCTCATATGCTTGGGAGGAGATGTCAGTATATTCAACCCTGTTCCATTGGTCTATAGCTCTGCCTTTGTTCCATTACCATGCTTTTTAAATTATTACTGCCTTGTAGTACAGTTTGAAGTTAGGGAGGTTGATTCCTCCCATTTTCTTTTTCCCAAGAATTGCTTTAGCTATTCGTGGGGGCTTATTGTTCCATATAAATTTCAGGAGTGTTTGCTCCACTTCTTTGAAGAATGCCATGGGTATCCAAATAGGGATTGCGTTGAATTTATACAGTGCTTTGGGAAGTATTGCCATTTTGACAATGTTAATTCTCCTGATCCATGAACAGGGGATATTTTTCCATTTCCTCGTATCCTCTTATTTCATGAAGTAGAGTTTTGTAGTTTTCTTTGTACAGGTCCTTTACTTCCTTCGTTAAGGTGATTCCTAGGTACTTGATTTTCTGGGACACAATTGTGAATGGGATTGTTTTCTTCATGTCACTTTCTTCTCTTTCACTATTTGCATATGGGAAAGCCATGGACTTTTGGGTATTGATTTTATAGCCTGCCACTTTACCATACAAGTCTATTGTTTCTAGAAGTTTCTTGGTAGAGGTTTTAGGATTTTCTAAGTATAGTATCACATCATCTGCAAATAGTGAGAGCTTGATTTCTTCCTTTCCTACCTGGATGCCCCTAATATCTTTTTCTTACCTAATCACTATTGCAAGTACTTCCAGTACTATATTGAACAGCAGTGGAGAGAGTGGGCATCCTTGTCTCGTCCCTGATCTTAGAGGGAAGGCTATCAGTTTTTCACCATTGAGGACGATGCTTGCTGTAGGCTTGTGGTCTAACATGTATTCTTAATCTGTCTATTGTGTTTTTCACATTCCTTTTCCACATTTTTAAAATGTTTGTAATATATTTAGAAATAAGCTGGAGCGATAGCACAGCAGTAGGGCATTTGCCTTAAAAGTGGCCGACATGGCCGACCCGAGTTCAATTCTTCAGCCCCTCTCGGAAAGCCTGGCAAGCTACCTGTGACGTATTCGATATGCCAAACACAGTAACAACAAGTCTCATGATGGAAATGTTACTGGGCCAGCTCGAGCAAATCGATGAACAACAGGAGGACCATGACTGTGATATCCTATGATGGTTATTTTAAAACGTCCATTTACTTAATATGAGTTTCACTAGATGAGTTATGGTTAAAATAAAGCAGAACGATAACCACGAAGTGGGCTCACCAGCACATTAGGAGTGGAGTATCTGAACAGATAGTCATGTTTCATATGGCCATCCTTTTCTTCAGCTAAACCAACAAGTGTCCATGATTCTCCAACTCACCCTCCATTCATACTCAGTACAGACGCACTACTAAGTGCTTCTTAAGACTTTATGCCAAACTGGATGCAGAGATATTCCTTTCTTTTTTTAAATTAATTATCTATTTTGAATACCCATCCCTCCACCAGTAACCATTTCCAACCACCACGAATCCCAGTAACCCTCCCACCCCCCAGCTCCCTTCGCACCCTGCCTCTGTGGCAGGGCATTCCCTTTTGTTCTCTCTTACCTATTGGGTGTTGTGGTTTGTAAAAGAGTTAAGCCGGATTTTCAGGGAGAAACGTAAGATAATTTACTTTTCATTGATCACTTTATATATAAGGAGATGTCATATATATATATGTAAGATGTCTTATATATATGAAGGTAAAGGCCCTCCCGTTGATCGTCGATTTGCTCGAGCGGGCCCAGTAACGTCTCCATTGGAGACTTTGTTGTTACTGTGTCTGGCATATCGAATACTCTCGGTAGCTTGCCGGGCTCTCGGAAAAGTAAAGGCCCTCCCGTTGATCGTCAATTTGCTCGGGCGGGCCCAGTAACATCTCCATTGGAGACTTTGTTGTTACTGTGTCTGGCATATCGAATACTCTCGGTAGCTTGCCGGGCTCTCCGAGAGGGGCGGAGGAATCGAACTTGGGTCGGCCATGTTGGCTGCGTGCAAGGCAGACGCCCTACCCGCTGTGCTATCGCTCCAACCCTTATATATATATGTCTTTATATATAAGGAGATGGCTTATGCGGCTGTGCGGCTTGGAGTAAAAGTCCTGGTTCCTGCATAACCGAGCTATTCTTGTAGAGGCTCATGGTCACCGGGGTTCCATATGGAGGAGGCGGGATGCGGCATCTACCCCATCTGGGTCTTCCCGGTGATCTTGGCTCTCTTTGGGACCTGGAGCATTCTCCTGGAGCTGTGGACCCCCCCCCCCCCTTCTCTGTGGCTGTGTGCTGTAAAGATGGAGCTGGGGGGTGGGTTGTTGAGATATTCTTTTCTTTCACAGATATTGTACTTATTCTTTTTGTTTCATTGAGAAATTATTGTGTCTCCTCTCCTAGAATTGGCCTTTATAATGGCCAGGGGTGCTTTGTGTGTTTTCCTGAAATCTAATGAATACCTCTGTGTTTCTGATATTTGTCTTTGTTATAATGATTACTGAGAGTTAGAGGAAAATGACTTTAATGGTACCTTTTCAAACTATGAATTAGGATTTTAATACTTGAATTTTTGCATCATTTCATCTACTTTTAAAAACATTTATTACTATATATATTTTTTTCTTTTTTGATATTTTGTTTTAGGGCCACACTCGGTGAAGCTCAGGGATTAGTCCTGGCTCTGCACTCAAGAATTACTTTTGTTGAGTGATCATATGGGATGCCAGGGATTAAATCCAGGTCAGCAGTATGAAAGGTAAGTGATCTACCCATTATACTATTGCTGTGACCACTGTAAATTTTATTGTTAAATATACTATTTGATATTTTACAGACTTGAAATTTGTCTCTTTCCATTGATAGAGATTATTTAAAAGTAAGATCATTGGACTTATATAAATTGATGCATTATATCTTATATAAGTACTAGACTTTTATGAATAATTTTAAATTAATGAATATATTTTTCTATATAATCAATAAGAATATAAGCACTGTGCTGCATAGTCTATTTTTTTAAAAAAGGGAACAATTTTGAAACTCCTTGAATATTTATGTTTGCCAAATATTTTTATTAGACAGAATTGGCATCATAACAATACATTTAAAATTTTACACATAATAAAACAAACCAATGCTAATAAGCTATGCAAAAATATTCATTGCATATAAAAAGAAAGGAAGATAAAAGGGGGAATGGCAGTCTATTAATTTACTCATCTCTAAATCAACATTGTCATATTTATATTTATATTATTTCATCTTAGCCAAACTAGAAGCAATTTTGAATAAATTATGCCTATTGTTAATATGCTACTTCTATTTATTGTATAATTTTTCAATATTATAAAATAATTTCATTACTCAAAGTTATTGTGGTGGAAAAAATTGGTAGATTTTAATCTTTCAGTGGTTTATATGTTCCATATAGATGAAAATCATGTTCTTTTAATTGTCTTTGTATTCATGGTACTCAGCACAATATCAGGAATAATTCAGACATATGATAAATATTTTTTATGAATACTTAATTATGGGTGATTTTGCTTCTGATTCTTATTCTTACCATATACTGATGATTTCATGAAGAGTGAGGAAAACTACTCTTTCCCTTGTTTTTTAAAAACAGAACTTAAATTTATTAGACTTTTGCAAAGCATTATCTATTTATATCAAAGATGTTTTTCACCATAAAAACTATAAGTTTTAAATATTTAAGTTCTTCATAAGTTTATGGGAACAATCTGTCTTTTTTTCCTTATTTTATTAGAGATATTATTTAGGAGCAAATAAACTGGACCAGAAGCAGAAATTTCTTTAGGGATAAATAGTAGATTTTTTGTTTAGAATTTAATATTTCAACAATTATGGCATTAGTTTGATAGGTTAAAGTTAAAGAGATGTTATTGGAATATATATATTTTGCAGGTGTTAAATTATTTCTAGCACTCGTTTCTAATAAGTTCTGATATGAAATATTATATCTTTTATCTGAAAAGGTTTTCTTCTGTCTTTGACTCTATATCCTATTTTTTATATTGACATTACAGACTATTGGTGACTGTAAGAACTGACAGTTTCTCCTGTAGGAAAGGGGTTCTCAGAACCCTCCTCTGGACTTTGCTTCTTCTGTATAACAACCTTAATTGACATAGTCATAAAAATTCTGGTCATTTTTGGTGACATCATTCTACTACCCAAAATCCATGTTTACACTGCATCCTTCATGATCAATGGTTACTTTTATTTGGCTGGGGCTACTTACATGATATCTTTCATCATTACATGGCATGTTATGGTAGCTATTTATCTGTTATTAAATATGAAGTCTTCTTTTGGTTCTGGAGCAATAGCACAGCCGGTATGGAATTTGCCTTGCATGTGGCTGACCTAGGTTCGATCCTTGCCATCCCATATGATATCCTAAGCACTGCCAGGAGTAACCCCTGAACATTGCTGGTTTCGGTCCAAAAACCTAAAGAAAAAAATAGACAAAGGACTATTATGACAAAAATAGTTGGAAATGATGACTCTAAATAGGAGCCACATGGTGGAAGTAGGTAAAGGAACAAGCATGCTAACATCCCAGTATCTGTTGCAGATATAGTGCACAGAAGGAGGGAGAGAGGGAGGGAGGGAGGGGGAGAGAGAGAGAGAGAGAGAGAGAGAGAGAGAGAGAGAGAGAGAGAGAGAGAGAGAGAGAGGAAAACTGACTGCCATAGAGGCAGGCTTGGGGGAATGGCAGGAGAGAAATGGGGTTCATTGATGGTGGGAAATGGACACTGGTGGAGGGATGGGTGTTGGATCATTGTATGATTGAAACCCGATCATGTATGACTGAAACCTGATCATGAACAGCTTTGTAACTGTGTATCTCATGGTGATTCAATTAAAAAATTATTTTAAAAAAATTATTTTAAAAAATGAAGTCTTTTTCCTATTTTTCCTTACATTGGTATAAATATTGAAACATTTTTTTATTCTGTGTCCTATTTGTCAAGCATACTTATTTATATGTTAGATATTAGTTTGGGGATAGTGCTTCCAGGCGTTCCCCTCTTTTTTGTGTGTGGGGGGAGGGACTTCCAAGTGGAATTCAGGAGACCCAAGGATTGCTTCTGGCAATAACCGGACAATCAGGCAAACTGTTGAATGCAGTTCCCTTGGTTGCAGAACTCCTCATGCCTTGAAGTGCAGGAGATTCTAGGGACATACCTGACGGTTTCAGACGCCTCCAGGTTGTACCCAGCGATGCCATCTTCCTGACCCTGGTGTTGTTCTTACACTCCTTCTTTTATTTACTTTTTTTTTTTGATGTGAGGCACAGTGATTTACACCATTGTTCATAATAAGATTACAGCACATAGTATTCCAACACCACATCCTCCACCGAAGTGTCCACTTCCCTTTGTCATTGTCCCAGGGTCCCATCTTGTCCACTCCCCGTCTTTCCTCCATTGGTAAGTTCCCTTCTGTAGACCAGTTCTTCTCAGGTACTGTTGTCTTCGGTCATTGTTATTTCCTTACTGTGTTTCTTTGTAGAGTCCACATAGGAGCAATGTCTTTCTCCCTTTCCTTCTGATTAACTTAGCATGAAACCCTCTCATTCAATCTATGAAATGGAAAATTGCATTATTTCATCTTGGCCTTTTTACATGCTCTCTTTAATTGTTTTTGGGGAAGTTAAATTAGCAAACTGCATAAATAAATAGAATGTATACATGTACTTTATCTTATGCTAGTGAAGTATGGGCAGTAATCAAACCTCTCAGGTGTGGGTGGAGAGATAGTACTATGCAAAAGGTGCTTACCTTGTAGGCAGCCCACCCAAGTCTCCGGAGCACTAACAGGAGTGACCTCTGAGCATAGAGGAGCTTCTGAGCACAGCTGCGTGTCATCCCCAACCTCCCCACAAAAATCAAACAAAGCCTCTGGGGCATACAGAATATCACAAATGTATAAGGTTGGAATATTATAAATAAAATAAAATTTACATAAGAAGTTTATCTTGATAAAGAGTTTTTGAAGCATAAAAAATTTGAGAGAATGAAGAATTTTTAAAGATTGTTTTCTGAAATCTTTAAAGCACTGATTCAATCATGGTAATATTTAAAAAATAGATTGTTTATAATTTTTTAACTTCAGCCCTTCAAGTCCATTATTTTATGGATTTTCTTTTGCAAAGTAATTAGTTATGAGTTTTCTTGATTAATAAATGAGCAACTCAAAGCCATCTAACAATGCATATTTTTCTCTAATTTTCCTCAGAAAATAGGAAAAGGACACATTAGCTTTCTGTTAATGACTTAATATTTAAAAGACTTAAAAACTTAATCAGTAAAAATTTAGAAACATGTAGATGTTAAAAAGTTTAGCGGCTACTTTGAGATTTATAATGATGTGTAAATACCGCGCAGAGGGCAGTTTTATAGATATTATCCCATATCACTTCCTTAGTCTTTTCCAGCTCTCTCCATGAAACCTTAATTAGCAAAACTAATTTATGGCACAATAGCAATTTGCTAAGGACACATTTGCAAAGGCTTTCTTGGAGTATTAAGGACACCAAATTAAGCAAAAGGAATAAAGTTTCAGAACACTGATCTCAGAGGAAAGAAAATGAGACAGTATGTATTTGTGTTCCAGCCAATCTAGGGACTTCTTTAGAATATTTGGTGAATATTACTTTCTTCTTCAGAATAGCAAGTTGCTGAAACAGCAGCGGCACCAGGAATTGGTACCTTTGGAGAGTAATTACAGGACTGCATTTTTCTGAAAGTCATATTTGAACCTCAGCCTACTGCAAAGAATGGGATAACATTATTTTCCTATTCATGGAAACAAAATTCTACAGGTAATTTACTGATGTGCTAATTGCTCTTTCCAAAGATGATCTAAGGAACATGGTGGGTTCTCAATTGTTTCTACCTTGAAAAGGATATTTCTTTTTCAAAAACACAGAAATACTAAATAATATTAATGTTGTGGATTATTGCCAAATATACTAAATAATTGCTCATGTGTTTCATACATCAATATAGATATTAAAATAAATATAAATAATCAGCTGTGATAGCAGTCTTATAACAATTGATTTATTTGAATCTAAATAATAATATCTTTGTATTATCATTGATATTAATGCTTTATACCTTGTAGCCAGCTGGAGCAGTAGCATAGTGGTAGGGCGTTTGCCTTACAAGCAGCCAACATGGCCAATCCGAATTCGATTCCTCCGCCCCTCTCGGAGAGCCCGGCAAGCTACCAAGAGTATCTCGCCCGCATGGCAGAGCCTGGCAAGCTACCCGTGACGTATTCGATATGCCAAACACAGTAACAACAAGTCTCATGATGGAGACATTACTGGGCCCACTCAAGCAAATCGATAAACAACGGGAGGACCGTGACCGACCTTGTAGCTAAGTAAGGGTTGGACTGATAGCACAGTGGTTAGGACGTTTGCCTTGCACGCAGCTGACCTGGGTTTGATTCCTCTGTCCCTCTCAGAGAGCCCAGCAATCTACAGAGAATATCCTGCCTGCATGGCATAGTCTGGCTAGCTCCCTGTGGCGTATTTGATATGGTAAAAACAGTAACAGGTCTCACAATGGAGATGTTACTGGTGCCCACTCCAGCAAATTGAAGAACAGTGGGAGGACAGTGCTACAGTAGCTAAGTAAACTATCATATCTAAGACATCTTATATCTATATTATATAATTGGTACAAAATATTCATAATTTTATATAATACAGCAGAATCTTTGAACTACTAAAGACCTTAAAAGAAAATAGTTCTCCCACTGATTCAAAATTTCAGAACAGTATTTTAATTTCTTGCTTCCTTTAATCGTTCCCCCTGCATTGCTTGTTGCTGTTAGGAAATGCTCCAGCTTTCATTGTCAGCCATTTATACAGTGTGTCTCTCCGGTCTCCTGTCTCTTAATCTACTCATCATGATCATGATCACGATCATCCTGTTGTTCGTCCATTGCCTCGAGCAGGTCCCAGTAATGCCTCCTTCATCCTAGCCCTGAGATTTTAAAGTGCCATATTCAAGCCGTTTTCAGGGTTAGGAGAATGAGACCCATCATTGTTACTGGTATTTGGCATATTGGGTACGCCACGGGGAGTTTGCCAGACTCTGCCGTGTGGGCAGGTTATATTCAGTAGCCTGCCAGGTTGTCCAAAGTAGGAATGAGATAATAAGATGTCGCTTCCAGGAGCTGGGTTTTATTGTCTCTGGGTCTTGGCCGTTGATGGGATTACATGGTGCCAGGGGGTCAGTTAGTGGTTGTGACCCCTGCCTACTGGAAGATGGAGGATCTGGGTGGAGGATGCTCAGCCCCGATCCAAGCAGGCTTGGAGATCTCAGTCCCGGGACCCGCATGTCTTTGTTCCTCTGCCGGTACTTTCATGCGTGTGGAGAGTGGTCTCAGCATGGTTGTGGCTGGTTCTGGAGGTCTTCGGCTGCTGGAGCTCTGCTCTGGGAGGGGAGGGAAACTCAATCTACTCACATGTGAGTCCAATTTGTCCTTCAAAGTTTATTTTACATTTTCTCTGTGAAATCTGTCTTAATTTCCCCCACTGACTCTAATATCTCATTTTGTGCTCTGCTCGGGGCTGTTATGACTAACTAGCCTTCATCATGACTATGGTCTTTGTTTGAAATATCATCATCGACATATTTCTCTTACACCTATTCCAAGTTGTGAACATGATGAGAACAGGACCTTTGTTTTCTTCATCTTTTTTTTTTCTTTTCTCACTTTTAACTTCATGGCACTTTAGGACTTTACCCAGCAGATGATAAAACTTAATATATGATTCTTGATAGAACTGTTGTCTACAACTTCTTACCATTATCAACCTTGGCCTTCATCTTGTGAGTATGATTATAAGTGGTTTTCTTTTGATTATTGAGCTTCTTCCCTCTCAGCCTTGCTTGGTTTTATTTCTTTCTTCATGACTATAGCAACCACTTGATCACTTGACAACCCGTTACTCATTGATTTGCTCGAGCGGGCGCCAGTAACGCCTCCATTCATCCCTGTTGCATACTAGTGTAGCCCAATGGCGTCTGCTCGTTCTAAGAACACGAAGAGCCTCAAACCGATTGATTGTTCAGGGTCTTGATGAAGAAGTCTGACTATTTCTTAGGTGGGCAGCCACGCGATCTTTTGACATCTTTTGACATTGATCTTTGGACTAGAGTCAGTAACGGCTCTAGTCCAGCAGTTGTCTTCAAATCTCATTACGTGTCCAGTCCATCTGATTTTTGGTGCCTTTGCAAACGAGAGACAGCGTCCCTGTCCCTGATTCTTGACCGTTGACGGAGGTAGGAACTCTGGATTCTTTCTCTCATTTGAGTGAAACATGATAATACTCCAAGCATAGCTCTTTGGATTCCTCTTTGTAGCAACCAAAACTATATAAATCGCATGAAAAAATATTGAGTAAACTATTTTTACCATAAAACTGCACCTTTTTTTCTACTCAATTTCTGAGAGATATTTGAGAAAAATGTATAGACCTCTGAATACCCAAACTTCGATGAAATTTAGAAAGCTCAAATTTATTGAACATAATAAAAGTATGCCCACTATCTATTTCCTATTTAACAATTAATTGTATCAGCAACTAAAGATGCAATGTGCAGTATATGATCTTAAGGGAAGAGCTAATGATAAATAAAAATATTCTAATATATATGTTTATGTTAGATTAATTCCATGTTGGAAATTGTTTTTTGACACACTATTTTCCGTATTTTCACCACAAATATGAATGCCATATAGTCACAAAATTTTATAACTGTTATGATTAAAAACTTAAGATAAAATTAAGTTGGAACAAATTTAGTATATGGAAACAAAGGCTTTAGATTGATTCTGTAATTAGGCACATATTGACAGGGAAATATGACAAACTTGCTACTAATTGTAGCAGTTTATTAACAACTTTTACCAAGTTTTATGGGGGCAGGGCAGACAGGCTTTTGATTCTTGGGTATATAATCTCAGTTTTTTTGAGTATAATAAGGTTTATAAGAAATATATAAGAACTAAGTGCCATGTATAGTTCTATCATTTATATATTTATATATTTACTACTTATCTTGGGCTGGAGCGATAGTGCAGCTGGTAGGGCGTTTGTTTTGCAAGCGTCCAACATGGCTCACCCGAGTTCTATTCCTCCGCCCCTCTTGGAGAGCCCGGCAAGCTACCGAGAGAATCTCGCCAGCACAGTTTGCCAGGCCTTGGCCTGGCAAACTCCCCATGATGTTTTTGATATGCCAAACACAGTACCAATTATCACAATGGAGACGTTACTGGGCCCACTCAAGCAAATCGATGAACAACGGTAGGACAGTGACAGTGACTACTTATCTTATTTAAGTCAAGGTATTTTGTTTTTCTGTTATTAAATACTCACTGCTAAACAGCCATGCTTGGTAACATATATATTTAGGATGAATAAGATTATTCAAAGGTCAATTTAAAATTTTCGTCTTGCAGTTTTTCCTAGAACCTTTAAAACTTTTGAGAACAGTATATCATATAAAACATACTTGTTAATACTAAGAATTGAAATGATCTCAGAAACAATTTTAGATTTCCAAGTACCTTACGAAATATTATTATAAATAAACACATAATAAAACATGGTCAATATGTTATTTATGTACACCAAAAATATAGTAAAGATGGTACAGCACTTGCTTTGCATATAGCCTATTCCCTAGTACCACATATCATGCCCAGAACAAACTCAGGAGCAATCTTTAAGCACAGCACCAGATTAAGCCCTAAGAAATGATGGATGAGACTCAAAAAACAAATAGGAAAAAAATTATACATATGTATAATTAGAAATTTGAGAAAAAATCTGCATAGCCTCAAAAAATGAGATCCTAAGTACTTGGTAAATCAGACCGAGATATATATTGTACAGGGTCTTTAAACTGAAAATTACCAATATTCTTAAAAAGCAACCCAAAACTTAATGGAGTGTACACTAGTCATAAATTGAAGAGCTCAACATAATAAAGATGCATATACTTTTCCAATTTTATAGCCTTAATATAATTCTGATTATAATAATCACACACTTTCTCATATGTACTTATCCTTAAACTTATATCAAAAGTCTTGGTCCTGCAATAGGTAGAAACAGTTTTGCCAAAGAAGAATAAACTTCAAGGAAGGAATCACTCTGTCCATTGTAAAGGCTTATTATGTAACTCTAGTAATCAAGACAGTGTGATAATAGTGAAGATATGGGCATATAGATCAATGGAAAAGGATGGAGAGCACATAGAAGCTTATTTAAATGATTTAGTCAAAAGTGCAAAGACAGTTCAATGGGGGGAGGACAGCCTTTTGATGCTGACACCATCGGCTGAATAAAAAAAGAAATTGACTAAAATCTCACACATCTTGTATAACTAAGTAATACCTTCTCATTTTATAATCTTACATTCTCATACTAAAAATGATTCTAGGATTACATATAAAACGAAAAGTTAAAAAAATTGCATGTCATATATATTTGTAAGCAATTTTATTAAAATATATAAACATTTTAAAACATGAATTAAAATATATAGAATCTAGAATCAAGCAATTTCTTGGACTGCATTAAAGAAAAGCACAGTCTTTAAAGAAAAATTTGATAATTTAGAATTATTTACAATTAAAGTGTTAATAAAAGTAAAAAATCTCCCTTTGGAATGCTCACCACTCTTCTTCTTACCTATATCTACTTGAATTAAAATGTGAGAAAGCCCATAAGATTCATTCTTGTGTATGTACAATTCCATGTCTTTTTAGAGGCATCTAGTTTTACCAGTACAACCACAACATATAATTGATTAATAAGTTGTAAAGATCTTTCCTAGTTCTAAAATAGTGTTAATAGTTGATTCAATTTTACAAGCTAGTTAGATGGCTGATTGATCAAGAGTAGTGTGCAAAAAAATGATAGTAAGATAGTTCTAAAACATCAGAAAATAAAATGTGGCTAACTTTTTATAAAGTTTTCTTTTTAAAAGGAACTTTCTTTAAATACTTCCGATTGATAATAAAAGTCTTGATAAAACCAATGCTGGTTCTCACACTCCATTGCACTATTCATTTTATCTTTGAAATTGATGTGAAAGCAAAATATTTATACTAGGTTCACTCCACTTTTTAAATTGCTTTATGAAAGGAAAAATGAAAATAAAAACAAATGCGTCTGAGACTCAAGAAGTGGCTGCATACATTTATTTTCCAAGGCTCATTAAAGCCTTGTATCTCTGTTCTTATGCAACCTGTTGGTTTTATGGATGCAATCTAGAACATTGTAAAACACTATGAATAATTAAAATGCACCATGTTTCCTGCATTATGAAAAACGAATTTTCATAAAAAACAATATCCATAAATAAAATCTGAAGATAATGTGAATGTATTCATAAAATTCACAGTTTGATTCAAAGTCTAAAAATCATAAATATGCTTCAGTAATGACCAACCCTTTCGAACTTCTTTGTATGCACATACATGTAACAACAACGTCTACATGCTATGGAACATCTTCCTTTTTCTTTTCTTATCTTTTGGTAACTGTACTCAGCAGTGCTCAGGGCTCACTCCCAGCTACACTCAGGGATCACTTCTGGAAGGACTGGGGGTTGGGATCATTTACAGTACCTATACTGAACCCAGGTTAGCTGCATGCAAGGCAAGAATCCTACATACTGTAATTTCTCTCCAGTCCAAATGTCTTTATTTTTAACTTTCTTCTTACTCTGGAGGTTGATAAAATAACACATCGCTTTAATAATAAATAAATAGCAATAACTGATAGGAAATTCTATATTCCTAATAGATTGCAAATAATTAACGTGATCTTTAATCACAGGGAAGCTGAAGGAAATTAATTTTCACTCCTAAGGTAAAGATGTGCAATACTTACTTGTCTCACCAGAACATCTGTGCAATTTTGTCAGGCAAAATAATTACTTTAATGTTTTCCCATGATCTTTTCTTTGGTATCTAGTAATTTTTATACCTCTGAATTGCTGAATTTCTTCAGAAAACAGAAGCAGGGCTACTTAAGACTAGCTTTAACCAGGAGGATTACTCCATAGCTTAGTGGCCAGTCGGGCATTCTAGAGGAAAGGGCAGCTCAGATAGAGAAGGGAGCACCAAATAAAGGGTGTTTGGAGGATCCTCCCAGGAGGGGAGATGCATGTCGAAAGTGGACTATTGACTGAACATGTTTGCCACTCAATGCCTCTTTTGCAGACCACAATACCCAAAAGGAGAGAGAGAACACAGGGGATTGCCCTGCCACAGAGGCACGGGGGGATGGGGGATGGGGGTTGGGGGGGATATTATCCATGGTGGTGGAAAATGGGCTCTGGTGGAGGGATGCGTATCTGATCATTGTATAATCAAACCCAAGCACAAAAAACTGTAAATCTACAACTGTACCTCATGGTGTTTCACTAATAAAAAAAATTAAAAAAAAAAAAGACTAGCTTTAAAGTCCAGTCAAAGGTAAACTTCAGAATTAAAGTCAACTCTCTGCTTTCTTCAGTGAGAAGGTTCACCCTTTCCTCAAACATGCACCAGTTGAATTGAACTAACTAGTGAGCTGAGGAACAAAATTGATCTATATTCTGCCCCCCAGCTACTTATTGAGTATCAATCTATTCAATAACAATTTGCAGTCGGTAGCCTTTGCACCTCTGATGTAAGAATTCAGAATTCTTACATCAGAGGTATAAAGGCTTAATTTCAAAAGATGGTTGAAAAGCATCTTTGAAGAACTCAGCTACAAAAACTGCTGACAAGAAAGTGTTCTCTGCTGGAGATGTAAAGACATCTCATTATGTTTGGCAATTTTGTAATACCATAACTCCATGAATAGCTTTCCTTCTGGATCCTGATAAAAAAACGTTAGATTCAGAGTTTAGATTTTCATTCACTGTCATGAGAGAGCCATAGGATCATGATGAAAGTTCTCTGCTTTATCCATTTAAAAACTCCAACCTATGTGCTATGACAAATGTATAATAATTTTATACAAGGGCATCTTACTAGCATCCTGCATATGTGACTTGTTAAAATCCTTCAAGATATCAGATATTTTACTTTTAATAAACAAGAATATTCTTGTTTCTGTTCTCAGTGCTTTACAGTGTAATACAATGGTTCAGAAGGTACCAAAGTGTACAATAATCAGTGAATACATTGGATGCATAATCAGAATGTGGAATTATCTTATTCTTCTATAGTTTGCTTATCTGAAAATCTCAATATAAAGAACGAAGGCATGTCTAAGTGTTCTAATAGAGAATCTGTGAAAATTCCATATTATGATAGGTACAAATGAGCTTGTTAAACCGTTCTGTACAATGTCAGCTTTTGAATATTTAAAATGGTTGCAGGCAACTCATCTGAAGTGGGAAAAAGAGAGATTTTAGCCTCCTGAATGGAGTCTCCAGCCTTCCTCTTTCCCATTCTTAGAGCCTGTTTCCACAGAGTGGCCCACTTGCTTTATTTTTTTGCTTTTGTGTGTGTGTGTGTGTGTGTGTGTGTGTGTGTGTGTGTGTGTGTCTGTTCTGAGTTTCTGGCAGAGTAACTTCTTTAACCACATATTATTTTATTATTTCCTGATGTTTCATTGCAAACTCTTTCTTCCCCTCTCCCCAAATATCTATGCTTGGTTCAAACAAGACATGTCTTAGTGGTGACATCTAAATGGTTCCTTTAGAGTTGAATTCACATACATGTAAGGACCTATTTATATTGTGGGTTCCCTGTGCTATTCCTCTAAGGGTTGTATTTTTTTTTCTTTTTTTGCCACAGTCCAGTTCAGGACTTACTCCTGGTTCTGCACTTAGGGATTACTCTAGGCAGATTTGTGGAACCATATGGCATCCCAGGGATCCAACCTGGGTTAGTCTTGTTCAGTGCAAGTGTTCTAACCACTGTCCTGACGTTCCATCCCCTCCTCTAAGTATTTATTTAAAATAATTGAATCTTTATAAAAACTATCCTGGGCTTGCTAAAGTCAGAAGATATTAATTTGATTAATTTGATGGGCTGTCTCATCAAGCCACAGAATCAAGAGGGATCTAATGTTTCTCATTTGTACAAGGAGATTAGTCTAGCTGACATCTGAGATTCTCCATTGAACAGTATATTGAATGAATGTCTATATAGTCAACTCTTCAGGGAATAAGATAATAAAGTTCGAATAGGAAAGTCATTATATTCTGTGAACCTTTTACAGCCTCTAACATAGTATAATATAATATTTGCTAATGAATCTCCATTAAGCTGCACCATGGTTTCTTTATAATCCTGTGAAAGTAATTAAAAGTGTTGCCAAAGGTTCATTGCTTTTTCTACTTTAATGAAAATGTTCAATGAAAGGGGCACTGTTTATGAAAGCAGAGATGTGGAGGGCTGATTTGCTGCTACACCACCACCTTGCCCCCACCCCACAAGCACATTGTTTTTTCCTCCTCTGGAGTTACTTCTCTGTTTTTTTTTTTTTTGCCTCTACAGAAGCGAACAGCACCTGGCCGAGACAAGGTCAGACCCGAACACCTGAAGAACCTGATGTCAGTACTCATCAATACACTGGCTCGACTCTCTACACGCTACCTGTCTGAATGCAAGGGTCCATCCCAATGGAAAAGCAGCAGGACTGTAGTACTGTACAAGAAGAGAGACGTCCACAACATTGGCAACTATCACCTGATCTGCCTGTTGTCTGTCATCTATAAACTGTTGACTCCAGTCATCCTGAATAGGATTGGCAGAACACTAGATGAAGGAAAACCATATGAGCAAGCCGGGTTCCAAAAAGGATTCAGCACAATCAACCATATCCACATGATAACCAAGCTCACTGAGGTTTCTCAGGAGTTCAAGATGTCCCTCTGTCTAACGTTCATTTATTTAAAGAAGGTCTTTGATTCTATTGAGACTGAAGTGGCCATTGAGGTCCTAGCCAAGCAGGGTGTTCAAACGCAATACATCAGGATGCTCCGTGAGCTGTATTGTGGATTCACTACCAGGATCTCACCATTAAACGGTGGAGGTGATCATTGATATCGAGAGGAGTTCAGTGGAGTGATACCATTTCACTGAAACTCTTCAGTGCCACCCTCGAGAACATCATGTAACGACTGGAATGGGAAAGAATGTGAGTGAAGATAGATGGTCGGCAACTATATCACCTCCGCTTCGCTGATGATATCATTCTAATAACACCAAACATTAGTCAAGCGGCACAAATGCAGGCCAACTTCGACTGTCAGTGTGGAAAGGTCGAACTATGGCTGAATCTCACAAGGACAATGTTTATGAGAAATGGTCTCGTTCTTGACATTCCATTTGCTCTCAATGGGACAAACATCTCCAAATGCAACAGTTATGTGTACCTAGGTCGAGAAGTCAACATGAAGAATGACCTGGCACCTGAGTTGCGCAGAAGGAAGAGAGCAGCTTGGAATGCTTTCAAGAGCATTGGAGAAATAGGTAAGAGGATAAAGAACCTCTGGCTCTGGGCACATCTCTTTGATTCCACTGTTCTTCCTGCACTAACATATGCCTCAGAGACCTGAGGCCTATGAAAACAGGATGAGAACGTTACTCAGGTCTCCCAAAGAGGAATCAGAGCTATGCTTGGAGTATCGCCTTTCACTCAAATAAGAGAAAGAATCCGGAGTTCCGACCTTTATCAAGAATCAGGGACGCTGTCTCATTTGCCAAGGCATCGAAAATCAAATGGCCTGGACATGTAATGAGCTGTGGAGATGACTGCTGGACTACAGCCGTTACTGACTGGATTCCACGGGACGTCAAAAGATTGCATGGCCGCCCACCTATGAGATAGTCAGACTTCTTCGTCAAGACCCTGAATGATTGATTTGAGGCGGTTTGTGTTCCTAGAATGAGCAGATGCCATTGGGTTAGACTAGCATGAGACAGGGATGAATGGAGACGTTACTGTTGCCCGCTCGAGCAAATCTATGAGTAACGGGATGTCAAGTGATCAAGTGATCACGTGAGCAGTTACTCCATGACTGCAACCTGGAATGTGACAAATTTGATTAAAAAATCTCTTCGTCTCTATCTTTATGTGATTTTAGGGGAAGATCTCTAACATTTATGTTTCCTCTTCTCTAAATGGGGGATTAGGGCAACTATTTTTTTTAATTGAATCACCTTGGCATACAGTTACAAAACTTTCATGTTTGAGTTTCAGTCATAAAATTATAGAACACCAATCCCTCCACCAGTGTACATCTTCCACCTCCAATGTCCACAGTATCCAGCCCCCCATCCCAACCCTCCCCATACCTCTGTCAGACAATTTGACCCATACTCTCTCTCTCTACTTTTGGGCATTATGGTTTGCAATACTGAGATACTATCACGTTTTGACCTTTATCTCTTTTAGTACACATCTCCCATCCCGAACAATCCCTGCAACCATCATTGACTTAGTGATCCCTTCTCTATTCCAGCTGCTTTCTTCCCCAGATCATGAGGCAGGCTTCCAACTATGGAGCAATATTCCTGTGACCATTCCAACTATGGTCACAACATTTGTAGTTGATTCTCTCATATATATAAACATAATGTTTCTAAATTGCTACTTTACTATGAGTTAAATTTAAAAATTGGTTGCTATTTACCAGATAGTACATCTTTCCCAGATACTCAAAATGATAATGATGAAGGAAGAGAAGCAAACCTCAGTTGGCTCAAAAAAGGTTGAATTTCTCAGAATTTAGGCAAAACAAGGGAATAACTGAAATTTGATTGCACTTCATTGAAATATTCTAACCAAGTGATCAGTAAAGCAGAAACCATTAGCCACACATTCCTGCAGTTCAGGGGAATTTTGGTTTTTGGAGCAGTTTGTCAGATTTCAGTGTTGCCATGACAACCTCTATATTCTTCCTCAGGTGTATACCAGTATCACATCTCTCCAATTGATGGGACCACATGATCCCTCTGAGAAACTACCTAAATTATCACCTTTTAAAATAGTGACAATTACAAAATTTTCACTTCATTGCATACTAAGGTATCAGGCAGCTCTGGGCAAGTGATAATTTCTGTAATTATCATTCTACAAAGTAACGTGCAATGCCTTCCAACTAGGAGCTGTTACATTCTTAGTGGTGTATAATAAAAATAAAAACTCTTTTCTTCTGATTCCTAGAATTTTTTCTTAAATTATGTCCAATTCATAATTCAGTTAAATACAAGGGTGAGAGAAGTATTGGATGGCATATGTGTCTGGCCTTCAGAAAAAACAAGGGAAAGTTTTCCTAAATTAAATCTAAGGGTTCAAAATAAAAGATTAGTTGACAAGGAGAGAAATCACTATAGGAAATATATGTTTTTACTCTTAAACGTGCTGGAGTGATAGCGTAGTGGGTAGGGCGTTTGCCTTACATGCAACCGACCTGGGTTCTATTCTTTCGTCCCTCACGGAGAGCCTGGCAAGCTACCGAGAGTATCTCGCCTGCATGGCAAAGAGTGGCAAGCTACCCGTGACGTATTCGATATGCCAAAAAAACTAACAAGTCTCACAATTTGTTGTGAGACATTACTGGTGCCCACTCGAGCAAATCTATGAACAATGGGAGGACAGTGCTACAGAGCTACTCTTAAACAGTGATCTCTCCACAGAAGAGACAGTAGACACAAGGGGCAAAGATATTGCCACATAGTTGGAAGCCTGTCTTATGAGCTGGGGAAGAAGGCAGCTGGAACAGAGAAGAGATCACTAAGACAATGAAGGTTGGAGGAATTGTTCAGGCTGGGAGATGTGTGCTGAAAGTAGATAAAGAACCAAACATGATAATCTCTCAGTATCTGCATTGCAAACCATAATGCTCAAAAGTAGAGCGAGATTATGGAGGAAATTGCCTGCCATGGAGGCAGGGGGAGGGTTGGAATGGGGGCTAAACTGGGGACATTGGTGGTGGAGAATGCACTGGTGGAGAGATGGGTGTTTGATCATTGCATGATTGAAACTCAAGCATGAAAGCTTGTAAGTATATATCACGGTGATTCAATTAAAAAATAAATAAGAAAATAAAATAATCAAAACCAAAACAGTGGTCTCTCTCATTCTGTATTTTCTTCTTCTTACTTCTATACCTAAAAGTAATCACTGTATCACTATATCAGTGTGATCCTATTGTTCATCAATTTGCTTGAGTGGATGCCAATAATTTTTCCATTTGTCCCAGTCCTGAGATTTTAGCAGCCTCTCCTTACTCGTCCTTCCCAATGGTGCCTTATTGGAGACTCTTTTAGGGTCAGTGGAATGAGATCCGTTTTTGTTACTATTTTTGATATATCACATACGCCATGGGAGCTTGCCATGCTCTGCCATACAGGCAGGATACTCTCGGTAGCTTGCCAGGATCTCTGAGAGGGATGGACAATGTATAAGAAAAAATAAAGGTACTTATTAATTTCCTAAAAGTAAAGGAAAAATAATTTGCAAAGATAAAATAAAGCTTTGTTTTTCTTCTAAGATGTCAAAAATTGCAAGCACAAGATAGAAATTATCTAGTTTGTAGTTTTAAGAAAAAAATCCTAAAGATTAAAGGTTATAATGTATTTTATTAATAAATTCTTGTCTTAGTAAGTTTTAACAGCATGAATATTTACTGCATTGTAACATATAGATATATCATTAAAATTAGCTGTAACAATCTCTTACTTTGCCAGATAAAAAACTTTGACTCTTAATTATATGTAAATATATACAATATAACTTATTAGTAATTCACTGTTACTCTGAACCACAGAAAATAATAAATTTTGATCAGTTTAAAAATCTTAAGTTTCAGATAGGTAACAACGTAAGTTAAAGCCCTGTGATTCTAGGATGTTGTCATGAAATTCCTCTCATGACATTTTTGAATAAAGTCAATATTTTTATATCCAATGCTTTTTATCATACCATCTAAATTGTGTTATATGTTTGTTAGAACATTAAAAGAGTTTGACTTCTCATTTTACAACACCACATGGTCATTAATATAATTATCAGAAAATATTACATCTTTTAAAGTAATAAAATGATATAGATTTCAGTTTTCAAACTGCTGTGAAGATGGTAGTGTGAGTAATGATGATGGCAAGAGAAAAAAATCAGTAAC
The DNA here is from genome assembly GCF_029834395.1 of Sorex fumeus. NCBI lineage: Eukaryota > Metazoa > Chordata > Mammalia > Eulipotyphla > Soricidae > Sorex > Sorex fumeus. The sequence goes on from NW_026606118.1 coordinate 23,199,348, forward strand.
AGTCAGTTCAGGATGGAGGAAAAAGGGGATGTAAAGGAAAAAGTGTGGAAGCAAGTGTCTCTCAAGAGGAATTGAAAGCTTTTTGCACCACTGATTTGGAACTGATCTTGATCCATTTGCAAGCTTGGTTGGAGAATCTAGCAGAGGAGTACAAATACTCACGTCCACTCCGCTGAAGAATGATCATTCTCTGTTTGGGGGAAGCTGTCATCTTTCGCAGTACACATACCTTTAGGTGGGACTTTTGGATCAGTGAGGAATGAAGTGGACATCTGCCTTGCCATTCTGACCAGAGGAATCATCTGTGGTGACAGATGACCCAGGGAAATCAGTGTCATATCTTGATCTGGATCCATTTGTAAAAGGGGGGGGGGTTTCAATATGTTTGGGATTCTGAAATGTATTTCAAGTAAAGGTATAAAGAACGAATTACCAACACATCTACCTAAAAAGGGTTTGGGAAAAGCAAAAACAAACAAACAAACAAAACCAATGTCATACCGTGGCCATGGGCTGGAGCGACAGTGGGTAAGGCATTTGCCTTGCACGTGGCCAACATGGCTGATCCAGGTTTGATTCCTCTGCCCTTCTAGGAGAGCCTGGCAAGTTACCGAGAATATCTCCCCCGCACAGCAAAGCCTGGCAAGCTCCCGTGACATATTCCATATGCCAACAACAGTAACAACAAGTTTCACAATTTGTTGTGAAATGTTACCGGTGCCCGCTCGAGCAAATCGATGAACAATGGGAGGACAGTGCAGTGCTACATGGCCATGGAGATATTAAAGACAACTGGGTATTACCAAAAGGGGGCTACTAGAACTCGTTTTCTGGAGGCGATTTTTTTTCACAATGCAGGTGGTTAAAATAATTTGTAGACTGCCTTGAACATGATTTTGGTATACTGAAGAAATAACTGTGAAACATTTCTAACAGCTTGTATTTGTCTGGCCATAGAATATGCTGATTTTGATCTTTTTTTCCAGGGAGGTTCTGGAATCAGAAGAACAATTGAAAGTGGTGAGAAAAAAGGTGATGAAGAGATATGCTGATGTCTTGTGTTCTTCAACAAAGAGGAGAAGGTGTGAAAGGATGCAGTTCCAATGAGCTAGCTTTATATGAACATTTGCTTCTGCTAACAAATAGAGAAAACTAAAACATCTCATGCATTGTATTTTTATTTCATTTTAAATGTTTTTAATTGAATCAAAGTGAGATAGACCATTACAAAGCTGTTCATGCCTGGGTTTCAGTCACTCAGTTCCAAAATCCATCCTTCCACCAGTGTAATTTCCTAGCACCAATATTCCCAGGTTCCCTCCCACCACCCCCAATTCCATTCACCTCCACTGTCCCCCACAGCCTGCCTGCCAGACCCATATCTCTCTCTCTCTCTCTCTCTCTCTCTCTCTTAGTGTCTGTCTTTCTCTGTATCTCTGTCTCTGTCTCTCTTTTTCTCTCTCCCCCTTTTTGGGCATTGTGGTTTGTAATACAGATACTGAATATCACTTTGCCCATTTTCAACACTCAGTTCTTGTTCAGCATGATTATTTCCACTATTATTGTCACATTGGTCCCTTTTTCATCTTCCCTATCCTTTCTCCCCCTGAACCACGCCCTCCCCCCCCCACAAACACGCACACGTGGTAGATTCCAACATTTGGATAGTCATTCTGGCCTAATATCTCATGTATTTTAAAATAAACTGCTTTATTTATTAATTAGCATTGACCCAGGGATTCCCTTGAAGTGCTATAAAACAAGGAAATGAATTACTATAAAAGAGGAATAATTTTGCTTATTTGTTCTCCCTAAATCCATTATGCAAAGTATGTGGAGAAATTATATGCGATTTTCTGCTCTTCTTTTTCCTTATGATTTCCTAAATCCTTTCTTTTCTAAAATGGCTCATATGTGTTTTCCTTTTCTCTGTGTCAAGACACTTTCTCAATTTAGTGGTTAAGAATTCTTGTCCCAAGAAAAGTATTTAAAGCTTGAATCCAGAGTGCGTTTATAATATATATTATATAATTATATATCATAATATGGGCTGGAGCAATAGATAGCACAGCGGGTAGGGCGTTTGTCTTGCATGCGGCCGACCCGGGTTCGATACCTCTGCCCCTCTCGGAGAGCCTGGCAAGCTACCGAGAGTATCTCGCCCATACGGCAAAGCCTGGCAAGCCACTCGTGAGGTGTTTAATATGCCAAAAACAGTAACAAGTCTCACAATTTGTTGTGACATGTTACTGGTGCTCGCTTGAACAAATTGATGAACAATGGAGGACAGTGCTACATCATAATATATATATAATAACATATATATTATAAATATATATATATCATATGCTATATATAGCAGTGCTATAATATATATAATAACATTATAATCATCAGTGAAACAAAGCTCTAATGGTAGGTTAAAATAGTTATCCTTAAATTAGGTAATACTTATTACTCGTCTATCCTTTGGGAGCTTACAAAACCTTGAGGAATACAAATGTGAACCTGTTACAGCAATCAAATTGATATAATTACCTGACAATATGTTCAATGGACATTATCTCTCCATGTGTGCCATTCCTATTATGACTGTAGAGAATTTTCTTTAGAATACAAATGGACTTGCCTTCCTCACTTGATTTATTATTTAAATACTCATGCGCTTTGTTCAGAGATTTGGTCTGGTGATGATGACATAGGTAAATCCTCCTTTTCTCTTACCTCCCTACCAACCTGGTACAATCACACAGTTCCTCATCTTCCTCAACTATGCCTTGACCTTATTTGTCTTATTGTAAAAGTGGGTAGAGGAGCTCAGGTTCTTGTCCTCTAGCAGTCAACATTGAAGTCAAGGAACAGGAGGCCAAATGATCAAATTCAGAAGAGTGTATTTAGGAGGGAAAAAAAAAGGAAGTCAGGAAAGCTTCCAGAATATTAAAAGAGTCTTTTAAAGAAAGATTCCAGAGAAAGCTAGAAAACATTACTAGCTTTCTAGGAATGGGTGGGTGAGCATTTTTCACTGGGTTCCAGGTAGATGGGAAAGAAATAAAAAACAATACACACACACACACACACACACACACGCACACACACATGAAACAGGAGTAAGAGGTTGAAGTGATTATCTTCTGGAATTTTTGCATTCAGGTAATTGGAGGTAATCCAGATTATCAGGCAGCAAGCAGGTTGCCCTGTGACTTTCTAAATTTACATTCCTTTTTAGGAATGTAAATTCTTCTTGATGTTTCTAATCTCAGCCTGACCTGTTCCCCTTTGATCCTTAACACCATGTTACCCTCTGTGGAACAATCCATCAGAGACACTGTTTTCTACTTCTTCTGCAGCCTGTTTCAAGCTTTGGTCTAGAAACTTTTATCTTCTGCTAGCAAAGGAAAACTACAACGATACACTAAGTCCAGTGAGAATCCAATTGTCAGATAAAAATTTTCTCCAGTAATAAGTACAGAGCATAATGTGATAGCTCTCATAGTAGGAACTTGAACTCTAAGGGAGTAAATGTCCTGAGATCTAATTTTAACTTTAAAATCAAGGTTTAGAAAGCAAATCTTTGTAGGAGGCGGAGTTACCTATGACAGTGGAACAATTATATTTCAAGGGTATTGATAAAAAGCATAAGATCTTATTATCAAGGAAACAAGTTCATGAACCAGGGAAATGGTTTCATTTGAAGAAATGAGAATTCATTTAGAAATTTCTTTTCTACTGGAGGTGAGTAAATATAATGCTAAAATATGAGAAAATGTTTAATCATAAAATAGAGGTTTAATATGATTTCCAAAAAGTATAAAAATGTTAAATAACTGGCCATATATCACTCCTGACCCAGTGATGATCCTCCTCCCCTCCCCACCCCTTCCCTTCGCTCCTCTCCCCTTTCCTTCCTCTTCCCTCCCCCCTCCCCTCCACTTCTTTTCCTTCCCACCTCCCTTCCCTGTCCTCCCCTCCCCTTTCCTCTCCTCTCCTCTTCTTCCTAGAACTTCATCTGGGAAAACAAACTATTAATAGAATTTGTGATATCCCCAGTCCCAATTTAATGCCATTTAATTCCTTCTAATAAGCAGTTCATCAATTCCTCTAATAGCTTCATTCTTGAGAGTGACTTTGGCACATGATTATTATGTAGCTTTACTATTTTGATTCATCATGTTACCTATTATAGTGATTGAAGGAGTGATGTTGACTTTTACCTAGAATCATAGAAAAACATGTCTTTGGAAATCATATTAAACCTCTATTTTATGATTAAAGAAAAATGGAGGCCTAAATAAAAAAATTTTTTTCCAGCACTGGTTTATAACCTTTCACCTAGATTTTAAAATTAAATATTAATCATCATAATCAAGTTACAGAATACAGTGAAATTGACATGCTGTTTTGTGTTGGTGTTGTTGTTTGCATTGGGACCTGAACTGTATCTATACCACTGTGGGATTTTATTAGGTGGTATGAGGGGTGTCAAGGTCTAGGTCCAAGGCAGCAACCATATAAGGCATATGCACTACTACTTAGGACACATATCTGGTTAACAGATGTGCACTTCAATGTCATCGTTAGCTAAATAAATAAGTTTTTGCTAATATAAACATAACATATATGCATATATATCTCTTTAATAGGATAAAATAGTCACATTTACCATAAAACATACATTCATAGAACATGTACATGGATACATATGAGTCAAAGATATAGCCATTCATCATTAATAAAAAAGACAACCAAATAAAATTCAGTACAGGGAAAACATACTGTAAACAATTTCAGATTTTCTAGAAAGCTTAAGTAGAATCTAAATGAAATAAAATCTATTAATCCATCTATTTTTTTCTTCACTTTTTTAACTGTGTGAACCAGGATTGATTTGAATGACTCAGATTTTTATTTTGCTTATCTAATTCAAGGTGGCTGTTTATTGCAAAATATTTGATGTGACAATTGCTTTCTAAATCATAAGACTAATATTAGGGATGATTTATATGAAAAATGCTATATAGTCTCTATTCCAATATTTCTACTGATATTAAAAAGCAATAACGTTTTATTACAATATAAGCCTTTATTTTATCTTTTACAATAATTAAGAACATCTCTTTACAATGAGCTCAGATGCCTCAAGTGAGAAAGGAACATTTATTGGCCTGTGTTTTATTAGCAATAAAGATTTTTTGAAGCACGTAAAGGGACTAGGCAAGGACAAAAAGTTCCATAAATTAGAACTTTGATTTTATTTTTGAAGAATGACTTTTGCATTTGTCTGAATGTAATTTCTTGTAGATGAAGCACATTGTAGTATGAAAGAAGAAAGAAAATGTTTATCACACCTACTGAAATCAAAACAGTCATCAAAAATCAGCACCAGTTATAGCAGCAGGTACAATCCAGAGTAAGATAGCTGAAGAGGGAGAAACAGCCAAGAAAGTAAAATGAAAGTGAATTTACATTGCCAAATAAAACATATAAAGACTGCAAAAGTACATAGTAACCTTCTACCATAAAAAGCTAAAGGTAAAGGCACTCCCGTTGATCATCAATTTGCTCGAGCGGGCCCAGTAACGTCTCCATTGGAGACTTTGTTGTTACTGTGTCTGGCATATCGAATACGTCACGGGGAGCTTGCCAGCCTCTGCCGTAATTTGAGCATATTTCTAATAGAGCTATTTTCTTTTCTAATCTACACTTTAACAATACATACCATCATTTTCTTACTGCCTTTTGGGATTCTGGCATTTTGGTGCTCTGGATTCTGCCAAGGCTTATGGCTTATGCTCTTATTGGGGACCACTTTTTCAAATTTTCTTTACCTGTCAAAATTTACCTAGTCCATATTTCTCTCTGCCTCCTAAACATTCTTCACTTTCCATCATGACAGTATCTTTTTGGTTTTTCAATTAGCATTTTTTCACTTAATCACTTAACTTCCCGTTAGTCGTTGATTTGCTCGAGCGGTCGCCAGTAACGTTTCCATTTGTCCCTGTTGCGTGCTAGTGTAGCCCAATGGCATCTGTTCACTCTGGGAACATGAAGAGCCTCAAACCAATCGTTCATGATCTTGACGAAGAAGTCTGACCATCTGGTAGGTGGGCGGCCACGTGGTCTTTTGACATCCCGTGGAATCCAGTCAGTAACAGCTCTAGTCCAGTGGTCGTCTTTAAATCTCATTACGTGACCAGCCCATCTGATTTTTGACACCTTGGCAAATGAGACAGCGTCCCTGATTCTTGATTGTCGACGGATGTCGGAACTCTGGATTTTTCCTTTCATTTGAGTGAAACGTGATATTCCAAGCATAGCTCTTTCTATTCTTCTTTGGGAGACCTGACACTACCTCCACTACCCAGCCGTCGCCACACTCCAGGATGCTTTCCGGACCTGCGTGGCAGCTCCAGCCGAGACTCACGCACGACTGAAGACCCACAGAACAAGATAAGTGGAACTCTCTGAGACCTTGAACTCCAGCTCGGCAGACCCACGGACAGAGTTTCTCTGCTTGCTCCCACCAACCACAGGACGCTTTCCGGACCCGCGTGGCAGCTCCAGCCGAGACTCACGCACAACTGAAGACCCACAGAACAAGATAAACGGAACTCTCTGAGACCTTGGACTCCAGCTCGGCGGACCCAGGGACAGTTTCTCTGCTTGCTCCCACCAACCACAGGTGACAAAGGGATTCTAGCATTTTTTTAAATTTTTTAATTAGGCTATGTCATTTATAATAGATCACACCAGTGAAGTAAAAGTGCTTGCATTTTGGAATGAGACAAAAATGGCCTGTCCCCTGTCTCATGTGCTATCAGTTCCAACATCCTTCTAATTGCACCCTTTTCATCCTTTTCTCATGACTCTTACTCGTTAGCAAACTCTTCATTCAGACTTTCTTATTTAAGATGCCCTCCTTGAAGAATGAAGTACATTTTAAGTCATTTTATGCTTGACAATTTGCCTCTAAGGCTTAAATTTCAGTGATTACAGCAATTTTGCAAGGTAAATTTACAAAAGTGGTTTAAAATGTATGAACTTACCCAAAACTTCACAAATTTATGTAAAGTTAGTCACATATATGTGTATATATATTCTTCTTTATTAAAAAAATACACTTTTTTCTGTCTATGACTTCATGAGAGTTTGTATTGATAAATCATTTCTTAGCTCTAGGGTTAACAAATTAGCAAACTAATAAAAAGTATTGCTCCCTACATTTTCTCCTAGAGGTTTTATAGTTTTGGGTTTAGAATTTTGGTCTCAAATTCACTTCAGGTAGCAAATATCCATGTAAAAAGTTTATATCACCTTCATTAATCTTTAGGGACATACATAATTAAGTCACAGGAATGGCACTATCTACATATTAGAAATCTAAAATTAGATAACTTAGTATTGACAAAGATAAAGAGCAACTGGAACTTAGATCTTTCTGGTAGAAATTTGAATAGCCACAAACACTTTGAAATAACTGTTGGAAGCAAATATATTGACATGGAGATTTGAATTAGAAAATTTGCAGAAAATAATATATTTTTGCTCCTGTTTGAATCTCTTGACCCCAAGGAACTTTCAAACGAGGATAAGATTACTCACAGAGGAATGTGTCTATCTCCTGGCAGGTTTCCTATAAAAATTACAACCTTAATGATAGCATAACATAACCTTTATATTCAGCTCTCTTTGATGTGCAATTTTTTCTTTTTATTGATTTTTATCACACAATTATATGCATAGTTTTCACTGTAAATATTTAACAATACAAAGATAAATACATCATAAAAGTTCCCATTTAGTCTTAATTTATTCCATTGCCATTTTCACATGAGAATAATTCATCACTTTTTTTTAATTAATTAATTTATTTATTGAATCACCGTGGGAAAGGTTACAAAGCTTTCAGGTTTAGGTCTCAGTCATGCAAATATCAAACACATTTCCCTTTACCAAAACTTATTTTTTACCATGAAGAACCCCAATAAAACCCCACCCCCCACCCCTCCCAGTCCCTGTGGGGCAGATGAATTCTAGTTAACACTCTATCTGCTTTGATTAGATTCATTGTTTCAATAAAAGATTCACCACTATTATTTAGAGTTTACCCCACCCCCAAATCAGACATGCTGAAAAAGCATTGTGAAGTGATTTGCTTTCTACAGCTGGGTTCAAGAATTATATGTTGGTTTTGGATTTCTGCTATTTTACTTATTGACCCTGGAAGTATTTCTACTGAAAGTCAGATAGTTAAGAAATTGGTTTCTATGCTCTGGAGTCGTGGCTGTGCTGGAGAGCTGCTAGTGCGGGGCAACTGGTGGCCTTGGTAGGGCGTGAAGGGTGGACCAAAACACCCCCCTTCCCATGAGGTTTTAGTCGCCCCCAGTCCCCCGGCTCATACCTGCTGTCCACAAGGCTCTCATGCGGCCGCCATCTTTCTTTCCAGAGAGGAGAAGGCGACTGGGGCAACACCCTTTCCCCTCCGGACAGACCTGATGGCCTGGATTAACGCATAGTCCATTCATTTTTCTGCCGGGTTCTGCATTAAGTCCTTGTGCTTCTGGGGCCATGGCCATGCTGGAGAGTTGCTCGCAGGGGGCAACTGGTGACCTCGGTAGGGCGTGAAGGATGGACCGGAACGCCCCCCTTCCCATGAGGTTTTAGTCGCCCCCACTCCCCCGGCTCATACCTGCTGTCCACAAGGCTCCCATGCAGCCGCCATCTTTCTTTCCAGAGGGAGGAGAGTGGAAGGGACCAACACCCTTTCCCCTCCGGGCAGACATGATGGCCTGGATTAACGCATAGTCCTTTCACTTTTCTGCTCCAAGCTGCTGGGTTCTGCATTAAGTCCTTGTGCTTCTGGGGCTGTGGCCATGCTGGAGAGCCGCTCGTGGGGGGCAACTGGTGACCTCGGTAGGGTGTGAAGGACGGACTGGAACGCCCCCCTTGCCATGAGGTTTTAGTCGCCCCCACTCCCCCGGCTCATACCTGCTGTCCCCAAGGCTCCCATGTGGCCGCCATCTTTCTTTCCAGAGAGGAGAGGGCAAATGGGGCAACACCCTTTCTCCTTCGGACAGTCATGATGGCCTGGATTAACGCATAGCCCGTTCACTTTTCTGCTCCAAGCTGCTGGGTTATGCATTAAGTCCTTGTGTTTCTGGGGCTGTGGCCGTGCTCCAAACTTAACTATGATTTTCAGAGAGAAACGTTGGGTGGTTTACTTCCCATGGATAACTTTGTATATAGAGAGATGTCGGTTTTGAGGAAAAGTCCTAGTTTTGTGGTTGTAGAGGCTTCTGGTCACCGGGGTTCCATCTGGGGGAGGCGGGATGCGGTACCTACCCCATCTAGGGTTTCCCGATGATCTCGGCTCTTTTTGGAACCTGTTTTTTTTTTTCCTTCGGATCTGTGGATCCCGCCCTCCATGTTGTCCTTCTCTTCGTCTGAATGCTCAATTCATCACTTTTGATAAGTATTCTTTTAGCTGTTTTTCATTGTTTTCTTACCTATGTGCACACATTCATATTCATACATAGATATATGCATATACAGACATCTAATTTTAAAAATAGATTTACATTATGAATGTTGTGCTACAACTTGTTTTGCCAACATGTAATTATATATGTCTGTTTGTATGCATGTATATAATGATGCAGGCTATATTATAGATATGTATATAAAACAATGTAAAGAGGTCAAAGGAACTATCTGCAATCTTTAATTATAATAACACTAGCTTTTCACTCTCTTGCTCTTTTTCTTTCTCTCTCTGTTTCTCTCTCTTGCTCTCTCTTCACTATATATAACTCATCTATACAAGTTGCCTAGGACATCCCAGAATTTACTTACATAGCTCCACAATTGACTGTAAGATAATGTTGGTTTACCCTTCCTCTCTGGCCACTGGAAGCTTGTGTTTGTGCCCCTCAACCTGTCAATTACCTTTGTCCCCTGATCAGACTCTGACTTGTAAATATGGTCTTTCTCTTCTCCTTACTGTCCTTTGCATGGTTAGTTATTTCAGAGCAATTGCTTTTTTGTATGGATACAGGAAGACAGTTAAAAAGACAAGCCTGTGGCTTGGGAGTTGATTAACTCCAGATAATATTGCCTCCTGGACATCTGCTCTCTCGACTTATACCTCAGTTGCCCTTACTTCCTAGATCCCAAAAAGCAAGGTCCTGACTAGGGACTGAATGGTCCCAGGGCAAGTGGTGAGTTATGAGCTACCTGGCATGGAAATGGGCCTGGCCAAAGCACCCTAATGCTTAACTATAAGTTAAGAGCTTGGTCATGGACAAGTAATAAGCAGATTTGGACCCTGCTGGGGTTAGGAATGATTAATTCGGCCTGAGCACTGTAGTCTGAGTTTGTGGTAAGATGTCCCCAGGAGAATCACTGACAAGCCTGTAGCACTATCCTCATGCTGGGCTCTCTGAGAGAAATGGAGTAATTGAACCTGGGTTGGTCACAGCCAAGGCAAAACCCTACCTGCTGTGCGGGGGGTGTGGGGGGGGCTGCTAACCACTCTCCGGCCCACGGAGGTGGCTGAGGATTGATCCGATGGTGCAAGGAGGGACCAACTGAATGAACACAAGACACAAGAGACAGAGTACAGTTTAGAAACAGAGAGAAAAAGGGACAGAACTTTATTGGGGGCTACAGGCTGTTTATATAGGGTCAGGGCAGCCCAGTCAGGAGCTAAAGCAATATAACCATACATGGTAAGGTCAGCAACAAGAGCTTTACCTAACATTCAAGGTAAACATTTGTACATCAAAGGGTCTTATGACAGTAGGTGCATCCTGAGCTTTACATTTGTATATCAAAGGGTCTTAGGGCAGTAGATGCATCCTGAAGGTTACTATAGATAAGACCAGATTAAGATAACTGTCAGCCTGATGTTATGCAGCTATAGATCAGGCATCCGCTGAGATCCGGAAGCGCTGGGAGACTGTCACCAATGTCTGTCCCAAACAGTTCCTAACAAGTGAACCACGGCTAGGGTCTATGAGAAGGCTCTTGGCTTCCCACACTGCTGTGCTGTCCCTCCAGCCCGACAAGCCTAAAAGTGTTTATTACTATGTCCATCACTTAATCACTTAATCACTTAACTTCCCGTTAGTCGTCGATTTGCTCGAGCGGGCGCCAGTAACGTCTCCATTTGTCCCTGTCGCGTGCTAGTGTAGCCTAATGGCATCTGTTCGCTCCGGGAACATGAAGGGCCTCAAACCGATCGTTCATGATCTTCAGGAAGAAGTCTGACCATCTGGTAGGTGGGCGGCCACGCGGTCTCTTGACATCCCGTGGAATCCAATCAGTAACAGCTCTAGTCCAGTGGTCGTCTTTAAATCTCATTACGTGACCAGCCCATCTGATTTTCGACACCTTGGCAAATGAGACAGCGTCCCTGATCCTTGATCGTCGACGGATGTCAGAACTCCGGATTCTTTCTCTCATTTGAGTGAAACGTGTTATTCCAAGCATAGCTCTTTCTATTCTTCTTTGGGAGACCTGAATGGCGTTCTCATCTTGTTTGCGTAGGGCCCAGGTCTCTGAGGCATATGTTAATGCAGGAAGAACAGTGGAATCAAAGAGATGTGCCCGGAGCCGGAGGTTCTTCGTCCTCTTAGCTATTTCTTCGACGTTCTTGAAGGCGTTCCAAGCCGCTCTCTTCCTCCTGCGCAGCTCGGGTGCCAGGTCATTTGTCATGTTGACCTCTCGACCTAGGTAGACATAGCTGTTGCATTCGGAGATGGTCGTTCCATTGAGAGCGAATGGGGAGTCAGGAACAAGGCTGTTTCTCATAAACATTGTCTTCGTAAGATTCAGCTGTAGTCCTACCTTTCCACACTCACGGTCAAAGTCGGCCAGCATTTGTGCCGCTTGGCTGATGTTTGGTGTTATTAAAACAATATCATCAGCAAAGCGGAGGTGGTGTAATTGCCGACCATCTATCTTCACTCCCATTCCTTCCCATTCCAGTCGTCGCATGATGTTCTCGAGGGTGGCACTGAAGAGTTTCGGTGAAATGGTATCACCCTGCCGCACCCCTCTCTTGACATCAACGATCACTTCTTTGTAGAATGGTGAGATCCTGGTAATGAATCCGCAATACAGCTCACGGAGGATCCTGATTTATTGGGCTTGAATGCCCTGATTGGCTAGGGCTTCAATGACCTCTTCCGTCTCAACAGAATCAAAGGCCTTCTTTAAATCAATGAACGTTAAGCAGAGCGGCATCTTGAACTCCCGAGAAACCTCAATGAGCTTGGTTATTGTGTGGATATGGTCGATGGTGCTGAATCCTTTGCGGAACCCTGCTTGCTCGCATGGTTGTCCTTCATCTAGTGTTCTGCCAATCCTATTCAGGATGACTCGAGTGAACAACTTGTAGATGACAGACAATAGGCAGATCGGGCGATAGTTGCCAATGTCATGGATGTCTCCCTTCTTGAACAGTAGTACGGTCCTGCTGGTTTTCCATTGGGACGGAACCTTGCATTCAGACAGGTAGCGAGTGAAGAGCCGAGCCAGTGTATTGATGAGTACTGACGGCAGGTTCTTCAGGTGTTCAGGTCTGACCTTGTCTGGGCCGGGTGCTGTTTGTTTCTTTACCGACGAAATGGCATGTCGGATTTCGGAGGGGAGAACGTTGGGAACAGCATACCCATCCTGTGGAATTTGGTATGTTGGCAAGTGGACATGGCTATCGAAGAGATTTGAGTAGAAGTCATGGATAATCCTCTCCATTGCCGTTCTGGAGGATGTGATGGATCCATCAGGACGTCGGAGGGCAGTCATCTTGGTCTTATAGTTGGCGAAGGACAGGCGGGCCTTACGAATACTTTTCCCGGCTTCTGCCGCATCTACCAGTACTTCTGCTCTTCTCTCTTTGAGGTCTTCCTTGATCGCATCTCTGCACTGCTTTGCAAGCTCGGACGTTAGCTTGCGGTTGCCTGAGGCATGCGCCAAACCACGCTGGCGAATTAGCTCAAGAGTTTTCGAAGATAGGCGACTTTTTGTGGCTATCTCTCTCTTGGCGTTCCTCGCACATTCATGGAGGTGCTGAACCAGTCGATCGTATTCCTCATCAATGTTGTCAACAATGGCATCTTCCCATGTTGCCGCAATAGTACCAAAGAGTTCCCAGTTGGTGGTCATTCTGGGAGTTCTCTTTTTGAACTTTGCAGCCCTTTCTCCCCGCTCTGTGAAGTAGAATTTTGCACGAAGGAGACGGTGGTCCGATCCCGTTCGAAATTTTGGGACAACAGCGACATCAGTCAGGCAAAACCGTCGATTGAATATGATGTGGTCTATTTCGTTGTGGAATCGTCCACCGGGAGACTCCCATGTCCATCGTTTAGATTCTGCCTTCTGGAACTGTGAGTTACCATGGATGGTCTTGGTCGACATGATGAACTCTGACAGTCTCTCACCCTGTTCGTTCCATTCTAGGCCATGGGTCCCGATATGAAGTTCTTCAGCTGATCTTCTCGGTCCTATCTTGGCATTAAAATCACCCACAATGATCTTGTAGAAGGTGTGGTCTTCTTTATAGAACTTCTCTAGCTCCATGTAGAACTTCTCGATTTCTCTTTCATCATAATGAGATGTTGGTGCGTAGACAACGAAGATAGAAACTGCAGGCAGTGAGCCACATCTATTCAAATGTAAACGTCCGATTCGGGTTGTTAGGCATTCGAATGAATCAATGCTCTTGGCCAAGTTTGTGTTGACAAGGACACCGATGCCTCCAACACCTCTTTTATCGCATGTTCCGAGGAACAATTCTTCTCCAGTGTCGAAAACGGCGTGGTGAGATTCGTGCCTTCTTGTCTCGGTCAGACCAATGATGTCGTACTTGATCATTCGCGCTTGTACCATCAGGTCCTCGATGGATGCATCTGATGCTAGCGTACGTGCATTGAAAGTACAGACGATCATTTTTGTCTTCCTTCGTTGTGGCAGCCTAGGTCGGCCTTGAGATTTTGTCGGCCTCTCCTTTCTCATCCTTCTCAGTGCTGCCATGTCGGTGAAGCCTTCAGGGTCAGGTGAATGAGACCAGTTGTAGTTACTGGTTTTGGCATATTGAATACACAGCGGATAGCTTGCCAGGCTCTTCCGTGCGGGCGGAATACTCTCGGTAGCTTGCCAGTCTTTCCGAGAGGGATAGAGGCTTTTGGGGTGACCTCTAATCACCCTTGTAGGTGTTACCATATTTGAACCCTATCAAATATGGTACGACAATTCCAGAAGATGGGTATTTAGTGTCTTATGATGTGTCGCACGGCCGCAAAGCGGCCGCGCGGGTCCGGAAAGCGTCCTGGAGTGTGGCGACGGCTGGGTAGTGGAAGTCGTGTCGAGAGTGGAAGTCTGCCAGTGGGGTATTTATCTGGGTAGGGTGGGTCTCCTGTGCACAATTCGATCCCTGGGTGGTTGATGGAAGCAGACAGGGCAGGGTAGGGTGGGGCTCCTGATTAGAATCCCTTTGTCACCTGTGGTGGTAGGAGCAAGCAGAGAAGCTCTGTCCCTGGGTCCGCCGAGCCTGGAGTCCAAGGTCTCAGAGAGTTCCGCTTATCTTGTTCTGTGGGTCTTCAGTTGTGCGTGGGTCTCGGCTGGAGCTGCCGCGCGGGTCCGGAAAGTGTCCTGGAGTGTGGCGACGGCTGGGTAGTGGAAGTCGTGCCACTATGTCCATACAGAATGGTAAATATTAGGAAGGAGAATTAAAGACACTAATTAAGTTGTAGGTCTAAGGATGGATGGAGAGGAGAAACACACCTTAGGGGCTGTTTTGTCCCTGTGGGCTGCAGGTGGTCGGGAAGATTGAAAAAACGTTTTTGATTATGATTCCCTTGGGGAGGCATGGTTGAGGAGGCATGGTCAGAGGATAAAAAAGAGCAACGACAGGGAGATAGGTGATGGATGGAGAAATGGATTGATTGTTAGATTATTGGATGGATTGATGGTTTGAAGGCGAGATGGTTACAAAGATAGCAGAGGGAGACAGTTGGAGAGAACTGAGAGAGACAAGAGATTGAATAAATGGCAACTAATCAGCAACCAACTTGGTCCTCATTCTTCCTTCTTTTGTCCAAGGCAACAGTCTTCCCAGGTGGAGAAGCGGCTAGAGAGCACCGAACACGGGCAGCGAGAGATCTGCCCAGAGAGCCCTTGAACATCCTTTCACATATAATACTCATGTGTATGAGGGGTTCACACAGCCCTGCATGTGGGGGAATTTCACAAGTCCCCATGTGAGCGGGTGGAAATTTATACAATTGACCACTTTTTTCCCCCCAATTTATTCACCCCTTTCACTCTGATTATCCAGCAGTTTTTTGGAACTGGGTAATGTTCATTCCTACATGTGACTGAGGAATGAACCAGGGTAAGCTGTATGCAGTGCATTTGACTTAACCTCTATACATTATCTCTTAGCCCTATTTGTTAGAGTGTTTAAGAAACATGAAAGGACAACTGTCAAATTCTCTTATCACATTTTTTCTGAAGATCAAAACACCAACAAGTATGAAAATTTGTAAAAGTTAGGACACCTCTAGTTGTATAAATATAGTAATATATTTGAATTATTTATTATTTATAACTGGGCTGGAGCGATAGAACAGCGGTAGGGCATTTGCCTTACAAGCGGCCAACATGGCCAACCCAAGTTCAATTCCTCCGCCCCTCTTGGAGAGCCTGGCAAGCTACCGAGAGTATCTCGCCCACACAGCAGAGCCTGGCAAGCTACCTGTGATGTATTCGATATGCCAAACACAGTAACAACAAGTCTCATGATGGAGACGTTACTGGGCCAGCTTGAGCAAATCGATGAACAATGAGAGGACCATGACCGTGACATTATTTATAACTAAAAATCCTATAGGAAAGAGAATTGGACTTCAGTTGAAGCATTAGTTCATTTATTTACTTCATAGGGTAGTTTTGGGGAGTCACTCTTAGAGGTGCTCAAGAGATTATGTGGAACCAGAATCAAACCTGGGTCTCCAACGTGCAGAAGATGAGTTCCAACTTTTTAAGCTATCTCCCCACCCCATGGATTTGGATTTTTGAGTCAGTTTGTCTGACAACTCTGCCACTTCTAAACTTTGTGAACTTAAACAGGTGACCCTGTCATTGGTACAGAACAATGCTGTTTGTGGAGACAACGGTATGATATCCAAGATCTAAAATGAGTTTTCAAACTAAGCATTTAGTTTTGGAGAAGTGCAGATATTCCTTAAAGGGCTGTTATGTTCCACTAGTCAATCAGATCATCATAAAGAAATAGTGTAAGGTGATTGGTAAATGAACTGCTTTGGTAAAGTTTGAATATTTACTTGCATTGCTTAAAGAAAGAAGAGAATCTCCCAAATCTGAGTACTGAAAAGGACGAAGTTTCTCTCAGGGGTTTGCTTCCCCAAGATTAGATGCTACATCTAGGAAGTCATGTTTGTAGGAAAGGATGGTGGTAGATTGCTTCCTGTGTAATAGTATTACTAGAAATGAAGATTCAGGCTGGTTTACTACAGGCAATTGACTTTAAGTTGTCTCTTTGCATCAATGCATCGAGAATCTCACAATAATAGCTAATTAAACACAAGCTCTCAATGGAGTTGCTTTGCTACTGCCCTGGGATGCTGATTTCTCTTGAGAAATCAGCTGTAGTATATGGTTAAAGCTGTAGCTATTGGTTGAAGATAATTTGACTCAATGTCCTATCTGGGTTTGGTTCTTCCTATGCTGGAGAATCATTTGCTTTGATTTTCATGAATTTTGTTTGTTTACTTTTTGGTCATACCCAACAGTGCTTAGGACTTATTCCTGAGTTTGTGCTCAAGGGTGACTTTTGGTATTGCTCAAGGAACCACACATGGTCCAGGGAATTGAACCTGGGTTGACCAGGTGACTGAGCCTTACCTGCTATAAGATCTCTATGAATCTCTCTCATGACTTCTATCTAAATCTTCTATCTTCAACCTCAAAATCACATAATATAGGTTTCATATTCCTATTAAATCACTTTCTCTGCTTTAAGATCTGCTGAATTTTATTGTCAGTTTCATCTCATATTCCTACCACATCATTTTTTTCTACTTTAAAATCTGCATATTTTTACTTCATTTAAAATTTTTCTTTCTTCAATTTACATTTGAATGGTTTACTCTGTTAAAAATCAAGATGGCCAGAACTATAGTATAGTGGGTAGGGCCAGAGCATAGTACAGAAGGTAGGGCATTTGTCTCACTCACTGTCTAATCACATTCAATCCCTGGCATTCTACATGGTTGTCTCAAAACCTCCAAACATAATTTCTGAGTGCAGAGCCAGGAGTAACCCTGGAGGACTGACAAATGTGGCCCCCAAATCAAAACCAAAACCAAACCAACAAACAGGAAAATAATACAGTGGTTAAGGTGCTTGCCTTGCACATGGTGGATCAGGGTTCAACTCTTGACACACCAGTTGCTCCTCTGAACATGCCATGGGGTCCCTGAGCACTGAGCCAATACTAAGCCTTGAGTACTGCTAGGTGTGGCCAAAAAACAAAAATTAAGGTAAACCATGATTTATTTCTTAAAATAATGGAGTAACTCCTAATTCATACATTCTTGTTAGGGCGTGCATAGATTTCTCAACACAAACATCAAAAACAAATATACCTTTGGAAAAAGTGTGAAGTGGAGAAAAGTTGACTGATAGGACTTTTGGCCTGTCAATGTCCTCTGGTGATATGAGACTTTTCTAATTGTTTTTTGGACCCAATTATACCTCGATTAGTGGAAATTTCATAGGCTGACAAAGCATTGATTAATATTGCCTGTTTTCAAGAAAGTAATATACTTTTTATCTGCCAGTTAATAATTTCTTTGTATACTTTGTATTTTTCTTCTTTCTCTGTTCCTCCCTCTTCTCTTCCTCCTCATCTCCTTTTGTCTCCCTCTTCTCCTCTCTCTCAACCTCCTTTTCTTTCTCCTCTCTTCTTTCTTCTTTCTATCCTTCTGTTTACTACCACTCAACAAACGTTTCAGCAGGAAATTAGCTCTACGTTACTAACCTCTACATTCTTTCCATAATTTTAGTATAACAGGGGATGACAAAGTCAATTATCTTTGATAAATTTGCTTTCCTGAAATTTGTTTGAATGGGGCTAGAGCAATAGCGCAGCGGGTAAGGTATTTGCCTTGCATGCATGGTTGACATGGCCAACCTGGGTTCCATTCCTCTGCCCCTCTCAGAGAGCCCAGCAAGCTACTGAGAGTATCTTGCCCACACGGCAAAGCCTGGCAAGCTTCCTGTGACATATTCAATATGCTAAGAACAGTAACAACAAGTTCCACAGTTTGTTGCGAAACATTACTGGTGCCTGCTCAAGCAAATCCATGAACAACGGGAGGACAGTGCTACAGTGCTACAGTGTAAACAAGTGTACTATACTACTGAATTAATTTAATATTCTAGTGGGATGTCAGTATTTCTCATTATTTTCAAACCTAAAGTAATAGCCTTTGTGATTTCAAATACTTCAAACCTATTTGCATAAGAAGGTTATGACTAATGTTTCTTTATTGGAGGGAAGGTTTGTTTACAACCTTGATTCAACCAAAGATACAAGTCTTATGTAATTTCTGTATTTATAAATATGTATACATACACATATATATCAAATATATCTGGAGAAATCTCAAATAATTAGAAGTCAAACAAAAACCTTCTGAATAATCTGTATATAAATGAATATTACATGGGAAATTGAAAAACATTTGAATTGAACCATTAGAATATAACATCAAAAAATGAGATATAACTTAAACAGAACATAGTAATATAGCTTCAATTTTAATGGTTATTTTGTTAAATTTCATAAAGTAAATGTTATTTACTAGAAATCCACCTGCATGAAACATAAATATAAAGAATTAACTAACTTATACATCCTTTTTCCTGATATGCAGTTAATATTGATTAAAGTTTATTGTGTATTGTTTCTTATTTTTCTATTATAAAATGTTCAAATCTTAATAACTACAGTTTCACTATCACATTTCTAGTATTGCTTTTGTAGATTACAGTTTCTTCATTTTTTATTTATTATTTTATATTTTATTAATATGCTTTCCCAGAATATCAATCTCCTTTCAAATAATTGACATTTATTTTTAATTTCTCTTAAATTTATATTTATACACTTTGAGAGAAAGACATTTAAGATTCAGGTGATAAAATCTAGAGGTGGGTACAATTTCTCTTAGTTTATCACAAAAAGGCAACTTAAAAAAAGATATAAATTTTAATGATGGAAATATTCTTTGAAAAACCATTTTACATCAGAATAAAATCCATTACTGTAAAACCACTCTTTTCCCCTTCTTTGTCACACAAGACAGTACTCAAAGCTTACTTTGGGCTCTGTGCTTAAAGATCACTCCTGGCAGGTGTCAAGAGACTCTATGTAATTCTGAGTATCCATTCATGGTTGATTGCATGCCAGGCTAATACCTCAACCTCTAACTATATCTCTGGTTTTAAAGAATTATTTGAAGTCTTATATTTTACTACATTTATCAAGTGGTATCACTCTTGTCAGTAACATTTTGATGTTTGAATCTTATTGATTGTAATTTGTGCCTACTAATTATGTAATTGGCTTTATTTGTAATTTTAAAGATAAAAATACTAGTCCTTTCCTCTCTCTCTCCCTCTCTCTCTCTCTCTCTCTCTCTCTGTGTGTGTGTGTGTGTGTTAGTTACAAGGCTCAACCCCAGGTTGTCACACGTACACAACGTGCACTCTACAACAATAAGCCTATTCAGTACTTCCTATATAAACACAAAGACACCAATTTAGCTTTGGTATGTTTTATAATGAAAATTTTGATGAGCTCATCACCTCAGCTATAGTTTTAGCTGTTCTTAGTTTCAAATGAAAAATAGACAAGGGAGGTTTACACAAGTGGTCTTGTTATAGAAATTTTGGTTGTCAATTGGGAGTCTTACTCTCTTAATGTTGAGAAATGTTGACATATGCTGCCCAGGGTAGTACTTAAGGTTTAAAGACTCACTTTGACATTTTGACAAATAAACATACGTGCTAAAATTTCTCAAAGCAAGCACCGATGAGTGATTATTTCATCAAGCACTCCATCTTAAATGATAAATAGTGCCAAGATAAAATTAATCAGCAATTTAAGTGACTGACATGCTGTTTAAAGTTGAAGTCTCTGCCACACAACTTTATATGCTCCAGCATAAGTCTCCAAAAGGAAAATGGTAAATAAAAGAATATCACTTGTTTGAAATATATTTTATAATTCCAAATCAAATATATATTCTATAAAGAACTTCTAGAAAACTAAAATATAGCAAAGTACAATTAAACACTGGGTTTCTATTATTTGAAAACAAATACTAGTGCTTTTTTAATGAATCACATTTTTAAATAATGAGCTCGTCAAGAAAGTTGAAGAGACCATTATTTATATTTAAAAGAATAGTTTAACCCTTTATATTCTATATAGCCACTGAAATTTTGCTCTACATTTGAAAAATTTTTATTTTGTCCCAGTGGCAGAGAATCCTGAGAGACTTTTTGTTATGATTCAGGCACAGACAAGAACTTGTGGCATACTATAGGGTGGAGATTTCCTACTTAGTTTGGAGATTTCTCTTAATCACCTCTTCTTAACAGCACTGTGACCAATAATCATCACTTTGTCATATACGAGGTATAATTTATCTACTTTAAAAGTAAAGATGAGGTTACTGGATCAGAACTAGATTAATTATTACTTGTATACAGTAACAACTGCAAATTTATTACACTTTTAACTTTCTGGATTGGGTATGAGTGGAAGAAAAATGCCAAGTTAGCCAAAGGAGTGTTTCCATTAAAGAAAAGAAACTGCAAAAATAAGAATTAGGAGCATTTAAAACTTTTTCATTTTTTGACTTGCATTTAGTGATGCTCAGGCTCTCCTCCTGGATCAGTGCTCAGGAGTCAAATCTGATGGTATTTAGGTGATAAAGTGCAATACAGGGATTGAATCTACTTGTGTACTCAGTCAGCTGAATTACCACCCACGTTACTGTCACACTCCTCCTCCTCCCATCTCTTTCTCCTCATCCTTCAACTCCTCCTCCTGCTCTCTCTCTCTCTGTCTTTGTCTCTCTCTCTCTCTCTCTGGAATATAAACAAGCACCCAGTTTGTAAATTGAAGGATTTCTCAAGGAGCTGCTACTTGTTATCTCTTCCTGGAAATATAAACTCATGTCTCCTGGGAGGTCAGTTTCTGAATTTCTTACTAAGTCGTCAGCAATAATTTAATTTTCTTGCACTACATTTAATTCAGCAGACTGTGTTATTTTTTCCAAAAAGAGAAAAATAATCTTCCATAGCTACACCCAAATTTATACATTTATAAACTATTTAAGAAGTTCTTTTTAACACCAGGATCATAAAAATAATCTCCACGTTTATAAAGTTTTACCTGGCATTTTGCGTTTGAAGCCTTGAACTACATAGAATTTAATTTACCTACCCTGTGAAATAGGAAATTAATTTTCCTTTGGCTGACATAGACAATCAACTGTAGCATTCCAGTTTATTAAGACTGTTCTTTTTCCCATTGCTTTTTCATTCCATATCTAAGTATAGTTATCTGTTTGCAGCTATTCTTATAAGTTCATAGTCTTTTAGCTTGCACTTCTATCAATAATACTCTGCTTTGTTTACTCAGATTGAGATCAGATTGAGAGTAAAATTTGATGATGCAAACTCCTTTCCTGCCATTTTCTTCACACTATTATTTTTCCCTCTATCCTATTCTTCACTCTTCTTTCCTGGCCACTCCACCCCGTCCCCACTCATCTTTAATTGCAGCTAACTTCCCTTTTTTTATTTTTCTTCAAGATTCTTGTACTTTTATACTTTCTTTGGATCTTTGAGTATGTTCTATACCCAAAGATTTAGAATAAATTGTAGATAATTCTATGGCTATGAATCTATGGATATAAATATTTGAGTAGCACTGCACTGTCCTCCCATTGTTCATAGATTGTGCTCGAGTGGGCTCCAGTAACATCTCACAACAAATTGTGAGACTTGTTACTGTTTTGGCATATTGAATATGTCACGGGGAGCTTGCCAGGCTTTGCCATGTGAGTGAGATACTCTCCATAGCTTGCTGGGCTCTCTGAGAGAGGTGGAGGAATTGAACCTGGGTCAGCTGTGTGTAAGGCAAACACCCTACCTGCTGTGCTATAACTCCAAACTTTATTGAATATAGGGAGCCTCATTGTATGCTCCCCTCCTGGAGAAGCTGTTGTGAGTGCTGGAGGTGGCCGATGAGGAGATTATCTGGCACAGGCAGAGAGTGGCTTCTGGGTGTGACCCCTGGGTCGCCTGAGACTGGGGGGGGGAGGAGCAGGCAGAGGATCTCTGCTCCCGGGTCCCATTGGGCCCAGAGTCCAAGGTCACAAAATTCCGCATTACCTGGGTTTTGTGGTACTTCATTCATGTGTGAGGCTCGGCCGGAGTTCCAGAAAGTGGCCTGGAGTGTGGCGGTGGTTAGGTAGAGCCTGGCAAACTCCTCGTGGCGTATTCAATATGCCAAAAACAGTAACTATAACAGGTCTCATTCCCCTAACCCTGAAAGATCCTCCAATTATTGGGAAAGAGGAGTAGGGAGAGGCTGCTAAAATCTTAGGGCTGGGATGAATAGAGACGTTACTGGCACCTGCTCAAGTAAATCAACAAACAACATATGACAGCGATACAGTGATACAGTGATTGAATATAATTCTATAAGGTGTTTTATAAATAAGTTACTGGGGATGTCTATGAGAATTACCTTAATTAGTAAAGTTGCAAAAATTTGCGACCTAAAGTATTTGATAGAAAGGTTTTTATCCACTAAAGTCTGGTGATTTCCTTTGCACCTCTCTCAGGGAGGAAGGCTAGATCATATTTTGAGAGAGTTTAAAGTGACTCTCAGTAAAACTTGGATACATTTAGGGTGACAGATCCATAGGGTGTGTACATTCTGGATTATGTTTCATGTCCAATTCAATGTCCCACATACAGAAATACATTAGTAGTGCTTCAGGTTACTTAAGTGAATGGGAAATAAGGAAAATAATCCTTGGGAAAAGTTCTTCAACTTCCCTCTCCAATCTACCTCAGTCACCCAACATAATACCTGGAGTGAGTTTGAACTGGTAAAGTCTCTGATGAGCATCTATTTGGCAAAGCTGCCAGCATCCCACCAGCACCTCCAATCTGTGCCTGAGGTTCTCTTGACCCCTTGTTGTCCACACCTGAATCCTTAGGGAACTGTGGACTCAGGCAGGACCACAGAACTGTTCTTTCCATAAAAGGATAGTCAGTCTAACCATGTCAATGTTTTCCAGCATCACCATCTTCTCTTACAGAAAAGAATTTCAGGACTTGTGAGGCTGGAGCGAAATTACAGTGTGTATGGCATTTGCCTTATATGCAGCCGACCTAGGTTTGATCTTTGGCACTCCATAAGGTGTGCTCTTCTCATCTACTCAGGTAAACAGAAGAGGTGAACACTTCCAGGAGTGATTCTTGAGCACAGAGTCAGGAGTAAGCCCTGAACATCAAGAGATGTGGAAAAATAAAAAAAGCCTCAAAGATTTTTAGTAATACATTACTTAGAGAACCCAATAACCTCCAACAAAAAACTCCTAGAAACAATAGACTTGTATAGTAAAGTTGCAGGCTATAAAATCAATACCCAAAAGTCCATGGCTTTCCTATATGCAAGCAGTGAGAGAGAAGAAAGCGACATGAAAAAAACAATCCCGTTCACAATTGTGCCCCCCAAAATCAAGTACCTAGGAATCAGCTTAACTTAGGAAGTAAAGGACCTGTAAAAAGAAAACTACAAAACGCTACTTCAGGAAATAAAAAAGAACATGAGGAAATGGAAAGATATCCCCTGCTCATGGGTCGGGAGACTTAACATTGTCAAAATGGCAATACTACCGAAAGCATTGTATAAATTCAATGCAATCCCTATAAGGATACCCATGACATTCTTCAAAGAAATGGAGCAAACACTCCTGAAATTTATATGGAACAATAAGCCCCCACGAATAGCTAAAGCAATTCTTGGGAAAAAGAAAATGGGAGGAATCAACCTCCCTAACTTCAAACTGTACTACAAAGCAGTAATAATTAAAACAGCATGGTACTGGAACAAAGGCAGAACTGCAGACCAGTAAATAGGGTTGAATACAGTGACATTTCCCCTCAATCATATGATCATCTAATCTTTGATAAAGGTGCAAGTAATGTGAAGTGGAGTAAGGAAAGCCTCTTAACAAAGTGTGCTGGCAGAACTGGACGGCTACATGCAAAAAAGTGGGCTCAGAACTCTGCATAACACCATGTACAAAAGTAAGATCAAAATGGATTAAAGACCTCAACATCAGACCAGAAACCATAAGGTACATTGAAGACAAAGCTGGCAAAACCCTCCATGACATTGAAGCTAAAGGTATCTTCAAAGATGCCACACCACTGGCCGAGCAAGTGAAAACAGAGATAGATAAATGGGACTGTCTTAAACTAAGAAGCTTCTGCACCACAAAAGAAACAGTGACCAAAATACAAAGACAGTATACTGAATGGGAAAGGATATTCACCCAATATCCATGCGACAAGGGGTTGATATCAAGGATATACAAATTACTGGTTGAACTCCACAAGAAGAAAACATCCAACCCCATCAAAAAATGGGGCAATGAAATGAACAGAAATTTTCTCAAAGAAGAAATCCAAATGGCAAAAAAGCACATGATAAAATGCTCTACATCATTAATCATCAGGAAGATGCAGATCAAAAACACAATGAGATATTATCTCACACCTCAGAGACTGGCCCACATCCAAAAGAACAAAAGCAACTGATGCTGGCGCGGATATGGCGAGAAAGGGACACTCCTTCACTGTTGGTGGGAATGTCGACTGGTTCAGCCCTTCTGGAAAACAGTATGGATGATGCTCAAAAAATTAGAAATTGAGATCCCATTTGACCCAGCAATACCACTCCTGGGGAATATATCCCAGAGAGGCAAAAATGTATAGTCGAAGTGACATCTGCACTTGTTTGTTCATTGCAGCACTCTTTACAATAGCCAGAAACTGGAAGAAACCTAAATGCCCAAGAACAGATGACTGGTTAAAGAAACTTTGGTACATCTACACAATGGCGTACTATGTAGCTCTTAGAAAAGATGAAGTCATGAAATTTATATACAAGTGGTACTACATGGAAAGTATCATGCTAAGCAAAATGAGTCAGAAAGAGAGGGATAGACATAGAAAGATTGCATTCACCTGGGGAATATAAAGTAAAATATATGAGATTAATACACAAGAATAGCTGAGTTCAGCACCAGGAGGATTACTCCATAGCTTAGAGGCCAGCAAGGCATTCTAGGGGAAAGGGCAACTCAGATAGAGAAGGGAGCACCAAATAAAGGATGTTTGGACGATCCTCCCAGGAAGGGAGATGCATGTTGAAAGTAGACTATGGACTGAACATGTTTGCCACTCAAAGCCTCCTTTGCAGACCACAACACCCAAAAGGAGAGAGAGAACACAAGGGATCGCCCTGCCACAGAGGCAGGATGGGATGGGAGGGATGGGGGTGGGAGGGATATTATCCATGGTGGTGGAAAATGGGCCCTGGTGGAGGGATGGGTATTTGATCATTCTATAATCTAAACCCAAGCACAAAAAATTGTAAATCTACTACTGTACCTCATGGTGTTTCACTAATAATAATAAAAAAAATAAAAAAAGATCTTTAGGAATAGATAAAAACAGTGAAGATTTAATATTTAGATATATGTAAATGTGAATAAAACCCTCTCGGAGAGCCTGGTAAGCTACTGAGAGTATCCCGTCCACATGGCAAAGCCTAGCAAGCTCCCTATGATGTATTAGTTATGCCAAAAATAGTAACAACAATGGAGATGTTACTGGTGCCCACTCAAACAAATTGATGAACAAGGGGAGGACAGTGTTACAATGCTACAGTGCTATATACATAAATCCCAATATCTCTATTTCTCTATGTATTGATATACATATATCAATATTTACATTTATCTATATATAGATATTGACATGTATAGCTATAGATATATATCTATCTATAGTTATAGATATATATCCCTATCTATATATATAGATGTCTCCATCTATGTCTCTCTATAAATAACTATATATCTCTCTATAGATATAGATATATACATATGTATACATATATATGTAAGTATATAAATAGATAGATCTTCACTAATTTGAGAAGAAATTACCCAGGTAACCTCCCTTATTTCTTATCTATGCTGAATTTATAGTTCTCAGAAGATAATGCATAAACATTTCCAGAATGGAAAAAATTTAAAGGCCTAGAATGGCTTTTCAGGTAAATTTATACATAATTCCTCCAAATTGTCTTGGTTTGGAGTTCTCTGCACTTGTCAATATTAATCTGGGCATTGTCACGGGGAAAGACTTGAACTCTAGATGATCATTTTATGTTTATCATCAGGATCTTTAGATTCTCCCTGTAGTTTCTATTTATCTGAGGGTCCACCCTTCTCTAAGTGGGGCTTCAATTTTGCACCTGGATGATGCCTTAGTTTCTTCATCTCCAAAGAGATTGAGATTTGCTCATAGAGGAATGTGGGCCTCATGCCTTTGGGCTACTTCGGGCATGGTCACTTTTTTTTTTTTGAAATTGAATCACCGTAAGACACAGTTACAAAACTTTCATGTTTGAGTTTCAGTCATACAATGATTGAACACGCATCCCTCCACCAGTGCACATCATTTTCCCACCATCAGTGTCCCCAGTTTGCTCCCTGCCACTCCCCCCCCACCCCATCCAAGCCTTCTCCTTGCCTCTATGGCAGACAGTTTCCCCCATACTCTCTCTCTACTTTTGGGCATTATGGTGTGCTTGAATTTCAGGCCTGGGGCACTTTCTTCTTAAGTTTTATTATTTCCTAAAAGCTCATTATCAAGAATTGCCCATCCCCCCAATCTATCAACCTGCAACTGCAATATACAATAATTTGGTGGTTTTTACTTCTCACAACTGTACAAAATCTTAACAAACTTGAAACCCAAAAGATCATTAAGAAAATTTGGTTAAAGGGTCACCCTTCCAACCTCCCACTCAATATACACATACAAATGAGAATTTCAGGGCACTCAGGTTCTTGTCTTCAGGCAGCCAGGACTGGAAGCAGAATACAATAAGAAATGGCAACATTCAGAATTTGCTTGAGAGGGGAGAGGAAGATAGGAAAACTTAAGGCCCATGGGAGCCATCTTGTTAGGCAGAATATTAGAAAAAATTCGAAATTCTTCTTGATTAAGATGGATGAGTCTGTCTATATCTTCTTGATTAAGATGGATGAGTCTGTCCCACTGAATTTAAAGTTAAGACAGTGGGTGGAGAAGGACTGGCCAGGTCTCTAGAGTGTTTTGCAAGGCTGTATCTCAGGCCAAGAGCCTTGGATCCTAAAAGGCATCTTCCTGCATGATCTTTTGTTTTCTTGGAGCTTCTTTTAGTAGAGGATCTACCATACTCTGGGTGTAGACTCATTCACTGCAACCTCAAAGAGCTCTGTATTACCATCTCAAAGGGTAGTGGTCTTCCGGCCTTCCTGCTATGTCAGGGCTGGTGACTAAGGAAATACTTTTAATCACCTCATGATTTTACAACCAAAGAAAAATCCCTTTTCCGTTCTTTCTGTACTTACCTAGACCACTGAGATATCTACAAGTGAATACAAGGAAGGAGCTAGGAGCAATTCCTTAGGAGCAAGACCAGTCACTGCTAGAAGTATTTACAGAGGATCAAAGAGTAATTGTGGACTTGCTTGAGAGATTAAAAACAAAAATCTTTTGGGCTCTGGTCTTCTGGGTGAGGGGATACGTTTCATATACAGGAGTTTCTCAGAATTCTTAAGGTAAAAATTGTGAGAAAAATTCGCTCATGTGCCTGGCAAGAGGAATGAAAGCAACCAGTCTGAAAGAAGCCCCAAATCCTCTGTTCTTAACAAAGTCCATCTCTCAAGGGAAACTGTTACATCAGCAAACTGTCTGATTTATCAGACTATTCAGAGGGAAGGGAAGTAACAATTCTAGTCCCCTTTAGTTTTTCTGTCTGCCTAAGTACTGTAAAACCAAGCTGGAACTTGTAAAGGTCACAGACTAAGAACCTTCTTGTCCTGAAGACTGAAATAAAAGTTAATATAGGATTCTAGAATTTTTTCACCCCATTCCTTTCTCCTTACCATTAGCATCAATATATAATTCTGTTGTAGGCACAGAAGAGAGTCTTGGTAATGAGCTCTTGCAAAATAATAAAATTTAAGAAGAAATTGCCCAGTCTTAAAGTAGCCCAAAGAGATTAAGACCATATTCCATTGAGGTACACATCCTGAGCTTTTTTGTGATGGAGAAACCCATATGCAAAATTCTGGGCATCACCTGAAGAAACTGGGAATCCTCTTAAAAAAAAAAAAAACCTACAGAAGAATCTAAAGGCCATGATTAAAAAACAAACAAATAAATAAACAAAAACCCCAATATGAACCAATTAAGAGTTTAAGGCTTTTCCAGGGACAACACCCAGTTTAATTTTCCTGTGTGCAGAGAACCCCAAGCATGGGTAATTCAGAGAAATTGGATATAAGCTGCTCCTAAAATCTGTTCTCGCTGTATCTAATCTGGGGGAGTAGAAGTTCTTTCTGGAGCACAGCTTCCTCTTTCCCTCACATCTCTCTAAGCTTTTCTCACTAAGAACAATCTTTCTTCTTTTGGAAATTCTTTTCTGCAAGGGTCTGCCAGGGACCCAGAAGGCCTGTACCCAGGTTAAGACTCACTTTCCTGCCAAGAGCAGTTCCTCATTTCAGTTGAGAACCAGGTGGCAAAGTTCTCCCACCCAGGAAGAAAACAAGAACTGCAGGCACAATTTGATGATTGCATCATGGGTATAGTGGGGTATGTCTATGACATGCTGGTGTTTGAGGCTGACTTCACCAATCTTAACTCACAGAAGCATTTCCCTGAGAGACCGAAGTTAAGAAGAGATGTGGAGTCAATCTCTCTCTCTCTCTCTCTCTCTCTCTCTCTCTCTCTCTTTGAGGCTCCTCGCTGCAGTTCCTCTATCAGGTCAAGTGTGTACTGCTCCAAGCATTGCAAACCTCGGAATCTGTGTAAGAAGTCAACATGGAAGCCCAGAGAGAGTGAAGAAGATGAAAACAAGGACACAAATAGATAGCACTTTTCCTGCCAGGAGCAAGGCTCACAGAGTCTCTTATCAGTCCTAGACTTCCTCTGCCTTTGATGTGACAAACGTGCATGGAGAGAAAGCAATGGCTTCGCTGCTTGAGGCTGCAGTTTCTCTCCTCCCCACTTCACATAAATCACCCATGTTGGCATCAAAACTTTCCTCCAAAATGACCATGCCATTGTTTATTCCTATCTAAAATAAATTAGAGCTCTTATTACTTCACATCTTTGAAGCATTTGGTGCTGTCATTGCTTTGGATTTTGGCCAATTTAATAGCTATAATGCAATCTTATTGATTTTATCTACAATTGGCTAAAGACATATGCTAAGCATCTTTTCATGCTTAGATGCCAGATGGGCTTGCTGATGAACTCTAGTAAGTATTTAAGGAAGAAACAACATCAGTTCTTTACGATCTGTTTCAGAAAATAGAAGCAATGAGTAGAACTCTTTGTCTGAGGCTACTATTATCCATATTTAGACAGCAGACAAAATTTTTCAGAAGACTGTCTCAGACCAATATAATTCTCCACCCCACCATAATATTACACAGAATAAACCAGGAATACAAGTAATTATGAACCTGAAACAAATGAGTTACTAGGTACACAAGACAATATTCAAATATTCAATATTCAAAATTCAACATGTCTATCATCTTAATGCCTACGCTATCTTTCTTGCCCTACACCTACATTTTGAGGTCACCCCCAAAAGATGTAGGGCAAGAGAGACCGTATAGGGGCTGAGGTTCTTGCCTTGTATACTGCATCCTCGATTTGATCTCTTGCATCAAATGGTCTCCTGCACACAGTCAGGAATGAGTACTGGGGATCAAAGATAGGCCAAAATTCCATCCCTCCACCCCCCGAATAAAACCACAAAAATCAAATAAAAATATATAGAAAAAACACTAGACATAATCCCAAATCTTTTTTATGATGCACACTTGTAGCACATTTGCTGTGTCTAGGGCACTACCAACTAATCTTTGGAAGACATTCTTGATTTCTACTAGTGTTTTTCATTTCTAGGATTTTATTTTCATTCTTCTTTTGAGGTGTATCTTTTTTTTTTTAAACTCTGCCCCTCTGTTCTTTCATTTTCCCTATTAAAGCTCTGAATAATAGTTATACTATAATCTGATAGTTTAGACATGTCTACATATCTGAGTCTGGTATTGGTCCTTGTTTAGTTTCTTCAGCCATATATATGTATATATATATTTTTTTTTGTGAAAAGTTAAACATGATTTAGGAGATTAAAAAAGGTTAAAAAAGTATTCTCTGTTTTTCAATTTTTATTTAGGAACCACCATGATTTACAATATTATTTGAAGAGAGTTTCTGGTAAGCAGTGTTCCACCACTCCACCCATCACCAGACTCTTTAATGTGAGACTTTAGGTTTATCTGGCTCGGGGGTTGGCAGTTAACACTGCTGTTGACTGTGTATTATGAGATTAAAAGGTAGTATTGCTATATGATTAACCAATTTTGCTTTTTGTATTTACTCATAGGAGTTGAAAACTGAAGTTAACCAACATTTTTTGCTATTGTTCTTTTGGGTGCTATGCCTAGTGATGCTCAGGTATTGCTCCTAACCTCTTGTTAGAGATTTCTCCTAGAGGTCTCTGGGAGACCGTATGGGGTGTCAAGGATGGAATTAGAGTTAGCTGCATGCAAGGCTGGGATCCGTGGTGGTGGGAAATGGGCACTGGTGCAGGGATGGGTATTTGATCATTGTATAATTGAAACCCAAGCACAAAATTTGTAAGTCTACAACTGTACCTCATGATGTCTCACTAATAAAAATTAAACAAAAAAAAAGAACCCTACCTTTGCTCTGGATTCAGTCAACACAACTTTTATGCAAGCATTTACACAATGCCACATTCATAACAGACAACAACAAAGATAATTTCTTGATATTTATATGGATAAACGGTTGTCTATATATAATTTAATTTTTAATGGAAAAATAGTTATTAAAACTCAGAGAAAGTTTTATTTAATTTTGTTAAGTGAAAGAAATCAGTCTGAGAGAATACATATTTTATAATTCCAATGACATAACTTTATGAAAATAGAAAAATTATGAAAAGGGTAAGACAAGGTGGTTGCCAAGGGTTTGTGGAATTATAAATATGGTATTTTATTTATTTATTTTGTTTTTGTTTTTTCCCATAGACACACCCTGCTATGATCAGAGCTTACTACTGACTCTGCACTTAGGGATCACTTCTGATGATTTTCAGGGAACATAATTGATGAGAATAAGGTAAAAGTCCAAGGTAGTAGCCACTGTATTATCACTTCTCCCCTAAATATGATAGTTAAATGGTAATTATATGAAATTAGGTAATAGTTAAAATCCATAGACCTCTCAAACACTAACCATGAAGCCTCATGTAACTAATTATGAACTAAACTAAAAATAATATAGAATGACATAGGAGTCAGAGAGATAGCTCAGAGGTTAGAGCGATTGACTTGCATGTTGCTAACCCTATAAGATCCCCTGTGCTGCATATAGTTCCCCATGACTAGCCAGGAGTGATCTCTGAGCACAGAATCAGAAGCACCATAGACTATGGCTCCAAAACAAAACAAAATAAAGAAGAAAGAAAAAGAAAACCAAAAAGAATAAAACAAACTAAATCTCATTTAACAATTATAATGAATATACCATGGGAAAACTGTATTGAGAGAATATCTCTGTATGGGAACTTTATTTTCTGTATAATGTTTCTCTAATGTTTCACCTATCAAGTATTAAGTGACATATCATGTTTCTCTAAGAACCTAAAATTTCTCTAATAACAGTGTACAGATAGAGGCTGGAGAGATTCTACAGCAGGTAGTGCATTTGCCTCACATATACCAACCCATGGTTGATTCCTGGCAACCCGTATGGTCCCCCGAGCACGCCAGGAGTGATCTAAGTGCAGATCCAGGAGTAAGCCCTGAGCCCAGGCACAGGGACCCAACACCTCCCAAAACACACCCACCATAAAAAATAAATAAATAAGTAAATACATAAAGTCTACTTTTACACTTAATTTTATTATTGTTATACTCTCAAAATAAAGTTACCTGATTAAGGTCATTAATCATAGCAATATCACCTATCAATATGTATTACGTGACATATTGGAAATAACTAGGGAATTATTATAGAAATAGCACTGCTACTCAGCCATTTTCAAATATTTGTTGTGTGTGACATGTTCTCTGGGACTGTGCCAGGCTATGTGCTCAGGTAGGACTCAGTCCTGGCGGCACTCTGGGACTATTTGTGGTGCTGAGAATTGAACAGAGTTAAACCCACGCACTGCAAGGGCCTTACCTCCTGTTATTATTCTTTCAGCCCATTCAATAGAACGTTATACTACTGTACTTAAAAGGCAATTTTTATTCATTTCACAGCACAACAATAACAAACAGCTATGGATGCAGAGAAGGAAAGATTTGTTTTTTTTGTGGGTTGTGATTCTATATGAAGGTCTGACTTTATAGTAGTTGCAGTTTCTTTTAATATTTTATAGTTGATAACTGCCAGATAAGCAAAGCTATTTCATTTGGCTTCTGCTTCTATTTTATAGTACTGAAGTCATTACAAAAGAGATAGAAGTACAATTCTTATTAACATAATAGATAAAAAATGAGTTCTTAGTCATTCTCTTTAATAGATAAAATGAATAAAAAATTTAAATTAAGTTCAAATTAACCAGAATTTTATTGAATAATTCTATCATATAACTATTTCAAATTTGGTTTATTTTAGATCACCAGACACTTGATAAGAACTTTAAGTGTGCTTGACTAAGTTTTATCATTTATCTAGGAAAATAGAAAAATAAAACTTCATATTAAAATATATCAGATTTTATGGTAGTCATTTGAACTGTAATATAATTCTAATTGGTTTATCAGTGAATTTTTTAGGGCTTTTGTCTAGTATTTTTGATGATCAATTTCAATTTGGTTTCATGTATTTCATTTTTTCTTTCATCATCTGTCTTTTAATATGTGAAGCTTGGTAATAATATATTCATTTGAATTTTATGAACCCAGTAAATGTCCTTTTATGATTCCTTTTTTCATTTCTAGAGAAAAAGACATTCCCAGCTTCAGAAGGTTATTTCTTTAAGCCTTTTATAAAAGCTAGTAAAATTGGTTTAACTGTTCTGACCCCTACAGTTTAGTCAGTTTTCCATTTCATTGTCACAAATAAAAGTACATCTCAAGTTTTAACGTCTATCAGAAGGTGAAGCACTGAAGATAAAAAATGGAAAAAAAGAAATATGATATGAAAAGAGATCCCCAAAAATATAGAGAGTAGCACTACAATTATGTATCCATGTTTGTATATACAAAGTGAAAAAAGCTTTATTTTATTACAAAATTCATACTATAAAACACTTTATGTTCTAAATAGCACCTCACATTTTGCACATTTACAATAAATCTATCATCTGATAACACTTAATGTGAGATCGCATCAAGTTAAGTATTTTAGCTGAGAAAGATTCCATCCAGTAAGAGAGTCATTATAGTATTATCAAAAAATAAGTGTTTAGTAAGTATCAAATATTCTTATGCCATTTAAAATATTTTTCTGCTTTAATATTTATTTATGGTGAAGAGAAAATGCACATGCTCTAAATGCAATTTTCAGTGAAAATTTAATAATGTAAGGATATGTGTGTGTATGTTTGTGTGTGTTGTGTATCCCACAGATAGTGAGGAATAAAATGTTTTTATCTTCCTTTTAGAGAAAGTCCTTTCCACTTACTTTTCCACTGATTAGAAACATCTTTTCTACTGACAATTTCAGTGAGTTAAGTTGTACTTATTTGTGCACTTTTCATAAGTGGATTTCAGTTATCTTTACTTATTTTTTTGTTTGCCTTGCATTGTTTTTGAGTTTATCATTACTGAATGCATCTGTGGTTTCTTTCTTTTAATATAAAATAGAAGCTCCACATGACTTGATATAATATTTAGATCACAACAGAGGAAGTGGTATGATATGGCAGTGGCAAAGCTAATGTGGTACTAATAGCACTATCTATAGCACTGTCCTCCTATTGTTCATCGATTTGCTTGAGTAAGCACCAGTAACATCTCCATTGTGAGACTTGCTGTTACTGTTTTTGACATATCGAATATGCCACGGGGAGCTTTCCAGGCTCTGCCGTGCAGGCGGGATACTCTCGGTAGCTTGCCGGGCTCTCTGAGAGGGAGGGAGGAATCAAACCCAGGTCAGCCGCATGCAAGGCAAATGTCCTACCTGCTGTGCTATCGTTCCAGCCCATAGTGATAATAAAGTAAGTAGTTTTGCTACAAAGAATTTAGTTTTTTTATTTGTCACTGGTGGGAGACCATTTGAGGAAAACATACTTTATATAATCATTAAATTGGGAATGGATGGCTTACTATAACTCCATATAAGGGAAAGGAAAATATGTTATTCATAACTTAAGTATTGCTAATGTTTTTGATTACTAAAGCATATGATGTTTTGGGAGAAGGGGATTTTGTTTGGGCACTACTGTATAGGAAATAAGCAAGCCTAAAGACATCGGAGTAAGACTTTAGGGAAATTCTCTTTTTGATGTCAATTTTATGTTAAATCCTCCCTTCACCCATTTATTTTCCTTTGATTCCTATTGATATGATGACCATTGGATGTGTTGGACTTTTTATTTTTAGATTGGATATCATGTTAAGCACTGCACTGTCCTCCCATTGTTCATCGATTTGCTTGAGCGGGCCCAGTAACATCTCCATTTTTGAGACTTGTTGTTACTGTGTTTGGCATATTGAATACATCACAGGTAGCTTGCCAGGCTTTGCCAGGCGGGCGAGATACTCTTGGTAGATTGCCGGCTCTCCGAGAGGGGCGGAAGAATCAAACCCGAGTCAGCAAGGCAAGGCAATTATGTTCAGGACAAATTAATTTTTTTAAACTAAGGTGTAGACTTATTTTAGGGAAGTAGCTTCACATGGCACCCTGAAAACTTTGCAAGTTTCTGCATAGGTTACATAGGCAAAAAGCCTGAACTTGAGCTGATTGGAACTCTGGCAGAATTCTCTGCAATTTCGCGATTTTTCTAGCAAATTGGAGGATGACAAGACCATGAGAAACTCAACACCATAATCCAGGGACTTCTATGTTCCCTGGGTGACAGCCATAAGAGACAGTTTTTCATCTGGCATGAGGCACTCTGTTGCATATCTCTCAGACCAGCTTCATATTGCAAAGCCTCTTTCCTATAGCATAGAATTCACTATTCTGCAATTCTGTATTCCACAGTTTGATTGCTCATGCAAACTCTTTTATTTCTTTTCCTTGCCTCCTCTTTTTTTTTAAGTGCAAAAATATAGGACTATAAAGGATTGACAACTTTGGCTACTCTAGGTGTCACTTTCTCTACAAATAGTAAGTTGTGTGGGTCCAGAGATGACTTTTAAATTTATGGTTGGAACTTAGCCTCATCTTGTGTTGTCTGCTTGAAACTTTCTAGGACTTTTCCTAATGACTATTTTCTATAAGGGGTCTTTTATACAATTGATAGGAAAGTAATCTAGTCTCAATCTTGTATAAATATAGGAAATTATTGAGTCTTTTTTATTATGTATTATCATTCCTTCCTCCTAAATTATAGCAAATTTCACACTATACCTATGTTAATCTGTGCTTAAAGACTAGAGGTGACCATCAATAATTTTACGGCATGTTCTTTCTGTGTAGTTTTTTTGTTGTCTAAAATGTTAGTACATAAGTTCTAGTATACCAATCTCTCCAAATTTGTAACTCCAAAATTTCCCTTCAATCTACAACATTTCCACACTTTGCTTTAATTTCCTCTTTTGGTACTATACCTTGAAAACTGACTTCTTGCAGTAAGTAGAACAGTCATGAAACTTACCTCATTTTTCTTCCTCTTGGGAATTCTAGTTTTCCATGTCAGTTAGTCAGTTGTCCAAGATACAAACAGAGTTCTTTTATATATCTTGTCAAGTTTTCTATGGACTTTTGCCAATAGCACAACTTTTATAATAGTCCACTTTTATGGAAATCACTATTTCATTCCTACTGCTAGAGTTTGATTAGCTAATATGTTTATTTTCCTCCAGAGTGTAAGCTTTGTAAGCATGAGGATATAATTTTTGCAAATTTCTTTTTACTATTCCTTCTTATCACTCAGAGCAATCAGACCCTCAGTATGCTTTGGTCTGCAAATCCACGGGACGTCATGCTTGATTTGCAATCCCAAGGAAGTCTGGAACATATCCATAACTTAATTCTTCCTCATGTTAGAAACCAACTGAACCTGACTATGCTTATGTAGTTATCAGTGTCACTCAAAATTCTTTATCTAAATATCACCAGAGACTAAGAGTGCCAAAAAATTAGGAATTGTCTTTTGTTTTGGTAATATAATAGATTAGAACTTTGATATTAAAAACCATATGTGAACTCCTACAAAGAGAATTGTTTATATTTTTATGTCTAGAATCCTAATACTCTCTCTGAACTCTCACTGAGTATTTTCCCCTCAGACTCAGTAGCTTATTCAGAATTATAGAACTAGTGGCAGGGCCAGAACTCAAAGTTTTAAAATCTCATTCTATCATACCATTTGTTACTTTATTGATAAGCTTTTCATGCAAGTAGGAAATATAATATTTTGGTACTTAAATTCATATGTCATTAGATCCAGAACAGCAATTTTAATTGTTATATTTTTGTTTGCTCACTTATTTTAATAGAGACAAAATTAACATACCTCATATTTTATTTAGGTTTACAATACAATGATTTTATACATACATATATTACAGAATGATCCCCACAATACATTTAGTAAGTTTCCATTATTAGGCAATCATTTTTTCTGTGATTACAAGTAGGATCAATTTTTTTAACAATTTTTTGGGGGGTTGTGACACATGCAACTGTGTTCAGTACTTCCTTCTGACTCTGTGCTTCGGAATTATTCCTGGCAGGGCTCCAGGTACTGTATGGGATGCTAACAATTTAACCCAGGTTGGCCATATGTAAGACAAGCGCCCTATTGCTCTGCACCCTTTTCAACAGTCTTTAAATACAAAAAACAGAAGCTTCTTAGTTTAAGATAGTCCCATTTGTCTATCTCTGTTTTCACTTGCTCGGCCAGTGGCCTGACATCTTTGAAGATACCACTAACTTCAATATCGTGGAGAGTTTTGCCAACTTTGTCTTCAATAAACATTATGGATTCCGGTCTGATGTTGAGGTCATAAATCCATTTCGATCTTACTTTTGTGCATGGTATTAGGCAGAGATCTGAGCCCACTTTTTTGCATGTAGTCGTCCAGTTTTGCCAGCACAATTTATTAAAGAGGCTTTCCCTGCTCCATTTCACTTTTCTTGCCCCCTTATCGAAGATTAGATGATTATATGTTTGGGAGGAGATGTCAGTATATTCAACTCTATTCCATTGGTCTGCAACTCTGCCTTTGTTCCAGTACCATGCTGTTTTGATTATTACTGCTTTGTAGTAGAGCTTGAAGTTAGGTAGGTTGATTCCTCCCATTTGCTTTTTGATTGCTTTAGCTATTCGTGGGGGCTTATTGTTCCATATAAATTTCAGGAGTGTTTGCTCCATTTCTTTGAAGAATGTCGTGGGTATCCTTATAGGGATTGCATTGAATTTGTACAGTGCCTTGGGAAGTATTGCCATTTTGACAATGTTGATTCTCCCCATCCATGAACAGGGGATATTTTTCCATTTCCTCGTGTCCTCTTTTATTTCCCGAAGTAGCGTTTTGTAGTTTTCTTTGTACAGATCCTTTACTTCCTTAGTTAAGGCGATTCCTAGGTACTTGATTGTCTGGGGCACAATTGTGAATGGAATTGTTTTCTTCATGTCACTTTCTTCTCTTTCACTATTTGCAAGCGTCTGCACCTCAAAAGAAACAGTGACCAAAATACAAAGACAGCCTACAGAATGGGAAAGAATATTCACCAAATACACATCCGACAAGGGGTTGATATCAAGGATATACAAGGTACTGGTTAAACTACACAAGAAGAAATCACCCAACCCCATCAAAAAATGGGGCAATGAAATGAACAGAAACTTTCGCAAAGAAGAAATCCGAATGGCAAAAAGGCACATGAGAAAATGCTCTACATCACTAATCATCAGAGAGATGCAGATCAAAACAACAATGAGATATCATTTCACACCACAGAGACTGGCCCACATCCACAAGAACAAAAGCAACAGGTGCTGGCGCGGATGTGGCAAGAAAGGGACCCTCCTTCACTGCTCGTGGGAATGCAGGCTGGTCCAACCCTTTTGGAAAACAGTATGGACGATTCTCAAAAAATTAGAATTTGATCTCCCATTTGACCCAGCTATAGTACTCCTGGGAAT
Source organism: Sorex fumeus (assembly GCF_029834395.1). Taxonomy (NCBI): domain Eukaryota; kingdom Metazoa; phylum Chordata; class Mammalia; order Eulipotyphla; family Soricidae; genus Sorex; species Sorex fumeus. Next base: position 23,238,127 of record NW_026606118.1, read on the forward strand.
ATATCCCAGAGAGGCAAAAAGGTATAGTCGAAGTGACATCTGCAATTGTTTGTTCATTGCAACACTCTTTACAATAGCCAGAATCTGGAAAAAACCTGAGTGCCCGAGAACACTCGTTAAAGAACACTGGTTAAAGAAACTTTGGTACATTTACACAATGGAGTACTATGTAGCTGTTAGAAAAGATGAAGTTATGAAATTTACATACAAGTGGTACTACATGGAAAGTATCATGTTAAGCAAAATGAGTCAGAAAGAGCGGGATAGACACAGAAAGATTGCATTCATCTGGGGAACATAAAGCAACAAAACAGGAGACTAACACCCAGGAATGGCTCAGATTAGTACCAGGAATTTTGCTCCATGACTTGAAGGCCAGCCACATGTGCTAGGTGAGAAGGAAGCTCAGATAGAGAAGAGAGCACCAAATAAAGGGTGTTGTGAAGACCCTCCCAGGGTGGGAGAGACATGCTAAAAGTAGTCTATAGACCAAACATGATTGCCACTCAATGCCTCTCTGGCAAAACACAGTACCCAAAAGAAGAGAGAGAGAACAAGGGGGAATGCCCTGCCACAGCGGCAGGGTGGGATGGGGTGGGGGGGTATGGGCGGTGGGAGTGATGCTAGGACCCGTGGTGGGGGAGGATGGACACTGGTGGAGGGATGGGTACTTGATTATTGTATAACTGAAACCCAAGCACAAAAATTTATAAGTCTATAAGTGTACTTCATGGTGTTTCACTAAGAAAAAAAGTGATAAAAAAAACAAAAAAAAACAAAGAGAGGAACTGACTTTGAACATTTATATTAACTCTATTTTTTAAATACTGTTTTATATTAATAACTAAGTTTGAAAAGACATTACATTTACGATTTTATAATAAAGACTTGTGAAAAGACAAAAAAATAAATAAATACAAAAAACAAAATTTCTATCTATAGATATCATATATTTATAACTATCATATCATACTCCCAGACAGGAGTATAAAAGGAGGCTCCCAGAACCATGCCACCAGACTCCACGCCAGGCTGTGGGTGGGTGAGAGCCCTCCCCACCCCAAGGGACCCAACCCTGGCAGCCGAGCTCCACTGCCCAACCACCGCCACGCTCCAGGCCACTTTCTGTACACATTATCAGATACTTCCTACCCATTTTTGTCTCTTGGAGAGCCTGGCATGCTACCAAGTGTATCCCACCCACACAGGCAAAGCCTGGCAAGCTCCCCGTGGCGTATTCGATATGCCAAATACAGTAACGACAATAGGTCTTATTCCCCTGACCTTAAAAGAGCCTCCAATCACTGGGAAAAGGAGATTAAGAAGAGGCTGCTAAAATCGCAGGGCTAGGATGAATAGAGACGTTACTGGAGCCTGCTCGAGTAATTTGACGACCAATGGGATGATAGTGATAGTGATAGTGATAGTAAACTATCATATTTATGTTATATTTCTGGGATTTATTTATCTGAGACTTGAAGTTTAACCTTTGACCATCTTTCATTTGTAAGAATTTGTAGTCATTACATATCTACAGTTATAACAATATAACGCATACAACTTAATATATGTATATATATATATATATATATCCCTTGAATAGATAAATGAAGGAAATAGTTCAAAAAGAAGGGACACAAATGTTAGATGTTATAGAAATATCCATTCAAAACACTTCCTATAATTTCTCAATAGGTTATATATGATCTTAACCAGGGTAAGTTCATCTTTCCCAATGCTGTCATATTGGAGGCTCTTTCAGGGTCAGGAGTCTGCGACCCGTTATTGTTACTATTTTTGGAATACCAAATACACCAAGGGTAGCTTGACAGGCTCTGTCATGGTATGATATGGAAGAAAAATCTACTTTGCATTAAGTACATCAGGAAAAATAAAGAATTGTAAAAATGTGGTAATTCTGCTATTGGCATGTAATGGAATTAGAACTATTATAAAATGGCTCATTCAAACCTCACCGACTCTATTGGTATCCAGTCGGAATAGGAAATGGAATGGGTGGGATGGGGTTAGATGGTTCATAAAAGGAAGTCTCAAGTCATTAAATGCTTGATTTGCCTACTCACCTCTGCCCAGAGAAATGACAAGATAGCCAGAAACTAAGGAAAACCAAGGGAACAGAGAGTTACTGGGACAGTCTTTGGGAGTTCCAGGGACATGCTATAGAGCAACAAGCCAGCCGTAGCAAGGGGACACAGGTGACAGAGTTCCAACCGCACATTCCAGACTACGAAAGTGTCCTTTGGATTGAAAACAGTGTAGGAACAAGACCAGACCACTGTTTACTGAGGGCAAAGGCACAGGAGCATGACTGGGACAAAACAATCTGCACGAAGCATCTACAGACAGGGTGAGTGATGTTAATCAAGGGTCAAAGGAGAGATCTGGACACTGGGGAGGAGCCATAGCCATGAACTCAATCTTTAGCTTTAGCTTTAACTTCTTAAGCATCTGAGTATGTAAGACCTTTAGTCAATTTTCTTTTATTTTTTTGGTGTACACCTGGCAATACTCAGGGTTACTTCTGGCTTTGCACTCAGAAATCACTCTTGGAAGTGCTTGGGGGACCTCAAGGGATGCTGGGGATTGAATACAGGTGGGTGGGTCATATGCAAGGCAAACACCCTAACTGCCTATACTATCACTCTTGCCCCTTCACGATCACGATCATGACCATCCTGTTATTCATCGATTGCCTCGATCAGGCCCCAGTAAGGTCTCCTTCGTCCTAGCCCTGAGATTTTTTTAAAAAGTGCCATATTCAAGGCTCTTTCAGGATTAGGAGAATGAGACCCATCATTGTTACTGGTATTTGGCATATTGGGTACGCCATGGGGAGTTTGCCAGACTCTGCTGTGTGGGCAGGTTACATTCGGTAGCCTGCCAGTTTGTCCAAAGTAGGAATGAGATAATAAGATGTCTCGTCCAGGAGCTTGGTTTTATAGTCTCTGAGTCTTGGCTGTTGATAGGATTACACAGCGCCAGGGGGCCAGTTGGTGGGTGTGAACCCCACCTACTGGAATTTGGAGGATCTGGGTGGAGGATGCTCAGCCCCGATCCAGGTAGACTTGGAGATCTCAGCCCCGGAACCTGCATGCCTTTGTTCCTCTGCTGGTACCTTCATGTGTGCAGAGAATGGTCTCAGCATTGTGATGGCTGGTTCTGGAGGTCTTTGGCTGCTGGAGCCCTGGTTAAGTTGGAGAGGGAAACTCAACCCGGTCCCCTCCAAGGGGCCCTGGTGAGGACAGCCAGGTGCGGGGGCAGGAGACTCCGTGCTGTTCTCTTCCGGGAGCTGGATTTTATATAAACTATAAAACTCTTGCCCCTTAATCAATTTTTTAAGAGCTCACAGGTTCAGGAATAAATTCACTTCTGTGCTAACAGTAAGATTAGAAGCATTCAGATTTATATATGAAGCAGAATCACCTCCAGGTTGAATTCTAGAAAAATAGCAGCTTACATGTATTACCTTTTTTTTTAAAATCACATTTACAGTAATTACAAGTAAAAACAAGCTTGGGGATGGAGCAGTAGTACAGCAAGTATGGTGCTTGCCTTGCATGCGGCAGATCCCTGAGCCCTTGAGTGATCCTTGAGTGAAGAGTAAGTCTGAGCACCACTATGTGTATGAAAGAAACCCAAAACTAAACAAACAAAAACCCAAATGTACTCTCTGTGGGGTCATAGTTTATGTGGTATCATAACTGGGTCTTAGGGATTCCTTTATCCTTTCATCATTTTTGCCTCCCAAGTAGTGCTAAGAGAAACTGGAGGTTATTCATGGTAATACTTGTCCCAGCTGTATAGCAGTTTTTATACTTGGGTAGGTAATATTCCGGAGGGATGGGCTCCAGGGCTACATTGAATGAAGCTGGGAGGTAGTAGGAGGTGGGGGATCTACATATGTGTGCATGTGTGTGTGTGTGTAGTGTTGATATATCTATTATATATTGTGTTGATATACCTATATAGATATAGATAACAATATTATAGACATATCAATATTCCTGCATCTATGATATAGTGTCAATTTAGGGCTAAATCAACACAGAGAGAGGTTATCAGGTTCTACAAGTACTCATTTTTTTTGCAGTTGACATTGACCTTTACAGGAATTAAAATGTTCCTTTTTCTGTTTGTAAAAGCTTTTGGTTTACTTACTTATTTCCAAAGACTCTTTCCCTAAGTACAAGCCTTTGTTTTGTTAGATCATAAAATTCTTAGATCGAAAGATTCTTGTTGGAATCACCATGTTATTTTCACCAACGCTGTTTTACAAACAGATTTGTAATCATGCTATATTTCCTTTACATTTTTTTTCATATTTACATCATATAGGGTCTGTTTTTAAGCTTCTAAGTAAAGCAATATAATATTTCAGAGATACAATGATGTCATCTATTGCACCCCCTTTAATGTTGTTTCTTGTTTCATATATATATACATATATATACATATATATACACACATATATACACAGAAATTTCCCACCATCACATTGCCTTCAAATCCAAGACATAAGTTATTGTTTGTGATCTTCTCTTCCCACAGAAAATGAGGGAACTGATATAGAAATATGCAGGCATTTGTCCTGGAAGTATAAGTTTAGGGAAAAGAATTAAATGAACATTCTCTGACCATTAGTCTTTCTGTTTTCACTGTCAATTTTGACAGATATTGTGAACATGGTTTAATTTTTGAAGTACTGCTCATTCCACTGTAAACCATCTTGAAAATTCATATTCAGAGTACTCTATGACTTGATTTTCATAATCATGTTTTTATTTTGTCAAAGATTCCAAGAAAACCTTTATTTAGATTAAAACTATAAACTGATATTAAGATAGAAATATTAGAATAAAATTATATTTTAATTTTCTCTTAAATCAAGATTTATCTAATAACATTTTAGTGATCATGTGTCTTTACCAATTTTTGTTTCTTTAGGTTTTGGGGTTTGCTGAATGGTGAATAGCTATTTTGTGTATTTTAAAGAATCATATGAAATAGATTTACCAGTTAGTGGGTAGCAGACATCATTCAATCACTTTTACTAGTTAAATCTACTAAATGATAATATGAAGAAAAACTCAGACCTATGAAAACTGCAATGGAAATTAAAATGGCAAATTTTGTTACAGCTCAGCATATGTGTCTTGTTTTCAAGTGCTGAGTATAATTAGATGGTTTTTTTTAATGAAGAGAAAAATGTATTTGTGGATTGATATCTTTCCTTGAATTTTTCCTTCATTTCCTCTCTTGAAATATTATAGTACTTTGCATGTTCTTAAAATAATTTTAGCAAATTATGTTACAATAGTAATTTAAAGTTCTCTCTAGATTGCCAAAGCAATCTTACAGCTGGTTGGGCATTTCCCTTTCACACCTAGTTGCCTACCTGTGTTGATCCTCAGCACCACATATCTTCCCCTGAGCCTGTTCGTGTGATCCCAAAGGGCGATCCAGAACTAATTCTTGAGCCCTCTCACATGTGCCCCCTGCTACCTCCTCTCGAAAAGAATAAAGACTCCCCAAACCCCAAACAAACAAAAAAATCCTTTCTTCCCTTTTTTTTTCTTTTTGAGTCACAACCAGCGATGCTCAGGGGTTGCTCCTGGCTCTGTACTCAGGAATTATTCCTGGCAGTGCTGGGGGACCATATGGGATGCCAGGGATCGAACCCAGGTCAGCTGCGTGCAGGGCAAAGACCCTACCTGTTGTACTATCTCTCCAGCTCCAAAATATCCTTTCTTAACTTTTGCTGAGTCTATTTCTACAGATAAGATCCAAGATTGTACTTTGCCCTTTAGCCCTTATAGTTCAAAGTCTGATTACAATTCATTTAAATATCGAATAAATTATTCAAAACCTGATAGATATGAAATCTCTTAATAAATTCCCTCTTTTAGAATCTTGATTTCCTAGGATTGTCCAGGACAAGTAAAAAATTTGCTCACAAATTTGATATATATTTTGTGGGACTGTGGAATAGAATCTGGTCAGTTTGTTTCTAATATTCTATATTCTAATATTCTATATTCTAATATAAGATGTAGGCAGTTAGTCAACTAGTTTTCTTGCTCTTCTAAAATGTATTTATTATACCCTGAATTTTACATAATTGTCAGTAAAGTATTTTTTCTGAAATCCTTAGTACTATTTTTCAATTATATTTTGTGGATTATTGTTAGACTTTAACCTTAACTTTGTGATAAAATGAAGTCATGTGGGGTTTAGAAGAAACTTCCGAACACCCAAGAAAATGATAGAAATGGAGGAAAATAATAGAAATGATAGAAATGATAGAAACTTTACTATTTGAAGTATTGTGTGACTGGACAAATCTAATGGTAGGAATATCCCACCTGCTACTACTTTTTAATATTCTGTAATTTCACCAATACAGAATTTTTGTTGCATGTTCTAGACATTTCTCCTTAAAGTATTTATTAAAATATTCTCATTAGTATTTGAAGAATGATACCCCAAAAAAGATAAAGTTCATGCTGGAGCAATAAGCTTAGCAAATGCAGCAATGGCAAAACAAGTACTTCTGAAAGGTAAAAACAGAAAAAGGTCAATATAGAATCTCTTAGATCTCCATAGACTCCAAGACAATTGGTGAAAGACAGGCTCACTTAACTTCCAGATTGTGCTTTTGACCTGTCCTGGATAAGGGTGACTATGTCATTTGCTGTTGGATCTGGTTTAGCACAGATTCTTAGTCCTTGTGAAGATACTGTGGCTTTTAATGACATGGCATCTTCCTGTCCCCTCCTGGGAGCGACATGAACAATAGTGCAGCTCTTTAGCAATCACTGTGAGTGGCAAGGCATGGACGCCTTCCATTATGAAGCTGTCTGGAAAAGTTCTGCATTATTCTAACTCCAGATTAATCTGAAGTCTCTGCTCACACATTGTGCTGCTATTACTTTGATATCTGCTGCATGGATATAAAGAGATAATATCAAGTGATGAATATGTATTCTAAAATACAGGCCAAGAAATAGGGTCAACGTTTTATCAAAGTGGAATCTATTGGATCTCATTCACTCTTGTCAAAAGATCCTAAATAGTCTTTTAAAAACCATGGTAAGAGGGTTTACAGCTACAATAGAAGTCATTTAGTGACTGGAAAGGTCAGGAATAGCACTCAAGGTCAAAGCATTTGAGAGAATTACACTCTCTTTTTGCTTTTCATGTAAACAATGATTCATCCATCACATGCTCAGAAGGAAGATGTATTTTTGTGACTCAAATTAGTTGATGTTATCTGTGCATTTATATTGATTTTCTTCTTTGCAGAAATCAACTGGACAACACATCTGCTTGTTTAATGCTGAAAAAATGCTATCTAAATTCATCGTCTCTTTAGAAATGTATAGTTTTGGTTGTGTGGGTGAATAAACAGAACTGTGATTATGTGTGGATTTTATTTCAATTTTACTTTTGAAGTGAAGGTGTTAGCAGTCATAAAAAATTTAAAGGTTTCCGTATCAATCAACAACACAGCAGGAAACAGATGGCAGACACAGATGTGATTGAAGAGATTTAAATAGGGGACTATTTATAAGGTGTAGGGAGGGTGTAGAAAAATCATGATGAATAACACAATATCCCAGAGCATATTTGATGCAAAGGAGTAATCCTATAAGACCTGAAGAGGCAAGGGGAAGGAGAAGCAGCTAAATAGAGACGCCCAATGACATGTGGGAAGAGAGCTGACTAAGTGTCATCTTCTGCTGAGAGACTTTATCCCTGTGAACTTTCTTCCTTCCTACTAAGAAGGAGTCAGAGAATAGTTAGCTTTGTTTTCTGTAGCGATAGCACAGCGGTAGGGCGTTTGCCTTACAAGCGACCAACATGGCCAACCCGAGTTCGATTCCTCCGCCCCTCTCGGAGAGCCCGGCAAGCTACCAAGAGTATTCAATATGCCAGACACAGTAACAACAAAGTCTCCAATGGAGACGTTACTGGGCCCGCTCGAGCAAATCGATGATCAATGGGAGGGCCTTTACCTTTACCTTACCTTTACCTTTAAGGAAGGTAACCCTAAACTAGGGTTGGCACCAATACTACAACATAGTATCGCTTGTGTCCTTACAATAGGACATTTGGACACAGGTATGCCCAGATGAAATATTATGAGAAAACAAAAAAGTTGATCATTTTCATACCATTGTGGAACAAATTCCTCCCTTACAGCCTTCAGACAAATCAACCAAACCTGCCATAGTTCAATGTTGAATTTCTAGCCTCGTGAGCTATGTAAAAATAAGTTTCTGTTATACACCATGTCTATAGTATTGCTATAGCAGCTCTGGCAAAGTAATAGTTATAAGTACAGACATGAATATACATTTGTGACATGTTCTGTAATACTTTGTGTCTTAGGAAGAGATGCATCCAATTGCATTTTATGATGTATATAGTATGCTAGTTTTTAAAAAAATATTGTTTTCACAAGGAAAGAAGAAAAATTACCAAACAGATATTAAATACTGTTACAGATATTAAATACTGTTTATATATATATATACACATACTGTGAGATAGGCTGTTGACCAATTGTATTATATATGTACATTTTATACATAATCAATGCAAAATTTGAATATTGCAAGGAAGAAAGTTGGAAAATCATGGAAAAGAAAGTCAAAGCAAGATTTTTGTAGAGAATAAAACCAGCTAGATATTATTGAAAGCCTGTCACCAGGAAGGATTTTAAGCATGTTTGTTTATATTATTAAATTACTCCTTTAAAACAGTCCATAGGGTTAATATTATATTTTTTACAAAGTAAGATGCTGAATTATAGAAAAGAATAATCACTGAGATCATACAGTTATGAAATATTAGATTTGGGATTTGAATGTAGAGGCTAATACAGATTCAACTGTAGAGAATAATACAAATGTTGTAACAATGGTGTCTATAAAATTAATTACTCATTGAATCTTTATATAAGTTATTTTTTGTATTCTGTGAAAGCAAATGTTTTCACACCAATATAAAGCAAAAACAAACTCAGATTTATTATAGTTTCTTCTAGTCTTGATATGCAATGAAGAAATAAGTAAAGGCTCTTGATAAAAACTTCAAATTCAGTCATGCTTAAAAACTATAAGATGAGATGTGATTTTTATATGCACTGAAAAAAGGTTAGGTTTATGTTAGCTTAAATTTTATATCACCCAATTTTATTTTTCAGAAATATTAGTACAAAATCAGTCAAATAAAATATGCCATGGCTCTTGAAGTTGATGAGTTTATAGACAATGAAATTATATTTTTGGCTAGATAAACAAAAATTATTTTTAAACTATATTGTTATTGTTAAACCTCTATAGAGATAATTTGATTAACAAGTTAAAAGAATTATGCACATTCTTAACTCTTTTGAACAAGAGAATGGTATAATGGTAAAGTTAATTTTCCCTCTTGTGCAATATATTATGTAGATCTGGTTTCAACACTCCAGAACACTCCTTATAATAAATTTAAAAATAAATAGTAAACAAAATTAGCAAGAAAAACTAATAAAATTGTACATAACATAAGCCTTTAGACTTAGAGAAACTGGGTGTTGTACTTCGATTTATTTTTAAGTTGAGAAATAAAATGAATTCCAAAGGATTTCCCACTGCCTATCATTTCTGGTTTGTGGGTCAGAGGACCAAGAAGGCAAATGAGAGATCTAAAGAAAGAAATGCATGATTCACCTTCAGTACCCAGCCACAGCCATGCTCAGAGCCACTCTCCATACACTCAGATGAGCCTCACCCATGAAGGAACCGGCAAAGGAACCCAGGTATGCAGGACCCATGGCTGAGGTCTCAGATCGGGACCGGGCGTCCTCCACCCTGCTCCCCAGTTTTCCAGTGGCTTGGCAGTCATGCCCACAAACCTCCCCTGTTGCCATGTAATCTCATCAATGGCCAAGATCCACAGATTGTAAAATAAAGCTCCAGAAAGAGAGTGATGCAGTGTTTCCTGGAGTGTGTTGCAGCCCCCACTAATGTACCTAAAGTAGCACACATTTGTTTGATTTTAACACACTTTATTATATTCTCTTATATACGGGCTTAAATGTCTCCAGAATGAAAAACAACCTTCACACACTTCTGACTTATTGTGGTTGGAAGATGCTCACTGGTGGGGTGGGTGTTTGAATATTATCTGTAATGAACTCTTGTGAACTACTTTATGAAAATAAAATGTATAAAAATCTAAAAAAAAAGAAGTGCATGATTCTTCCTTGAGATCTTTCTTACACTACTGTCAAATGCAGCTAGGGCTGGATTCATGAAAGTCCCTATGGAGCAATGTCCAAGGTGAACTGGACATTCACTCTGTAGGCGCCTTTGCTCTGAACAGATGCAGAAGCTGGGGGCTGACTTGGCACTCTTTCCTGCAGTTTTCCCATTGGCTTGTTTTGACTTCCTTACAATATGGAAGTCTCAAGACAGAAAATTTACATGGTGATTAACTTCCCTGAAAGTGAGCATTTCAAAACACACAAACAGAAGGAAGACTACTTGTGATTAAGTAATGAATGCGATGCATTTTCTTCCCAATGGCCGTGGTTTTCTATAGCAGGGGACCTTATGAAGGTATGATTATTATTTTTTTTAAATTTTTGGGTCACATCGGCAATGCTCAGGGGTTACTCCTTGCTCTGCACTCAGAAATTACTCCTGGCAGTGCTCTGGGAACCATATGGGATGCTGGGAATTGAATCCGGGTTGGCTGAGTGCAAGGCAAATGCCCGACCCGCTGTGCTATCACTCCAGCCTCATTAAGGCATGATTATTGTATGCATGGCTTGTTTTGGAGGCTTCATAAGTTCAAAGGATTTAAAAGACCTTGAAATTTCTGATCTCACTTTTTTTTTTATTCCTTTCAAGTCTTAATTCTATACTTTTCTCTTGAACATTCCGTTTAGTTCTCCTGGTCTCATCTTATTCACTGAAATGTTTGTTGGAACCTATTTCAAGAAACTGACTCTGAAGTTTACTCTTTTTAAAACATCTCCCACTTTCACATTTCTTCTTAAAAATCATCAACTCAGTGACACATTTTCTTTTTAAAGTGGCCACTAATACTACCATGCTCCTCCAATAGCCCTTATATTCTTAGTTTTGTTTCATTTTGCATATAACCAGAATCTGAATTACTCTAATATGTGTTTAAATTAAAATAAAAGCAATAAACAATACCCAGTGAAAACACATCCTTAGACTCTGATAACAGAATGAAGGTTACTAAGCAGGAATGGGAGTGTGTGGTGGAGTGGGGAAAGAAAATGTGGCAAGAAAGGGACAGGGAGAGGTATATTAGCACTTTAGCAGCCAGTTTAATAACATTCTATAACTAAAGCAAAACATTAACACAATTGTAAACCATATTAACACTGTAGCACTGCCCTCCCACTGTTCAGTTTGCTTGAGCGGGCACCAGTAATGTCTCCATTGTGAAACTTGTTACTGTTTTTGACATATTGAATACGCCATGAGGAGCTTTCCAGGCTCTGCTGTGCGGGCAGTGTACTCTTGATATCTTGCTTGCCAGGCTTTCCAAGAGAGATGAAGGAATCGAACCCAGGTCGGCCGTGTGCAAGGCAAATGTCCTACCCAATGTGCTATGGCTCCAGCCCTGTAAACCATATTATCTCAACAATAATAATAACATTATTGTCTAAGGAATATTTTGAAGTGCCACACACAAAAGCGGAGTAACATACCTTCAATGGTCAGCCCAATGTATTTTTTCTATTTGTTAAAAAATGCATTTAACTGCTTAATTGAGAGAACAGGAAAATGGAAAATTCAACTTCTCTATAATCATGATTTCTTCGAAATGTTTAGATAAAGCTTCTGAAAATACATAGGTCTGATATAACCCAATAAAATTTACCATTTTTGTATGTACAATTCAATGACATTAAATATATTCACAATGTTATACAATATCACTATTGACATAGATTATTTTTTCAACTTATTTTGAATGCTACATGAAATTAAAAAGTTATACTGTTCTATTTTTGGATTCTCTCATTTTTTTCTATTACACTTGTGATATGCATGAGTATTAAAGCATGCAGTTTTAGTCTTTATTTTTTTAAAATTTTTAAATTTTTATTAGAAAGACACCATGAAGTACAGTTGTAGACTTACAAATTTTTGTGCTTGGGTTTCAATTATACAATGATCAAATACCCATCCCTCCACCAGTGCCCATTTCCCACCACCATGGATCCCAATATCCGTCCCACTTTATTTTTATTTCTGCAGGGTATTTCATTGAATAAATAAATTTACTTATTTATTTATTTTTGATTTGGGACCACAACCATCTTATAATTTTTGTTTTGTTTCATTTTGTTTCATTTTGTTGGAAGTGAAACCCCTTCTGGTCTTCTTTGAAGTGTAACATTAATCCCTGTGCTCAGGCCCTGGGTGGATGTGTTGGGAGAAAACCACCTTTTAGTCTACCTTGAAGTGAATGCCTGTTGCGATGTATATCACAGTTCAATGCCACTAGGGGACAGGATGTTTCTGGTGATGTGACAGAAATGTAATCCTATATATAGAACTGTGAAAAAAAACATATGCCTGTTCTAACCACTGTAAGTACTGACCATTTGCATATCTCCCCTCACCCTATGCCAGCCTACATAAGTTATGATGTTTGCTTGATAAATTGGAACTGCTTGACAGGACCCCCACCATGCTCGTGTGCTCATTTCTTGGTAGAGGAGGGGGCGGCATAGGGTATACTCTTTTCCCCAAACCCCTCTCTTTACAGGAAGGGTAGATGGGCCTTAGTCTTCAGGAGCTTGATCGGTGGCCTCTTGCTGGACGAGGTAGTATGCTGAACAAAAGCCAAGAGAAGGAGACCCCAACAACGTAGCATTCAAAATAAATTGCAAAAAAATAATCTATGACAATAGTTTTATTATACAGCATTGTGGATATATTTAATGTCATGTACAGTATTTATTTCAGACTTTACACTCAGGAAACAATACTGAGGGTCATATGTAGTTCTGGTGATTGATGCCAGGACAACCACACGCAAGGCTAGTGCATTACCCACTATACTATCTCTGGCCCCTATTCATAATATTTTATTCACCACATTACTGATGTAACACTTCTTCTGTGATGCCACAACTACCACTGTAAATATTACTCTATGTATTTTTGATGATTACAGCTATATATTCCTATTGATTGTGCACTCAGAAATAAAAACACTGAGTTTCTCATTTCCATTTTTATTATTGTCTTCTTCCTTTTATTCGTTTTATTTTATTTGAGTTTGTTTTTTTCAACCACACATGTAGGTGCTCAGGGCTTACTCCTGACTCTGTACTCAGGAATCACTTTTGGTGGTGCTCAAGAGATGGTTTCTTTGCTGATGATCAAAGCCCGATCTGGTTGGCCATGCTCAAGGCAAGAAATCTACCAGCTGTGCAGTACCTCTTCAGTTCTGTATTTTCCCTTTTAAAATGTTAAATTTAATGAGTACTGATGTTTTTGTTTCGGATGTATGTAAGTAGAGTGTAGAAATCTTTCTGAAAGAAGTAAACTTGAGTTGGAATGTTAAGTATGGATGTATGTACCTATTTTTTCAACTGTCAGATATAAAAAAGTTGGAAAAGTTCCTTCTCAACGACATTCCAGTTCAAAAACTTAGACATAGCAAAATATGGTGAATATTAGAAAGTGGGAGACTTTCCAGAGTCTAGAGAATGAAGATACTTTAAAATAAGTCATTTTATAAAAGTTTCTAAAGATTTTTGTTTTTCTAAACTTCCAGAACAATCTAAAGGTTTTCTTATTTTTTTAAATGAGAAGAACATGAAATTGGGTGTCCTTGAATACTAAGAAAATATTATTAAAATTCTACTAAAAATGAAATACAGCATATGTCTGCTAAGACTTATTATACTGTCATTCTACTATTAACCTTGGAAAAATAACTTTGAGTGTCACATATGAGCTTGGAAATTGAATTTTTTAAGTAATCATATTAAGCAATGTTACTATTTAAGAAATTAGAAATGTATTTTATGTTTTGTTTTTAAAAAATTTAGTGGGATGGAATCATTTGCACATATATAAAATTGTAAAGCTAAACCCTGATATTTTATAATATTTTAAAACAATTTTGTCTGTTAAAAACTGTGCATATATATAGTTTTTAAAATATTCTAGTGCTATAATTCTATCTCAGTTTTACAAAAATAATGTTGAACACATATTGAATGAAGTAATAAATAGGGAGTATATTATAATAGGATTTTTTTTACTGTTGTGTTCAGATAAACAACTGAAGTTTGAAAAAATGTTTGGAAATGTATTTGAGATTTGAATCAAAGATTAATTAGTCATGAAGGCCAAGGCAGTTTCTGGTATGACCTCAAACTTTATGGAAAAGACAAATATATTTAGACAAATATATATATATATATATATATATATATATATCACTTGATATCCAGTTACTCATCAATTTGCTAGAGCGGGCACCAGTAATATTTCCATTCATCCCTGTTGCCTGCTAGCGTAGCCCAATGGCATCTGCTCATTCTAGGAACATGAACAGCCTCAAACCGATCATTCAGGGTCTTGACGAAGAAGACTGACCATCTCATAGGTGGGCGGCCATGCAATCTTTTGACGTCCTGTGGAATCCAGTCGGTAATGGCTCTAGTCCAGCATTCATCTCTAAATCTCATTACGTGTCCAGCCCATCTGATTTTCGATGCCTTGGCAAATGAGACAAAATCCCTGATTCTTGAGCGTTGACGGACGTCGGAACTCTGGATTCTTTCTCTCATTAGAGTGAAATGTGATACTTCAAGCATAGCTCTTTCGACTCCTCTTTGGGAGACCCCCAAATAGCGTTCTCATCCTGTTTTCATGGGGCCCAGGTCTCTGAGGCATATGTTAATGCAGGAACAACAGTGGAATCAAAGAGATGTGCCTGGAGCTGGAGGTTCTTCGTCCTCTTAGCTATTTCTTCGTCGCTCTTGAAAGCGTTCCAAACCACTTTCTTCCTCATGCGCAACTCAGGTGCCAGGTCATTCATCATGTTGACTTCTTGACCTAGGTACACATAACTGTTGCATTCGGAGATGGTCATTCCATTGAGAGTGAATGGAATGTCAGGAACAAAACTGTTTCACATGAACATTGTCTTTGTGAAATTCAGCTGTAGCCCGACCTTTCCACACTCATGGTCGAAGTCAGTCAGCATTTGTGCCACTTGGCTGATGTTTGGTGTTATGAGAACAATGTTATCAGTGAAGCAGAGGTGGTGTAGTTGTCGACCATCTATCTTCACTTCTATTCCTTCCAATTCAGTCGTCGCATGACGTTCTTGAGGGTGGCACTGAAGAGTTTTGGTGAAATAGTATCACCCTGCTGAACCCCTCTCTTGACATTGATGATCACTTCTTTGTAGAATGGTGAGATCCTGGTAGTGAATCTGTAATACATACACATATATATGTATTTATAAATACATATATATATGAATATGTATGTTTTGTCATCATACCTGATGCTACTCAAGGCTTACTCCTCATCTGTGCTCAGAGATCACTCTTGATGGGGTTGGGGGACCATATGGAATACTGGGGATAAAACATGTGTTGACTGTGTGCAAGGCAAATGTCCTATTCTTGGTACTATTTCTCTGGTCCTGCAGTAAATGTTTTTGTACTATAAAACAAGTCTTTGTTATTGGCTTATAGTAGCTTATTCTTTCCCTTCATACTATTTAGCACTAACTCTAATATATATTTATATACTCAATATAATCTATTCTAGAGGAAAATAAACTATAATTATATGGATCTATTTCTCTTGTTTAGTTGAACTTTTGCTTATGCTCAATATTTGTTTTGCTAAATGTATGCAGTTTGTGGTACAATTTCCTCCTAGGTATTATGATAGGGGATCTTGTCTCCTGTTGGTTTTAAATTGGTAAATAACAAATAGATAGTAGACTATAGACTCTAGGTATGTCAGAGAAGTTGCAAAAGCTCACTGAGCACTGAGTCTTTTCTCCTCTGTAGAAAGACTGCCTCTTACAAAAAGACATTTTATGTAAATGCTAATTGAAGTCATATCAGTGCAGGAAAGATGGGAAATTCAACCTGAGGGAAAAGGATTATCAATTGAGGAGGGCATGTTTAATCTTAATAAAAGATTATAAAAACAATAACTTAATTATTCTGAGTTAAAAAAATAAGAAACTGTGAATAATCTACTGATTGATCTTCAATAAAGTAGATGTGCTTGGGGAAGGATCAGACAGGATATTGAATAGGGGATTTATTTGCAAGATATAGAGCCCTGAAATAATGGTGTCAGATTAGGTTGTGTAACCTAGCCTAAAATCGCCAGTCATGAACTCCCTTATGGCAGTAAAGAGTAGTAACTCCTGACAGAGAAAGAATAAACGATATGTAACTTTCAGTTTAAATTATTGCTGCTATTTCACAATTTCTTATCCAGAGACCTAGAGACTTTTCTAAGAAATTGTGTGTGTTTTGCTGCCATATAAATCTCAGGAAAGAAATTCATAACTTTCTGTGAAGTAAAGTCATATCATGAAAAGATACTCATGGGGCTGATGGAGAGACAGCAGCAAATAAGGGAATAATTTGAATCCAAAGATTATTATGTTAAATAAATACTAGAATTCAAATACATATTGGGAAGACTATCTCACAGGAGAAATAACATAGTTTAATATTATTTTCATGGACTATATAAAAATGCTCTCTTGCAAAATAGAGTATAAAAAGTTTGTAAAATAAACGTTATTGAATTATTTTTTTCAGGAACACATAAAAACGTTGCTGTAGCTGCTAGCAAATGTAGCACTTTTGCAAAAATTAGAGTAAAAAAAGCAAATATTTTGGCAAATGCATTGGAACGTGGTCCAATGTTGAATAGATGTCTTAGCCTTTGAGAGCATAATCCCTGCCAAGGTAATACAGATTCCCTTGGCTATGAGACTGCATGCCTTTGTGGAGTGCAGAAACTGCACTAATGGCATCCAGTAGATAACGTAAGTGGCTACCACATAATAGACACACAGTGTATGTGATGGTGACTCAAATTATTCCAGATCACATTAAATCACAGTAGTCCTTATTCCTGGAAATTAGAGGTGACATTTTGATTATAAAGAATTTCAATTTTCCCTGTCATGGGCCTGGTGCATGTGTTTGTGTGGAGGATGTTTGTGCAAGTATTTTTATCCATGTATATGGTTGTTCATGTGTGCATAGGCTTTCTTCTTGCAAAATCGCTTAGTTACATTTCCTTGAAGTGAATGTATATGTGTATCATAGGAAACTCAAGTCATGCTTTCTAATTCATTCTAACACAGACGCATTCTATACTGATTGAGTTTTTGATTTTGCTGTTGCAATGGTGGTATTTGGGGATTGCATTTGGTGGTGTTTGGGCATGCAGTGTAGGGGGTTGGTCTCCAGCAAGGCAGATACTCAACCATTTGAGCCACATTTCACACCCTCCTTTGCTAAATGTTACAGACTTTGTTCTAGAGAGGGACTCAGGAATTTTCCTTTTCAGTTGAAAGAATTCCTTTATGATAGCTTCTCTTCCTTTACTACAATTTCAACTGCAAAGACAGATTAGGTTTCTGACACTGGACTGACCTGCTGGCAGAATTTGAGTCTTTAAGATTTTATCATAATCTACCACCTGCAGATCTCTATCTGCTTTTTTATTGATTTCAGTGAGTCAGATGCAGTGATTACTCTTGTCCTTTTGTGACCTTGGGATAAAGCAGATGAAGCACAGATAGACATTTCTTTGTAGAGTCTCTCTACCTCAAATTCTTCTATTCATAGTGGTTCCTAGCTAACTATTTTACACACAATGGGTCATATAAATCCTATGCAGAATTAATGATTTTTAGCTCCCTGGTTACAGGCTTTGACACATATTTTGCAATTCACTCTGTTAGCATGTACTTATAATTACCCCGATTTCATTTCTTGGTTAGCTTGAATTTTTCAGAATGATGGATGAAGACCGCTTCTCTGACAGCATTTGGCATTATTTATGTTCAAACTTCATGTGTGAGACACAGATTTTAGAGTTTTTGATAGCAAAGCTGTTTCTGGTTCCATAGTGAAATGCATCTAAGTTAGCATCTTGCAAAGTAGTAGAAATACCGTTTGTTAGTTTAACTTGAATAAGAATTAATGGAAATCTGAAATTTTAAAACATAAAAATCCAATATGATGACAATATTATACAGTTCAAACAGTCTAAACAAGTTCTGCAAATACAGTAAGAGGATAGATATTAATGGTTGTTTACACAGCATTGATTTCATCTTCCTTCTTCATAACAGAATGTTAGATTGGATTATATCTGCATGTTCTCTCCCACACAGACTATGGCTCTGAAGTCTGACGCAGAGCTCAGTTCCAAGAATGAGTCAGATTGGACTGAAAGAAATCCCATATTTTCTTGCCAGTGATTAGCTCAAGAAATTTGTAACCCAGTGTTGTGAGATCTATCCAAAATGTGACTTTGACTTGGCTAGAGGGTTTCTTTTTAGGGAATATTTTTCTTGATCTCAAAACTCTGCTGTCTCTCTCTCTCTCTCCCTCTCCCTCTCTGTCTCTCTGTCTCTGTCTCTGTCTCTCTCCCCCTCCCTCTCTCTGTCTCTCTGTCTCTGTCTCTCTCCCCCTCCCTCTCTCTGTCTCTCTGTCTCTGTCTCTGTTTCTCTCTCTCTCTCTCTCTCTCTCTCTCTCTCTCTCTCTCTCTCTCTCTCTCTCTCTCTCTCTCTCTCCCCTCCTCATTGAATCTGAGTTAGGGATCATGAAGTCCTGGAAGCTATTCTACAATCTGACCTTTTACTGGGTCAAACTTCAAACTTTCTTGTTCTGACATCCTCTCATATGAACCTATGTGTTTCTTTGCAGTTTAATAAGTCAAGTTCCATGAGACAATCGCTAGTGATAGTAAACATTTCTGGACAAATTAATACCTACTAAAATAATCCGATAAACATGATTGGAAACAAAAAGCACATGTGATACTAGAGTGAGTTTGAGTAAAGAGATTCTATACAAAGTTTCTTAAGTCAGGAAAGAGATTCTGTGCAAAGGTTCTGAGGTAAGAAATGTGTTAACATTTATGAGAAAATTAGTGAAATTTAACACGACTTACTTAAGGGTAAAGAATAAACAGAAGAGGAAATTGGTATGGAATAAGGCAGGAAGACTAGAAATATAAGGAATGGCTAGATACAGCTGGACATTGCATCAAAGATACTTAAATTTTTGAGCAACTTTAGTGGTGTTATTTGCCTTTATAATTTCCCTGGAGTTATTTTATAATCACAATAGAAAAACATTTTTTTCTGTAAATGCAGTAGGTATATAGTTTATTCTAATATGTAAGAGGCCCAATTTAGTTAGTTCAATTTTAATCTTTAGTTACTTTGTTTAGTTTTTTTATTTTTTGGTAATTTTATTGAGATAACATTGCATCATAGCATTAAATGTTTCAGGTATATACCATTGAAATTCCACATATATCTACTACTATAAGTTTATCACTAAAAATTCACTTCTATCTTTTGTCATAAAGATCATTTCATTTATACTTACTGAATCCTTTCTCTCCATCACTTTTGGTAACTATGAATTGATGCAATAGTTCGAAGTTTATGTTGGTTTCATTTAGTTCATATGCTTGCTTTCTATATAAACCACATGTAAGTGAAATAACATTATTTTTGTTTTTCTCCATCTGGCTTATTTTACTAAGAATAATATCCTCTAAATACACATAAGTTGTTAGAAATAGCAAGATCTTAGTGTTTTTTTTTTGTATTGATGAATATTACTTTATTTGTATGTACAACATATCTTCTTTATCCTTTATTAAGTTCAAGGGCAGTTAGATTGTTTCCAATTTATGAAAACTGTAATAAATGTTGCAATAATATAGAGATGTTGTATAGATCTCTTTGAATTAGTGGAACTTTTATTTTTAGGTAAATGCCAAGGTGTGGGATAATTGGATCATACAAAATTACATTAAAAAATTGGGGCCCCGTATTTGGAAGTACTTGGAGTCTACTCCCAGTTTTGTGCTTGGAAGTTGCTCCTGGCAGTATATAAGGAATCATATGGTATTGAGCGTTGAATTTGGGACTCCAGCATGCAAAGCATGCACTCTGCTCATTAAGCTATCTTTGCCAGAATACCCCCCAATCCACAATTTAAACTCTTTTTGAAAAAGCTCCAATATTGCTCTTCGTAACAGATACACTAATTTACAATCTTAGCAACAGTGTGTAAGGGCTTCCTTTGTCTCTCCGTTGTATCCAATTCTCATTTTTCCCTTTCATTTACAAATAGGTTCTATCAAAGGTTTTCAATAAAGCAGACATGTGTAATATGAAATGTATTTTCAGAAATGAACAAGAGTAACACAGTCAAGATTCTCAGGGTTGTAAATAAAGGTCTATTTAAAGAAGTAAATCCAAAATATGTTTAATTCATGGAAAATAATAGAAAATAATTTTACAAAGATATTATTTTATCAAAGCATAGTGATTCACAAAGTGATTCATAGTTCAGGGATAGTACTCCCAAGTTCCCTCTCCTATATCTCAGTCCCCAACCCACACCCTGTCACTTTAACAGGCACCTTTTTATTTTTGGTTGCAAAAGTCAGGGTCTAACATTTTCAGTGTTGCAGACTCTGTGGTTTGTATCATTCTTTACCACCATCCATGTACCTGCATCCCCTTGACCCTGGTGCCTTGTTGCTTTTTATTTGTCACTTCTCCTCCTCACACCCCCTGGCCCACAACTGGATTTCTTTCCTCTTTTCCCTATGCTATGAGGCCAAGGGTGATCTAATCAACCCCCACTTTATACACAAGATCAATCATTGGGGCTGGAGCGATAGTGCAGTGAGTAGGGCATTTGCCATGCTCAAGGCCGAACCAGGTTCGATTCCCAGCATCCCATATGGTTCCCTGAGCACCCCCAGGAGTAATTCCGAGTGCAGAGCCAGGAGTAACCCCTGTGCATTGCCAGGTGTGACCCAAAAAGAAAAAAACAAAAACAATATATTTTTAATTAACTGGTTGTATAGTGTGAGGAAACATTTTTGTTTTACTTAACTGCCTATGACTACAAAGCTCGTATAACAAACACCACTGAGCACTTTCCTTGCTCCTTTGTAAGATCTCTGCTCTCTTAGCATAATTTATATGTCAATACCTGATGGTTTGATGTCTAGGTGCTTGGTTCTGTCTCATTATTCTCTAGGTTTGATTTTATTTCAATGTCATACTATTTTTATTACTAATGGTTTGCATCATGATTTTAAATTTGAGACACTATGTCATCATTTCTTTGCCTTTTCCCCCATGAGTATTTTTGCAATTTGATATCTTTGGATTTCCAAGTATCTTTTATTATATTTTTCTGTCCTAGTATTCTGAAGAATGGAACTGAAACTTTAATGAGGATTGCTTTCAATCAGTCTACTTCATAAAATGGCAATAAATTTATGTTAATTATGATAATTATGACAATCAACATGAATGAAATATCTCCATTACTTCATCTTCTTTAATTTGTGTTCAATATGTTTTACACAATTTTTGGTATACAGTTTCAGTTTTACTCTTTGGTTAAATTTATTCCAAAGTAATTCATTCTTTTTAATGTGAATATAAAGTTATTGTTTTTTCTGACTTATCTATTAATTTTCACGGCAAAGCCTGGCAAGCTTCCCGTGACATATTCGATATGCCAAACACAGTAACAACAAAGTCTCAGGATGGAGATGTTACTGGGCCCGCTGGAGCAAATCAATGAAAAACGAAAGAACAGTAACAGTGACAGTGATCTATTAATTTTATTACTGTTTATAAAAATAATAACATTTGAGTAATTTTTAATGTCATTTTATTTCATTCATTTATATATTTCTGTTTTTATTTTTGGGGGTCTTAAAATTTCCTAACGATATTATGTCACCTGTAAATAGAAATAATTTTACTTTGTTCCAAATTAAGATACTGTTTATGTCATTTTTATATCTAAATGTTAAAAAATATTTTATTTGTAAAATACCATGAAGTACAATTGTAGACTTACAAATTTTTGTGCTTGGGTTTAGATTATACAATGATCAAATACCCATCCCTCCACCAGTGCCCATTCTCCACCACCACGGATCCAAATATCCCTCCCACGCCCCATTCCCCCATCCCGCCCTGCCTCTGTGGCAGGGCATTCCCTTTTGTTCTCTATCTCCTTTTGGGTGTTGTGGTTTGCAAAAGAGGCATTGAGTGGCAATCATGTTTGGTCTATAGTCTACTTTCAGCATGCTTCTCCCATCCTGGGAGGATCTTCCCAACACCCTTTATTTGGTGCTCCTTTTTCTATCTGAGCTCCCTTTTCCCCTAGCACGTGTGGCTGGCCTCCGAGCCATGGAGTAAACCTCCTCGTACTTATCTCAGCTATCTTGGGTGTTAGTCTCCTATTTTGTTACTTTATGTTCCGCAGATGAATGCAAAGTTTTTATGTCTATCCCTCTCTTTCTGCCTCATTTTGCTTAGCATGATACTTTCCATGTAGTACCACTTGTATATAAATTTCATGACTTCATCTTTTCTAACAGCTACATAGTACTCCATTGTGCAGATGTACCAAAGTTTCTTTAACCAGTCATCTGTTCTCAGGCACTCGGGTTTTTTTCCAGATTCTGGCTATTGTAAAGAGTGCTGCAATGAACAAACAAGTGCAGATGTCACTTCGACTATACTTTTTTGCCTCTCTGGGAAATATCCCAAGGAGTGGTATTGCTGGGTCAAATTGGAGCTCAATTTCTAATTTTTTGAGAATCATTCATACTGTTTTTTAAAAGGGCTGAACCAGTCGACATTCCCACCAGCAGTGAAGGAGGGTCCCTTACTCGCCACATCCATGCAAGCACCAGTTGCTTTTGTTCTTTTGTATGTGGCCAGTCTCTGTGGTGTGAAATGATATCTCATTGTGGATTTGATTTGTGTCTCACTGATGATTAATGATGTAGAATTTTTCTCATGTGCCTTTTTGCCACTCGGATTTCTTCTTTGAGAAATTTTCTGTTCACTTCTTCGTCCCATTTTTTGATGGGGTTGGATTTTTTCTTCTTGTGGGAGTTCAACTAGTACTTTATATATCCTTGCTATCAACCCCTTGTCAGATGTGTATTGGGCAAATATCCTTTCCCATTCTGTAGACTGTCTTTGTATTTTGGTCACTGTTTCTTTTGAGATGCAAAAGCTTCTTAGTTTAAGATAGTCCCATTTGCCTATCTCTGTTTTAACTTCTTGGCTAGAAGCATGAAATCTTTGAAGATGGAGGGTTTTGCCAACTTTTTCTTCAATATACCTTATGGATTCCGGTCTGATGTTGAGGTCTTTAATCCACTTTGATCTTTTTTTGTACATGGTGTTAGGCAGAGATATAAACCCATTTTTTTTGCATGTAGCCATCCAGTTTTGCTAGCACCATTTGTTAAAGAGGCTTTCCTTACTCCACTTCACATTTCTTGCTCTTTTATCAAAGATTAGGTGATCATATGTTTGAGGGAAGATGTCAGTATATTCAACCCTGTTCCATTGGTCTGCAGCTCTGCCTTTGTTCCAGTACCATGCTGTTTTAATTATTACTGCTTTGTGGTGGAGTTTGAATTTAGGGAGGTTGATTCCTCCCATTTTCTCTTTCCCAGTAATTGCTTTAGCTATTAATGGGGGCTTATTGTTCCATATGAAATTCAGGAGTGTTTGCTCCATTTCTTTAAAGAATGTCGTGGGTATTGTTATAGGGATCACATTGTATTTGTACAATGCTATGGGAAGTATTGCCATTTTGACAGTTAATTCTCCTGATCCATGAGCAGGGGTTATCTTTCCATTTTCTCTTGTCCTCTTTTATTTCCTGAAGTAGCATTTTGTAGTTTCCTTTGTACAGGTCCTTTACTTCCTTAGTTAAGCTAATTCCTAGGTACTTGATTTTCTGGGGCAAAATTGTGAACGGGATTGTTTTTTTCATGTCACTTTTTTCTCTCTCACTGTTTGCGTACAGGAAAGCTATGGACTTTTGGGTATAGATTTTATAGCCTGCAACTTTACTATACAAGTCTACTGTTCCTAGGAGTTTCTTGGTAGAGGTTTTAGGGTTCTCTAAGTATAGTATCATGTCATCTGTGAATAGTGAGAGCTTGTTTTCTTCCTTTCCTACCTGAATGCCATTAATAGTTTTTTCTTGCCTAATCGCTATTGCAAGTACTTCCAGTACTATATTGAACAGCAGTGGTGAGAGTGGGCATCCTTGTCTTGTCCCTTATCATAGAGGGAAGGTTCTCAGTTTTTCCCCATTGAGGATGGTTCTTGCTGTAGGCTTGTCGTAGGTGGCTTTAACTATGTTGAGGAAAGTCCCCTCTATACCTATTTTGTCAAGGGTTTTATCATAAACGGGTGCTGGATCTTGTCAAATGCTTTGTCTTCATCTATTGATATGATCATATGCTTTTTATCTTTTCTTTTGTTGATATGATGGATTATATGGATTGATTTCCGAATGTTAAACCATCTTTGCATCCCTGGGATGAATCCTACTTGGTAATGGTGTACGATCTTTTTGATGAGTCATTGGATTCTATTTGCTAATAGTTGGTTGAGGATCTTTGCATCTGTGTTCATCATGGACATCGCCCTGTAATTCTCTTTCTTTGTTGTATCTCTGTCTGCTTTTGGTGTCAGGGTGATATTTGATTTGTAGAAACTGAAAGTGTTTTTGATATTTCAATATCATGGAAAAGCTTAAAGAGGAATGGGAGTAAGTTCTCTTTAAAGATTTGGAACAATTTACTAATGAATCCTTCTGGGCCAGGACTTTTGTGCTTGGGGAGACTTTTTATTACCATTTCAATTTCCTTGATGGTTATAGGTCTGTTCAGGTATTCTGTGTCTTCTTGGTTCAGCCTTGGGAGGCTATAGGAATCTAGGAATTCATCCATTTCTTCGAGGTTTTTGTGTTCTGTGGCATAAAGCTTCTCAAAGTACTCCCTGAGGATCCTTTAAATTTCTGTAGTTTCTTTTGTAATAACCCCCCTTTCATTTCTGATTTGGTTTATTAGGGTTTTCTCTCTCCTTTCTTTGTGAGTTTTGCTAGAGGCTTATCAATCTTGTTTATTTTCTTGAAGAACCAGCTCTTGGTTTCATTGATCTTTCAGATTGTTTTTTGGGTTTCCATCTCGTTAATCTCTGCTCTGAGTTTTATCATTCCCTTCCTCGTGTTCGGGTGGTGCTCCTTTTATTGGTCCTTTTTCAATCTCTTAAGCTGTAAGGTTAGGTTGCTTATATGGGCTCGTTCCTCCTTCCTGAGGAATGCTTGTAGAGCTATAAACTTTCTCTTAACACAGCTTTTGCTGTGTCCCATAAGTTTTGGTTACTCATGTCCTCGTTTTCATTAGTTTCCAGAAATCTTTTGATTTCCTTTCTAAGCCACTCGTTGTCCAATTGTGAACTGTTTAATTTCCAGGTGTTTGATTTAGTTTTCTGTTTTTTACTTCTAATTTCAGCGCATTATGGTCTGAGAAGATTGTTGATACAATCTCTATCTTCTTAATTTTATGGAGGTATGTTTTGTGGCTCAGCATGTGGTCTATCTTGGAGAATTTTCCATGCACACTTGAGAAGAATGTGTATTCAGCTTTTTGAGGATGAAGTGTCCTGTATATATCTACTAAGTCCCTTTCTTCTGTTGTTTCCCTCAGATGGAGTATGTCCTTTCTAAGCTTGAGTCTAATTGATCTATCAAGAGGTGATAAAGTGGTGTTGAAGTCTTCCTCTATTATTGTGTTGCTATTGATGTCTTTCTCCAAGTCTATGAGTAGTTTTTTTAAGTACTTTGCTGGTCCCTCATTAGGTGCATATACATTTAATATTGTAAGTTCTTCCTCTTGTACCTACCCCTTGATCAATAAGAAGTGGCCTTCACTGTCTCTTGTGACCTTCTTCACCTGAAATCAATGTGGTCTGATACTAGGATGGCTACCCCAGCTTTTTTTATGGGAGTTGTTTGCCTGTAGGATTGTTTTCCAGCCTTTGACTCTGAGCCTGTGTTTGCTTTGACTATTGAGATGTGTTTCTTGCAGGCAGCAGAATGTTGGGTTCAATTTTCTAATCCATCTTGTCACTCTGTGTCTTTTAATTGGCGCGTTTAGCCCATTGACATTGGGAGAGATTATTGTTATAGGGTTTGTCCCATTTTTCTGTTGAAATTTGGTGTATTTGAGAGGCCTGTCTTGTCTTATAGTAGCCCATTTAATTGTTCTTGTACCATGGTTTTGTGTCTATGACGTTCCTGAGCTGTTGTTTGTCTGTGAAACTGTGTGTTGTTCCTTATGTTATGAATGGGAGTCTCGCCGGGTAAAGTATTTTTGGTGAGGCATTTATTTCATTGAGTTTTTTCACTATATCCCACCACTGTTTTTGGGCCATGATGGTTTCATCAGACAAATCAGCTGTGAATCTTAAGGATGCTCCTTTATAGGAAATTTCTTTCTTTGATCTTGCTGCTTTCAGAATTTTGTCTCTATCTAAGGGTTTGGTCATTTTGATCAGAATGTGTCTTGGGGTATTTTTATTCGGATTTCTTTTAGTTGGTACCCTTCGGCCCTCCTGAATGTGGTCACATATTTTCTTCAGTTCTGGAAACGTCGTAGCAATGATGTCTTAGAAACTTTCTTCTTCATCAGGGTTTTCTTCCTGTTCCTCTGGGACTCCGATAATTCTTATTTTACCCCTGTTGGCTTCATCACGATTTTCTCTTGCTATCTGTTCCTGAATTGTGAATCTCCTTTCCATTTTCTGCTCTTTTCTGGAGAGTCTCTGGACTTCATCTTTGAGCTTACTGATTCTGTTCTCAGCAGCTGTTACTCTGCTGCTTAGGCCTTCCACTTAGTTTTTCAATTCACCTACCAGGTTTTTCAGGTCTGACATTTCCATGTGTATTTTCCTCACTTCTACCTTCAAATCCTTTTGTCTTTTATTAGCATTGCTTTCCATTGTCTCTTTTAGCTACCTAAGCATCCTCAGTAGCTCCCTTCTAAATTCCTTGTCAGAGAGGTTGTCTAGCACTTCATTACTGTTGGTGTCTTCTGGGCTAGCCTCTTCAATAAGAAAGCTTGGTGGGCTTTTGCATGCTTTACCATTGTGACCAGTGTGGTTTAGACCTTCACGCTCACTGCTACTATTCTGCTTGAGATGCAGAATGAATTGAGATTGGCTTAATGAATTATTGGCTAATGTGTTTCTGGTGGTTCAGCTCACCTAGTGAAAGTTTCATCTAAGAGGGTAACTTATGTTTCCTATGGGATATGTAGTGGGAGAATAACTCCGGGAAGGGGCCCTGGCGCTGGGCGGGTACCTGGTTGAATGAGGAGAGAGTGCCTGGAGTGGTTTAACTTTGTTTTCCCAAGGTGTGCTCAATTCCCATCCCCCGCTGACCAAGGGTGAAAACTGGCTGTTCTCAGTGGATCTAGTTAGCCGTGCAGGCCTGGGAAGGGGCCCTGGCACCGGGCAGGTACCTGGTTGAATGAGGATATATCTAAATTTCTTGCACTGAATTCTAGTGTGAAGTACTAGTATGCTGTGATGAGAATGGATATTTTGTATCTGCTTCTAATTTTAGAGTAAGAAGTTTTGAGTTTCTTAACATTAAGTGTGATTTTGGCTATGAGATTGTCATACACAACCTTTCTTAACTTGAAATATGTTTCTTCTTTTTTGTTTTTGTTTGTTTGATTGTTTTTGAGAAAACACCTTCTGTACTCAGGGATTTCTCCTGGATCTCAGTGATTATTCCTAGTTAGGATCAAGGGACCATATATGATGCCAGGGTCAAACCTGAGTTAGTCACATGGGAAGCAAGACCCCTACATGCTCTATTACCACTCCAGCCCCTATGTCTCTTCTACTTTTAAAGAATTGTATGTAAAAACATGTTGAATCGTTTCATGTGATTTCTCTATGTCTATTGTGATGGTTATATAACCTTTTTGTTGTTGTTGTTGTTGTTGTCATTTATGTGGTGTAACATGTTTCTTGATCTGAGCCATCCTTGCATCCTTGGACAAAAGTCCCCCATGATCAGAGTGATTGATACTTATCATTTGCTTTTGCTTTTGAATTGGGTTTGGGAGTACTGGGGATTTTTGTGTTTTCCAAACATTACACATCTTGGATTGTAGTTTTCCTTTCTCTATTATGTCCATATTTGGTTTTGGAATTAAATGTAAAGTTTTCTTCAGAAAATGTGTTGGCAAGTTTTCCCTTCTTTAATTTCATTGATGAGTTTGAGAATGTAGGTAAAAATATTTCCTTGAAAGTTTGGTAAAATTCATCGTGAAGTCATGCGGGCCTGGGATTTTCTTTTGGGGGAGACTTTTGACTAGTATTTCAGTTTATTAGTTAAAGCTAGTTCATATTTTCTATTTTTTTCCAATTCAGTCTTTCAATATTTCATATTCCTAATTTTTTTCCTAGGTTGCTTGATTAGTTGACATATAACTATTTGTAAAACTCTAGTATGACCCTTTGCACTTTTGCAACATCTAGTGCAGGTTTTCATCTTTTGTTTATAATTTTATTTTCCTCCCGTTTATGCTTCTTGGTGTCTGCCTAAACGTTTGTTATTTTAATTTTTGGCTTTGTTTGTTTGTTTTTAGGCCTCAGATGGCAATATGCAGTATTTACTCTTGGCTCTGCACTCAAGGATCACTCCTGGGCCCACTAGAGAGCAAACTGATGAACAATGGGAGGACAGTGCTACAGTGTAGTGCTATCTTACTCATTATCACATTTTCTTTAGTCCTTGCACTGGATTTGTTAATATTAAAAAGCAGAAACTGGTATACTGAGGGCCATATGGGGTGCTAGGTATTAGCTCCTAGTTGGCATATGCAAGGCAAATGCCATATCTGCTGTACGGTCAATCTGGACCAGGATATGTGTTTTGATGAAATCTTTTTGTATTTAGCTACAGGTTTGTCTACATTGTCAATGTTTTCAAAGCCCGCTCTTGTTGTCCTTCATCTCTTTGATTGCATTTTGATTTCTCATGAAGATCAGCTCTATTTTTATTTCTTTCCTGCAGTCCACTAACTTTTGCTCTTGTTTATTCTTAATTTTGTAGTTCCTTCACATACAGGTTTAAAGTTTTTATCTAAGATTATTCTTCCTTCCTGAGATACACTTGTATTGGTACAAGTTCTTTTCACCGTAGCACTTTCAACTGAATCTCAAGTGTTCTCATTCATCCTGTCTTCGTTTTCAGTCAGAATATTTTTTTTAAGATCCACCCTGTATTTCTCCTTCCCACAACAGTTGTTCAGTAGTGTGTTGCTTATTCTCAAGTTTGAGAATTTCTCATCTATCTTATATTCCTTCAATTTCTAGTTTTCATGCTATTATGATTTAAAAAGATACTTATATGCCAATCTTCACAAAGTTACTGATACATATGTACAGATACATATTTATATCTATATTTATATTTATATTTAGACATGATCCATCCTTGAGGTCGTTCTTTGAGTATTTGGAAAAAATGTGTATTTTGATGTTTTTAATTAAAATATTCTATAGGATACTTCATCTATTTCTTATTTAATGCCCTGTTTAGCTGATCTTCTGCAGGGATGACCTATCCACTGCTGTAAGTAAAGACCCCTGTTAGAATTCTGTTTTTCATCATGCCTGGTCATATTTCCTTTATATATTTTTCTATTTGATACATATGTATTGACATTTGTTATATCTTCATGTTGCTTTGATCCTTTTCTCATTATATAATGTTCATCTTTGCCTCTTGTTGTACATCTTGGCTGAAAGTCTATTTGTTTTGCTATCTGTATACCAGTTTCTGCTTTTTAATGTTAACAAATCCAGTGTAAGGACTAAAGAAAATGTGATAATGAGTAAGATAGCACTACACTGTAGCACTGTCCTCCCATTGTTCATTGATTTGCTGGAGTGGGCCCATTAACATCTTCATTGTGAGACTTGTTGTTACTGTGTCTGGCATATTGAATACATCACAGGTAGCTTGCCAGGCTTTTCTGTGCTGGTGAGATACTCTCAGTAAGTGCTGGGCTCTCTGAGAGGGGCAGAGGAATCGAACCTGGGTCAGCTGGGTCGTGCAAGGCAAATACCCTACCCGCTGGGTTATTGCTCCAGCCTAATGAGTAAAATAAATTACAAAAATTGCTACAGAAATTACTTAAAAAACTTACTTATCTATTTATCAATAAGAAAATTTAATAAGTATTTGAAAATACATCCATGTGCTAGAGACATAGTACGGGGGTTATGGATCATGCCTTGAATGCAGTCAAGCCCCATATGATCTAATACCACATGTGGTTGGTCCTTTGATCACATTCAGGAGTGAATGCTGAAAACAGGAAGTTCTGAGCACCGCTGGAATATGGCCCCCAATTTCTCTCTCTCTTTCTCTCTCTCTCTCTCTCTCTCTCTCTCTCTCTCTCTCACACACACACACACACAGTTCATACACATGTCTTTGTGAGTGTAGAAGCTTATTGATTTGATGTAATCCATTTATCTATTTTTTGTTTGTATTTGATCAGTGGCATTGAGTCATTAAGATGCCACTGAGTCAATAACATAAAGAGTTCTACCTATGTTTCCATTAACATGAATTTTGATCTAATAATGAAGTGTCTAATCATTTTTAATTTTTAATTCATTTTATGCATATATTTGCAAGATAGGAATCTAAAGTTTTTATTTTGTTTTTTTTGTTGTTGTTGCATGTGAACAATAATTTATAAGCTATTTTTATAGGGATCACATTAAATCTGTAAGGTGCTTTGGATAGAACAGTTTAACAATATTAATCCTTCCATATATAAACAAGGGATGTGTCCCCACTTCTTTTAATCTTCTATTTATCTTAATAGTGATGAGGGATTCTTTTTTTTATATAAATAGTTCACCTCTTTTGTTAAGTCGACTCCAGATACTTGATATTTGTAACGAGGTTTTAAGTATTTTTATTTTCTAATTGTTATTTTTATTTAAAAATGCTTTGGATTTCTGTGTGTTGATTTTGTAGTCAGCCACTTTACTGTACTAGAATTAAAAAAGGCATCCCAAAGACTGTAAGAAAATATTTTCCCATCACACATCTGGCAAAGGGTTTATACATGAGATGTATAAAACACTTGCAAAACATTAAAAAAAAAATCAAACCACCCGTTTCAAATCTTGGTTGAAGAACTAACAGACACTGAACAATGAAAGAAGACACAATGATGGTCAATAAGCATACAAAAAGAGTTATCTTGATAACTTATTATCAGGGAGATGCAAGTTTAAACAACATGAGATATCACCTCACATCAGTGAAACTGGCACACACCAAACAGAATTAAAACGACCATTGCTGGTGGTAATGCTGACTGGTTCACCTTCCATGGGAAACTGTGTGGACATTTCTCAAAAAGTTAAAATAGGTTTCTATATGACCCAGAAATTATACTTGTTGCTTTCTATTCCAATAGGCATTCACAATAGACAAGATCTGGAAACAACCCACATACCCAAGCACACATAAAGAACTTGTGATACACACACACACACACACACACACACACACACACATTTTATATAAGATGGAACTATAATGGGAATATGTTGACACATTGGTGGTGGGTATGGTATAGGAACATTCTATATATGGACCTCTACCATTAACTTTGTTATAAATGAGAATAATTATTAGCGAATAATAATAATTATTAAATAATTATTATTTAATAATAATTAAATAACTAAATAATGAATAAAAATTTAAAATATGGCAATAAAACACTATAGATACAATAACAAAAATGATCAAAATGTTACCAGTATTTTACCATTCTTTTCTGATTTGTTTTGATTTTGAAATTAAACCTGGCTATGCTCAGGTATTGCCCTTGGTTCTGTGCTCAACGATAACTCCTGGCAACACTTGGAGGACAAATGCGATGCCAGTAAAGGAATGTAGACTGGCCTCATACAAGGCAAGAATGCTCCCTGTTATGCATTCTTTCTGATTCCTCCCCCCTATTCCATTTTACTTTATCTTTATTATTTGGCCAGCCAATGGATACTCAGGGTTTACTCCTGAACCTGTGCTCAGGAGTAGCTCCTGGCTGTTCTTGAGACACCATATTGGGCTTCAGGGATCAACCCTTGTTTTATCTTATGAAAGTCAAGCACCCTGCCTACTGAACTAGCTTTTTGACCTCACCACCAATTTTAAAATCCAACTACATTGAAGTCGTTATCTCTCACAAAAGGCCAATGTGAGAAGTTAGCTGTGCAATATATTTTTCAAAGAATGAACAGCAATTGAAATTTTCTATATTATTATTCTCATATAAACACACTTATTTAAAAATGTTATCCAGTATGATTTTTAGGGAAAAAGTCAAAATCAAAATATTGAGTATTCAACATTTTTCTATGTTTCATATATGATAACTACTAGAAGTTGCTCTACAAATCCTGAACTAATCTATTAGAGAGATCCCTGGTGTGGACTAAAGACCCCAGATCCATTAGTATGAAATATTTGATAAAAGCACCATATAGTTGATTAAATATGGTCTTTATTAACTGACCACAGTTTGCTATACACAAGAAATTATGGGACTCCTCATAGTATAATTTGGGATAATAACTGATAACATTAATAAAGGCTATTACCAATATAAAAATAAGCTATTTTTATCTGCAGTGATGAATATTCCAGGAGATTTATATTCATTGTTTGAAAAAGTAATTTTTAACTGTGAAATTGTTTTAAAATATTCATTTAATTCATTTGTAAAGAGTATGTGAAGGAAATGAAATTATTCACAAAAATGAGAAGAGCAACCTGAATCCAACAGACTGAATAAATTGCTGGCACCCAAGTCCCTGACCAGGCTGTGTCTCATTTATGATTTCTATTTTTCTTGGCCTCTCTTCCTGCTCTGGCAAAATGTGGCTTTGAAATTATAATTGCAAATGAAGCTAATAATAACATGTTTTGCTGAAACTGTTTCTAGCAAAGTGTAAAATCCCACATTGATCTACCCTGTTAGAATCAGTGGAAGCCAAAAACAATCAATATGACATAAACGATAACTACATTTCTTTTTCTAATTTGCATATTGCTATGGGAAGAGAGTCAAAAAACTTTTCGCATGTTTTCTGGTTGGGCAAACATATTTCAAGAATTTATGCTTGAATTATACAGCAACAATGCATAACATAATTCTGTTTTGAATGGTGATGTTAGCGACCTTTTGATTGGGATTCAATGTAATTATCTAATTGAATTTAAAAAATTATATTCTGTAAATTACTTGTGGACTGTTTTTAATTATCTAGTACAAAGCATCTGATTATTTTATAAATTTATGAAGTACTCTGCACATCAGGAGGGAGCATATAGAAGGTGCTGAGGAATAAATACAGGCCAAAAGAATTGAGAAAACTATACACAACAATTGGCTCATTTAAATTAATTTAGTTTGTCATGTCTAAGGGCCTGAAAAGCCAACAGTGGATTTTAGGAAGGGTTGAAGGTTTCAATTAATTTTATAATATAAAAACACTTCTAATTTATCATCAGATTTTATAGTTCTAATACTGGAAGAGTTCATTTCTTTTCTTCCCAAGATAGACTTATTCTAATAAATTAATAAAGTTATTTCAGAAGCTCTATTAGTTCATAATTAAATGTTTAAGTAAGTAGAATAGGTACTGTTTGCCATATTAAAAATAGTAGGATAATATAAATATTCTACTATTTTAGAATATAATAAAATGTTTACATTTATGAAATATTACATATACATTCTTTACATTTGCTATTACTAAAAATTGCTGACACCAAGGAAATAGTTGTCATCTTATCATTGCTTATTTATTTAATTTTTGATTTTTGTCCTTGATTGTTTTCTAGCAGAAAACATGTGAATTCCTAGACCATAACATGAGTTTAAAAATATTAATTTAATTTGAAAAGGAATATTTTTTTAAATAGGATAGAGTAGGAAGACTTTGGAATGATACCACCTTCCCTCCTATGCAAGACGAATACTGGGAACATCTGACTGACATGGTTTTGAACTGTGTACTGTACACCAAATTACAAGAACTTTAAACTCTTGGGCAAAGCGAGAATAATACATGAGTTAATTTCAGTCAACATTAACTCTTCTTTGATCAGCAGCTAGGTATGAACCACACTGGCTCTGTGTCAGCAGGTCAGGCACATGTTCTTAAGCAACATAACTTTCACATTGTATGTGGGCACCAGGGTGTTTAGTAAAGTATCCTGCTCAAATCCTGGGGATTTGTGCTCTGATTCCTGACACTGCTTTTGATTGGGAAGCTGCACATTTTTTAAATTTAATTTTTAAAATTTTATTAGTGAGACACCATGAGGTACAGTTGTAGACTTACAATTTTTTGTGCTTGGGTTTCAATTATACAATGATCAAATACCCATCCCTCCACCAGTGCCCATTTCCCACCACCATGGAACCCAGTATCCCTCCCACCCCACCTCCCATCCCTCCCATCCCGCCCTGCCTCTGTGGCAGGGCATTCCCTTTTGTTCTCTCTCCTTTTAGGTGTTGTGGTTTGCAAAAGAGGCATTGAGTGGCAATCATGTTTGGTCTATAGTCTACTTTCAGCATGCACCTCCCATCCTGGGAGGATCCTCCCAACACCCTTTATTTGGTGCTCCCTTGTCTATCTGAGCTCCCTTTTCCCCTAGCTGTTAGAAAAGATGAAGTCATGAAATTTACATACAAGTGGTACTGCATGGAAAGTATCATGTTAATCGAAATGAGTCAGAAAGAGGGGGTAGACATAGAAAGATTGCATTCAGCTGGAGAACAGAAAGTAACAAAATAGGAGACTAACACCCAAGAATGGCAGAGATTAGCACCGGGAAGCTGCACATGTTGAGGTGGGGAGCCTTTCCTGCCATTCATTGTAAACCTCTTGTTTCACTGAAATGGCTTTGGGAATTTAAGAGGTCTTCACCCTTACCAGAATTTCTCATATGTTTTAATTTTCCTTCTTTCAAAATACAGGCATTGAAGACTGGAATATTTAAGAGATACGAATGCAAAGAAAGTAGAATGTCATTGTAGACAACCAAGGAAGGGTGAGGCATCAGAAAGTATCTGACAAGCTTTTAGTTTAGTTTTCTAATTAGGACTGATGCTTAGGACTGATGCTCAGAATAAAAATTGTACCATTATAAAATAAAATGGAAAAGCTGCCCACCCCAGAAGAAAGTAGGAACCCTGATTTATAGAAACTTTTATGTTATCATATTGCAATATACAGGTGGTTTTTTGATTAACAACATTTTGTTTATTGAGTAATACAAGACCATCCCTCATAACCTGGTGTTCTTCCAATCCTCTGAGTGGCAAAATAAATAAATAAATCAATAATAATCACAAGGTTTACAATATGCATAACTCATTTTTATATTAAAAAGTAAACAAACAAAATCTGTCCATGAGAATTACCAAGTAATAGAACCACTAGGTAAAAATTAAAAAGAACTCTCACATATTTTTAAATGAAAGATATTATAAAGCCAAGAAAACAATGCATGAGAAATGGAAACATCAGCAAAGAGAAAAGATGTGAAAAGAAACAAAAGAGGATATATATATATAACCATAACTATCATATTTGAAGCAGACTTTTTATAATGTAGGAGCACTGCTATTTATTCAGCCATTGATTAAGCTGATTGAATTGGGCATGGACTCCACATTACTTTTTAATTTTTTTAAAATTTTATAAGTTAGTTCACAATGTTTCATTACATTTGATATTCAAACACCAATCCCACCACCATTCCACATTCCCTCCACCAAATTCGGGATGTTTCCATCCCAAACCGCAATCCCTGCCACAAAACACAACCGAGGTAATATATTTCGCATTGTCTGTTATGAAGAACTGCCGAACATGCTTACAAAAAAGTGTTCATATAGGTAACAGTGTGAAGATTGTTCTATTTTGTAAGGAACCATTAAGAAATTCTATGGGATATCACTAACATATTGTTAAAGTTTGGGTGGTGTGAGATTTGGTATACATGTCTGAAAAAAATATGTATATATACTTGCCTCTATGATTTGTTGCCTACTATCTGAACCTCATCAAATGTGGTGTGGCAATTATGGAGAATGGGTAGGGTATGTTTTATGATGTGTTGCTTGGCTGCAAATCAGCTCCGTAGTCCAGGACTATTGAAACAGGCATTTTGATAGTGCTGTTGTTTTTTTTTATAGCGAAGGAGATTTTACCCAAGACCTAATGCATGCCAGATATGTGCTCTGCCATTGACCCACATCCCAACTTCAGTATTTTATTTCTATCCTCTCCATGATTTGAGGCAATTATTTATTAAAACACACATACAGCAATTATTAGTATAAAAGTCACTGTCACTATCCTCCTGTTGTTCATCGATTTTGTTCAAGCGGGCCAAGTAATGCCTCTATTTTTTTGAGACTTGTTACTGTGTTTGGCATATCGAATATGGCATGGGGAGCTTGCCTGTCTTTGCAGTGCAGGCAAGATACTCTCGGTAGCTTGCCGGGCTCTCCAAGAGGGGCAGAGGATTCCGCTCAGAGCCCGGCCTGCTACCGAGAGCCCGGAGAGCTACTGAGAGTATCTCACATGCACAGCAAAA
Source organism: Sorex fumeus (assembly GCF_029834395.1). Taxonomy (NCBI): domain Eukaryota; kingdom Metazoa; phylum Chordata; class Mammalia; order Eulipotyphla; family Soricidae; genus Sorex; species Sorex fumeus. The sequence goes on from NW_026606118.1 coordinate 23,275,031, forward strand.
ACTGACAAGCTCCCCGTGCCTTATTTGATATGTCAAACACAGTAATAACAAGTCTCACAATGAAGACATTACTAGGCCTGCTTGAGCAAATCAATGAACAATGGGAGGACAGTGCTGTATAAAAGTCAATATTACAGTAATGTCACATTTTGTAACTCCACAGTTTATTTTCTCAATACTTTAAGACCCAAATATATGAAGACTAATTATTAGCTTATATTTTGGGAGCCTAATCTACAGGTATGTAATTATTCTCTATCAATAACTGAAAGGGCTGTGAACAAAAGTATAGCAGTTTTTCTTTCGTTTGTCATTGGCATAAAACCTACTCATTCAAAATAGAGCGATACAACATTATTTTATTAAATATATCATACATGGCATTTACAAGAAAGAAGTTATAGAATGCAAATAAAAGAAAAAGAGCGAGGGATTACAGTATTTGTCTACAAAAATTAATCACAAAATAGAACTGTGGAGGTAGCTCAAAGGGTTGGAACACATACTTTGCCTGCTAGAATTCCAGGGTTGATTGCAGGCACTCCATGAATACCCTTAAGCACTGTTGAATGGGCCATGTGCGCTTGCCTCTTAAATAAACACAAAGGAGCAATATTATAGGAGATAAGGGTGAAATGCTATAAGGCATGTAAAAACCAATTTTATACACCTTACAGCATTTTACCCAACCTTTCCTCAAGTTCTTTTTCTGTAAAGTTGAGGGTTTAATAAACATTTGATATGGTTGTGAGGATTAAAAGAGTTTTTTAATGTAAATGCCTAGCACATAGCTGGCATGTGGTAAAGCATTAAGTTAATAGCAGTTTTTCATGAATTTTATTAGTGTTTTTATTGATGCCATTTTTGGTTTTGTAATATTTCATAAAATTATTTCTATTAAAAATTATAATTTAATGGTTTCAATTTGCATAACACATTTGAAAACTTAGGGGGAAATACTGTCAAATTATGATGCCGGATCTGAGATTCTGGACAGAATCTCAGAAATGATTAAGTGCATATGATTAGATGCATAGAATAAGAAATGATACATATAATTCAATTTAGCAAGTGGTTAACTTAAGAGAGATGACAAGGCAGTTTCCTTCAAAGGTCTCAGGGCATGTTAGATATTTTGTTCTGATCTAGGTATTAAAGCTAAATATGTCTCTCCTTTGAGTTATTTAATGGACTTGATTAACTACATGACACTCTGCATGACAAAGATTAATTTGGAAAGCTAATAAAAATCACATATAGAGTATATTTATTTAGAAACAAAGCAGAAAGCATTTTGAAATGAACCAATTGCAAACGTACTAATTTGTGTTAGTGTTTGGTTCACTTAAACTTATACTTTTAAGCTCTTTCATTTTGAATAATGAAGTATTACTAATCCTCATAGTTTGAGTGAAGTGGAACAAATCAATTCATATTTGGTTAGTCTTTGCATTTTAACTTTTTCCTGAATCTGTTCTTATCAGAGGAAAGAAAAAAACTGTCTAGGTTATATCTTTAAGTAATGGTCTAATAAATGGTTCGCTAATTAAACAAAGTATAAAGCCCACCATTCTGTGGAAATAAAAATATTATTCATTTTAAGAAATATTATGACACATTATTATTAAAAATTACTAAGTGGGATATGAGTAGCCTAAGCAAACTAACACAGTCACTAATAAAAATAAATTAAATGTTATGTGATATAAAGCTTTATAATAATGTATAATACTTAAATTTTCTTTATTATTTCAGTATAGTAATTAATGCAACAGTCACAATTTTGAAAAGTAGAGAAGCTTATTTTTGGTTATTTTCAAAGACTTTCCTTCTGTGTGTTTTTATGAGATTCTCAGTGACATGTTATTATATTTTGAGTAACTTGTTCCAGTTTGCTGATTTCTCTATCTACAGTTTTTCCCAAACAATAATGGAATTAAAGATTAAGTCATTCTTCTCCTTATCCATAGGGTTGTTTTCCTTTCATGAGTTGCATTCTCATTCACATTAATAATTCACCTTTTCCCCCAAATGACACACCATGAATACCAACTCTGAAAAATGTATATGGCAACTGTTTTTACACTTGCTATTATTTTGATAGTGTTCTATTTCATTATTAAAATCTCAGTTTCTCTGTAATACTAGGCTGTCCCAAAGGAAGGCTTTAAATTTGCTTTACAGCAGGAATGAAACAATCAGGAGCTGAGGACCTAATCAGGCAACCTAAGATTAATTTGCTCATTCTTAAATTAGAAAAAAATAATATTTAGTAGCACTGTAGCACTGTCCTCCAATTTTTCATTGATTTTCTCGAGTAACCACCAGTAACGTCTCCTTTGTGAGACTTGTTGTTACTGTTTTTGGCATATTGAATACACCACGAGGAGCTTGCCAGGCTCTGCTGTGCAGGCAGGATACTCTTGGTAACTTACCGTGCTCTCCAAGAGGGATGGAGGGATCGAACCCAGGTCAGCCATATGCAAGGCAAACACCATACCCGCTGTACTATGGTTCCAGCCCAATATTTAGTAAAAAGTAAAAATAACATGGAATTAAAAATGTTCTTAAATACCATAGCAAACTCATTTTTCCCTTGAGTGTGTGGTTATTAGGACTGACAGTGTTGGAATGTCACATACTTGACCGTTATCATTGTTGGAATTTGCACAGTTTGATATGGAGCTGGGACCCTTTACATAACTACCAGGATTACACTTTCAATGCATCACCATGATGGGAATTGAATTTGTAGGCTCGTGCCTTCCAGGAAGATGCTTTACACTGTGTCATGTCTTCAGGTTTCACTCTTGAATTAAAAAATTAAATGTTGAAATGTTTTAATCATTATATAAATTTTGCATAATACACTTGATTTTTCCTCAATGGCTAACACAGTCAAAAAAATAGCTGGCTTTTTACATGCAAATAAATTTCCTGCTTTAGAAGATAGACTGAAATTTTTATTAAATGACACTTTTAATGTTATTTTTAAATGACTTAGATGGCTAAATGAAATATACATCTCAAAAATGGAATGAAGTTAATTTTAAGTGATGCAATAGGAGCTAATATATCTAGGATGGTGTTGTATTTATCCTATTGTGGGATAATGTACTTATTTCATATTTTTCATAATAGAATTACTTTCTAGGAACATTTGAACAGATACCAAGAACTTGGCTCTACTAATTTGTAATACATTTATTTTTTAGTTTTGAAACAGACATTTTAATCATTTCTTTCTTTTTTTTTCTTTTCTGGCTGGTTTTTGTGGCCACAGACAGAAATGTTCAGGGATTGCTCTCAGCTCAGTGCTGTGCTTGGGATTTATATGTTCAAAACAGGGTTGATGGATGTAAGGCAAACACTGTAACTCCGTCTTCAACTGGCAATTTGAGTCAGATACTACCTACTCTTTGAGTACTCCCCACTCATAACTCTTTGTTAATGTGTTAGCTAGAGGTCCTTGAAGGATTGATCTAAAATACATTATGGTGTCTCTTTTGCAATGATTTTTTTAGAAGTTCAGCTGCAGCCTTTCCAGATTGTTTATAAACTAAGTACATCCCACTCTTCTAGCTTAAATTTTCACTATTCTCTGACATAATCCAGTTGTGCGGAGAAAAACCTGTAACTCCTAAATTGTGTCCTGATTCCTTTGTATCACATTTTGCATAGTTTTTATGACCAGGGTAGGAGATTTCCTTGATGAGATATACTTATACTTTCTAATTTTGCACAAGAACCAGCTCTAATTTGTCTTGTTTTTCATGTTTGATGAGAGACTCTAGCACTTCCCTGTAGCACTGTCCTCCTGTTGTTCATTGATTTGGTTGAGCGGCCACCAGTAATGTCTCCATTGTGAGACTTGTTACTATTTTTGGCATACCCAATACACCACCGGAAGCTTGCCAGGCTCTGCCATGCGGGCTGGATACTCTTGGTAGCTTGCCAAGCTCTCCAAGAGGGATGGAGGAATCAAACCTAGGTTGGCCGCCTGCAAGGCAAACGCCCTACCCTCTATGCTATCAGCCCAGCCCAGTAAAAACAAGTTTCACAGTAGAGACATTACTGGGCCCACTTGAACAAATCGATGAACAACTGGAGGACAGTGACAGTGCCAAGAGACTAAAGTTAGTAATAATTCTGAAGAAATTTTCATAGTATTGCACAGCAAATATAGCATTCACAATGGTTATGATTTCTTTACTCATCTGTCTTTCTTCCTTTTAATGCGAAAATTCCTAAAGAACATAGCTGGCTTTCAGCTTTCATCTCTCTCTTTAGACTTACCTGTAGGCAGCTCATCTTATCCACTGAATGCATCAAAGATAAATTCATTGCATCCCTACACAGTTTTGATATGTTGAAAGATTTTCGGTAACTTAGAGAGTAGGTCTTTGGGATAGGCAGATGTAGACCCTTTAATGAAATATTTATCTTTGATGATCTAGTAAATATGTATATTATATATGTATATGGTAGCACTGCACTGTCCTCCTGTTGTTCATCAATTTGCTCAAGCGGGCCCAGTAACGTCTCCGTTGTGAGGCTTGTTGTTACTGTTTTTGGCATATCAAATACAGCACAGGGAGCTTTCTAGGCTTTGCTGTGCAGACAGGTTACTCTCAGTAGCTTGCTGTGTTCTCCTAGAGGGGGCGGAATCGAACTCGGGTCAGCCGTGTCAGCCACATGCAAGGCAAACGCCCTACCTGTTGTGCTATAGCTCCAGCTCATGTATATGGTATAAATAGATATATGTGTGAGTATATATGTATACTTTAAATATATATGTTTATAATAAGTTTATGCCTCTTAAATTCATCGTTTAATCTTAACAGTCAATGTGATATATGTGATGGTAATTTTCAGTGGGTCAATTGGGAAGTGACTGAATCATGAGATCTGAAAATTGGTACCATTGCAAATGATGCCCTAGGGAGAGCTTCTCAGAGCTTTTCAGATAACTTCCCACATGTGAGGCTACAGGAAAAAAAGATGAATAAAAACCAGAACGTTTGTGCTCACTAATCTTGATTTTGAACTTAGCATCCAGAAGTGTGAGAAATAAATGTCTGTTGTTGTTTATAAGCTACTCAGTTGATGAAATTTGATTATAATAGCCATACTGATAAAAACGACTTTTGAAGGGGAAATACTTTATGCAGTGCTTGCACAAAGCAAATAAGAATAAATTCATAAATTCACTTTAGTTATTCTGTGAGTGTTATGAATTGATAAGGTGGTAATGACTTACTTTGCATATATATTGTCATTGCTAAGAATCAAGGGAAGATTATCTCTGAAATTTGTGTAACACATATGTCAAGTTGGTGAATTAAAATTATCTATAGTGATTTTTACTCAAACATTTCTACCAATATAGGTATATGTTTATTTTATATATGTATATTTGCAATGATTGAGAGTTATGTTTTATTTCATTTAATTCTTTTCTTATGCCTGCTAAATTATTTTGCAGATGATGCAAACAAAACATTTAAGGGACAAAGATAACTCAAAATCAAGGTCTCTAAGCATAGCAGTGAATAAAAGACACACTGTTTACTCTCATTAATCCAGTTTGCTCAAACTGAATGCATTAATGATAAACTTTAATTACCTCAACAAATACTCCATTCTGTACTAGAAGGACCTATTTTGCAATATTTTAAAAGTAATTTTTATAAATCAATTGAGTGCTTGATTCTTTAATCAATTGTTTCTAAACTAAACATTTATTAGGACAATTTCCCCAGACTCCAATAATAAAGCAATTGCATATTAGAAAGTATTGACTGCTTTTCTTTTGAATTTTGTTTTGCCTTGGGTACAAAAATCCACTTGTATGAAAATAAAAATCCTACTTATTTTTTCACTTTACTATTATAATTGGAAGTGAAGAACCCAGTTCAACATTATTTTTGCTTTAATTTACATTGTGTCCTTATTTGCATTAAACTGTTGAAAGTAAATCATCAAAAGTTGAGAATGGTAATAAATCAAAAATATTTTAATAGCTAGGTTTTCACAGTTCTATTAAGAAATTTCTACTAGTTTATGGTGATGAAGCACAAATGTTTGTACAGCTATTTCTTTATTTGGTGTGTTCAGTCTCAGAGACACAGTCTGTTGACAGAGAAGCTCTATCATTGCTCCCTTATTATTATATCTCTTTATAGTGGTCAGGGGGACTCCACCATCTGTAAGCAATAAAGCATGAAATGAAAGAATGGTAGAATTAGACACAGAAGACTAGGTAAGCAAATGTCCATTGCAGTAATTTTTTATTGAAATAGCTGTTTTATTATTTTGTTATAAAATGTTAATTCTGATTATAAAATCCTATGAGCTCCTAAGGAAAAACCATACATGATATTTTTTTCAACTTCTCCAAAAAATTCCAAATTCCCTCACCACATTACTCTCTAGGACCATATTGATCTATAAAGCATTTTGCATACAAATGATTAGGGCACAGTATATCAACATTAGAAAACTTTTACTGATACCCACCATCTTGCCCACAGAAAAATGGCGCACAATATTGGAGAGAACACAATGATTCCCACTCTTCCCAGGCAGACCAGTCTGGGCTGAAACTGGGGCCTTCTTGAAATTGGCACAGACAGATTTCCCTTTCTGCCTGAAGCCATAGTAGGCCAAAGCCATGCGCTTTGACAGAGAAAGGGCCCTTCTTCACAAATGAACCTCATCAAACTGCCAAACCACCAAATTTTTCCTACTCCATAACTCACAAAAAATGCATCCACATATAAGGCTGCATGACACCTCCAACTTTCGTAGAATTGTCATCCCAGTAGGATCACAGCAAACCTGATGGGAGAGTTGCATGGAAGACTACTACACTCAGTGAGAGAAAACAAGAACATAAAAGGCTCAACTAGTAGGAACACCAGCCCAGTAAATCCTCAATGTAACACGATTGTGAGATACAACAATTATTACATATTGACTTTTATTAATCTAAGTTTTGATAATTCCATTAGCGTTTGTATTGAAAAAAACAAAATGAAGTAAATTTCATTGTTTATGCTAAGTGGTCAGGTTGAGGTGATGGGTGGGAAACTGGAGCCATTAATAGATGGAAGGTCACACTGGTAATGGGACTGGAACATTTAATGCCTGAATTCTATTATGAACAACTTAGTAAATCATTATGTCACAATAAAAACATTTTAAAAAAGAAATATTTTGCTATCAATATTACAGACATTCAGTTGTTCTTCAATCAAGTTCTGGGTGGTTAGACTGACCAAGAAATTTTCTAAAACTGAAGAAACCTCAGTATTAAGAAACTCTTATTTTTGCAACTTGGGCACTATGGTGAAGGGAGGATCATATTGATGTGGAATTGATATTGATATGACTGAAACTCCACACCCAGTGATGCACAGGGGTTCCTCCTGGCTCTGTACTCAGTAATTACTTCTGGTGGTGCTGAGGGACCATATGGGATGCTGGGAATCAAACCCAGGTTGGCCGCGTGCCAGGCAAATGCCCTACCAGCTGTGCTATTGCTCCAGCCCAAAGCAGCAACTTTTTAATCCATAGTCTCTTAATAAAAAAGCGCAGACTTTTTAAAAAAGAAAGATCAGAGAGATAGGACAGCAGGTAGGATGACTTCCTGGCACAGAGTTCTCTTACGTTTGATCCTTGGTACCATATATGGTCCCCCAAGACTTTCCATGAGTGATCGCTGAGCAGAGAGTCAAGAATAAACTCTGATTATAGCCAGGTTTGGCCCCAAACAACCAACAGCAAAAAAAGGGGAAAAAAAGAAAGCTTTTTTTGTGTGTGGAACTCCTAAAATCACATGTTGATTATCTCTATAGACTAAACTGCATATCATCTGATTTATTGTTTTCCTTTCCCTGGAATACAATTTTACTATAGAAATAGAGTTTTGAAGTCTGTTTTAGATTCTGGGGATATAGATAAGGAGGTTAGGAGCACATTTGATTCCTGGTACTGAATGATACCCCTGGGCATCTCTGAGTTTAGCTGGGGAGGTTCCAGACATTTCCAGGTGTGGCCTTGTTGACACTTGAGCACTAATAGTGCTGCCTAGGTCCCTGAGCACCATAATCTGAAGAGCATTAAATTATCTGTTCTGAATCATTGGTTATCAGTAGGAGTGGCACCAGGTTCCCTGAGCACTTCTCAGGAGTCCTTCTTTCAATGAAACTTATCTAATCATTGTATAGGTTAGAATTTAATCAGGGTTTGGAGTGATAGTACAGCAAGTGGGGTGCTTGCCATGCTTATGGCGTATCCAGGTTCAATCCCTGGTATCTCATATGGTCTCCTGAGAACCAACAGGAGTGATCCCTGAGTGCAGAGCCAGGAGTAAGCCCAGGGCACCAGGAGTGAGCCCTGAGAACTAGAGATAGCTCTAAAACAAGCAGTAAATAAATGAAATAAAAAAAGAATTTGATCCTGCATGTGTCTTACAGTGGGTAGGGCATTCGCCTTGCACGCAGCTGACCTGGCTGACCCAGGTTCTACCCAGGTTCGATTCCTCCGCCCCTCTTGGAGAGCCCGGCAAGCTACCGAGAGTTTCTTGCCCACATTGCAAAGCCTGGCTAAGCTCCTCGTGACGTATTCGATATGTCAAACACAGTAACAAGTATCACAATGGAGAAGTTACTGGGTCCACTCGAGCAAATCGATGAACAATGGGAGGACAGTGACAGTGACAGTGAATGAATCTTACAGAGATAAACTCAAATTTTGGGGAGAAGAGAATATTTCACAGAGACTCTCAAGTAGAGTCTAGGAAGCTGCCTCACAGCCACAAATTTCAGACAAATTTCAAAAAGTCAGAACCAGTTCAAGCTCATTAAGAACCCATTAGGGAATGATTCAGCAGTCTTTCATTGACAATGACATCAGCCCTTGAATTAAACCCTGAGGTGAAGCTGCCATTAAAACCTTTCAAACACATCTGAAGAAGTGTGCAGCGCCCTTTCTCTTGGGTCAGTGCAGTGTGTGTGTGAAGGCTGAATGGGAGACTTCTTTTCACTTTATGGTATTCACTCATTCTTGGAAGTCATACACAAGTCCTGAGTTTCTGGATATACTTCTTTCTCCTTAAATTTTGTGGGGTGCATTCCGTTCCTGGGAGTCATACACAAACCAATTTGGGAAGACTAGTTTATTTTATTTTTTGATGTTCTCTTCTCTCTCTGGAGAATTCCATACCTACTCAGAAAATATTCTTCTCTCTCTCTCTCTCTCTCTCTCTCTCTCTCTTTCTCTCTCTCTGTGGACCCAATGGTGCGCAGAGACATAGGCAGCCCTATTAGTGCTCAAGTGACAACAGGCCACACACTTTCATTTCATAGGTGATGACCTCACTCATCTCCTTTCAAAGAGTGTTTTGGTAGAATTCTCCTCATGCCCTTTTCTTTTTCTTCTGTTTTGAAGTCATTCTGACTGCAGCTGGGAAACACAAACCCTTGCTCTTAAAATTCTAGGGATTACATCGAGCCACATGGTAGTTCAGAATCTCCTCTGCCTTGCAACCCTATCCAAATAAATTTATTTCCTAAATAAAATTTTTTTGCTTCACTATTTGTATTCTCTTGAATTTCTTTCTCTTCTATTTTTAGTGCATTCCTGCTCCCACCAATCTCCAGTGACCCAGGAATCACACCCAGAAGCCCCATCCTACTAGTACCAGATAAATACTTCATAGGCAGGCCTCCACTACCTCCACTACCCAGCCACCGCCAGGCTCCAGGTTGCTTTCCAGACCACGTCATAAGATACCTAATACCCATCTTCCAAGATTACTGCACCATATTTGATGGGGTCCAAATATGATTTGAACCATGGGAACACCTGCAAGGTTGATTAGAGGCCACCCTAAAAGCATCTATCCATCTTGGAGAGCCTGGAAATCTACTGAAAGTATCCCGCCTGCATGGCAGAGCCTGGCAAGCTATCCGTGGCATATTCGATATGCCAAAAACAGTAAATACAATAGGTCTCATTCCCCTGACCCTGAAAGAGCCCCCAATACAGCAGCGTTGAGAAAGATGAGCAAGGAGAGGCTGATAAAATCTCAGGGCCGAACTAGGCTGCCAAAATGAAGAAGGACTAAAATGTCTGTCTGCACTTTCAATGCATGTACACTGGCATCGGAAGCATCCATCGAGGACCTGATGGTGCAAGCACAGAAGACCAAGTACGACATCATTGGTCTGACTGAGATGAGAAGACATCAACCACATCACGCCACTTTTGACACTGGAGAAGAACTGTTTTTCGGAACATGTGGCAGAAGAACTGGTGTCAGTGTCCTTCTTAATACAAACTTGGCCATAAGCATTGATTCATTCGAATGCCTAACAACCTGAATTGAATGATTATACTCGAATAGATGTGGCTCACTGCCAGTGGAACACCTTCAAGAGTGTTGAAGAAATAGCTAAGAGTTTGAAGAATCTCTGGCTCCGGGCACATCTCTTCAACTCCACCATTCTCCCTGCATTAACATATGCCTCAGAAATGTGTGCCATATGAAAACAGGATAAGAATGCTATTCAATTCACCCAAAGAGGAATTAAAAGAGCTATGCTTGGAGTATCAAGCTTCACTCAACTGAGAGAAGGAATCCAGAGTTCTGACCTCCATCGATGATCGAGAATGAGGGATACTGTCTCATTTGCCAAGTCATCGAAAATCACATAGGCTGGACACATAATGCGATTTGGAGACAACTGCTGTACTAGAGCTGTTGTTGACTGGATTCCATGGGATGTCAATAGAACGTGTTGCTGCCCACCTACGAGACAGTCAGACTTCTTCGTCAAGACCCTGAACGAACAGTTTGGGGCTCTTCGTTTTCCTGGAGTGAGAAGATGCCATTGGGCTACACTGGCACTCGACAGGGATGAATAGAAACGTTACTGGCGCTTGCTCGAGCAAATCAATGAGCAATGGGATGTCAAGGATCAAGTAATCTGTTTTTAGTTTTTGTCTCCCAAGTGATTCTCAGAAAGCCCAGGAATTCCTCCCAGTCACTCACTTCAACCAGAACAGAGTTTCTATGCCAGGGACTGCAAGATAGGCATCTGCTCAGCCCATGGGATGCTGAGATTACCAGGGTCTTCCCAGCTGTGCTTGGGAGCCTTGTCTCAAGGGACATGTAGGGCAGAGAATAGAACCAGGGTCAGCCACTTGCAAGGCTCATTTGTCCACTCCTATATGACTTCTTTGATCCCCTTAAAGTTCTTTCCTGAAGAAATAGACAATGAGTCTGGGAAATATGGGTGGAGGTCAGAAGTCTTCTCTGTGCCAGGCAGAAGCTCCTGGAAGCTTTCTGAGCCTGATCTGCCTGGAATTTTAGCAGTGAGGTTGTCATGGGCCATGCAGAAGCATACTGTAGCACACTCTGGGTGTGACCTTCTTCTCTGGCTCCCTGTGCACTCACTCACTGGCTACCCATTCCTTATCCTTTTAAGTTTCTGTGGATCATTGTCATTCCTTAGATGGTAGCCTCATTCATCACCTTTCAAACTCCAAAAGAGTGAGTTGGCAGAAAGCTCCTCATACCTTTCCCCCTTTCTTCTGTCTTGAAGTCTTTTCTGATTACATTTAGGGAACATAATACCTTGCTTTTAAAGCTCTAGGGATTACATTGAGCCACATGGAGAAAGCAGAATCTCCCCTGATTCCCAATCCCATACACATTTTCAACCCCCCCTTTTTTATTGAATCACTGTAAGATATAGTTAAAAAATGATCAAACACCCACCCCTCCACCAGTGCACATTCTACACCACCAATGTTCCCATTATTACCCCCCTCTTTCTTAAAAACCCTCCCCATGACTCTATACTTCCCCATACTCTATCCCTACTTTTGGGCATTCTGGTTTGCAATATAGATATTGGGAGGCTATCATGTTTGGTCCTTTAACTCCTTTCAGCACACATCTCCCATCCTGAATGATTCCTCTAACTATCATTGTCTTAGTGATCCCTTTTCTACTCCAGATGCCTTCTCCCCCAGCTCATGAGACAGACTTCCAACTATGGAACAATCTTCCTGGCCCTTGTGTCTACTGTCCCTGAGTTTCTGTCTTATATTATGTAATTTTATATTCCACAATTTCAAGTTTATTGTATAGTTCTCGCTCTCAGAGAATCTGGCAGACTAACACAAATATCTTTTCTGCATGGCAGAGTCTGGCAAGCTCCCCGTGGTGTATTTGATATGCCAAAACCCAGTAACAATGATGGGTCTCATTCCCCTAACCCTGAAAGAGCCTCCAATGTGGCACTTGCTAAAATCTCAGGGCTAGGACGAATGGAGACATTACTGGTGCCTGCTCGAGGAAATTGATGAACAATGGGATGACAGAGATAAAGTGATATTCCACAAATGGGTGCAGTCATTCTGTGTTTCAGACCCTTTGAAGATTAATTATATCAAAAATCAATGTCAAGATTGCAGTAGCATTAAATTTTGAGAAATATTGCACTTTATTTTTTTCAGTGAACATCATACAAAATTTTGGTGTGGGGAGGTTCTGGTCTATATTTTCCTCTCAGAGGACACCTCAGTTTGTATCAGTCACATTTCATTGTTCACTGGAAACAGTGACTAATGAAAACAGTGAATAATAATCCTACATTTTGCTATATAGACCTATAGTATAATTTCAGGTATCTCTTGTCATTAGTTTCTTTTTTTAAAATTTTTATATTTGGGGCCAGACATGACTGTACTCAGGGCTTATTTCTGGCTATATCCTAAGGCAACATTCCTGCCAGTGCTTGGGGGACCATGTAAAGTACTGGGGATTGAATCTTGTGTTGACCAAGAACAAGGCAAGCACCCTACTCACTGTACTATCACTCTAGCTCTTTCCTGGGTTCTTGGAGTAAGAATCCACATTGTTCGTATTTTACGCATTAAATATTATAAATATCCCAAATCAACACTTTTTGATCACATTACGTGTTTTAAAATGTTTTATTATTTTACTTTGGGGGGGTTTGTGTTTTTTCGAGGGCTATACATGCAGTGCTCAGGGCTTACTTCTGGCTCAGCAATTAGTGCTTCATTTTTGTTGTTAATAACTTAGACAATATTCATAGATATTATTACTTTACCATTATCTTCATTCTGTTTTCATGTAAGAAGTACTTTTAGATGGAGAAATAATGTCCTACAAAGACTCTTTGTGCTTCTCTCAGGAAACAAACCACTCTGACCAAACAAAATTCAGTAATTTTATCAATTGTTTGAATCATTTTGCTGTATTACTGTATTTCTTAAACTTTAAATGCAACTTTGTGATTCAAAGCTGTGGGATGGAGTTGCTTTAGTGATGACAGTAGTAAATAAAGCAGTTCTAAATAAAGAGTCTCTTGTCAGGAATTTGGAAACAGTATTGGCTTTTGTGACTCCCTCCAAAATCTTTCGTAAGATCTACAAAGATCAACAGTGAGAAAAAAAAAAGACCAATTCCAACAAGAAGATTCATAGGATCTATTATTATCTATATCATTGGCTAAGCAACCTTTCTTCTGTGAAATAAAATAATTTGAAGATTTGTTAAAGCAGCATAATTAAAAAAGTCCTGAAGTCTCACTAATAAAAGGGAATCCCTCTGCTGAACTAGAACATAGCTGGATAAATTTGAAATCTCAGACAAATCTTTGTAAGTTCCATTGACTTGACAAGTATCTAGTAAGTGCAAAAAGGTTTTATTGAGCCAGTAAGATGCCCATGAGAAAATTAAAGCAGTGTTGAATTAGCCTAAACCTTTTAGCACCTTAGAAATATTTAGCACATCATTTTCTGAAAGACAGAAAACCAACCTTAAAAGAAAAAACACCTTCTAGAGACAGAATATAATTGGGCAAAGTGAAAAAAGATGAGAATTACATATATTTTTAAAAAGTCTCATATATTAAATGAGAATTAAAATATATCCAGGGAAAAATTATTTTAGTTAAAACTAATAATATTTCTGAATATGTGTGGATGTTTATTCATACCCATATTCCTGTGTATTATAAAGAAATAATATATATATATATTGTCACTGTCACTGTCCTCCCATTGTTCATCGATTTGCTCGAGCAGACCCAGTAACGTCTCCATTGGAGACTTTGTTGTTACTGTGCTTGGCATATCGAAATACATCACGGGTAGCTTGCCAGGCTCTGCCATGCGGGCAAGATACTCTTGGTAGCTTGCCGGGCTCTCTGAGAGGGGCGGAAGAATCGAACTCGAGTCGGCCATGTTGGCTGCATGCAAGGCAAACGCCCTACCACTGTCCTATCACTTCAGCCCAATATATATATTATTGTATTATATATTGTATGTGGTATCTATATATTTATATGTCCATAAATCTTTATCTGTACATCTATTTGGAAATAGCACTGCAGCACTGTTCTTCCATTGTTCATCGATTTGTTCGAGTGGGCCCAGTAATGTCTCTCTTGAGACTTGTTACTGTGTTTGGCATATAGAATATGCCACAGGTAGCTTGCCAGGCTTTGCTGTGCGGGCTAGATACTCTTGGTAGCTTGTCAGGCTCTCCAAGAGGGGTGGAGGAATTGAATCTGGCTTGGTCAGGCTGGCCACATGCAAGGCCACATGCAAGGCAAACGCCCTCCCCCTGTGCAATTGCAGGAATTATTTTCTTTTGGTTTGGGCTTACAACTGGTGGTTCTCAGGAATTTTTCCTGGATCTCTGGTTAGTGCTCAGGTAACACACCATTCTGGGGCTCAAACAGAGACTTCCATATGCAAAACCTGTATTTCTGCCAGTGAACTATCTCTCTAGTCTTAAAATAGAACTATTTTAGAAGGCTAGATCTTTAGGTTTGAACAGCAGTACAGAGAGAGTTTATACTGATGTTCACTATCATGTCAGCTTTTTGAGATACAGAACAGCCTAGACAAATAGAAAGGTTTTGAAAAACATGCTTTTGGTAATTTAGAAACTTCAGCTTAAATGAGACTTGTGAAGGTATGCGAGACGAAAGAGATACTATGGTTTCTTCCTCCTGTGAGTATTCTTGGAAAACTAACGTAGGAGGTGAGTAGTCTTAGAAAACTAATGTAATGTACAAGCAGGTGGTATAAATGAATATAAGTAAAAAACATAATACATCCAATAAAAAGAGTGGACATATGGATTTTTATAGCCTATCTCTTAACTCAGTGCAGTTATTAAATGCTTATTTAGCTTTTACCTCACATTGCTGAAGAGTCACCCTATAAAAGCAATAATCAACCAATTTTGTGATTTGGAGGAGATATGCCCATTATTCCATATTTTTTAAGTTTCTGCATCATTAAACCGCTGCAGCCTTTCCATCCATCAAAATATTTTTTTCAGATCACTACTATCAACATTTTAGCAATTAGTAACCATCTTGTACTTGGATGGTGTCTTCCTATTCAAGGAAGTGTCGGAAGATGTCTCAAATTACCTCTTACCTTGTTGGATGACTCCTGGTATCACTGATATAATGCATATCTTTCAGATATTGTGGCATAAATAGGATTTGTGTGAAGTAATTCTATTGGGACAAATATTTCTTTGAGAGAAAATAGGGTATTAGAGAAGTCTTGAAGTACTAGATATCATGAATATCTGACATTGAGTTAAAGGGAAGCAGAAAAGGTTTGTGAAACTCGAATGCATGGTTCTATAGTCTAAATCATTTTTAGTAAGTCTACCAGGGGCTTCTTAAGCCAAAGATGCCACTCAAAGGAGACATGTTTTCCAGGAATGGAGTTATCATTCCTCTGAGGGTCAGTATCTGGTTAGAGGCACCCATAGAAAGTTAGGGTTTGCTCCAACTAGAGTCAGATTTTAGAATCCACCAGCTTGGATCCTGTTCCATGACTGTGGTTGGAGGTTTTATGTGGTCACACGCAGGGAAGGAACGGTTTCTATCTTTACCCAAACTTTTGATTCTTCCGTAAAGATGCATTTTTGATAATTAAATTAGTAACTACCTTTCTATGGAAAATGTCACTTGTCTTTATTCTCACAAGAAAAGTAACTCAGACAACATACTTGAACATGAAAAGCTATAATTCATCTACTTTAACTACGATATAATAGTTAAGGGCTAGGTAACTATAGTTAAGAAGTACAGAAGTGTATGACATAGAAATCCATATTTCTGTTATTTCTCAACTTAGTATTACTCTGAGAGCTCCATTTGCTCTTTCTTCTTATTGATTGTTACCATTTTCAGTATCTTTATTGAAATATAGTTCAATAAAGGCTAAAGTCAAGTTTAAAGTTTGAAAATCCTTGAAGGCCCAGACTTCTGATATGATCTGTGCTTAGCTGTACTGACATATCAGAACTTGGATAAAATGTTCCATGCACTGCATGGGATATGTATTGTGAGTATGAACCTCAAAATAAATAGTATCTAACCTGTAAGTATTAAGAAACAGGGGATCTAGTTCCTTAATAAGGCAATCTTAAGTGATGTAGGTGGGGAGCAGTAGAATCAATAATTTTTTTCTTCTGTGCCCTATTCAGAGTTTGGTTTTTCTTTTCTGTTTTTTTCATGTTCAAATGTCCTATTTGGCCTGTGCATACTCCTACTGAAGGATGTAAGGTTTATCTCTCTGTCTCTCTCACCCAATCCCATTTTCTATCCCCTCACCCTCTCCCCATTCTGCCTACACCCAATCAGGGCTCAGAAGCTAATTTACACTCATGTTCAGGTTGGTGCTGAAGCAATTGTCTATGTAATAAGCCACCACATTCAATTGCTTTGTATGTAGTTTTCTTTATTTAAATTTTACTCTTCCTCAGGAATTTTTTGGTTTTCAGCTCCCAATTAAAGTGTTGCTTTAATTCTTTCCTAATTTTTCTGTTTCCTAGATAAATAATGCTGGATAATAGTGATGCTGGGGCTCTGCTAATGGGCAGGGAGGTAAACTCAACCTTCCCCCCTCTGCAGGACCCCAGTGAGGACATCCAGACACGGGGACAGGAGACTCTGCACTGTTCTCTTCCAGGAGTTGGGTTTTATAGTCTTGGCTGCTGATGGGATTACACGGCACCGGGGCGCAGTTGGTGGGTGTGACCCCTGTCTACTGGAAGATGGAGGATCTGGGTGGAGGATGCTCAGCCCTGATCCGAGCAGGCTTCGAGATCTCAGCCCCGGGACCCGCATGCCTTTGTTCCTCTGCCGGTACCTTCATGAGTGTGGAGAGTGGTCTCAGCATGTTTGTGGCTGGTTCTGGAGGTGTTTGGCTGCCGGAGCTCTGGTCGGGGCAGGGAGGGAAACTCAATTCTCGCCCCCTCCACGGGGCCCCGGGAAGGACAGCCAGGCGTGGGGGCAGGCACCATGTAATCCCATCAATGGCCAAGACCCAGAGACTATAAAACCCAGCTCCCGGAAGAGAACAGTGCAGAGTCTCCTGCCCCTGCGCCTGGCTGTCCTCGCTGGGGCCTCTTGGAGGGGACCGGGTTGAGTTTCTCTCCCCGCCCCAAACAGAGCTCCAGCAGCCAAAAACCTCCAGAACCAGCCACAACCATGCTAAAACCACTCTCCACATGCATCAAGGTACCGGCATAGGAATAAAGGTATGCAGGTCCTGGAGCTGAGATCTCCAAGCCTGCTCGGATCGGGGCTGAGCATCCTCCACCCAGTTCCTCCATCTTCCAGTAGGCAGGGGTCACACCCGCCAACTGGCCCCCTGGCGCCGTACAATCCCATCATCAGCCAAGATCCAGAGACTATAAAACCCAGCTCCTGACATTTTATTATCTCATTCTTACTTTGGACAACCTGGCGGGCTACGGAATGTAACCTGCCTACACGGCAGAGTCTGGCAAACTCCCCGTGGTGTACTCAATATGCCAAATACCAGTAACATTGATGGGTCTCATTCTCCTAAACCTGAAAAAGCCTTGAACATGGCACTTTTTAAAATCTCAGGGCTAGGACTAATGAGATGTTACTGGTGTCTGCTTGAGGCAATCAACGAACAAAAGGATGATCGTGATCTTGAATAGTCGCTGTCACTGTCCTCCCGGTGTTCATCGATTTGCTCGAGCGGGCCCAGTAATGTCTCCATTGTGAGACTTTGTTGTTACTGTGTTTGGCATATCGAATACATCACGGGTGGCTTGCCAGGCTCTGCTGTGCAGGCGAGATACTCTCGGTAGCTTGCCGGGCTCTCCAAGAGGGGCGGAGGAATCGAACTCGGGTCAGCCATATTGGCTGCGTGCAAGGCAAACATCCTACCGCTGTGCTATGATCGTGATCTTGAATAGTAATGATGATTTATTATGTTTATCATTAAAGTCTAAGAGTTAAAGCGCCAAATGTATACTATGCAGAAAAGTGAACTCTTACTCAGAAGAGTAAGATAATCATTAAAAAAAACTACTAAAGGTTTGTCGTGTTCTAGATTGAATACATTAGCATTATTTATAATTTATGGAATTTGGTAGACTTCATTGTTTAATTTCTTTATTTTATTTTTTCGTGTTTTGCTTTGGTTTTGGACTATACTCAGCAGTGCTCAAGGCTTCCTCCTGGCTCTGTACTCAGGGATCACTCCTATTGTTCTCCAGGGACCATATGGGGTACTGGAGATTGAACCCAGAGAAGCTGTGGGCAAGGGAAACACCCTATCTGTTATTCTATTGCTCTAGTCCCTATACTTGCTTGTTTTAAATAATTAATTTAAAGTATATCTTTCCAGTTATTTTTCTAATTACACAGATAAAAACATGTTTCATAAAGGCACAGCTTTTTTGTTTGTTTCATTTTGGGGGCCACACAAGATGGTGCTCAGGGCTTAATCCTGGCTATGTACTAAGGGATCACTTCTGACTGGTTTGGGGAAACATATTGGGTGCTGGGAATCAAACCTGTCTCTGCTGTGTGCAAAGCAGGTGCTCTACCTGCTCTATTATCTCTCTGGCCCCAAGGCACAACTTTGTTTTAAAAATGCTAATTATTTATTGCAGCGTTTAGTATAATAGCTAAGATTTGGAAATCAACATAGATGTCCAACAGAACATAAGTGGATTATGAATATGTGGTCTGTGGTGTAATAAGTAAGCAACTACAAAGCTTGCAGCTCTCTCTTGCTGCCTGCGTTTGGTGGTCTCAGGCTGCTCCCCCCCCCCCCCCGGAAAGGCTGATACCATTGGCAGACGAAGGAGAAAACGCGGGCCAGACTGGTCAGTGATCAGTTGCCGTTTATTCCATTCTCCCCATGGACCTGCTCCAATCTCACTAAGCTCCCTATTCCAGTCTCACACAGCCCCTGATTCCCATCTCTTCCTTCTACCTCATTCGTCTCTCTGCACTCCCACTCGCCACCTTGGTCTCTTTCTAGTTTCTCCCAACCTCCTGGCATTGGGGTTAGCAATCACACCTAAATTGGGTAGCACAATCTATATATCAAAACCCTTCCTGATTGTCCACAGCCAGGATATGGGCAATTATGCTCAAGCTCAAAATACCACCAAGGGTTTTTTCTCCTTTCCTTAGTCCAATAAGCATTTAAACATTCAACTTAATTCTACTTCTTAATATGAGTTATTTTGTATGGACACAGTAAGAGATACATTGAGCTTGTAGGGTGGGGACATCTCTTTATAGATCTCAGACTCTAGTGCTCAGGCCAGATTAAGCTTTCCTAACCCTAGCAAGGGGCCCATTTTAGTGGTTTCTTTTAGGATCATGACAGACTTTTCCATGGCCATGCTCTTAACTTATAATTAAGTATTATGGTGCTTTGGACTGCCCCATTTCAATGCCAGGGTAGCTCACAGCTTGCCTTGGGTTCATCCAGTCCCTTGTTGGAACCCTGCTTTTGGGGTGCGAGAAACTAAGGGCAACTGAGGCTTATGTTGAAAATAGATGCCCAGGAGTGAATATCATTCAGAGTCAATTAATTTCAAAGTTACATAGCATTATCTGTCTCCCTGTGTATATACACAAAGGACATTGCCCTAAATTAACTATGCAAAGGACTTAAGGTGAAGAGAAAAGCAATATTTACAATTAACATAGTGTGACTAGGAGGTTGGGGAAGCAAAGCACAAAGAAAGAGGTTACAAATAAACTCAGAGAGATGGGAGCACTGTGACAAGAGTAACTCAATAAACCTAAGCTTCCTGTGGCAAGACAGAAAGAAAAACCAATGTTATCCTGCAATCTGTAAACATGGTTACACAGCTGTAAGGAATACTGGCATCATGAAATTGAGGACAACATGGATGAAGCTGGAAGATATCATGATAAAACAAGTAAGGCTGTCGTATCAACACAGGATGATACGACATATCTGTTGTAGTTAGAATAGCTGGACAAAGGAATGAAATGGTTTAAAAGGGGCACAGCTAGATCATCCAAGTCCCAGAGTAAAGGGAAGAGAAGGGAAGAAATGGAGTGGCGTCTCATTGTTCTTCTCTCCTGGAAGGGACCATAATATGACACACACCGTAACCATGCCGCTAGACCCTGTGTCAGGCTGTTTCACTCAGGACTTACCAGAAGGGGGTGGGTGAGACACCTCCCTGCCCCAAAAAACCCAGTCCTGGAAGAACTCAACCCTCGCTATGCTCACAGCAGCTCTCCATATGCCCGGGCTGTGCCTCAGTCACAAGTGAATGTATTCCTGGACATTTCATACCTCATACCACCCACATTCAAAGGGTACCTTACCACATTTGATGGAGTTTAAAGTAGGAGGCAACCAATCTTAGCACATAAGGCTCAATCTTTAACAACATGTTAGTGATCTCTTATAGAAGTGCTTAATGGCCCCTGGGTGAAATACAACAATCTTCACACTCTTTCCTCTAAAGAAACCTTTTGGGAGCATTTTTAGTGGTTTTTCATAACAAACAATACAAATAAATTATTTTGGTTCTGTTTTGGGGCAGAATTTGGAGTTTGGGATAGAAACATTTGAAATATGATGGTGAGAAGGTATAATGGTGGTGGGATTGGTGTTAGAATATTAAATGTAATCAAATATTGTGAACTGTTTCATAAAATAAAAAAAGGAACAGAGTGGAGGGCAAAGGGAGAAGGGACAGGTGAGAAACAACAGTAGGGAGGGTCAAGGGTCACGTATTTGGATACAATGGTCATGCAAATAAATAATAGAACTACATTTCAATTGTTGACAGAACCAACAACACTGAAATCAAGAGACCTTAACTTTAAGCACATGAATTTAAACAGGTGCCCATTTGGGGTGGGATAAAAATCTGGGGTGTATGGGAGGGAACCTGGGAGTTTTGGTGGAGGGAGCTTGACACTGGTGTGCAAGATTCATGCCGGAACATCATATGTCTAAAATTCAACTATAAATGACTGTAATCATGATGCTTTAATAAAACAAAAATTAAAATACTAACTATTTTACCTACAAGATGTATGAATAATCTTACTCAATTTTGAATGTGATGCCATGAGTTATGTTTTAAAAATCACTCATGATCTTAGTAGCATTGATGCTATTTAACTGCAAGAACTGCCTAAGGAAGACTTTGTGTGAATCATAAATAATTCAGAGTATGTTATCAAGGATTTTTAATAGTGGTAGAAGAAAACTAATAGTATTTACTCTTGAAAAATTCCCATGAAATGTAGAGAAAGATAAAAATGTTAAAAGTTTAGGTCAGAAGATTTTCCTATGTGGCATAATGTTGGAAAAATTAGAACATAATAGTGAGTATCCTAGATTGTCTACTCTTGATAAAACTGTGAGACTGTGAAACATTATACTGTCAAATATAATATGGGAAATGATATATAATGGGGATTCTGAAATACTTGGAAATTTTATGATCCTTTAGAGTTTAATTCAAAGTTACAGTGAAACTTCATTTCAATATTATTGATATTTAATACCTAGATGCACAATATATATATATACACATGTTTATGCACATACATAATTATAATTTGAGCACTGTCACCTTTAAATTCAGCATGAAGCCAATTATATTATGTTTTTACATAGTACTAGAAATCTAATAGTCAATACTTCAACGTGATTGACTCACTCAATTAGAATATGGGGCCTATACTATGAAATAAACTTCTATGCATAGAAGTGCTCTGGTGAGTTAGGGGTCCTACTCGTGATTCTTGGTAAACTGGACAGTCAGTTCATTGAGACAATACAGGGATGTGATGTTGCTTGGATACTACAGTGCTGAGATTGCAGCAGTAATCCAGGGTTGCACTTGGGAATGCTTGAGAGAACGTGAGGTGCTTAGATAGAACCTGCTTTGATGAATGCCAACAATGCACCCTAATTGATTTACTATCATCTGGCCCCCTCAAAGTTCTTTTACTCAACAGTGGTTTTTCGTTTATCAAGTGGTGGCAAATAAAAAGGATTTTTCTTGGAATCTTATCATCTAAATCAGAGGCTTGTAAAAATAAGTGAACATGTCATGTTTTATTTGTTTGTTTTTGGTCATGACAAATGGTGCTTAAGAGATACTCCCTCTCTGTGCTTGGGACTTGTTTTAATTGTGCTCAAGGGATTACATGGTTCTAGGAAATGAATCTGTGTTTCCAGCAGAAAAATATACATTCAGTTCTTAAGCTATCTCTTGGACCTTGAGTACACAAAAATGATGAATCAAAAGATATCTGCCAACCTAAATTCACTGCAACATGATTTAAAATAGCCAAAAGCCTGGAAACAGCATAAATGTCCATAACAGGTCACTGGATATAAAATCTGTGGTTTATATACACAATGGAATACTAGTCAGCTATGAGAAAAGATGGAATTTTGTGAGAAAAAATAGAATTTTGAAATTTGCTGCAACATGGATAGACTTGGAAGTAACCATAATAAGTGAAATAATTTCTAAAGAAAAGAGAAGCACCAGATAATCTCACTCATACATAGATATGCAGAAATCAAGCAACAAATTAGATAATTTTGCATGTGAACAACCCTGAGATCCAGTCAACAGAACTGTGATCTGAGAGTGCTAAGGTATAAAGATGAGGTTGGCGTGGGTAGGAATCTTTGGAACTAATGAGGGAACCTGGCACACTGCTGGTGGATATGGTTAGCAGTACTGCAAATAGAAATAATAATATAACTATGGTCACGGTCACAGTCCTCCCGTTATTCATCAATTTGCTCGAGTGGGCCCAGTAACATCTCCATCATGAGACTTTGTTGTTACTGTGTTTGGCATATCGAATATGTCACAGGTAGCTTGCCCGGCTTTGCCATGCGGGCGAGATACTCTCAGTAGCTTGCTGGGCTCTCCAAGAGGAGTGGAGGAATCAAACTCGGGTCGGCCATGTTGTTGCATGCAAGATAACTAATATTGTAAATATTAATTAATTAATTATTAATTTTATAAATGAGTGAACAGACAATGCATTTATTTATTAATTACATAGGGCACAGCATCACAGGATGTCTGTAGTTAGAAGTCATGAATGCCAATGAATGACAGATGCCTCTGAAGAAAAATACATTCTTACTTCCTTAATTCTTTTAAGAGGATATTAGTTAATATGGTCAGACAAAAGTACAGACTTGCAATGCCTGTATAAAATACTGGAATTCAGGCTGGACACTAATTGGAAGTATTTAGTACACTCTATATATGTAGGACTCACAAAAAAGTATAATGTCTATTATTTGGAAAACTGTAAAACTGCAACTTTATTTAAAGATTATGGGTGCTCACAATGGAGTGTCATAAAAATTCCCATAAAAATTGGCATGCGTTATCTAGTTCTAAAAGGCACCATTTATATTCTGGTTTTGCCAATAAAGAACTGATGCTGAAATAGATGAAACCGTTTGAGAGAGGGTAATATTTAAATCTTCAGTCTGCTTCCTTAATAAAACATTGTGATGTTCCTAAATAAAACAAGTGATGCCCATGTATTGGTATACAACATAAAACCATTCTGAAATACAAAATATAAGTGGCACCAGTTGATACAAAGCAAATATATTGCGTGAAGAATATTAATGCTTATGTTTAATTTAAACTTTAGTGCAAGGATCTCTCTTTTCTGTCTCTTGTTATTCTAGATGGATCATGAATGAGGGTATATAAGGCCCAATGATATTACTCTACATCTTTAGATTTGCTCTCTAGCCATGAAGGAAATGAGTTATTTTGTCATCAGGCATAGCTTCATTTCAAGTCACATGACTGTAGTGCAGATTTTCCATTGACTTCTATAGTCCTGTGGCAAGTCACTGGAGTAACATTGCTGTGCTCTTTATTTTACCTGGTAGGAAAATCAGTTAACATAGAGAATTTGTGAGGGAGTAGATTTAGGGAAGGGAATAAAGGCTCCTATGTCTCAGATATTTAATTTGAAATACCTACCATGTATGTTTTAACTATAAGATTTATAATATTCAAAGTTTGATGGATAGTGCTATTCAATATTTCTGTCTTAATGTTGTCTTCTCTCTTTCTCTTACTCTCTCTTTCTCTCTCTTCTTCTCTTCCTTACTCTCATTTGGAGGAATGTTGTCTTTGTTGCTTGCTTTCTCAAAAAAAAAAATGTACAGTGGGCTGGCAGCTTTCAATTTGACCCCACCTGCCGCTTTTTCCATACATACGGAAGTCCATAACCACACCCAAACCTCCGCCACTGCCATGTAAACCCATCCATTGGTCCATCTTTACAATTCATGGCTAAATCTCAGATAAGATGCAAGCCACCCTGCTAAAATTCACAGGTACACTGGTCTCCAGGCTGAAAAAATTCTGGTGTCTTCTCAGAATGAGAGGGGAAGACCTCCCCTCCGTCCCTCATACTTTTGGAAGCCCTGGCAGCCACACCCAAATTCCACAGTCACTACCATGCAAACTCATCAGCCTAGTTCTATAAATCCTGGAGTTCCTGGGGTACACAACCACATATGTGGCTATGGGACACCTCCAAATCCCACAATACTCACAGTCCAGTAGGAGCATGCTAAATTATATGGTAAGATAACATAGAAACTAAGTAGGCCCAATGAATAAAAGCAACAGCATTGAGGGCTCAACTAATAGGAAATGACTTAGTAAACCCTTCAAGACTTAAGGACCCCATGGTGAGATATAAAGATATACAAATTTTTACAAATTTTCTTTTACTAAGGTGTTTTTTGATGATTGCATTAGTCCTTTTGTTGTAATAAACAATATAAAATAAATTATATTGTGCCTGCTCCAGGGGCAGACTTAATGGCTCATTGGGAAACTGGGGAAATGGTGGAGGGAAGGTCACATTGAAGGTGTTGAAACATTGAATGCACAAGCAACTGTAGTATAAACAATTTTGCAAATCACTGTTTTTAAATAGAGTAAATAAAATACAATAAAAGTTAGGAAATTTAAAAAAATTGTGCACTTGTTTTCACAGGCTTTCAAAGCACAATCAGCGTTAAGTGTATTTTCCGAATGGTTTATTATAATAAATTCCTTGTCTGTGTATTTAGCAATAAATTTGTAGCAACACAGGCATTAGAACAAATGCATTTGAGACACTGCTATATTTTATACCTCCTGCTTAAGATAAAGTAAAATAATGAGGATTTTTTTTCTGCTGGATTCTTGGTAGCTAATTAGACTTTCTGTTATCTAATACTAATTGGTTTCTTATCTAATATATTTGCTTAAGGTGAAATACTAGTTAAATGTTTTCTTGGAATGATTTTTGAAGACAACGAAGCTGCTAATGAGTGGAAAGGATTCAGAGATTTTAATGAACACAAATATATACAAGTAATTTATATTTTATTGGATCCTTTCAGATACAGTTATATCTTGATTTGTATAGATGAGTCATTATTAAAAATCACTGCATTCTTAATCTGCCAAATGAGAGAACAGAATTAAATCTGTGATATATTTGAATGGAGCTCCTTTAATTTCTGTTTTCTCCATTAGAATGCTCAAATCTCAACAGGCTTAAATCTATTATTTCTGTGGTATTTGTGTGGTATGTGTTAGAGAGAGAGAGAGAGAGAGACAGACAGACAGACAGACAGACAGGCAGAGACAGAGACACACAGAGAGAGGGGGCAGAGACAGAGACAGAGAGATAGAAAGTTCAAACTCTTTGAGAAGTCACAGATTTGTTGATAACTTTCTCAATAAATATTTTATAACAACATTTTGTTGTTAAATACTGCTGCTTGGCTATACCAAGTACTATTTATTATTGTACATAGTATTTATATAAGACTCATTAAATAAAATACTATGGCTTCTTTTGAAGAACCAAACATTTCTGAAATACTTGGGTTAGGTCTTCTCTGCCTAAAGATACAATTGTGAATGAAATTTTTGCTTTGACTTTTAATTTTCAAATAATATATGATGTAATGAATATGAAGCTTACCATATCCCTTCCACTCACTTCTGCCTAGAAATAACATCTAAAGCAGCCATAGTATATGGTCAAAGCCAGGAAACCAGCAAGTAGACAGCACTGTTAACTACAGAACCTGTTGGCTTTTATCAGCTTTTTCATGAACTTGTTTTCACTGTTTTGTTTTTTGGTATGTAACATGATTAAAGTTTCATCAGATGTAAATACCTATAATAATCACCAAAATTAAAATGATCTATTTCATTAACAGAGAAAGTCTTTTAATATATTGTTACCAATTTTTTTTCTCAGTATATTTATCAAAGATATTGACTATAGTTCTGTGTGTATGTAGTATGTGTGTATTTTTGCATGTGTTTGTGTGTGTGATGCCATTTTTCTGGATTTTGTGTCAGTAATACAGGACTCAAAAAGCAGTGAGTAGAAAAATCTTATATCCTTTATCCTCTTTGGTTTATTACTTTTTCTTTTTTCTTATTTAGTCTGAATTCTGGATACTTTTACTTAAATTTGAGCCTTTCATGTAACACTACTCAATTTATTTAATGTGATTTAAAAATGTGGGTGCTCAATGTGTACATTCATTGGCCAAGAACAGCTTTCCCCGGCCTCCCCATCAGAGGAACAAAGAGATGGAGGAACCACAAACTGATGGTCAAAATGGCCCATTTAGTGCAGAACTGTTAGCATCTTTATACAACATTTGACGGGGTTTAAGGTATATGACTGCCCTGTACATATGGTCGATAATTTACAGAGGTAAAGCACTTTGTCGCAGGCAAATTTTCTTGGGGGTGAAGGGATTAACTCAAGGAGACACTCTCTTCCCAGGGACATCTATATTGATTTTCTCTTTTATTTGCTACAAGTAAATATTAAACAATTAAATTTACTTCTTATTAATACTTGCAATTATTTGGATGAATGGAGTAAGTGATATAGATTCTAAAACTTAGTTCTCTGAGCTCTGTGGGCGAGTACGACTTTTACCATAAATCCCAGACTGTCCTCAGACTGGTTACTTGTCACTTCCCATGAAGGTCCTGTCTCTTAAGTCGTAACAGCTTACATCAAGACCACATGCTTTCTATATGGTTTCTAGATTGTTGCATTTCAATACCATTATAGCTTTACTGCTTACTCTGGGTCCATCCCAGTCCCACAGTGGGACTATTTTGGGGGTATTAGGAACTATGTCAACTGAAGCCTGAGTCAAGTACTTATGATGGATGTCCAAGAGTAGATATATTTCAATCAAATTCCAAATATTAGGAGCATAGCACAGATGGTCTTTCTTGTTTAAGCAAAGAACATTACATTATAGTAAAATATAAAAACTTATGCATGAAACATAAAGGTATGTAATTCACTACCAATATAAAATCCAGAATACCCAGACATTTTGACTTATAAGTTATCAAGACTGTTTTGGGGAATGTAACAATGAGAGGCAAAGCACAAAAGAAAGGTTAAAGATGAACTCAGAGGATTAGGAGTGATCATAAGAGCACTGCAAGTTTCTCTGGGGAGAGGAGAAGGGGCAATTCATTGATGAAGTCTAAAACACTTAGGGTTAATATCCAACAATTCAACTTGTCCATGTATTAAGAATTTCAACCTTGCCAGCTTGGAAAAATAAGGTCCGGTAATCGGTGAGCTGTAGTGTGATCAAATTAAAGTGTAAGAGAAGGCAAGGACAACAGTACATATTTTATTTTATTTTATTTTTTTTATTTTTTTAATTTTTATTAGTGAGACACCATGAGCAACAGTACATATTTTATTAAAGGTATTATAAAATATGTCATTAGTTCTATAGATGCTGAGAAGTTATTGATATGCTTTGATAAAAGACTATTAAATTCAAATTTTCCAGGTTAGAAACAAGAAACATAGATGCAGAATAGAATGGCAAAATATGGTAACTGAGCCACTGTAATGATAGAAAAAATGTACAAAATGAATTTTATCCAATATGCTAATTGTTTACTTACCGTAGGTTCTATTTCTGATTTCTGTCTTCTAATTTATTATCTTAGTGTCACATCAAAATTGTTACTAATGTTTCTGAGGGTATTATTTTACAATATGCTTATTCATTTTTTTCCTTTTATTAAAAAAGATAGTTTTATTCATTTATGTTGTAGGTCAGGGGTTGCAAGATAAGTATTTCTGTACAATTTTGAAAATTAAATAAGCATAGAATCTTTTACACAAAAACCATTTCTCTTGCAATATCACATCTGATGATACTGAGATTTTGTCCTATATTCAACAGTTGACAAGAACTAAAAAAAAAAAAAGAACTTTGAGAAAGAGTTAAAGAAGATAAAACTGATTTATCTGCGCTGGTCTGTATTATTAGTGTTCTTAAAAGACCTTGAATCACCCACAGAGATTCTCAGTCAATGTGGAAACAGTTCATCCTCAGGGCCCGAGAATATGGTGCTATTCAGGCACTCTGGTGCTGGGTATTACCTGAGACGTTCTTCTGGTGTTCAGGGACCTCCAAAGTATTAGGTGATGCTTAGAGGACTCTGTGATGCCAAAGATTGAACAGGGATTGGTTTGACCACATACAAGGTATGCACCAAATTCCTGTCCTATCTTCCCAGCCCCTGGATTATTATCTGGATTTAAACCCTCATGCATGGAACAATAGTTAACTATGCTTCCTTTTACTTTTATGAAAGTCTTAGGTAGAAAAACAAAATGTAGGAGTACCCTACATGTACATAATAAAAATCATTTTACATTTGATTTGTTATTTAAGGTATTTGTTTTTAAAAAGCATTTAAAGGTAGATATTTTTCTAGATGAACATTAGACTACATTTTACCAGGTCCTAAAATCTCACTGTGTTTTTCAGTAGATAAACAATGAATTACAGGCAATTTGGAAAATCTGTAGGACATTTTGTTACCATTTTAATAGTACTTCTCCCATTTTGATGTTTAAAATTATAGTGTAGATTCTGTGCCTTGTGATAATTAAGCAATTGCTTATTTTTTAGGATTAACCCAAATGACTTACATCAGAGAACTTTAGTCTTAGAAGATATAACTTATCTTTAAAAAAGAAATATAAAAAGCTAAAATCTTGTATTTTTATAATAAGTATTATGTTTAATAAGCTAAATTATTAGGAACTTATTAATTATGACCAAACTTTACTTTTAAAATAAATGTTGCAAACATCTCCAGTTTAGCTTAGAATTTTTTCCTAAAATAAATAACTCAGATATGTAGTTCTGTTCCTTCCAATTTAAGATAATCAGAAGTATTAAAAACACTAGCATATAGAATACAGGGAAAGTAAACTTTAATTGTATGTAATCTACAATTAATATTTATGAAAAGGGTACATATTGATAAAATACAGTATCTTTTGTTTGATTTAATCATTGAATCCTGCTTGCTTTTTAAAGAATTGCACATGTGAATTTCTCACTTTGTACTCTTTTGAAAGTTGTATCATCTTGACAAGTTGCTAAACCTGTATTTATATTCTAACTATAATAATAATGTAGTGACATTGTTCAGCAGCTTATCTTCAGCTTGCTCAAAGACTGTAGATAATATGTTATCATACACATCACAGCTTTCCAGTGAATTCTGATGCTTTTCTCTTTGTTTGAATTAAGTGATCTTAGAAAAGGGTTTTGAAAAATGTCAACAATTCATATTTGAAGCATAATGAAAGCTAAACTTATTATTTTCTTAAGTTCTGATAGAAAATTAGAATTTTTAAGGTTTTATTCAAACTCTGAGAGACACGTAATTATAAAAATTATCCTATATGTCCTATCCCACAAACTAGATTTTTATTTTACTTTATTACATAAATAGTGTTATTGATTGTCAGGAGAAATCTTTGCTAGTATCAAATATCCAATTCCTATTTTCCTAAAATACCTCTGCTTTCCTAAAAGATCTTTTTGATACTTAAATATGTCTATGTGTATATTTTACCTGGACTGGAGTGATAGCACAGTGGGTAGGGCGTTTGCCTTCCATGTGGCCAACATGGCTGACCCAAGTTCAATTCTTCCGCCCCTCTCAGAGAGCCCGGCAAGCTACCAAGAGTGTCTCGCCTGCATGGCAAAGCCTGGCAAGCTACCCGTGACATATTCAATATGCCAAACACAGTTACAAGTCTCACAATGTTACTGGGCCCGCTCAAGAAAATCGATGAACAACGGGAGGACAGTGACAGTGACAGATATTTTACCCATTGGCTCTCATTTTTTCCTCTTAGAATGACACATTTCTGTGCCCATAATCTTAAAACAAAACTTGATCAAGACTAAGAAATTTTATTCAGGTAACTCAGGCATAATCCAAGTACAACCAGTTGAGAGTTTGGATATAATGTCATCTCTGGCTTTTTATAGATGATGATGAGTCAGAAACTTTTAGATTGGTGGGGATTTTGCAGAGAAAAGACTGAATTAAGAGAACTAATTGCTTGAGAATATCTTGAGTATAAACAAAATGTTTTAAACACTCCATCTTCTGTATCAGGGTGATCGCATAAATTCCTATCAAAGAGTACGTAAAATGATCAATAGGAATATGTTAGCTATTATAGATCTAACTAAATCCTTTGAAATAAATAATAATAAGAGAAATATAAAATTCTTTGTTTTATCTGTTTCTTCTCAAAGGAATCTCTTACCCTCAAGTATTAGTATTAATCCTCTCTATGGTTAAAAGTTACTATGGTCGATAGCTTCAGCTCTACAAGTGTAATGTCTTTCTTCAGATTTTCTGTTTACTTCCATAATCCTTTAGAATGATTCTACTAAGTGCAGCATTATCTTTAGAGTTAAACAAAGTGTAGGAACAGTTTTTTATGATAAATGACTAAGACAGCAGGAATACAGTCAGGAGTTCTGCATTTGAGGTGTCTTCAGACTTAATAGTCACACAGACATCTTGTACACTCAGAGAATAGAGGGCATTGCTCTGTTTGGTTGTATTATAGGACATTATTTATCACACTTTTGTTGTTATTATTGCTGGATTGTTTTAGGGCCACTCCCTGCAGTGCTCAGGAATAACTCCTGGCTCTGCAGATACAGAGGATCAAACCTGCAGTGGCTGAATGTGACACAGGCACCCTACCTGCTGTACTATGGCTCCAACCTCTAGCTCATATTTAAATGAGAAAAATCACTATGTATTACGACGTCAGGGTGTGGCTTCTCTTCTTTTCCTCTCTTAGTCAGGAAAGAGAAATCAGGGCCAAGGATATTTTGACATGAAAAGAGAGTCCCCTCTTACACAACACCACCTGCTGACATGCTTGGAACCAGCAGGCAACAATGGCAATATTGGGACTGTGTTACTTCTGCTTTTCCCTCTCCTCCCTCTTCATTGTTTTTTAGGTTTTAATTTTTTTTTGTTTTGCTTTTGACTCTATTCACCAAATACCAGTTCTTAAAAGACAATTTTCATCATGACTTGTTTTAGCATGAAAATAATTTAAGACAAAGTCATTGCAGGACAAAATTGTCTAGAATAGTCAAGTTCACTAATATTCTATGCATTCTGCTATATGGCTCCAGCAGGGGGCCGTTTTGTTTCTTATTTGATAGAAAGTTCAACATTTGGAAAATTATATGCCTTTGAAGACCCTATAGGAGGCTTTATGGCCTTATAATACAGCTAGGCTAGTTATGTCAAAGCTAGTTATTGCATTCAGGTCAATGATGCTTAATTTTCTACTACTCTTTTTTTTTCCATTTTTTAAATTCTTAGATTCTTAACAACCTTGGCTTTGGGTTTAGAAGAAAACAACGTAGTCTCAAAGAGATGACATTAAATTTAGGCAGGCGGGGGTGGGGGGAAGGGAAATAAAAATGCCCTATGGAAGGATCAAAGAGAGAAAATACCAACTTGAAGATTTATTTAAATGTAATTGTTTAGGCATTGTCAAATTAAGAATGTTCCTCTAAAATTTAAATCTATGTGTGATTTTGTGTTTGTGTTTTGGTGGAGAGTGATGCGGGGAGCGACAAGGGTGGGGGAAACGCTCCCAAGCTATTATTGGTTGGCTTCCCAGTGACTGAGCAACTCTGTGTTGGTTCAGAGCAGGACTCTGGAGATGGGGTGCTATTCGGCTGGAGGGTGGGATACTGCTAGGCTTACCTGGATTACCTTCAGAGCCACACCCAGAGATGCCTAAAGATTTCTAGACCTGTGCTTGGTCATGATCAATGCTCACAGGACCTTGTGGTGCAAGAATTGAACCCTGGAATTTACTTAGCTAGGCTGTACTATTTCCTGGTCCCTTTGTGTGTGTTTTCAAAATAAATTTTGGCAAGTCAGTTTTAGAATTTCAGTATTTGATGTCAAAGTAAGTTTTTCAAATAAAGAGCTTTGTCATATAAAATAAACTCAAAGGCCACGGGTTAATGTTCAAACGTGATTTATAAATATGTCAGCGTAAAATGCCATTTGACAGCACAAATACAGAAAAAGATGCAAAATAATTTAGTAAAGAATTTTAAATAACTTTGAGGAGACACAAATCATATTTTAAAGACTTGATCTTCAATGAGGGCCTGGAAATTAATTTTTAGAAATTCCAACAGTTAATCTAAAAGAAATCCAATGTTATTTTTAAAGTTAAATATTGTTTTAGGGAGAAAAATGCTTTGATAATTGATAAATTATTTTTTTATCTAAAGTACCCAAACCAGCTGCCGGCACACTCCAGGCCTTTACCGGACACGTGAGCTGAGCCTCACGCATGAGTGAAGCCCCACAGAACCAAGTAAGCAGAACTTTGTGACTTTGGACTCCAGATTCAAAGGGACCTGGAAACAGAGACCCTCCACTACCTCCACTACCTCCACTACCTCCACTACCCAGCCACCGCCACACTTCAGGTCACTTTCTGGACACATCATAAGACATCTAATACCTATCTTCCAATATTACCACACCATATTTGATGGGGTTCAAATATGGGGAGAACCATGGGAACATCTATAAGTGTAATAGAGGACACCCTAAAAGCCTCCATCCCACTTGGAGGGCCCTGCAAGCTAATGAGAATATCAAGCGTACATGGCAGAGCCTGGCAAGCTACCCGTGGAGTATTCGATATGCCAAAAACAGTAAATATAATGGGTGTCATTCCCCTGACTCCGAAAGAGCCACCAATATGACAGTGTTAGGAAGGATGGGCTAGAAGAGGCTGATAAAATCTCAGGGCAGAACTAGGCTGCCAAAACAAAGAAGGACTAAAAGGACTGTCTGTATTTTAATCACACATATGCTGGCATCAGAAGCATCCATCGAGGACCTGATGGTCCAAGTGCAGAAGATCAAGTATGACATTATTGATCTGACCAAGACGAGAAGACATCAACCACATCATGCCACTTTTGACACTGGAGAGGAACTGTTCCCAGGAACATGTGACAGAAGAGGCCTTGGTGGTGCCAGTGTCCTTGTCAACACGAACTTGACCATGAGCATTAATTCAATCAAAAGCATAACATCCTGAATTGGACACACGCTTGAATAGATGTGGGTCATTGCTGGCAGTCTTTATCTTTGTCATCTACGCACCAACACCCAACTACGATGAAGAAGAAATTGAGAAATTCTACATGGAGCTAAAGAAGTTGTATAAAGACCACACCTTCTACAAGATCATTGTTGGTGATTTTAATGACAAGATAGGACCAAGTAGATCACCTGAAGAACTCCGCTTCAGGACCCATGGCCTAGAATGGAAGGAACAGGGTGAGAGACTGTCTGAGTTCATCATGTCAACCAAGACCATCCATGGTAACTCACAGTTCCAGAAGGCCGAATCTAAATGTTGGACATGGGAGTGTCATGTTGGACAGTTCCACAATGAAATTCACCACATCATATTCAATCGACAGTTTTACCTGACCCATGTCTCTGTTGTCCCAAAATTCCAAACGGGATTGGACCACTGTCTCCTTCGTGCAAAATTCTACTTCACAGAGCAGGGAGAAAGGGCTGCAAAGTTTAAGAAGAGAACTCCCAGAACGACCACCAACTGGGAGTTCTTTGGCACTATTGCGGCAACATGGGAAGATGCCATTGTTGATGACATCGACAAGGAATACTATCAACTGGTTCAGAACCACCATGATTGTGAGAGAAACACCGAGGGAGAAAAAGCCACAAAAAGACGCCTGTCTTAGTAAACTCTCAAGCTCATTTGACAACATGGTTTGGCAGGAGCCTCACAAAACCAAAAATGAATGTCCGAACTTGCAAAGTAGTGCAGATAAGTGATCAAGGAAGACCTCAAAGAGAGATGAGCATCAGTGCTGGATGATGTGGCTGAAGCTGAGAAAAGTATTTGCAATTCCTGCCTGTCCTTCACCAACTACAAGACCAAGATGACTACCCTCTGACTTCCTGATGGATATATCACATCTTCCAGAGGGGCAATGGAGAAGATTTTCCATGACTTCTACTGGGATCTCTTTGATATCCACGTCAAACTTTCCACAAAACAAATTCTGCAGGATGGATATGTCATTCCCAATGTTCTACCTTCCGAAATTTGTAACACCATTTTGTTGGTAAAGAAGTGAACAGCACCAGTCCAGACAAGGTCAGACAAGAACACCTGAAGAATCTGCCCTCAGTACTCATCAACACACTGGCTCAGCTCTTCACATGCTACCTGTCTGAATGCAAGTTTCCGTACCAATGGAAGACCAGCTGGACCATTCTACTATAAAGAAGGGAGACATTCACGACATTGGCAACTGTTGCCCAATCTGCCTGTTGTCCATTGTCTACAAGCTGTTCACTTGAGTCATCCTGAATAGGATTGGCAGAACACTAGATGAAGGACAACCATGTGAGCAAGCAAGTTCTGAAAAGGATTCAGCACTATCAACCATATCCACATGGTAACCAATCTCATTGAGCTTTATCAGGAGTTCAAGATGGCACTTGTCTAATATTCATCTTTCTAAAGAACACTTTAGATTCTGTTGAGGCTAAAGTGGTCATCAAAGTCCTAGCCAAACAGAGCATTCAAACTCAATACATCAGGATCCTCCATGAGCTGTTTTATGGATTCACCACCAGGATCTCACCATTCTACAAGGAAATGATCATCAATGTCAAGAGAGGGTTTTGGCAGGGTAATACCATTTCACCAAAACTCTTCACTGCCACCCTTGAGAACATCATGCAACGACTGGAATGGGAAGGAATGGGAGTGAAGATAGATGGTCAGCAACTATACCATCTCCGCTTCGCTGATGACATCATTTTAATAACACCAAACATTAGCCAAGTGGCACAAATGCTGGCCGACTTTGAGTGTGGAAAGATTGGACTACAGCTGAATCTCATGAAGATAATGTTTATGAAAAACGGACTACTTCCTGATGTTCCATAAACTTTCAACCAAATGAAAATCTCCGAATGCAGCAGTTATGTGTACCTAAGGTCGAGAACTCAACATGATGAACGACCTAGCACTTGAGCTGCTCAGGAGGAAGAGAGCAGTGTTACCCCTTCAAGAGTGTCAAAGAAATAGCTAGGAGTTCGAAGAATCTCCGGCTACGGGCACATCTCTTCGACTCCACCATTCTCCCTGCATTAACATATGCCTCAGAGACATGGGCCCTACGAAAACAGGATGAGAATGCTATTCAGGTCACGCAAAGAAGAATTGAAAGAGCTATGCTTGGAGTATCAAGCTTCACTCAAGTTGGAGAAGAAATCAAGAGTTCCGACCTCTGGCGATGATTGAGAATGAGGGACGCTGTCTCATTTGTCAAGGCACTGAAAGTCAGATGGGCTGGATACATAATGCGATTTGAAGACCACTGCTGGACTAGAGCTGTTATGGACTGGATTCCATGTGACATCAAAAGAATTCATGGCTGACAACTATGAGATGGTCAGACTTCTTCTTCAAATGGTTTGAAACCCTGAACAAATGGTTTGAGGCTCTTCGTGTTTCTGGAGCGAGCAGAAGAACAAATGGTTTGAGTCTCTTCGTGTTCCTGGAGCGAGCAGATGCTATTGGGCTACACTAGCATGCGAGAGGGACAAATGGATATGTTACTGGCACCCGCTCTAACAAATCGATGATTAACAGGATATCAAGTGTTCAAGTGCTCAAAGTATCCAAATCAAGCTACTTAATTTACAACCTATCTATATTCTATTCCTTTTTGTTTTACCATATTAATGCCTATTACATTGTTCTAGAATTTTAGCTCAGAGTTTAAATACAGAATTACAATTTGTGTTTTAGGAATTTTTTCCTTTAGAATAAAAAAATAAGAAAAAGAAGTAGAACTATGTGCAATGTAAACAGCACATATTGGGTATTACACCTTAAAATGATAATCTGATTTATTGTGTGATAGAGGCACAGGAAAAATTAAGAAGCAACTAGAATATTATATTATTTAGCGATAGCACAGCGGGTAGGGCGTTCGCCTTACAAGCGGCCAACATGGCCGACCCGAGTTCGATTCCTCCGCCCCTCTCGGAGAGCCCGGCAAGCTACCGAGAGTATTCGATATGCCAGACACAGTAACAACAAAGTCTCCAATGGAGACGTTACTGGGCCCGCTCGAGCAAATCGACGATCAACGGGAGGGCCTTTACCTTTTACCTATTATTATCTGATATACTATAATATGAAAGTATTATTTTTGGTGGAATGAGGGATGTTGGTTAGGGGATATTCCCAGCTCTGTGTTTAGGGTTATCCTGGGAGGTGTTGGAAGAACCATTTGTGGTGATGAGGATTCAAACAGTAGTCAGCAATATGCAAGACAAACACCTTAGTTCCTGTTCCAATTCTCTCTGATCTACTGTCACTGTCACTGTCCTCACGTTGTTCATCGATTTGCTTGAGCAGGCCCAGTAAGTCTCCATTGTGACACTTGTTACTGTGTTTGGCATATTGAATACATCATGGGTGGCTTGCCAGGCTTTGCCGTGCGGGCGAGATACTCTTGGTAGCTTGCCGGGCTCTCTGAGAGGGGAGGAGGAATTGAACCTGGGTTGCCCAGGTCAGCAGCATGCAAGGCAAACACACTACGCACTGTGCTATCGCTCCAACTCACAACTGTTGTTTTATAACATGTTCGGTGAAGATAATGAATAAGAATTGATAGCTCAACTTACAAATGGATATACTTAGTAAGCATTTTAAGCTTACTATGATTTTAGGAAAGACGTTTACAAATTAAATTCTCAAATCATTCATATGCATAGTTATCATTAGTATTACTTCTGTTATTTATAGAATTGAAAAGGCAGATTCTTTGAAAAAACAGCAGATATTTTCTCTGTAAAAGGTAAACTGAACTGTTTTCCCTGCTTTCCTTTTTACTCAAGTGAAATTTTTTTCAATAAATATTAACTTTGTACTTGTTTAAATGATTGCTCCATTCACTTGTTTTTATTATAAAGGATGATAAAACATTTGAAATATAGATGTTGTTAAGCCATTGGAAAGGGTGGCATCCCTTTTTACACTTCTCTCGTGGTTTTTTGATCATGTATATAAAATTGTGGGTCTGCATAAATTGATGGCTGCCGGATTATTGTTTCTTAACTAATCACATACTGGCATAAATGGTGTTTCAGCAATCTAAAGTAATTAAGATAAGCCCTTTGAGGTTCCAGAGGCTGCAATAAGTCTGTCTATGTTTGCTGAACTCAAATTGCTTCAAAAGGTGATATATTCATGCAGCCCTTAACATTCTAATGCTAAAATTCTTATTGTCTCATAATTTAAAATTTGAAATGTATTATACACACTTATATGCATATATGTATTATATACATATATCACGCTCCTCCCGTTGTTCATCGATTTGCTTGAGCGGGCCCAGTAACGTCTCCATTGTGACACTTGTTACTGTGTTTGGCATACTGAATATGTCATGGGGAGCTTGCCAGGCTTTGCCGTGTGGGCGAGATACTCTCGGTAGCTTGCCGGGCTCTCTGAGAGGGGCAGAGGAATCAAACTCAGGTTGGCCATATTGGCTGCGTGCAAGGCAAATGCCCTACCGCTGTGCTATCACTCCAGCCCATATACATATATATGTGCATATATTTATTATATATAAAATATTGTATCCATAACCACATTAACAGGAATTACTGGTACAGGGTACTGGTAACTTTCTGGCTATCTGAATTTGTGAGAGAACTTTAATTGAATATAAATTTATCCAATAGGGAATAAATGATTATCATTTGGTGTGTATATTGACTTTAAATCAACCTATTTGTCTAAGAGTTCTGGTTAAGATGGGTTCATTAAGAAAACTGCAAAATTAAGGTAGCACATCCTATTAGGAGAGAAATGTTCACAAGAATCTTTGTTTTCATGAAAATGCTTTCTATTTTGACAGCTCAGTGTGAGTAGAAAATAACTAACAGAGAAAAAGAAATAAGGGTGAGTGCGTATTCACATTAACTTTTAATAATTATCTGTAACATAGATTTGCTACTTTATAATAAGGCTTGAAGAAGATATTTTTATTTTGAGCTTTCTCAATGTGATGAAATAAAAGTATTGTATGATAATTTTACACACAAACACATACACACACAGAGTTTTGACCAA
Organism: Sorex fumeus; assembly: GCF_029834395.1. Taxonomy (NCBI): domain Eukaryota; kingdom Metazoa; phylum Chordata; class Mammalia; order Eulipotyphla; family Soricidae; genus Sorex; species Sorex fumeus. The sequence continues at coordinate 23,314,048 of NW_026606118.1, forward strand.
ATTTACTAAGGTTTAAAAATTCAAGACTACCGTATGTGCTGACTTTCTTATATTTCTATAAAAATTATGACTTGAAAGTGTAGACTCTAAATTCCAAACTGAAATATCTGTACAATATGACATAAGAGTAGATTTGTAGTCACCAGCTCACTGTAATGTTGTATCACTTGGGAACAAAAGCAAGAATTTAAGTGGATATTTTTCTTGACAGTGTTGTGAGAGAAATGTTGGCACAAAAGTGGTCATATTGTTTATCTGAGTTTTATGTAAGAAAAGGTCAGTTTTATAGGTCGTGTTTTCATTTCTTGAAGCAGGGAGTTACAAAGGGAAATGGAGCAAGCTTCCTCTGGATTAGTAAAAAGAGACAAATTTTGTTTTCATGAATTGTCTTATCTAAGACTTCCACAATTGTCCATTCAGAAACACAAATTGTCTCTTCTAGTTAAGTCATTAAGGAAATCTTGCAAAATTGCTTTCCTCCTGCTGAGTGAGTATATTCGCAGCTGATGGGTGTTCAAGAAAGTCTTAGAGGCAGAGATAATAAGCCTGTGAAGAATCCATCAGGGAAAGAGAAACAGAACAAGTTCACAGACAGCAAACAAAACTCCTGGATAATATTTAATTGTAACATAGGATTGTACCATTTGTCTTAGTTATTAGAGTTCAGTTGTTAAGATAGAATACTCGATCATGTTGCCTGATGTAGAATATTTAATTCTATCAGCCTGGCTTTGAATTTCTGCTCTTCTATCGACCAGCTGTGGAAATGGGGATAGAGTTACATGATTGCTATGCGTGTGTACATTTCCTTAACTGTGAGATGAAAATAATAGCTACTTTATCAATGCATGTGGGAATTTTAGACAAGTCAAAATATCTAAAGTGGTTGCAGTACTGCCTGAAATGACTGAGCTTTTGCTAGATTTTTACAAATGGTAGGCACATTTAAAGTAGTGATGAGAAAAATCTTTCCTTTCATTCTAAAAATAAATCTAAAAATTATACCCACCATCCCCCCAGTGTGATATTTACCTTAAAAAATTAATAGAAGCACATTAAATAATTTAGTAGACATTATAGAGCATTATTCAATTTTTCATATATCTCTCCTGAAAATATTTGAAAAGAAAATGCTATATCAAAAGTACCATATTCATTGATGTACCACTTTCTATTCACAAAGGTTAACTGTGTTCCTCATGCATGATTGGAACAAAAATGTTTGCATTTCAATGAATTTATTTTAAAAATTTAATGTCACCTTACTAGCTACATTGTTTTGGGCAAAATGTTCATGTAGTAAGTGATGGAATCAGGGGTCAGAGAGATAGCACAGGAGGGTAGGGTACTTGCCTTGTATCATCTGACACAGATTCGACCCCCAGTAACCTATATGGTACTTCAAGTGACCTCCAGCAGTAACCTCTGAGTTCAGAGCCAGAAGTAAGCCCTGAGCACCTCCAGGTGTGGCCCAAAATAAAAACAAAACAAAAGAGGTAGTATAATTAGGACAAAGGGCAACAACACAGTAAAAATTATTATGTAAATAGTGAAACTATTGTCAAGTTTTTGCTTTTAAAAAGCAATTTATTTCTATTATTAAAGATGAATCTTAAATATTTAAATATGCCCTTTGGAATTTGAAGATTTACAATGCACAAATGTAAAGGTAGAAGCATCTAAAACCAAGAGCAAATCGTTTTATTTGGACAAATGAGAAATATTCTAAATGGGGAAAGTTGAGAATATTTCAATTATACATACACAATATATTTCATTCTATTCAGTTAAACATGCCTGATATACTTATGTTTAAAATAAAGATGAAATTTTCTTTGCCTTGTGAGATATTTATAGTTGTATATCTGATACTGAGTAAATGTGACTATACTGAAATTTTGGAAAAAGAGGTTTCTTACATTTCTTTCTTTTTTATGTTTTATTTTATTTTATTTTTTTCTTTTTTTGCTTTTTGGGTCACGCTCAGCGATGCTCAGGGGTTAATCCTGGCTCTGCACTCAGGAATTACTCCTGACGGTGCTTGGGGGACCATATAGGATGCCACGGATCGAAACCAGGTCTGCCACATGCAAGGCAAACACCCTACCCACTGTGCTATCACTCCGGCACCCTCTCACATTTATTTCTTATCCTATCATCTTATATCCAGTTATTAGGACACATTTGTAGATAACATCTGATACTTATGTATATGAGAATGTAAATTTTCAGCAATTAAAGTTAGAAAACTGAAATTTCACCCTACTCTGTCACTACTGTTAATTAAATGCTTATTTACTTTTATTCTGATTATTTTAAATAGTAAATATGATAATTAATTAAATTATCTATAAAAATTTCAAGTAAAGCAATGTAGAGAAAAGACTGTAGAAACATTTCACTCTATTTATTTGATTTCTTTTATCAATGCACAACTTTACTTACATTTGAAAGTCAAATAATTTTTTCTTAGATATATGTATAATATATGTACCTCAGATAATGTTCTTTATGATTATCAAGGCTTTAATTTTGGCATCACTTAATCAACTTGTTTATGTTTGTAATTACAATTTTATCTCATTCTATTTTTTATCACTTAATCACTTAACTTCCCGTTAGTCGTCGATTTGCTCGAGCGGGCGCCAGTAACGTCTCCATTTGTCCCTGTCGCGTGCTAGTGTAGCCCAATGGCATCTGTTCGCTCCGGGAACATGAAGGGCCTCAAACCGATCGTCCATGATCTTGACGAAGAAGTCTGACCATCTGGTAGGTGGGTGGCCACGCAGTGTTTTGACATCCCGTGGAATCCAGTCAGTAACAGCTCTAGTCCAACGGTCGTCTTTAAATCTCATTACGTGACCAGCCCATCTAATTTTCGACACCTTGGCAAATGAGACAGCGTCCCTGATCCTTGATCGTCAACGGATGTCAGAACTCCGGATTCTTTCTCTTATTTGCGTGAAACGTGATATTCCAAGCACAGCTCTTCCTATTCTTCTTTGGGAGACCTGAATAGCGTTCTCATCTTGTTTGCGTAGGGCCCAGGTCTCTGAGGCATATGTTAATGCAGGAAGAACAGTGGAATCAAAGAGATGTGCCCGGAGCCGGAGGTTCTTCATTCCCTTAGCTATTTCTTCGACGTTCTTGAAGGCGTTCCAAGCCGCTCTCTTCCTCCTGCGCAGCTCGGGTGCCAGGTCATTTGTCATGTTGACCTCTCGACCTAGGTACACATAGCTGTTGCATTCGGAGATGGTCGTTCCATTGAGAGCGAATGGGGCGTCAGGAATGAGGCTGTTTCTCATAAACATTGTCTTCGTAAGATTCAGCTGTAGTCCTACCTTTCCACACTCACGGTCAAAGTCGGCCAGCGTTTGTGCTGCTTGGCTCATGTTTGGTGTTATTAAAACAATGTCATCAGCAAAGCGGAGGTGGTGTAGTTGCCGACCATCTATCTTCACTCCCATTCCTTCCCATTCCAGTCTTTGCATGATGTTCTCGAGGGTGGCACTGAAGAGTTTCGGTGAAATGGTATCACCCTGCCAAACCCCTCTCGACATCAACGATCACTTCTTTGTAGAATGGTGAGATACTGGTAGTGAATCCGCAATACAGCTCACGGAGGATCCTGATGTATTGGGCTTGAATGCTCTGATTGGCTAGGGCTTCAATGACCGCTTCCGTCTCAACAGAATCGAAGGCCTTCTTTAAATCAATGAACGTTAAACAGAGCGGCATCTTGAACTCCCGAGAAACCTCAATGAGCTTGGTTATTGTGTGGATATGGTCGATGGTGCTGAATCCTTTGCGGAACCCTGCTTGCTCGCATGGTTGTCCTTCATCTAGTGTTCTGCCAATCCTATTTAGGATGACTCGAGTGAACAACTTGTAGATGACAGACAATAGGCAGATTGGGCGATAGTTGCCAATGTCATGGATGTCTCCCTTCTTGAACAGTAGTATGGTCCTGCTGGTTTTCCATTGGGACGGAACCTTGCATTTAGATAGGTAGCAAGTGAAGAGCCGAGCCAGTGTATTGATGAGTGCTTACGGCAGGTTCTTCAGGTGTTCAGGTCTGACCTTGTCTTGGCCGGGTGCTGTTTGTTTCTTTACTGACGATATGGCGTGTCGGATATTCTATTTTTTAATATAGTTTATTAAGATGCCATGTTTATAAAGTTTTTTATAGTTGTTTCAGGCGCATGATATTCCAACATCAGTCCTCCCACCAGTGTCAACCAGTTTCCCCATGTATCTTCCCATGAACCTGCCTCTTTGACAAACACATTTTAAGCTGGGTTGTTGTCGTTTGGCTTGCAAGGTTTCAGTATTGCTGGCTCCGTGGTTTACATATATACTTATACTACATCACTATAACACTGATATTCCCAGAACCCATAACCTCTATTCATGTTGTCTCCATCTAATTCTTCTTGTTTCACTCATCAATATCTTTTTGCCCTGTCTCTTTTATTTTTATATTCTACGGCTGACCATTATCTGAGTATTACCTCTGATATCTTGCATCCCTTCAGCTTGTTATTCTATAAACCACAGATAAATGACACCATCCTGCTTTTATTCATATTCTGACTTACTTTTCATCTAGCATGACATCCTCTAGTTCCATCCAAGTTGTTGAAAATTGAATAGTTTTCTCATTCCTTAGAGTTGCATAGTATTCTATTGTGTGTATATAAACCATATATGTATATATAAAAATATATATACTATATATCTATATCTATATCTATCTATCTAATGCAGAGTGTCCTGCCCATGTGCCAGACTGTCTTCAATGGTGCCCCCCAAAGCAGGGCGGGTTGAGTTTCCCTCCCTGCTCTGAGCAGAGCCCCCGCAGCCACAGACCTCTGGTACCCAGCCACAGCCATGCTCAAGGCCAATCCCCACATGCTCGAATGAGCCTCACTCATGAAGGAACCGTCAGAGGAACCCAGGTGTGTGGGTCCCGAGGCTGAGCTCTCCAAGCCTACTTGGATTGGGACTGGTCCTCCTGCACCCAGATCCCCATTTTCCAGTAGTTAGGCAGTTACACACAAATTGACCCCGGCGCCATGAAGTCCCATCAATGGTCAAGATCCGGAGACTATAAAACAAAGTGACCTCTCATAGTCTAGGTCTCCTTCTTGGAGAACCCGGAAAGCTACCGAGAGTAACCTGCCCACATGCAGAGCCTGGCAAGCTCCCATGGTGTATCCAATATGCCGAAAACAGTAACAATGATGTGTCTTATTCCTCTGTTCCTGAAAGAGCCTCCAATGTGTCACCGTTGGGAAGGACAAGTAAGGAAAGGACGCTAAAATCTTTGAGCTAGGAAGCATGCAGACATTACTGGTGTTTGCTCTAGCAAGACCATATTTTGAAACATATACTTTACCTGGAACCAAAGAGATAGTAGAATAAACAAGAGGCTTGCCTTGCACTTAGATACCTCAGGTTTGATTCTGATACAGTTCCTTGAGTACTGCCAGGAGTTCTCTGTGCAGTCAGAAGTAACCCCTGAGCATAGATGAGTGTGGACCGCCAAACAAAAACAAACATACAAAATAAGATTCTACTTTATTTGAAGAAAATACAAGAAATCAGGAAGTTTTCAGTATCCAAAGGTCAGAGTGGATGAGAAATTAACCATATATCTGCGAACCATATATCTACAAACTCTAGCCCCTTCGAAATTTCAATATTTTTTATAAGTTATTTCTCTGACTTAAAAGAATGATGAGGGACTGGAGTGATAGTACAGTGAGTAGGGTGTTTGTCTTGCAAGGGGGTGACCCGGGTTCATTTCCCAGCATCCCATATGGTCCCCTGAACACCGCTAGGAATGATTCCTGAGTGCAGAGCCAGGAGTAACCCCTGAGCATTGCCAGGTGTCACCCAAAGAGAAAGAAAAAACAATGATTGCATGAATTGTGATGGTAAAGTGGGAGACTACGAAGAGTAAATATGCATTTAGGTGATGTTGAGGGTTAGGTCCTATGATAGTTTTTTAGCTATTTCTCCCATGAATTTGCTTTCTCTGCCATTCAGGACAGCTGTTACTTTGCTTTCCTTCACACATTCAGTAATCCTTTTCCTAGAGTCCTGAAAAGTGTCAAGGTGCACACGCTGGGCACCATGGAGTTGGGAGGACTAATGTTTATTATGCAGCAGCTCCAGCTGAGAATATTCAGAAAATTCATCCCTGCACAAGAGCTAGAGGTCCGTTTGTCCATTTTATAGAATATCTGATGGTGAAATGTGCATTTGTTGGCAGTTGATGGGAGAGTATGGAGTAGAAATTCTCAAGCATGTCAACTGCAATACTAGGGTGAGATTATCTTAAGGACATGCACATACTCGGAGTACATTTTGCAACTACAAAGTGAGACTATGACATCTCAAGGATAATCTGTTTGCATACCATGTTTACATCATGTTTACATCAGACTAAGTTGCACCTTGCTAGTTCCTGTTGTCTAGTGTCAGACAGTTCAAAATGTGGACAGGAGTTTATTTTCCTCATCAAATTAAGAATAAAGATGGTTCCATTACTCTTTTTATTATTTCCATATGAAGTTAAGGATATTTGATTTTATGAAATTTCTTGAAAAAAATTAATTTCTGTACATTTTGAAGTTATTTCTCTCTTTTGATGATAACAATTTTGTTTATTAGGAAAGAAAAGGAAGAATGAGCATTATTTGTCATTTTGAACTAGAACTGGATCTATGCAGTTTTTAATTGTTAAAGATAACTGCTAACTTCCTTTCCAAATAATTACGTTAATTTATTCTTTCAACATAAATGTGTAAAGAATAATAATTTCACCACATACTTGCCAACAGGGGATATTACAGTATTTTATAATTATTACCAATGTAATAGGAGTAAAATGTTTTCTCATTATGGCTCTAATTTGCATTCCCTTGTAACTAGTGAGGCCAAATATGTTCATGCATGTTAATATGGAAATTTATATTTTTCTTCCTTTATCTATTTATTTCCTTTGTCTCAGTATTTCATATTTAATTTTGTTATAAAATTTTATTTTTCCTCATTTGGCATTTATATGATTAAGGTAAAGAAAGTAAAGGTAAAGGCCCTCCCGTTGATCGTCAATTTGCTCGAGCGGGCCCAGTAACGTCTCCATTGGAGACTTTGTTGTTACTGTGTCTGGCATATCGAATACTCTTGGTAGCTTGCCGGGCTCTCCGAGAGGGGCGGAGGAATCGAACTCAGGTCGGCCATGTTGGCCGCTTGTAAGGCGAACGCCCTACCCGCTGTGCTATCGCTCCAGCCCTTGAGCAATTTATATGATTAATCCTATAATTGTGTCTTTTGACACAAAGACATCTTAATAGTTAAGCAGTACATATTTTTGTTTATATTTTTTGTTTGCAAGTAATTTAGACCACTTAATTAAGAATAATACTTATTAACCTTATAGTTTCTTCTACCTTTAGAATTTTGTTGTAATTTTTAAGCAGTTGAAATTTTTTTGCATGTGACACAAATAAAGGATTTGGCTCATCTTCCTCCCCTTATATAATAATTTCCTCAAGGTAATTTCTGTTATTCTATATACTGGTTTTTTAATGTGAGAATTTCTTTCTGTACATGTTTCTGCATACACACAAACATGTGCGCTTATGTGAAAATCTGCATTTGTCTTAGCTTTAATATGGTTTCCTTATTTTATTACATCTTTCTTCATATATATTTTACAATTAATATGTTCTTTCATTTAGCAACTATTGCTGTAAGCATGGGCTGGAGCGATAGCACAGCAGGTTGGCTGTTTGCCTTGCATGCAGCCAACATGGCCGACCCTAGTTCGATTCCTTCACCCCTCTCGGAGAGCCCGGTAAGTTACCGAGAGTATCTCACCCGCACGGCAAAGCCTGGCAAGCTACCCATGATGTATTAGATATGCCAAACACAGTAACAAGTCTCACAATGGAGACATTACTGGGTCCGCTCGAGCAAATCATTGAACGATGGGAGGACAGTAACAGTGACAGTGTTGTAAGCATGTTCTGATACATAATAAATAGGAGTGTTTTAATTGCTTTAGAATATTTTTGAGTTGTGTGGCCTGGAAAGAGAGTTCATCATAAAAAGAACTTTCCTTACACATGAATGAACCTGGTTTAATTTCTGACACCCCATCTGGTCCTCCCAGCCTGCCAAGAGTGATCCCTGAGCATAGAATCAGGAGAAAGCCCCAAACACTGCCGGGTGAGGCCCTCCACCCACAAATAATGAAATTTTTCAAGTTATGTCCTTCATTCATTAGTTACTAATTTTTTAAATCTAATCACCATGAGATAGACCATTACAAGGCTGTTCATGATTGGGTTTCAGTTATACAATGTTCCAACCTGTATCCCCCCACCTGTGTACATTTCCCAAGACCAATGTCCTCAGTTTCCCTTTTCCCCCTGCATCCTTCCTGCCTCTGTGACCAGGTACTTTATCTCTCTCTCTCCCTCTCTCTTTCTCTCTCTCTCTCCCCCTTCTCTTCCTTTCTTTTCTCTCTATCTCTGTCTCTATCTCTGTCTGTTTCTCCTTTTGAGCCTTATGGTTTGCAACACAGGTACTGAGAGGTCATTATGTTTGTTCCTTTACCTAGTTTCAAAACACAGATCTTATCCAAGGTGATAATTTTGAACTACCATTGTCCTAGTGGTTCCTTCTTTACCCCAACTGCCTTCTTCCCCAGAACTTGAGGCAGATTTCCAACCATGGACCAATAAATTGTTGTATCTCATCATAGAGACATCAAGTCCTTTTAGGAGAGATTACGAAGGTGTTGTTACAGGATAAGCTTTCTATAATTATGCTTGTTGGTTGAGGTTGATTTCCTGTTCAGTTTAGTGTGCTACTACTGGTTTATCAGTATTCTAACATTTAAGATGTCAAGAAGTTGAGTATTTTTCTCTGGAAGTTATAACTGGAGTAGATTTTTTTTAACTGTGTAGCAGATTTAGGGTGTAGATGTGACTGCAGGGGTTTCTGGAAGTACAGGGAACAGGAGGGAGGTAGTTCTTACTAACTCCAAGAAATCTTAGAGATTTCAGTCACAAAACCCTGCATACTCAAAGTTTCAGAACGTTAATTTCTCAGTGAGGTCTGTCTGGAGACAGTGGAATCCATCCAGGACATAGCGGCGATTTTGGATCATGGGAGCAAGTGGCTGCCAGAGACTATTTTGGAGGGCGTGTGGCTAACCTGCCCCTTTGTGATGTGTCCTGAATAACTCAGCCATGCTCAGGTAGGAAAAGATTTATTATGACTTTTTGATCTCTTTCGATGTTTATTTATGAGTCCCTGGAGCAAGGCCAATAAATGAGCTTGTATCTCAGCACTGTAGGTGTTTTGTGGGTGTGACTCTCACATACCTAAATTTTGGCTGTTTAACTTCTTAGAAAACTTGGATCCAAATGGGTGGAGTCTGGTTGCAGGCATGGTGGCAATTTTGGAAGTGTCAGGGAGCCCAAGGGCACCAATAGACTCCTGATGCTCTCACCCAGTGGGTCCCGGTTGACCCACCGGTGGTGCTCACCTTCTGGGCCCCAGAGGTGATGGTGGCAGTGGCCATGACAAGGACGTGGACTGGGACCAAGGCAGCTACTGTGTACAGCTTGGGTGGTCCGGGAAGTTTGCCACTGCCAGCCCAGCAGAACTTGACCAGAGGGCACATGTCCTAGTCCTTAGGTCCGGTCTCCAGACAATTGGAGCTCAGGGAGATTTTCCTCCAAAATATACTGCCAATGGAAATTGTGGTGCAGCTGACTTAGGGGAGCAGTGGCAATGGAGATGCCCTGCTGGCAGCGAGATACTGGGACTACCTTGGCTAGACCCGTGTTGTGGGAACCCGGGGGCACAGCCTCAGTGCTGGGGCCTGTGCTACGTGGTGGTGCCAAGTTTAACCAAATGAGCACTATTCATTCACAAAGAAGTTCTGCTAATGCTGTAGCCACTGCTCATAGCAGCAAGAGTTGATATATATATATATATATATATATATATATATATATATTTGATTCACCATGAGATAGTTACAAGTTTTCATGTTTGAGTTACAATCACACAATAATCAAACACCCACCCCTCCACCAGTGCCTATTCCCATTCCTACCACCAACATCTCTAATATAACCCCCCTCCTTTCTCACCCTCCTACTGCCTACTGAATGGTAGACAACATTCCCCATACTCTTTCTACTGTTGGGCATTATGGTTTGCAATACAGATACTGAGAGGTTATCATGTTTGGTCCATTATCTACTTTCGGCACACATCTCCCGTCCCAACTGATTCCTCCAGCCATCATCTTCTTAGTGATCCCTTCATTATTTGAGCTGTCCTCTCCCTGCCTGCTCATGAGGCAGACTTCCAACAATGGAGCAATCTTCCTGGCCCTTGTATCTACTACCCTTGGGTAACTCCACAAATGAGTGCAGTCCTTGTATGTCTGTCCCACTCTTTCTTAGCATGATAGTTTCTAGGTCTAGCCACTTATAAGCAAATTTCATGACTTCATAGAGAGAGAATATTTAAAGGGCACTTACATTCATTCATGCAGAAATTCTGTGACCACAGCGGTGCACTGTTCAGTGCATTGAGAGCCATTGTGGCATCCCCAGGACTGTCATGCTGCCACCATCTTCACCTATATCTCATTCATTAGCTTTTATAACTTATGTCTTTTGTTAACTTTTTCAACTTTGTAAATTATCCGCTTACTGTGTGGGACCATAGGTTAAATTGCCTATAGTAGTTGATAAATCCTCAATTTTGTGATACTTAGGGTCTGTGACTATCATTTAGAAGTATTGCCTACATATCCTGTTATTTTTTAAATTTTGGAAGAATCAGCTATGTAACAATATCTATATCCTTGTCTATCTAATGTCTCATCATCTATGTATCCAACTATCCATCCATTTTATTTGGTTTTTGACCAGGAGTCCGAGGTGATTGAACCCCAAATTCCAGTGATTCTCAGAATATATTTTTGACTGCTCAGAAGGTCTTTTCTTGACATGTTCAAGAAACCATATGTGGTCCTTGGAACTGAACCCAAAATCTATCCACTTTTTTAAGTAAAGTTAAATTTAAAGAAAAAGTTTTCAATATAATAAAAATAGTTGTTGCTGATTATGGTCAAGAATATATATACACATGTTCATAAGGCTTAACAAGTGATTGATTTGCAAACCATGTTTCCTTCAGTATCTGGAAAATATAAAAATTAATTCTCACTACATTTGCTTTTATCCACGTAGATATAATTACTTTACTATCACTATCACCCCGTTGTTCATTGATTTGCTCGAGCGGGCACCAGTAACATGTCCATTCATCCCTGTCATGTGTTAGTGTAGTCTAATGGCATATTGTAGGGTATTTCAGGATTAGGGGAATGAGGACCATAATTGTTACTGTTTTTGGCATATCGAGTACTCCACAGGTAGTTTGCCAGGCTGTGCCATGTGAGCGGGATACCCTTGGTAGCTTGCTGGGCTCTCCGAGAGGGATGGAGGCTTTTGGGGCAGCCTCTAATTACCTTTACAGGTGTTCCCAGTCAGGCATGTATATGGGCAGGATACTCTCGGTGGCCTGCTGGGTTCTCTGAGAGTAAGAACTAGAAAACAAGAGGTCGCATGGCTGCAAATCTTATATTAAAATAATTACTTAAGCATTATAGATTTTTCCACCCTCATTTTAATTTCTTTATTCTTTCCTACTTAGATATTTGAAATTATTTTTAAAAATTAAATGCATAGCATTAAAATAGAGTAGCTCTTTTTTTGTAGATTTTTTGTAGAATTCTATTTCCACTTTAAAGAAGAGTGAAGTATTCATACTTCAGTCAACATATTCTACTGTAAGCACAGAGAATGAACTAGACAATAAAAGAAAAAATATACATGTTTTATATTGAGAGAGACTATATCTTAGGCTGAATGAACTCTTGGTCTGTTTGTAAGCAGTTAGAGGCAGTTTGAATATTTATTCCTATGACTCAAAAGATAAACTTTTGTCCCACAGGAAATAAGACTAGAGCTCAATACACTGTTGCAAATCAGGTGTTGGAATAGAGCTAAAACACTGCCTAGGGACTCAGCATTGATAAAATTGAAGTTCTAGAGATGTAGGTATACACAACACAGTGACCAGAAATGAAATAAATCTTCTTACTCTCTCAGGATTTGATTTGTCAATTTACTCTTTTTGATATCGCTGTTCTTGTTCTATCTGCAAGAATTTTTGGATGCCAGTGGAAATTCAGGAGGGGAATTAAAGTGTGAATAGTCAGACTAAAGCAAATAAAACAAATCTGCTTACTGGTTGTAGAATAAAGAGGAAGAAAATGAAATAGAATTAAAATGAATACAGAGCGAAAAACTTTTTTTAAAAAAGGTTTTGGATGTCAGTTTTAACAAGGACTGTTAATGAAACAGATTTGTTCTGATAACTATTGTTTAGACAATGGATTCTAAAACACAAAAAGATTTTAATTTGGACCACCAAAGGATAAATAATGGGGTAACATATGTAGAAAGTGCATTGTTTTTATTTTCTTTGAATGCACAAAAAAAACCAAAGACTTGGTGGATTAGAACAATGCACAAGTATCCCCTCACAGTTTCTGTCTGACAAAAATTCAGAGAAAATCCAGCTGAATTCTTGATTCAGAGTTTAAGAACACTACAATTGGGCCCATGTGAGCTCTTGTGATATTCGAAATGAGCTATGGAAAGTGCCTGACCCTAGCAGGTAGGTTTGAATGGTGGTGGGAAAATTCGAGTAAAATTAATGCTGGGGAAATTGTCTGACATAGAGACAGGGTGAGGACTGCGATGTGTATGTATGTGACGGGGAATGTGATACTCGGGACATTGGTGGTAGAAAAGGTGCACTGGTCACTGGTGGAGAGATGGGTGTTTCATCATTGTATGGCTGAATCTCAAACATGAAAGCTTTGTAACTCTTTCTTACAGAGATACAATAAAATAAAAAAAGTAATGTGGAATTCATGCCCAATTCAATCAGCTTAATCAATGGCTGAACAAATAGCAGTATTTCTACATTATTAAAAAAAAAAGGATATTAGGCTGGGTGGTCTGATGGTTTGACTAGAAAAATAAAACCTTGTTACAAATTTATTCAGATTGGAATATCCAATTTCATAAGATTATACACTGGTTACATATATTTCCTTGCCTACAGTCTTACCAGTGTCTAGTGATCCTCTACAGGAGCTCGCCATGTGCTCTTTCCCTAGGCAGTTACAGCACAGATACATGTCTCTGCAAGTCTAACAGGAAATTCTCAATTCAAATCTCTTCCTCCAGGGATGGCCCCTGTATTTGATCAGGCCTAGTTAAGTCATTTCCTTTTATATGATCTTAAATCAACGGATTTAATTACCATTTATTAAATCCATTACATTTGCTATGTAATGTAATTTATCACAGGAGTGAAATTTCCCCATATTCAAAATTCCATTAAGACTAAGGGATTATTATATAGGAGTGTGCTTCAGAGAATGATGTTTGGAGGACCACTGTCAAATTCTGACTACTAAACTTTCTGAACAGGAAGTTCAATAAATTCAATTTGACCAAAACATATTATAAATAATTTGAAACTTGATTTGAAATGATTTCTTACACTAAAGTTGTGGAAAATCTTTAAAGAAAACATGGCCTTAACTCATTTTGTTAACTGAAGCTATAAACAGAAATGAAAAAAATCAGTGACTTAGAGAAGGTATAAAATATTTGATGTGTAATATTACCTCAAATGTTTTAAACACATTAACAATAATATCAAAGTATAAATAAATCCTTAGAAAAGTCTAATAAATAATTTCCATAATTATAATTTAGATTCATTTCCTAGGGTTGCCATGACAAATTACCTGAAATCTGATGACTCTAACAGAAATGTACTGTTTTCTGGTTCTGGAATTTCAAAGACCCAAACAGAAACATCAGTGTGGTCAGGCTTCTCCTCAAATCTCTAAGTTCCTCCCCTCTTGTGAAATTCTGTTGGAATTTTCTAAATGTTTTGGTTGTAGAAACATCATTTTGATAATTTGCCAATCTTTTGAAGAGTTTGTTCTTCCCTTTATACACATCTGATTTTGTCCATATTTTCTTTCTTTCTTTTTTAAAAATTTTTTATTAGTGAATCACTGTGAGGTACAGTTACAGACTTACAAACTTTCATGCTTGCTTTTCAGTCATACAATGGTTGGGTACCCATCCCTCCACCAGTGCCCATTTACCACCACCAATGATGCCAGTATTTCTACCACCAACCTCACCCCATTCCCCCCACCCCACCCTGCCTCTGTGGCAAGGCATTTTCTTTTGTTTTCTCTCTCCTTTTGGATGTTGTGGTTTGCAATAGAGGTATTGAGAGGCCATCGTGTTAGGTCTATATAGTCTACTTTTGGCACACATCTCCCATCCAGAGCGGGTCCTCCAAAAACCCTTTACTTTATGTTCCCGTCTCTATCTGAGCTGCTTTTCCCCCCAGCATGTGAGGACAGCTTCCAAGCTGTGGAGCAAACCTTCTGGTATTTATCTCTACTATTCTTGGGTGTTAGTCTCCCATTCTGTTACATTATTGTCCACAGATGATTGCAATATTTCTATGTCTGTTCCTCTCTTTCTGACTCTTTTCACTTAACATGATACTTTGCATATTGACCCATTTATATGAGAATTTTATGATTTCATCTTTTCTAACAGCTGCATAGTATTCCACTGTGTAAATATACCAATGTTTCTTTAACCAGTCACCTGTTCTTCTGTGTCAAAATTTTCTTTTTTTTTTAAGAGCGCTACTATTTTATTTTATTTTATTTATTTTGTAATTTTAATCACTGTGAGAAAGTTATGAGCTTTCATGTTTGGGTTACAATCACACAATGATCAAACGCCCATCCTTCCACCAGTGCACATTCCCCACCACCAATCTCCTCAGTATACCCCCTTCCCCCCTCCTCCCCGCCTCTATGGCAGACAATATTCCCCATACTCTTCTCTCTACTTTTGGGCATTATGGTTTTCAGTACAGAAACTGAGAGGTCATCATGTTTGGTCCATTATCTATTTTCAGCATACATCTCCCATCCCAACTGACTCATCTAGTCATAATTTTCTTAGTGATCCCTTCTCTATTCTATCTGTGTTTTCCCCTCAATTCATGAGGCAGGCTTCTAGCTGTGAGGCAATCCTCCTGGTCCATGTATCTACTATCCTTGGGTGTCAGCCTCATGCTATGCTATTCTATACTCCACAAATGAGTGCAGTTTTTCTATCTTTGTCCCTCACTTTCTGACTCATTTCACTTAGCATGATACTCTCCCTGTGTATCCATTTATAAGCAAATTTCATGACTTCACCTCTCTGAACAGCTGCATAGCATTCCATTGTGTGCATGCACCAAAATTTCTTTAGCCAGTTATCTGTTGTAGGGCACTTGGGTTGTTTCCAGATTTTGGGTATTGTGAACAGTGCTGCAATGAACATATAGGTCCAGATGTCATTTGTATTGTGCTTTTTTGCATCCTCGGGATATATTCCCAGAAGTGGTGTTGCGGGGTCATATGGAAACGCAATTTCTAGTTTTTGAAGACTGTTCATATAGTTTTCCAGAAAGGCTGGACCAGTTAGCATTCCCACCAACAGTGAAAGAGCATCCCTTTTCCCCCATATCCACACCAACATTGGTTGCTTTTGTTTTGGGGAGTGTGTGCCAGTCTCTGTGGTGTGAAATGATTTCTCATTGTTGTTTTGATTGCATCTCCTTGATGGCTAGCAATGTGGAGCATTTTTTCATGTACATTTTGGCCAGTTTATTTCTTTTTTGAGGAAACTTCTGTTCATTTCTTCTCCCCATTTTTGATGGGGTTGGAGGTTTTTTTCTTGTAGAATTCTACTAGTGTCTTATATATCCTGGATACTAATCCCTTATCAGATTGGTATTGAGTAAATATTCTTTCTGTGGGCTCTTTCTGTATTTTGGTCACTGTTTCTTTTGAAGTGCAGAAGCTTCTTAGTTTGATGTAGTCCCATTTTGTTTATGCTTGCTACCACTTGCATGGTCAGTGCTGTTTCATCCTTAAAGATAAAAAGTTGTTAGCTTCAATGTCATGGAGTGTTCTGCCATTTTCCTCTATGTAACTTATGAATTCATGTCTGATATTGAGGTCTTTAATTCACTTTGATCGAACTTTTGTGCCTGGCATTAGACAGAGGTCAGAGTTCATTTTTTTTGCAAGTAGCTATCCAGTGTTCCCAGCACTACTTGTTGAAGAGGCTTTCCTTGTTCCACTTCATATTTTTTTGCCCCTATGTCAAAAATTAAGTGGCCATATATTTGGGGGTCTGTGACAGAATATTCAACTCTGTTCCATTGGTCTGCAGGTCTGTTTCTAGCACAATACCATGCTGTTTTAATTATTACTGCGTTGTAGTAGAGTTTGAAGATGGGGAAGGTGATGCTACCCATCTTCTTTTTCCCAAGGATTGCTTTAGCTATTTGTAGGGGTTTATTGTTACATATGAATTTCAGGAGTGTTTTGTCTATTTCTTTGAAAAATGTCATGGGTATCCTGATTGGGACCACATTAAGCTTGTATAGTGCTTTGGTGAGTATTGCCATTTTGATAGTGTTAATCGTCCCTATCAATAAGCAGGGGATGTGTCTCCAGTTTCTGGTGTCCTCTTTTATTTCTTGAAGAGGTGTTTTGTAATTTTCCTTAAACACATTCTTCACCTTTTTGTTTAGGCCGATGCTAAGCTAATTGATTTTCTGAGGTATATTGTGAATGGAATTTTTTTTAATGACTGTTTCTTCTCTTTTGTTATTTGTAATTAAAAAAGCCATGGACTTTTGGGTGTTGATTTTGTAGCCTGCCACTTTACTATATTGACCTATTCTTTCTAGGAGTTTTTCTGTAGAGTCCTTAGGGTATTCTCCGTATCATATCTGCAAATAGTGATAGCTTGACCTATTTCTTTCATAATTTTATGCCCTTGATATTTTTTTCTTGCCTAACTGCTATGGCCAGGACTTCCAGTACTATATTGAATAGGAGTGGCGAAAGTGGGCAACCTCGTCTTGTGCCCGATCGTAGAGGGAAGGCTTTTAGTTTTTCACCATTGAGAATGATACTTGCCATGGGCTTGTGGTAGATGGCTTTGACTATATCGAGGGAAGTTCCTTCGAGGAGCATTTTGCTGAGAGTTTTCATCATAAACGAGTGCTGGATCTTCTCAAATGCTTTATCTGTATCTATTAATATGATAATATGGATTTTATCTTTTCTTTTATTGATAGATGAATTATGTTGATTGACTTGTGAATGTTAAACCATCATTGCGTCCCTGGGATGAATCCTACCTGGTCATGGTCATTTTTTTGTTGAGTCATTGGATTCTATTTGCTAATATTTTGTTGTGGATCTTTGCATCTGTGTTCATCAGGGATATTGGCCTGTAAGTCTCTTTCTTTTTGGTATCTCTGTCTGATTTTGGTATCAGGGTGATAAATGCTTCAAAGAAACTATTCAGAGCTGTTTTTGATACTTCAATTTTGTGGAAAAGCTAAACGACTACTGAAAGATTTGCAAGAATTCTCTAGTGAATCCATCTGGGCTGGAACTTTTGTGCTTGGGGAGACATTTTATTACCGTTTCAATATCCTTGATGGTGGTAGGTGTGTTCAGGTATTCCAGTTCTTCTTGGTCCAAGCCTTGGGAGGCTATAGGAATCTAGGAATTTATCCATTTCCTTGAGGTTTTCATGTTTCGTGGCATAAAGCTTTTTAAAGTATTCCCTGAGGATCCTTTGAATTTCTGTAGTTTCTGTTGTAATGACCCTCTTTTCATTCTGATTCAATTTATTAGGGTTTTCTCTCTCCCTTTCTTTGAGAGTTTTGCCAGAGGTTTATTGATCTTGTTTATTTTCTCAAAGAACCAGCTCTTGCTTTCATTGATCTTTTGGATTGTTTTTTTTTTTAATTTGGTTTCCATCTCATTTATTTCTTCTCTGAGTTTTATTATTTCCTTCCTCCTGCCTGGGTTGATCTCCTTTTGTTGGTCCTTCTCCAAGTTCTTGAGCTGTGAGGTTAGATTATTTATGTGGGCTCGCTCTTCCTTTCTGAGGAATGCTTGTAGAGCTATAAATGTTCCTCTTAACACAGCTTTTGCCATGTCCCATAAGTTTTGGTAACTAGTGTTCTTATTTTCCTTCGTTTCCAGGAATATTTTGATTGCCTCTTTTATTTCCTTTCTAAGTCACTCATTATTCAATAGTGAGCTGCTTAATTTCCAGGTGTTTGATTTGATTTTCTGTTTGTGTGTGTGATTTATTTCTATTTTCAGTGCATCATGGTCTGAGAAGATCATTGATACAATCTCTATCTTTTTAATTTTATGGAGATATATTTTGTGACTCATCATGTGATATATCTTGGAGAATATCTCATGCACACTTGAGAAGAATATGAATTCAGCTTTTTGAGGATGGAGTGTCTTGTATATTTCTACTAAGCCCCTTTCTTCCATTTCTTCTCTCAGATAAAGTATATCCTTGCTAAGCTTGAATCTGGTTGATCTATTGAGAGGTGATAATGTTGAAATCTCCCATTAGTATTGTCTTGCTATCAATGTCTTCCTTCAAGTCTGTGAGTATTTGTTTTAAATGCTTTGCTGGTCCCTCATTAGGTGCATATATATTTAGGAGTGTAAGTTCTTCCTGCTGTACAGTTCCCTTGATCAATAAGAAATGACCTTCACTTTCTCTTGTGACCTCCTTCAGTCTGAAATAAATGTGTTCTGATACCAGAATGTCCACCCCAGCTTTTTTTTTATTAGGGTTGTTTACCTGTAGAATTGTTTTCCAGCCTTAAACTCTGAGTCTGTGGTTACTCTGAATGTTCAGATGTGTTTTGCAGGCAGAAGAATGTTGGGTTCAATGTTCTGATCCATGCTGCCACTTTGTCTTTTAATTGGTGTGTTTAGCCTATTGGTTTTGAGAGAGATTATTGTTATGGGGTTTTGCCCCAACTTTCTGCCAAAGTTTGGTATATTTTAGCGGCTTATCTTGTCTTAAAGTAGCCCGCTTAGTTGTCGTTGTAGTCATGGTTTTGAGTCTATGAGGTACTGGAGCCTTTTGTCTGTGAAACTGTGTGTTGTTCCTTCTGACATGAGTGAAAGTCTAGCTGGGTAAAGTTTTTTTGGTGAGATATTTATTTTGTTGAGTTTTTTCACTATATTTCACCACTGTTTTCGGGCCCTGAGAGTTTCATCAGACAAGTCAGCTTTGACTCTTAAGGATGCTCCTTTATAGGCAATTTCTTTCTTTGATCTTGCTGATTTCAGAATTTTGTCTCTGTCTAAGGTTTTTATCCTTTTGATCAGGACATTGTCTTGGGGTATTTTTATTTGGGTTTCTTCTAGCTGGTACCCTTTGGGCCTCCTGAATGTGGTCGCATTCTTCAGCTCTGGGAATGTTGTACCAATGATGTCTTTGACAGTTTCTTCTTCATCAGGATTTTCTTCTTGTCCTTCTAGGACTTTGATAATTCTTATGTTATTCCTCTTGCCTTCATCCCTATCTTCTCTTGATATCTGTTCTCTGTGAGTCTCTTTTCCATTTTCTGCTCTTTTCTAGAGAGTCTCTGCAGTTGATCTTTGAGCTCACTGATTCTACCCTCAGAAGCTGTTACTCTGCTGCTGAGGCCTTCCATAGAGTTTTTCAATCCACTTACCAGGTTTTTCATATCTGTCATTTCTGTTTGTAGTTTTGTTTGAATTTTCCCCATTTCTACTTTAAAAATTCTCTTGTATTCTATTGGTGGTGCATTCCATTGCATCTTTTAGCTCCCTATGCATCCTCAATAACTCCTTTCTAAATTCCTTGTCAGAGTGGTTGTCTAGCATTTCATTACTGTTGGGGTGTTCTGGGCTAATCTCTTCACTAAGTAAGCTTGGTGGGCTTCTGTGTTGCTTTAAAATTGTGACCTGTGTGGTTTACACCTAACTGTTACTATTGTGTTTTTGGACCTGCTCGAGCAAATCAATGAACAATGGGAGGACAGTGACAGTGACAGATTAATTGAGATATGGGTAATGAGTTATTGGCTTAATGTGTTTCTGTTAATTAAGATGCCCTAGTGAAGATTCCACCTAAGAGCCTAATTTATGGTTCTTATGAGGTATTGAGGGGGAGAATAAATCGCAGCTGTGGCCCCTTAAAGGTCCCCTGCACCGGGGGATACCTGGATTGGTTGAGAGGAGGACAAAGGGCAGTTCCTGCAGACATCTGTGTTCCTGTTTCCCATCCCTCGCAGCTCTATGTTAGAAAATGGCTTAGCGTATGTCTTCTCAGTCCCGTGACCACTACCTGGTCTTCTAACATAGACCGTTTTAAGTGCATCCCTCTTGCCTCCTATGTTCCACCTCAAAAGATATTTTCACTTTATTTTTCTTTCTTGAGAAACACCAATATTAATATTCCTGATCACATTTCTCATAAACTTCAGCAGAAAATGATTCATTGTCCTTAGATATATTTCTATGACATTCATGCCTATGGAGGTCAAAGACTTTTCACATCAATGCTAATAATTTATCACAGAGAGCTAGATTTTACTTTTAATTTTTCCTCAGGTAGTTTTTTTAATTAATAATATAAATTAAAATATTCTCTCTTCGATTAAATTACATACTTCATGAAAGTTAAGACAGATTTCCTTTTATGCATTACATAGTATTTACAAATTAGTATATACAAATATTTCTTGAATGGATGATGAATAATTTTCCTTCATGACACTGGGTGTTTGGAGCCTAGTTACGTGGGTCATGTCTTTCAAGTTCACTTGTTTGATGAATTCAAATCAACTGATTAGGAACCTTAATCACATTTGTAATTAAGCATACAACTATGTAGAAGAGAGTTGCTTTTCATTCTAGTCATTTGGGATGCAAGTAGTATATTAGAACTTTAACAACTCTGGACTGTTTAAAACAGAGCTGAACATAAGCATGACAGTTATACTCTGGATGACAGAGTTTGCACTGTTTAATAAAAGTAAACTCAGAGGGCAAAAGTGATAGTGCAGTGGGTAGAGCTTTTGCCTTGTATGTTGTTGACCTGGGTTTATTACCCCACACAGCATATGGTCCCTTGAGCCCCTCCAGGAGTGAGCCTTGAGCACACAGCCAGGAATAAGCTTTCAGCACAGCTGGATAAGGGCCCAAAGAAAAAACGACAACAAAAATAAGTAAAAAAGAGCAAATCCTTGGGCCTGGAACCATGATTTAGTGGGTAAGAAGTTTGTGTTGCATTTGGACAGCACCATTTCAACCCTTGGGATAGTTGTCCATACATCTACGAGACCAGGGAACATGAAGACTATCACGCAATCTAGGGATGATGGCTCAAAGATATGGATGTCATCAGATACCATCCATGCGACTCACAGACTGATGGTCATATGACAAAGTTCATTAGGAAAGACAATGGTTAGATAAGGACAGAGGGAGAATGCCTTGGACATTAGAGCAAGTGGCAGAGGGAGGCAGGGTATTGTTATGACTAGGAAGAAGCTGCTGGACACTGTCCTTTACACTTTGAGGCAGAGGCAAGGTTGAAGTATTGCTGACACAGCAATACGGTGTTACGTCTTGCAAAAAAAAATTTTTTTTGTTTCTTGCAAAATATTTCTGTCTTACAGAAAAATTGTCTATTTCCCATGTCTCAAGCCATCTGCTTTCGGCAAATCAAGGCCAGCTAATCTGTGTTATTCTTAGAAATGTTAGATTCCCCTGGCAACAGCAGGATCCCAGAGAAGTTGGGACCAGGGGGCTCCCTGCAGCCCAGCGACCTCTAGTGGTCAGTCTCTCCATCACTGCCTGAGCAACACCAGTCCTGCCCACCTCATGAGGAAAAATGGAAATACAAGAATTAAAAGCAGAAACCTCTTATTCTTTCTTAATAAGCAACAGATCAAACAAGAGAACTAGATATGAAAATCTTGCAGTCTTCAAGTTTTCTGGTTTTTTGATTCCAAGCTTTTTTTTGCTCTCTGTTTTGTGTTCAGTGGAATTCATGTTAATTCATGTAATGAAATCCCAGTTGAGAATTATCTTATCTTAGTACCAAAACAAGTCTTGAATTAGAAGTTCATAGTCCAATTTTTAAATGTAAAAATGATCATGTAAAACAAGATAAAAGGATAAGTGTGTGCAAATTATTTCTGCTAAAATAATATTTAAAAACTTATGCTGTAGATTTGGTGAATAAATATGTCTAACAGTAATTTTTCCAACAAGAATATTTAAAAAGGATTTACAGAAGAATAGATGCTTAATTTTTTTGTTATTACATGGAAAAATACATTTTTCAATAAGATCATTTTAATATGCCATAACTATTCCACAAATTTATTTAAAATTCTCTGAGATGCCTTTGACATTTTTTTAAAACTGTATTTTCTGTAAAATATTAGTTTGATTTTGGTGCTAATGATATTCAACTGTTTATCTCTCTCCAAATGTACCCAAAGAACGCTTCTACCCTCTTTCCCACTGAGCACAAAATAGCTAACATAGTCATTAGAGTTTCTAATTTAAATCCATTAAGAAAAAGAAGATAATATTGAAGATGTTACCAACTTGCAAAATAACCTAATTTATATGCATTTTCTACTCTATTTCTCAACTGTAGCTTTGTTGGCAGAGGAGAAAAATCAATTTAAACTGTTCTCTCAAAATACCATGAGACCATTTAAAGTTGGAAAACACCAGTGATTCAAGGATTTGATAGAATGAAAATAAAATACTGGCAGTTTTTTACAACATTAATACATAAATTATGCACATCTTTACACATGTGCAGCAGGAATGCTCCCCTGTGCTCACTTAAATCACCAAAGTTATTTGTCTCATAAACTTCCATTTGTACTGTATTTATTTGTTATATGTTGAAACCACTGACTTTGTTTCTTGAAATGTGTGTTTTTGTCAAAAATATATCTTAAAATATTTTAAGCTATCAGGAATTACTACTATTTCAAAAGGTTTTCACTTTTTTACTCATGTGAATAAGAAGTGGTGAAAACTGTATGGAAAATAGGCTATATGTTCTAATATTATGAATTATGGGAAGCAATTATTTTATTCAAAAAATAAAATGTGAACTATGGCAGGCATTGATTTATCTATACCATTATCTTATACCAGGGCCATGGTCCCTAACCTTAAAGTGATAAGATTTTAAGATTTGTGGAATCAACAAGTTTGAAATCTTATTGCAAACTGATGATAAATTTTGACTTTACCTTAGAGCTGAACAACCTTTAAAGAAAGATCTTATGTTCACCAGTCTCATCATTTTACAGGAAAATAATATTTGCCTTTAGGCTGGATTATTTAAAAATTGTCTGTACATAGAAGAATATGATTGATATTTTATTTTATTATTTATTTTACTGCCCCAATTTTGGATAAGCATAGAATTCTTTATACTATCCAGACAATGATGTGCTACCATATTTACATGAGTTTTCAATGAGTTACAGGCAGTTTTCTTTTGGAATTTAGCTCAATCTATGAAGAGACAGAGAGAGAGAGAGAGTGAGAGAAAGCAAGAGAGAGAATATTCTAAAGTATAATCAAACACAAGACATGGAGCAATATGCCATGACATTTAGAAGTATTTAGCTATATTTTTACATCTAACAAAGTATAATGCACCTGTAAAATAAAATTCCATCTACACTAGCTTAATCTTTGAAATCATATAAAATATAAAACTAAAATAATGCTTATATTTATTGATAGAAATAAACATACTTGTGAAATAAAAGCCATGTTTTAGGTTATATAATCTAACTTAATCAGGAAAAACTATATGGCATTTTGTTTTAGGCTGAAAAATGTAATTAAGATTTTCTGAGATAGTAGAGGGAGCTAGAAGTTCCCCAGAAGTCAATGACAGGGGATGAAATGATGAGGGTTCTATATGTTTCATTCAGTATGTTTGTTTTAGGCTGAAAAATGTAATTAAGATTTTCTGAGATAGTAGAGGGAGCTAGAAGTTCCCCAGAAGTCAATGACAGGGGATGAAATGATGAGGGTTCTATATGTTTCATTCAGTATGTTCTTACACAAAATTGACATATTTTAAAATTTTATTTTAAATATTTAAAATTTACTGTTACCTATCCAAAGTCTACAAGTTATACATTTCCAAATGTCATATTTTTAGGAGTATATCTGAATATCTTGTTTCTGTCTTAGTAATAAGAGGTGGCATAATGTGTCAGGAGTATAAGTACCTTTCCAACACTATCTTATGTACTCTTACTACCTTAAATTTGAAGTGTTCCAAACACAAAATGTTTTGTCTATGAGATTGCAGAAGGCCTTCTGATATTTAACATTTCCCTCCTATTTTCCATTTCACTGGGTGGATAGAACTTGTCAATAAAGACTGAACCCTAGAAAACTTCAACTGAGAGCCAGTCATCTCTCCCCTAAGTACCATTCTGAAAAATACACTCCTGATGATAATTATGTATGTTTATTTTGTGCTCCTCAGCTACACATACTTACCCCTTCCACCTCATAACTATGCATGGTTTCCCCCAGAAAGCTACTCAATATTTATAGGATGAATAAGTCAGTTTCCCAGTCCCTTCTTGGAACTTTGTTCTATAGCTACAAGATATGCTGGCTACACACACTTCCAAACTAAAAAGTTGCTATCTTTCCAGCAAAGTCCTTCTTTTCTATTTGATTGTTCTTGTGATTTTTGGAATACATATGTAAAAATCCACAACAGAAGAAAAATTATTTTTTTTCTGATGTTGAGTACAATCATAATACATTCTCTGGCACATATACTATATTCCATTTTTAAAAATTAAAATATATAGTGACAGTTAATGTAACTCTTCTGTGTTTCTTTCTTTTAAAAACATATATGTATTAAACACTAAAATGTACATATATAACACTATACATATGTGTTCATTCACCTGCTGGTCTTTCCCCAATCAACATAAGGGTTTAAGGCCTGTATTTCTAACTTGAATTAGTTCACATTCATAGAATCCCATTTTATTTTTGCATTCCCCAAGCTGTTTCTACTGGTTTTTGCTTCTCACAAGTCATAACAACAGTTTTGTTTTTCTTTGAAATAAGTTTATTATGTAGAAGAGATCAGAACTAAATGATTTTACATGCAAAAAAATAGCATAGCATATGGGAAGGACTTCAAGCTGTGATGACAATATAACCTTATTTTAAATCCAGGATCTTTTGCTTTAAAAATTGTGCAGCTTTGCATAAATTACATATTCTTTCCAAGTCTTAATTTCCCATTCTATAAAATCAAGATGATTGATGCTGTCAGTTTATTCTTGATAAGTTCTTCAGAAGAGTTCTACTTCATACTGTGAAGTGAAATTGGATGCAAGCAGAATAGATATATGCTGAGTATACACAATTTTTAAAAAAATTATTCTTGTATTTTTATTTTTATTGTAAATTGACAGATTTTGTAGAAAATGTTTTAAGAGTTATTATATGGGAAATCATAAAATGAAATGCGTAGATCTTATGTTCATTGTTTAAAGAACTTTGGCAAATGAATACACTCATAGTAGTACCATAATATGAAGACTCTATAACCTCACAAAATACCTGGAACTCTTCGCAGATAACCCTAATTTCAATTTCCTGAGACAATTAATTTTTGAATTTATCATTTAATTTCACTTGAATTTTTTGTAAGTTGAATAACGTTGTTTGTCTAATCATTTGTGTCTGCTCTCTTTACTTCATCATAATCATTTTGAGAATTATTTACAATACTCCTGATAGTATTACATAACATAGATATATAAATTGTTTATTTGTATCTTGTTTTGAGAATTCTATGGATTCCTTACAATAAATGGAGATATCACAAGGTGCCAAAGCAATGGTGTAGAGAATAGAAAATTTGTTTTCTACATGGGTTTGATCCCCCAGCATCCCATATGGCCCCGTGAGTGCTGCCTAGTGTGATCCTTGAGTGCAGAACCAGGAGTAAGTCCTGAGCACAGCGGGGTGTGGACACAAAACAAAACAAAACATTCAGATGTTCTGAATATCCACTCATTAATAGCTTTTTGTTCATATTCCCATGTAATTTATTTAAAATACACAGATGTAATTCATTAGATTAGAGAGGAGATGAGTATCAGTATGAAGTTAATTTTCTAAAAATTGTTTTATTATAGTAGTTTCCCCGTCGTAATGATGAGGAGTGCAGTGGCTCTGTATTCACATCAAGCTTTGGTGTTAGCCATCTTTAAAGCATTTGCTGGCTGCAAGGATATTTACTGGTAACTGATTTTAACTTTATGTTTCCCTGAGAAAGTATTGAACATTTATGGTTTACTTCCTTTATAAAATATCTGCTTAAGAAATTTCTTTATTTTTTAATGGTTCAGTTTTCCTTTCTATTATTAACTTATAAAATTTGTTTCTAATCTAAATATGAATTGCAATTATTTTTTTCAGTCTATGATTTATCAATTTATTTTCTTTATAATGTCTTTTTTGAACAGAATTTTTGTTGTTGTTGCTTTGTTTCTGGGAGATGCTCAGGGGTCACTCTTGGCTCTGCACTTAGGTATCACTTAGGTATCACTCTTGGTAGCACTCTGAGAATCATATCCGGTTCAGTTTGAGGAATTACACCTGGATGGGCTGCATACAAGGCAAGTGCCTTAACTACTTACTTGCTTTCTTCGCAAACATATTTTTTTCAGACTGAAGTAAATTTATTATATTTTATGATACTTTAATCTTTTCTATATGCTCACACATTTAATCATTTTATATTGATTAAAAATAAAATAGATAAATGGTAGCACTCTTGCACTGTCCTCCCATTGTTCATCTATTTGCTTAAGGGGTTACCAGTAACGTCTCCATTGTGAGACTTGTTGTTACTGTTTTTGGCATATGGAAAACACCACAGGGAGCTTGCCAGGCTCTGCCTTGCGGTAGGATGCTCTGGATAGCTTGCCGGGCTCTCTGAGAGGATCAGAGGAATTGAACTTGGGTCAGCTGTGTGCAAGGCAAATGCCCTACCGGCTGTGCTATCGCTCCAGCCCATAGATAAATGGTAAGGAAAATTATTCTGACAGTCAATGTACATATCTGTGCTTTGTTTCTTTGTTTTGGGGCCATACCTGCTGGTGCTCCTGACTCTATAGTCAGAAATCACTCCTGGTAAGCCTGGGGACCATACAGCATGCCAGGGATAAAACTCAGGTTGTGCTCCTGCAAGGCAAGCACTTTACCCACTGTTGTATCTTTTCAGTCCAGGAAATATATTTTTTTGGGATGAAAACATTTTCATAAGAAAATTGAAAAAAGCTATGCTTATTAAATTACCAATGCATTAATAGGACAAGGTGAATCCATTTACTATGATTCAAGTAACATTACAGATGGTGTTATAAACCATAAAATGTAGCTTAAACAACCACCAAAAATAACTTTTTGAGACAATTATGGGGTAGGACAAAACATATTAGGGATATGCATGTAATAGTAAATAGAATGAGTGAAATACATTCTACTCTACTTAAACATGAAAAGAAGTGGTTTGAGAATGTAATAAAATAATTTTCAAGTTTCCAATACTGCAGTGGCAACTTTACTTATTTGATTAATTTATTCCTTCATCTTCAATTACATTAATCATTCAAGGAATATTTATAAAATATTTACTAAACTAGCTTCGACCTGCTCTAGGGACCAAGGAATGCTTATGAGACCAAATGAAGCCTCTGGGATAAACTAAAGAGGACACTGCTTTTCCTTAATTTTTTTTCATTTTGATTGGGGGGTACACCTGGCATTAATCAAGGTTTATTCCAGACTCTGTGCTCAGTATCACTCCAGGTGGTGGTTCAGATTAGGGTTGAGTATGTGCAAGTTTGCATCTGTATCTTAGTACTATCTATCAGGCTCCTTGTTCCTTATTGTTCGAGCATTACAGTTAAAGGAGAGTTAAGAAGAAAACAAAGAAGATAAACCAAGTAGTTATTATTGTTGCCAAATTACAAGGCAGCTATAAAGAAACCATTACAACTTGATAGTTTATAATTTTTTATTTAGATATTTATTTATATTTTTTTCTTTTTGAGGTCACACCTGATGATATTCAGGGCTTACTCTTAAAATCAACACTTATGAATTACTCCTGGCATTACTCAGGGACCATATGAAACGCTGGGAATCTAACCTGGGTTGGCTGTGTGCAAGGAAAATGCCCTATCTACTGTACTATTACCCTGGGCCCAATATAGTTTATAGTTTATTAACGAGAAAACATAAGGTAAATTGTTGATTACTTTTTATTAAGGCTAATAAAAATGAGGGATTTTGAGAAGGTGATTAATCAATGGAGCTGGTTAATTCATGAATTAACGAAAGTTAATTCAATTAACACACAAAGGAAAATACAATTTTATATGCTTTTCACTTTTTGCATAACATTCAAGCATCCTAATAGCTTTCTTGTCCGCTGGTTCCGTTATTTCTGAATTGATATTCTTTAAGACTTTGTTGTTGTGGATCTTGGGAACCACATCCTGTAGGGTTCAGGGAGTCACATGGTGCCAAGGATCAAGCTTCTCACATTTTGGTTCATGTGCTTTTGAATCACATCCCAGTTCTCCTTTATGTCTTTAGGAGATTAAGTACTTGGTTTTAGAAAGTTGTGCATAGTTCTGAAGAATATTTTTTGATATCGATAGATAAATGCAGTCTATTTTAAAGTAAGAGCTGTGATATGTGATATGTCATCCATACTTTTAAACTATTTTAAGGGTACAGATAATATATTCCTACAATATGTGACAGACCCACTGAAACATTTATCACATGTATTTCTGCATCTCTAGTATATAGAATCTATAGAAGATCATCATTTCTACTACTTAAACTAGGGGAAATAGTTCTTAAAATAAATATTATTTTAGAAGATTTTAGACAAAGAAATGTTCCCTTTCAGTTGAGTAAAAGTATTTCCTTGATGGACAATTTTTTAAAAAACTTTTATTAGTGAAACCCCATGAGGTACAGTTATAGACTTACAAATTTTTGTGCTTGGGAGTCAATTTTTTTTTTATTAAAGTAAATTTGTTGATCCTGGCATTGACCAGGCTTGCTATAAGAAGATCTCTGTTTAGTAAAAGTTACTGGAACATTTTATTTTTGCATTGACTATTGTAATAAAAATGGAGAGTATAAATGCTCCAGTGGTGCCCTTTCTCTCTCCCTGGATTTTAGTTGAGAAGGCTACCAGGAGTTGGTGTAGAAACACTGAATGAAATTCCAGTCAAATGTGCAGTGTGGTATTCATTCAAGGTCAGAGACAATGATCTAATTAAAAACATCACACACTATGTTCTTTGAAATCAGATTCTGAATGAGGCTAAAACAGACTTCAACACACTGGTGGCTGTACCTAATTTTTATTGTATTCACTGTGATCACTAGTGACTGGCAGTTTGTAAAAGGAAAAAAAAAGGAGGAAAAATTATTCACACCTGGGAGAAATTCACTTCAAAATTTACCTTTTGTATCAATTTAGAAAATGTATGCCTTGACTTAAAAATGGGAGCAAAGAACAAGAAACTAAGAATCAAGAAATAAGAAAATGTGGTTCAGGTTAAAAAGTCAACAGAACTATATTTGCACAACTCATATATTGAACTTAGCAATGAAAGTCTTAATATTACTGCTATGAGAACATTAGAGAAAATTGAGACAATGTTAACTACATGGCCTAAAAATGAATAACTTTACCAGAAATAATAGTTATTAAAAAGTCACATGTGCAAACTAAAACTGAAAGTTAACATCTGAGATTAAGTTTTAATAATGTCTGTTTAACTGCAAAATCAGAACAAAATATCAATTGCTTGGAAAAAGGTCAAGAGAAACTCATCAAAATTGAAACTAACACAAAAATTTAAAAATGCCAAGCAAAGTAAAACATAATGAAGCGTGAGACCTTTACAGGAATACTTAAAGGATTCTGATATACTTTAGAGTTTGAGAAAAAGATAGATAACTTATATATAAATAATTGTGTTTTAAGGATTTCTTGCTCCAAACTTATGAGAGGTCAAAACACATTTAAGAGTATCATTAATTTTTCAATATACTGTTTAGAATTAAATTTAGATAGAATTAGTTATTATGTACATGAGAATAAATTTTTGAAAATAAAATAGAATATGTACAAAATGTGAGAAGAGGTGAATTACTTCCAAAGGACCACAGACTAACTGCAGGAACTCTCATGGATTTATAGAATCCAGAAAACAATACAAAACCATTTGAAGGTACTAAGTGAATACACTGTTTCTTAGAACTGCATAATCATTCAAAAATATACTTGAGCAAATCAAGATGCAACGGTGTTTTTAGGAAAAGAAAAAGAAATAATTTTAATCAACAAATTAGCCATATTATCATAAATAAGAGAGAATATCTAAGCTAGAGACTAATGATCACAGGTAGAAATAGAAAACATTAATTCATCCAAAAAGTAAATGAAAATTATGCAGGTTTAAATAATACTAATGGTTATTAAGCAAGGCAGTAATAATATATGGTAGATCTATTTATTTTTTATGAAATTATAGATTTTTAAATAATAGTGAAACAATTAAATTTGTGATATGCTGTTCCCTAAGTTTTTAAATATGAACATATTCCATGACCATAGATGAGATATAGAACTGTTTTTCTTAAAAATTTCCTTATGCATTTTAGGGTTGTTATATATGAGACTTAAAATTTATTTCTACCACTCAGTGAATTGGGCGTTTGCCTTGCATGCAGCCAACATGGCCGACCCGAGTTTGATGCCTCGGCCCCTCTCAGAGAGCCCGGCAAGCTACTGAGAGTATCTCGCCCACACGGCAGAGCCTGGCAAGCTACCCGTGCTGTATTCGATATGCCAAACACCAATTTCTCCAATGGAGACATTACTGAGCCCGCTCGAGCAAATTGATGATCAACGGGAGGGCCTTTACTTTTACTTTACTTTATTCAGTGAATTGATTTCTTAAATAAAAGGAAACCACTAACAAATGATGCATGACTTATATACTGAAAAGTGAAAAGCAAGATAAGAGAAATTAAAAAGACTTAAATGGAAAAATTATCATAATTTTAAATTGGATGACTCAATATATTTTAGATATTACACTCCTCAAATTAAATTATGTATTAAAATGCACTGAAATAATAGTCCCAGTTTCTCTTTTCTTAGAATTTGCCATGCTGACTTAATTATTTATATTGGTAAATGAGAAGAAAAATGAATAGTTAAACAATTTTGACAACGAATTAAACAGTGGGAGTTCAATGCTGATTTTCATGATTTACTACAACACTGTTGCATTCAAAAGTGTGTTATATCAGAATAAATAAGCATGTATAGCTCAGTAAACTACAGAATAGAAGTCCACAAGTGTATTTATAATACTATTTATATATGGCTAATTGCTTTCCAAAAATGGCATTATGAATCTGTACCCACGGGGCAAGTGCATCAACAGCCTGATGGTACCTTCAGGCTTTCTGATACCCCCAAATTGCCACTCTGTCTCTAGCAACAACTTGGGAGTAAGTTTCCCAAGAAATTAAATGGCCAAAAGATAGGTATGTGGGAGACACGCCCACAAACCACCTCTGACTCAGCTATACAAGATCATTTATAAGCATTGCTTCAGAGACCCATAAATAAATCTTGAAAGAGATGAAAAGTCAGAGTTAATCACGAATCTGTGCAAAGCTGAACAGATGGAGTAAATCAGAGGAGGGAGTGTCAGTCTGGGGTCGTCCCAAGCACAACCCCAGGCAGATGCTTGTTCACAGGAGGCAAAATTGCTCACCCGCCCTGGCTGGACTCCACTATCTAAGGACATCTCTCACCTAAAGATAATCTACTGAAAATTTGAATATGCGGTTTTGTGATTGAAATCCCCAGGCTTTCTCAGAGTTGAGTTGGGCTACCTCCCCCACTTCCCTATGCTTAATGGAAGCACCAGCAGTCACCCGTTGAACCAACCCCAGCACCACCATGTAAACTCTTTTAATGGACTTGCTTCAGAGACCCAGAAATAAATCTCAAAAGAGATCAAAAGTTCCTCTCAGGATGGGAAATGCATGATGAGAGTAGATTATAGTCCGAACAAGATTGCTACTCAATGTCTCTTTTGCAAACCACAGCACTCAAAAGGAGAGAGATAACAAAAAGGAATGCCTGCCACAGTGGTAGGGTGGGATGGGGGGAAGAGGCATGGGAGGGATACTGGGACTGGTGGTGGTAGAGAATGGGCACTGGTGGAGGGATGGGTATTAGATCATTGTATAACTGAAACCCAAGCACAAAAATTTGTAAGTCTACAACTGTGCCTCATGGTGTTTCACAAATAAAAATTTAAGGAGAAAAAAAAAAGTCACTGTTAATCTCAGACCCTTGCAAGGCTGAACAGACCCAAGTAGATCAGAGGGGACTGATCAGTCACTCAAGCAGAGTTCACCACAGACACTTGCTTCCACAATCCAAAAGCATCAACATGCTCCCACCTGGACACCACTATCTCTGACGGACCTCACATTTTATGCTATTAATTCAGGTAGGCAGGTTTTGTGATCTAAATCCTCAGACTATCTCTGGGATGAGCTACCTGCCCCCACCTTCTTGTGCTTCCAGAAATCTCAGCAATCATGTCTATATCCCAAATCTGCCACCCAGTTAAAAAAGCTACTCCAGTCTTACCTCCCCCCCAAAATAGTGAATACCCTGAACAAACATGATGACCTCTTTGTAGTTGTACTGCAAACCAAGATGCACAAGGAAAGAGAGAAAGAAGAAAAGTGCCTGCCATAGAGGCAGGCTGCATTGAGGTGGGGGGACAGGGAAGGGGGTTGAAGTGGTGTGTTGAGAGTGGTTGGAATGCACACTGCTGGAGGGATGAGTGTTGTGTCATTGTATGACTGAAAAACCTATCATAAAAAGCTTTGTAGGGGCTGGAGCAATAGTACAGTGGGTAGGGTGTGTGGCTTGCACACGGCCAACCAGGGTTCAATCCCTGGCATCTCATATGGTACCCTAAGCACCGCCAGGAGTAATTCCTGAGTGCAGAGCCAGGAGTAACCCATGAGCATCGCTGGGTGTGACCCAAAAAGCAAAAAACAAACAAACAAAAAAGCTTTTTAAGATCTTGCTCACAGATTCAATAAAAATTAAAAAAAAATCCTATTAAGGCATTTCAAAAGTCTATTCCTCAAATGGTGCTAAAAAAAATTCTAAGTATCTTTTTAAAAAATAATTTCATCTTTTCTGTCCCATCATTTGTAAATTAAACTCATAAATAATTATAAAATTGAATGTAGAAAATAAAAGACTAAAATTTATAAAGATAAATTAAAATTGAAGTTTAAACAGATACATAACAAAATCTATTGAGGAAATAAATAATATTGAAATTAATTAAAAATAAAATAGTCTTTTCTTCAAAATATTTTATTAGTAAAATATAATGAAAATGACATATTTGGAAATAAGTAAAATGACACATACATGTACCAAAATCATATAAAATATATAATGCAGCAATGCAAATACACATATATTTATTGGTACATATGTAATATTGTATGTATCAATGTCTCATTATGGGAGAAAGGCATACACAGGCAATTCACAAACAATGGTTAAAGGATCTGGATATTACATCAGAAGTTATAAAATACATTGAGGAAAACAGAGGCAAATTGTTCCATGGAGTTGAATTTTGTAGTGCACTAGAGAATTCAACTTCAACTGCAAGAGAAGATAAAGCAAAAGCAATGAAAGTGGAATGCATCAAACAAAAAGCTCTTGCATAGTGCAAGAAACTATCATTAAAATGGAAAAAAATCTTACTGAAAGGGTAGAGATATTAGAACATAATAAATCTCGCTAAAAGCTAAGAGCAAATACATAATAAAATTTCACAAAACTGAGCTACAACAAAACAACCCATCAAAAAATATCCAGAAGAACTGAAATGACCCAGGAAGACAAGCAGATAGACTTAAACATCAAAAGCCATGTCTCTAATGAAGTAGAAGAGGACACCAGAAAATGGAAAAATATTCCATATTCATGGATTACAGGAATTACCAAAGAAAAATGACAGTCCTACCCAAAGTATTATATAGATTTAGCATAATCCATATCAAAACTTCAATGGCATTCTTCAAGGATTTAGAAAAAAAACTCTACAAAAATTGGCATTCTATTGGAACTGGCAGAGGAACCCAGGTGTGCAGGACCCAGGGCTGAAATCTCCAAGCCTGCTCGGTTCAGGTCTGGGCCTCCTCGACCCAGATACCCCATCTTCCAGTAGCTAGACAGTTACACCCTCCAACTGCTGTGTAATCCCATCAGCAGCCAGGATCCAGAGACTATAAAACCAAGCTCCCGGAAGCACGCAGCCACATTTGTGGCCACATGACCTCTTATTCTCTTGTTCCCACTCTCAGAGAACCCGGCAAGTTACTGAGAGTATTCTGCCCGCATATATACCTCACTGGGAACACCTGTAAAGGTGATTAGAGGCTGCCCCAAAAGCCTTCATCCCTCTCGGAGAGCCCAGCAAGCTACCAAGAGTGTTCTATTTATGGCAGAGCCTGGCAAGCTACCTGTGGTGTACTTGATAAGTCAAAACCAGTAACAATGATGGTCCTCATTCCCCTGACCCTGAAAGAGCCCCCAATATGCCATCGGGCTACACTAGCACGTGACAGGGATGAATGGAGACGTTACTGGCGCTCGCTTGAGCAAATCGATGGACAACGGGGTGATAGTGATAGTGATCATAAATCTCTCTAAATGGCAAAAGATGTTTTGGTTAAAAAGTTGTTATATATTATCTTTTCTGACTTAAATTCTATGACAGATCTACAGTAATAAAAAATAGACTCTTAGATCAATGAAGTAGAATTGAGGGCCCACAGATAAACCCTCAAATGTTTGGATAGTTGATTTATGACAAGGTTGCTAGGTGCAAGAAGAGGAACAATGAAAACAAGCCAAGTGCTCAATGACACATAAGATAATAGTATAGATATACATCTAGTAAGATTCTATTTATCTATAGATTTCATAGGGTAATAATATACATGCAACTGGAAAGAGAAACTAGTCAGGAGAAAGCCAAATAGCAAATGACCTTATTTATTAGAGGGATATAGAGATGCAAAGTAAGAAAATAGACAAAGCCAAGTGAAAACAAATCCTTGCACTCTGATGGCTGAACTGAGAGGGTGGGTGGAGGCCCTGAAGAGTGGGAGGAACTGTGGTGGGATAATAGTGATGCTTTATGGTGAATGTGGTATAGGACCACATTTTTAAAGTATATTCAGAAGAGAAATGAAATTGTAGCCCCTGAAACAGAGTCCTATAGAGAGAAGCCAACAAATTAAATTTTAGAATATTTATTGTCTTTAATAACATTACTATGTCAGTAAAAGCTACAGTGGAATTTTATTGTATAACCTTTGTAAGGGTCAGTATTAACATACTATTAGCATTAATTGTTGGAAATGTTATGGTACACCTGTTCTTTCACTCATCCCTAGTGTATTTGCATAAATATTTAGAATAAATAAGTCCATGATCAGATGGGCTGGACACGTAATGAGATTTGGAGACGACCGCTGGACTAGAGCCATTACCAACTGGATCCCATGGGACGTCAAAAGACCTCGTGGCCGACCACCTACGAGATGGTCAGACTTCTTTGTCAAGACCCTGAACAATTGGTCTGAGGCTCTTCGAATGAGCAGATGCCATTGGGCTACACTAGCACACGACAGGGATGGATGGAGACATTACTGGCACCCGCTCAAGCAAATCGATGAGTAACAGAATGTCAAATGATCAAGTGATCAAATAAGTCCATAAAGATAGCAAGTAGATGGATGACTAGAGGGTCAGAAGAGAGTGGTTATGGTAAAGGCTATATGATCTTTTCAACAGTGATAGAAATTTTATAAAATCAGGCAGTGGTTATTGTTGTACATCTATGAGAACCTACCAAGTGCCTATGTATTTAGCAATTAAAAAAGGGTGAGCTTTCTCTTTTGTGAATTTTATCTCAAAAACATTTTTAAGAATGAAACGTTATAATAATAATAATACAATGTTTCATCATCCAGAAATTAAAGAGAATGAACTTCATTTTCTCATCAAAAGACAAATTAACCTTTAAATTAAATTAATCAAGATTATGCACTGTTTTACTCCATACATAGATTCAATGAGAGACAAATGCATCAATGGTGTCAGAAGTCAGAATATTCAGGAGAGTTCATAGTCAGAATAATTTAGTTGCTCTGGAGGATGTTATATATGAAAAAAATAACATTTTAGTATATATTAGGAAAAGTTCTGTACCTTCACCTCTGTTCTTCCTATATGCATATTGTTAGGCTAACATGGATTTTATTAATGTATATGTACTCAGCACCTTTGAGGCATAATCAGCGCCAGATGTTTTAATTATAAGAAACTGAATTTAAAAAGAAGCCAGCATAATTTACTTTATTCTGAAATTTGTTAGGGTATCATATAAAACTTTTATTTTGTGGACCAGAGTGATGGTATAACAGGTAGGACACTTGCCTTGCATATGGCCCACCCAGGTTCGATCCCTGGCAACCAATATGGTTCCCTGACCACTGTCTGAAGTGATCCCTGAGCATTGAGCCAGGAGTAAGCTCTGAGCACCACTGGGTGGGGCTTGAAAACCATAACATAAATAGTTTCATTTTCTGGGAAACACAGATGTAGAAAAATTTCTTTACCTTTTCATTTTTACTTCTGTATGTGTCAATTATTGCTTAACTGTGAAGAGTACCACATTTTGCTCTTTCATTCTCCTCCCCTAGGTTAGACTATGCTTGAGAAAACCTAGCTTTGAGAAAAACTGAGATATTAAAGGAGGTCATTTTGTTGTTCTGTGAAAAATTTGCTTGAACTCTTTGTAACCTTTTGTAAAAAGAAAAAATTATAGTATTTGGAGCTATGTATAATCAACTATACTCAGAACATCATAAATAAAAAATATTTTATAAAGCCCAATTGGATGAAAAGGCAAGGAAATATGAGTCTGCAGTAATACATTAAAGTATACATCTAATCAGATCAGTGTTGGGTGGAAATTTTAAGAAGTAATTCAAATGCTAATGAATCCGGTCAAATCTATCAGCTGGGAAATGAGTGGACTTGTTTTTGCTGTTTGCTCTGCCAGCTTCCAATTTCTCTCAGCTGAGAGAATTATGAATTAATAAAAAGCTTTCCGAACTGAAAATAGAAGGATATGCAACTTAATGGTTAGAATGTGTTGCCAGGATTTTTGTAATATAGACAGTTTATTATGACTAGAACAATGCGCCAATGCATGGAACTTTAATGTTGAAATGTCAGCTTCCTGCTGAGCAAGTCAAGAACTAGGCCCACACCTGCTTAATCTGATAAAACTTATCATTTACATCCATTCTGGACTGTAGAATTTGGGGTGTTGATGTTATAATAACATTAAGCACTTCTTATTTTTCTAAGTGTCATGAAAAAAAATTGTAAATAAACAATTAAAAAATTCTCATTTTCTGCACTGCGGGGTAAAAGAAGAGTAAAATGTCCAGAAAGTACCATATGATTCATTGCATTTTTTTCTTGAACTGAAGGTTTTCAAAACAGCAATTGCTTCTCATAAAAAATGTCTTAATTTCTTTAGTCATCGCTTTTCATGGTTTCCCATGAGTAATAGATGCAGTTCAATTTATGGTGTCTAAGGATGACCAACTCTGGCTTGATATTAAAGTCAAGCTGCAAAGAATAAAATGTATCCCTTGACATCGTCTAGAAAATAATCTTAAAGATCTCAATTTAACCCATGAGAGACTAAACAATTTAACTTGTCCAAGGACTGAATTGTTATTATTGAAGGATTTGTAGTAAATCAAAATGGACTATATATCCTAACAACTACATAATTTTTGTTAACAATCACCTCTCATGTTATTCTATATTTTTTCACTACTTCTTATAAACTAATTTGAAGAAAATCATAAAAACTGTGTCAGAGAAAGTGGAAACAAACAGGTGATTCCAGTTATTGGGTCTTACTTTTCCAGTCCAAAGGTTAGACTTTGGTATCAGACCTAATGTGACAATCTAAATAATATGCACATGGATTCTTTAAAAGATATTTTGATTGATGAAAACCTATTTTTAATGCATCCACTGGTAATTGCTTTGGATATATCTTGAATTTCAGAACCATCATAACCTACCTGTCATTTCCAACATCATTGTAATAGGAACTTAAAGGATGTTAAAAATGACTGTGAATTGTCTACCCCCATTTTTATTTTGTAAGTTTCTAACTTGCTTGCATTTGCTTGTTTTGGTTTGGGGGCCTGATCTTGTGCTCATCCCTGGCTCTGTGCTCAGGAGTGACACCTGGTGGTGCTCAGGGGACTATTTCTGGTGCAACTGATCAAAGGGACTGTTTCTGGTGCAACTGATCAAACTGGCATCAGCAGTGTTCAGAGCAAGTACCTTAAACACTGTATTAACTCTTCGGCCTCAGTGAGTTTTTGAAGTACTTTTACAATGGCAACAAATAGAGGGTTACTGATTCTTCAACATTTAGTTTCCCATCAACTACTCTATTGCATTATATTCAATTCACTCATCTGATACTCAATGGAATCATGTAGTCACTGTAACAACTTAAGAAATGGAGATGAAGCTGCTGTAAGCAAGAAAATCCTATATGTAATACTGTGCATAACAAGTCATCAGAATTCTGTGATGGTTGAAGAAGTAGATTAAAGATGACCATCTCAAGTTGCTAGACTGCTTCCATTCTGAGGGACATTGGTATTCAGTTTTGTTTACATTTTATTATTTTTCTCTTGTAATTATAACTGTTACAATATAGACAAAGAGTTTAGTATAGAATATAAAAGGGAAAAGAATTATTTTTTTCTATTTTATATTTCTTTCTCTATATCTTATCACCTTATTATCTCATTCTTACTTTGGACAACCTGGCAGGCTTCCGAATGTAACCTGCCCACACGGCAGAGTCTGGCAAACTCCCCGTGGTGTACCTAATATGCCAAATACCAGTAACAATGATGGGTCTCATTCTCCTAACCCTGATAGAGCCTTGAATATGGCTCTTTTTAAAGTCTCAGGGCTAGGGCGAAGGAGACGCTACTGGTGCCTGCTCGAGGCAATCGACGAATAACAGGATAATCATGATCGTGATTGTGATATCTCATCACCATTAAAATTTGGAATAAAGAATTTTTTATATACTAGTTATTCTTTTTTTCCACTTTTTGGGTCACACCCAGTAATAAACAGGGGTTACTCCTGGCTCTGCACTCAGGAATTACCCCTGGCAGTGCTCTGGGGACCATATGGGATGCTGGTAATTGAACTGGGTTGGTGGCATGCAAGGCAAATGCCCTACCCACTGTGCTATTGCTCTAGCCCCAAGATACTACTTATTCTTATAATAAATTTAACTAAAAAGAGCCTAAAATCTGGGGAAAAGTTTAATTCATTTTATTATTATTTATTAATTATGCTACTTTTCTGCTCACAACTCTAACCCTCAAGAAAAATAACTGTAGCAATTTTGGTGCTGAAGTGGTAAACTTGTAGACAGATATTTTGAAATCTGTATTTATTTTCTCTCTATCCTCTCTCTTCCTCTCCCCCAGTCTCTCTTCACCCCCATATCTCTCTCTGTCTCTCTGTCTCTCTCTCTTTGGAGCACTAAAGTAATGCTTTATTTTATTTTATTTTGCTGGTCACACCCAGCTATGCTCAAGTGTTACTCCTGGCTCTGCACTCAGGAATTACTTCTGGCGGTGCTTGGTGGACCATATGAGATGCCCAGTCTCGAACCCAGGTCGACTGCATTCAAGGCAACACCCTACCCGCTGTGCTATTGCTCAAGCCCAAATTAATGCTTAATGAGAGGAATATATGTGTATTTTAAGAGTACAGTTTCACATCTTTTCAAATGTATGTTACCACAGCATGCCCATAGCCAGAATGCTAATGTTTCCCCAATCCAAACAATTGCCCATACACATGTAGATCTCCCAGAATTCTGCTTCACTGGTAACCTCATTTCTTTAGTCAAAATCTATATGTTTACTTTGAATTAGTTTTGTCTGATCCTCTGCTTTATTATATTCCACATGTGAATGAAATCATCTGTTTGTTCTTCTGCTTCTGACATTTGTCTTAGTAGATACTTTTCATAATGCTGAGTGTAATATTCCTGAAATCAAATCCACAGTGTTTAGTAACATCAGATACAGATAATGCATTTACTTTGTTGTAAACTAATTTGATTTAGGTTTCTTTAGATTGTTCAAAAGTACCCATTAGTACACCAGAAATGGACACATGTTAAATTTTTTGGGAGAACTGAGTGTTCAGTGCAGGGCCACCTCCCTTGCAGGTATGAGGCTGCGAGCTTGATCCTGAGCATGGCCCACAGTGCTGAGAGTGATCCCTCCATGCCCTGCAGAGGTGAACCTGTAAACACAATAACTGTGATTTCTGCCACAAGACAACCAAGTATGTGCAAGTCCTCCGATGATAAAGCAAACAACACCTTGGCATTGCAGCTACAATAAAAAATGAAGAAAAGGAAGGGAAGAGGATAAAAGATTGCATCCTCAACTGTAAAATGAAAATCTAGTACATTTTTCTCTAGAATATGTGTGTATGTGTTTCTGTGTGTGTTTGTGTGCACACACGTATGTGCAGCACATAAACTAACATGTAATTGAAACCTTAGTTTATGAAGACAGCCTTTGCTAAACTAAGAGTTTGACTTTATTAAAACATTTCCTTTACAAGGATTGCTGGGTGGTATGAGATTCAATTCTTAGTCTTTTGAAGTGCACATACCATTTCCTACATACATATATATTAAATTTTTTACATATATATGCAAGCTTCCCATGGTGTATTTGATATGCCAAAAACATTAACAACCAGTCTCCCAATGGAAATGTTACTGGTGCCCGCTCGAGCAAATCGATGAACAACGAGAGGACAGAGCTACAGAGCTACAGTGCTATATATGCATATATACATATATATAATGAAATACTAGTGATTATAAGAACAATACAATAAAATTATGTAATTAGTCTTTACAAGGATCATACTGGAGGGTATGGTGCTGAGTGAAACTAGACAGAAAAAGAGGAACAGATACAGAATGATCAATTTGATATTTGATATATAAATGAATCACAATCACAACCATCCTGTTATTCGTCGATTGCCTCGACGAATGAATGTAGTCTGGGAACAACAAATGGTCAAAGGAAATAAACTTGAGTGCTGGTCTATAGAACTGGAATTACCAAGGGCAGGTCAGGGGACAGGGTAATGTAGGGAGAGGACTCTAAGAAAATAGTGGAAGTAAATGGGCACTCTGGAGGAATGTGTTGTGGTTATTTGTTTCTGAGTCCTTTGCTTTTGAACACCTGGTGGTATTCAGGGCTTACGATTGGACCATTTGTAGCCTCGGAGATTGAATCCAGGTGGACCTCATGTAAAGCAAACTTTTTACCTGCTTTACTATCTCTCCAACCTCTGCAATACATTTTAAAATATAAAATTCCATATATTACTAGAAAAGAAACCCAGAAACAATGCAACTTTGCCATTAGAAGGTCATCTTATGATTCATGAATGACAACAACAACAATAAAATATTGGCAAAAGAATGTTCAAGTTACAACAAACAAAAATTTCAAGCTAAATAATTTCTATTATTTATAAGGTCTCTCACCCTGTTCGTTCCATTCTAGGCCATGGGTCCTGATGTGAAGTTCTTCAGCTGATCTTCTCGGTCCTATCTTGGCATTAAAATCACCCACAATGATCTTGTAGAAGGTGTGGTCTTCTTTATAGAACTTCTCTAGCTCCATGTAGAACTTCTCGATTTCTCTTTCA
Source organism: Sorex fumeus (assembly GCF_029834395.1). NCBI lineage: Eukaryota > Metazoa > Chordata > Mammalia > Eulipotyphla > Soricidae > Sorex > Sorex fumeus. The sequence continues at coordinate 23,356,236 of NW_026606118.1, forward strand.
TCATAATGAGATGTTGGTGCATAGACAACGAAGATAGAAACTGCAGGCAGTGAGCCACATCTATTCAAATGTAAACATCCGATTCGGGTTGTTAGGCATTCGAACGAATCAATGCTCTTGGCCAAGTTTGTGTTGACAAGGACACAGACGCCTCCAACACCTCTTTTATCGCATGTTCCGAGGAACAATTCTTCTCCAGTGTTGAAAACGGCATGGTGAGATTCGTGCCTTCTTGTCTCGGTCAGACCAATGATGTCGTACTTGATCATTCGCGCTTGTACCATCAGGTCCTCGATGGATGCATCTGATGCTAGCGTACGTGCATTGAAAGTACAGACGATCATTTTTGTCTTCCTTCGTTGTGGCAGCCTAGGTCGGCCTTGAGATTTTGTCGGCCTCTCCTTTCTCATCCTTCTCAGTGCTGCCATGTCGGTGAAGCCTTCAGGGTCAGGTGAATGAGACCAGTTGTAGTTACTGGTTTTGGCATATCGAATACACAGCGGATAGCTTGCCAGACTCTTCCGTGCGGGCAGAATACTCTCAGTAGCTTGCCAGTCTTTCCGAGAGGGAAAAGCTCATTGAGGTTTCTCAGGAGTTCAAGATGCCGCTCTGTTTAATGTTCATTGATTTAAAAAAGGCCTTTGATTCTGTTGAGACGGAAGCGGTCATTGAAACCCTAGCCAATCAGGGCATTCAAGCCCAATACATCAGGATCCTCCATGAGCTGTATTGCAGATTCACTACCAGGATCTCACCATTCTACAAAGAAGTGATCGTTGATGTCAAGAGAGAGGTGCGGCAGGGTGATACCATTTCACAGAAACTCTTCAGTGCCACCCTCGAGAACATCATGCGATGACTGGAATGGGAAGGAATGGGAGTGAAGATAGATGGTTGGCAACTACATCACCTCCGCTTTGCTGATGACATTGTTTTAATAACACCAAACATCAGCCAAGCGGCACAAATGCTGGCCGACTTTGACCATGAGTGTGGAAAGGTAGGATTAGAGCTGAATCTTACGAAGACAATGTTTATGAGAAACAGCCTCGTTCCTGATGCCCCATTCGCTCTCAACGGAACGACCATCTCCGAATGCAACAGCTATGTGTACCTAGGTCGAGAGGTCAACATGACAAATGACCTGGAACCCGAGCTGCGCAGGAGGAAGAGAGCGGCTTGGAACGCCTTCAAGAATGTCGAAGAAATAGCTAAGAGGACGAAGAACCTCCGGCTCCGGGCACATCTCTTTGATTCCACTGTTCTTCCTGCATTAACATATGCCTCAGAGACCTGGGCCCTACGCAAACAAGATGAGAACGCTATTCAGGTCTCCCAAAGAAGAATAGAAAGAGCTATGCTTGAAATATCACGTTTCGCTCAAATGAGAGAAAGAATCTGGAGTTCTGACATCCGTCGACGATCAAGAGTCAGGGACGCTGTCTCATTTGCCAAGGTGTCGAAAATCAGATGGGCTGGTCACGTAATGAGATTTAAAGATGACCGCTGGACTAGAGCTGTTACTGACTGGATTCCACGGGATGTAAAAAGACCGCGTGGCCGCCCACCTACCAGATGGTCAGACTTCTTCATCAAGATCATGAACGATCGGTTTGAGGCCCTTCATGTTCCCAGAGCAAACAGATGCCATTGGGCTACACTAGCACGCAACAGGGACAAATGGAGACATTACTGGCGCTGGCTCGAGCAAATTGACGACTAACGGGAAGTTAAGTGATTAAGTGATTATAAGGTCAGTGAAACATATAAGGTTGATACTTGAAATTTTAACAGCACAGAAATCGGACTCACAAGTAAATATAACTTTTGAAAGTATAAGGGTTCTTGGATATAGCTAAGTAGTAGAGTACTTGCCTTGCATGTGTGGGGACTTGGGTTCCATTCCTGGCACATTAAAAGAAAAATAAAAAGGAAAATGTAAGAACATAAATTAGATAGTTTATTGCTGGAATGTCTTCTTGTCTAAAACTAAGGCAAAAATCATCATCTTTTATTTCTCTCTAATAACAGTTCAGAATCTCCCAAGGCTATTGGTAAATTAGAATAACAGAGAAAATCAAAATTATAATGGTAATTCTAAGTGTTTTGTATAATTTGTCCATTTAATCTTCTCTCTTGGCAAAATGGCTAATGATACTTTTTCACACATTTCCCTCTGTAGACTGAAACAAAATATTATTACTCCTGTGAGAAAGACAATTCACACATATGATTAGTAATTCACTTCCTATGTGAAATAATGATGCCTTCATCTTTATTTATCTATTTTTTAGAATTATTCTCAGAGGAATGTCACCTTCAAGTCCATTTCGCTTGAGTGCCATTCTAAAAATCTGAATCACATTTTCCAGCAGTTAGAGAGATTGTATGACATATTTTCTATTTTTGAAACAGAGCAGCTGGCTCCATGTATAAGTTTTTTCTGATGGTAAACAGTCTTCATTTTTCCAATTTGAAATGTGGGAAATTGAGTTTTATTTTTTTAAAGAGCCCCTTGTGCGCATATGCTGCCTGAGCACATGTATCGCCCACATCTCCCCTCTTGAGATGTGTACTTTCATGTTTTCATGTCTAATGCTGGGATGTGTGTAGGGGCTCTCTCTGCACTTGGAGAAGCCTGGGCTCTCTCTTGAGCACGTTACTCTCCACTCTTCTTACTTTATCTCCCTCCTTCTCTTCAAAACTTCCAAATAAAAACTGTGTAATTTAAATAAATAAGTAAATAAATAAATAAATAAATAAATAAAACAATCTCTGGAAGAATGTCCTGACCCCATTCCAGGCTGTCTTCACCGAGGCACTTCAGAGGGGGTGCGGTTGAGTTTCCTTCCCTGCCCAAACCAGAACCCCGACAGCCAAAAACCTCCAGAACCCCACAGCTGCCATGCTCAAGGCCACTGTCCATAAGCTCAAATGAGCTTCACCCAAATGGTAACCAGCAGAAAAACCCAGGTATGCAGGACCCATGACTGAGGTTGGGAAATCAAAGCCCACTTTGATTGGGACTGGGCCTCCTCCCCCAGATCCCCAGTTTTCCAGTAGTTTGGCAGTCACACCCACAAACTGCCCCTGGTACCATGTAATCTCATCAACGGCCAGGATCTAGAGACTATAAACCAAAGATCCCAGAAGAGAGAGAAGCAGAATTTCCTGGAGCCCACTTACATACCAAAATTAGCACACATTTATTTGGTTGTAACACACTTGCTTTTGTTCTCTTATATATAGGCTTAAATGGCTTCAGAATGAAATATAATAACCTTCATATACTTCAGTCTTCTTGTGGTGGGAAGGTGCTCAGTGGTGGAATTGGTGTTTGAATATTATCTGAGCGACTTCATGAAAAAACAATATATATAAAATAAATGAATGGATTAAACTGTGGATATTTTTGATACCCAAATTAAAAAACATCTTAATAAAAATAAGTCCCTCACTCCTCTAAAAATCTATCGGTGTTAGGTTTTTAGGTACATGTACACTAGGCCAACAAAGAAAGAGATGTCCCAGTGGAGAAGAGAGGGGGAAAAATGTCATGAAGAGATGAGGAACACAGAAATCAGTTCCTTAAAATTAGTTCTTAGGAGTTTAAAAGTCTATGATAATCATGTATGAAGGTGTGTGGAATGCATTCTACATTGTCATGAATGTGGTGTATACTCTATGCTTGCTTGATGTTATGCACAAACATGTACCCTTGGAATTATTAGAAAAAATCTAAATTTTGTGTTTTATATTTTCAATAAAACCCAACAATAGAGTGTAGCATCAAATATTAAATTTTTGATGCTTTGCTTTATCTCATCCAGTTTTTTTAGAAAAATATAAGAAAAAATTAATTGTACTTTACATGTCACGTCTCCATCATGAGACTTGTTGATGTCACGGTCATGGTCACGGTCCTCCCGCAGTTCATCGATTTGCTCGAGCAGGCCCAGTAACGTCTCCATCATGAGACTTGTTGTTAATAACTACTAAGGAGGACCGTGACCGTGACCATGACATGTAAAGTACAATTAATTTTTTCTTATATTTTTCTAAAATGAGATTCATTTTATAATTGGTTTGTTAGGACTCAGTATTTCATAGCCTATTAAGTTTTTTAAATTAATATAATTTATAGGTAAATGAAGGATATTAAAAGTAAACTGTCCTTCCTTTCATCGATTTGCTTGAGAAGGTCCAGTAACATTGTGAGACTTGTTACTGTGTTCAGCATATTGAATACACATGATTTTCCTTTTTGTTCATTTTTTATTGAAGAAAAGTTTCACTGTAATGTAAACATTTCAGGTGAGGTCAGAGAGATAGTACAGAGATTAAGGTGTTTGCTTTGTATGGAGCTAACCCTCATTTAGTCCCTAACACCTCACAAAGGACTACAAGTTCTGCCAGGAGTGATGACAGCTTGTATTGATCTTTACAGTCTAAAAATTTATTATTATTTTGATGAATCTATTTGTTCTGTTTTTCTCTCTTTCAATATGAGTGAAATAGAAATAATATGGCATTCATGCCTGAATATGCTACGTGTTTTGATTCAACTTTTGTTGAAGGATCTTTGTGTTACTTGTTAATTTATTTACGTAGCACTGTATCACTGTAGCACTGTTGTTCATCAATTTGCTTGAGTGGGTATGTAGTACAAGCTATTGATAGATCCATTTAAGGTGCGTGAGAGAGATTTTATTCTGTACATTATAGAATAGGAAATTAAATTTATATTGTGATCTTTAATATTCATTTTATCAAAATTATTTATTGGAAAGTTGTTTAAGTTAATATTACCACTAATGAAAATTATTTATTTAAATTATTATATTTTATTCTAGTTGCTAGCATTAACAGATATGTACATTTCTGTAAGTTAGAGTTTGCAGTAAGGCATATGATATTTGAGGTAGCCTTTTACTTTAGATGTTTTTCACATATATATCTTAGTTTTTGGTTTCTATATTTTGGTAGTGAGTAGCTTTATATGTGTATCAAACCTAGTTCTTTCATCTCTTCCAACTCCTGACATAAGACTTTTATTTCCTCTATGATTATCTGTCTGGTGGGTAATTGTGATGCTAAGTCTGAAAAGTTGAAATCTATTATCATATGGTTGCTATTAATATCTTCTTTAATATCTGTTAGCATCTATTTTCTTTATGTTGATGCCTCTTCTTTTTGTGCATATATGCTAGAGTGTCAAGTTCTCTACATATTAATCTTTTTTTTACTTTATATGACATTTATTCATTTCTTTGACTTTTTTCAGGTTGAGTCTATTTCATCAAAGTATGCTACAGCTTGAATATATGACTGCTTTTCCAAACTTTACTTTCAGATTTTATTTATCACTGTAACAAGATTTAAGATTTTATTTTATAATGAGTTACATTCCATTCAAGTAATCCACTAAATTGCTTTGGGGCATTTAGGTTGATCCCAGAAATTTTCTATTGTAAATAGCATTGCAGTAAACATAAGCATGTATGTAACTTTTTATATTTTTGTAGTTTTTTTTTTTCTTGTGACACATAGCAGTGGGTGGGATTACTGTATCATTTATATGGAACCATAAAAATTCTCTAAATAGTCAATGGAATTCTGAGAAAGAAGAATTTGGAAGGCATTACATTCCATAGTTCTAAAGAAAGTCCTTTTTATTCTCACTAATAACAAGTTAACTCTAAGTTGTGTTTAGTTTGAAAAAGATTGTTTTGTTTTAGTTTAACAAAATTTTTATCATTGATTGATTCTAATAAATGATGCAACTACAATGGAAACAGAAAAGTAGCACAAATGTATAAACATATTTAAATGATTAAATACGAGTCTAATCTTATACACTTAGCATAATGCATAGTAGTTAATATTATAACAAACAGAGAAATTGCAATGGCTGTGAATGATACTGCTTTCAATTTCAACCATTAATTTAATTTTTTTTTATATTCAGCTTTTGGCCATTTAAACAAAATATGTTGATAGATAAATAGTTCAAGTTGGGAAAACAGAGCATTCTTTTCCATCACAAACATAAGTTTTTATTGATAAAATGACACCAAACATTGTGTTATTCAGGGTTGCATTTTATCATTTTACTGAAAATAATAAACAATTCGATGTTTCTGGGGTCAGAGCCGTGGTCCAGGAGGATGGGTCACGTGACTTGCGTGTGGTCCATATGGATTACATCCTGGGCATCCCATAGGTTTCCCGGAGCCCTGCCAAGAGCATTCCTGGGCACCCCCAGATGTAACTCAGAAATCAAATAAATGCACAATTAAAGTTTCTCTGAGGTGGGTCACGCTTGGGAGCAACCGAGGTTTAAAGAGGATTCAGACGCCCCTCGGAGCAGTGTTCTGGGAAGGTGGGGCACCAAGCCCAGCTCTATTTGCTGAGGAACTGGTGGGCTCCAGGCCTGGATGCTGGTGGAGGGGGCGGTGGATATCTACTCAAATCGGCCTGAGGGCCATGGGGCGAGAGATGAGACTCTGGACGCTGCAGGCTGGTGGCCAGGGATATTATTGAGAACAATTAGGTACTGGCACCAGGCAGCGATGCTTGAGGCTTCAAAAGCAGCTCTCCCAGGCAAGCTCCAGCTGTGCTGCTGCACTCTGAGGTATGGACCTGGATGTATCTTTTTTGATTTCTTTTCTCTGTGGGTGAGGCCTTTACACATTGGGTTCCAGTATACCTGGGCACACCCAGTATGGGCCTCGGAATCCTTTCCCACTCAAAAAAAAAAAAAAATCAGGGATTCTTGGAGAAAAGACCAACTCCAGGGTGAAGCAAAGAACGCACAAGAGAAGCTTAATTTTTGTTGTTGTTGTTGAGGCTGGAGCGATAGCACAGCAGATAGGGCACTTGCCTTACGTGGCGGCCAACTCAAGTTCGATCCCCGGCATTCTCCAGTGTCCTGAAACTCTAGCCTGGAGTGATTTCTGAGCACAGAGCCAGACGTCAGCCACCAGGTATGCCCCACCCCTAAATAAATAAATAAATAAATAAATAAATAACATTAAAAGTCTTTTTTGTTGTTGCTATGGGGGCTGGAGCAATAGCACAGCAGGTAGGGGGTTTGCCTTGTACCTTGACCTGGGTTCGATTCCTTCGTCACTCTAGGAGAGACCCGCAAGCTACCAGGAGTATCCCGCTGGATTGGAAGAGCCTGGCAAGCTCCGCATGGTGTATTCAATATGCCAAAAACAGTAACAACAAGTCTCACGGTGGAGATTTACTGGTGCCCGCCGGAGCAAATCTATGAACATTGGGAGGACAGTGCTACAATCACCAATTGCTTCTGTGGTTTTCCTTAGACATCTGGTTCCAACCCATCTTCCTTAGTTGGAAAACTGTACTCATGCTTCACAGATTACTATAATAGTTAACTCCACTTTGAAGTTATTTGTGACTCCGCTTCAGGCATATCTGATGCTTTGTTGTATGTATGACTAAAACTACTTTGTGGGTCAAATTAAGCCACAAGAATCAGATTCTTCACGTAAATTGTTGCTGATGTCAAAATGATCATATGGAACTCTCAAAATACTCTGTCTATTCTGCAAAAAGCATCTCTTCTTTTTAATTTTTTCCTACTGAATCACTGTGAAATCAGAGTTATTAATGATTTACTTTCCCTGTACAATGGGTCAGTACCAACCTGTTCACCAATGTTCATTTCTTTCCACTAATGTCCCCAGTTATCCTCTTGCCCATATTTCTTTTAGGAATAAAAGACAGGTTGATAATGTGTACAATGTACACAAATATTATTTGAAAAAAATATTTCTCTTGTAGAGAAGAAATATTACTTGACAAAAATATCTCTTTGGTTTAGAGAAATTCACACTGTCTTGTGGTCCCATGACCATCCTTGGGAAACACACAGGTGTGAGCATGATGGTTTAATACTTTGGGCTGGTGATGGGATTCTCAGATCTGGAAGCCACTGGAAGCCACTGGAAACACCCTGAAAGTACTCAGGTGCTGGGGGATACTTCTGGTGGTGCCCAGAAAAGCATGCAATGCTAGGCTGCAATTTATGCTATGAATTTGCCCTAACAGTTCAGCCATCTCCTCAACACTTTTAAGTTGTCTCCTGTGTTAAGAGAACAGGTTTAATTACCCCCCAAATACTCCAATAGGACCACAGGTGAAAATTATGGTAGGAGAGTCATGACATGAGAGCAGGGGACCAACCTTTAGAATTAAGGTCCACAAGAGGTAATAAGATTGTAAAGAGACAGTTGTGAAATGGTTGAGAAACACTGATCTCTACCACACAGAAAGCCTCTTGGGGTGGAGAATATAGGGATTATATAACTCATCATCTGGACTGTCTTTGGGCATGCAAGTTATAGAAAAGCTATGAGTAATTTTCTTATCTTTCCAATTTGCAGCATAGACTGGTTGTTGGGATCACTAGGTTTGGTGCTAGATAGTCTTGCCTGAAAAATGGACTATGATAGCTTTTTATAAGTAAAGTAAAAAGTAAAGGCCCTCCCGTTGTTCATGGATTTGCTCGAGTGGGCCCAGTAACGTCTCCATTGGAGACTTTGTTGTTACTGTGTCTGGCATATCGAATACTCTCGGTAGCTTGCTGGGCTCTCCGAGAGGGGCGGAGGAATCGAACTCAGGTTGACCATGTTGGCTGCGTGCAAGGTAAAATTAATCTATTCATTTTTTTCCTTTGTAAAGCAGATACAACATTTAGCCCTTGTCTACCATAAATCTTTTTTCAATTTTTTCAATTTTTTGCTTTTTGAGTCATACCTGGCAATGTACTCAGAGGACCTTATGGGATGCCGAAGATCATACCTGGGTTGGCTGCTTGCAAGGCAAATGCTCTATCCACTGCACTATTGCTCTGGCTCCCATAAATTTATTTTAATTAGTAAATATTTTATAATAAATAAATATCCAGTGTTTGACTCCATAATAATCTATATATGTGCTCAATTGATTGTTTATATGCCAGTCATCTCTCTTCTACTCTTAATTGTTGTGCAAAGTGGAAAGACAACATTTTTCAATACTTCGTAACCATGGATACAAAATCTGTTATAAAATAAGATATTGATGGTCAGGTGGAAGAAAAAAACTTGTCTTATCTCTTTAGTATTATATTTTTACGTAAAACTTTTATTAATATAAAATTAATATTTATATCCACAATATGTCTCAAGGTGCCATCATTCTGCTACAGGGTTGGAAATGTTAATGATGGTGATTGTGTTTCTTTGTTCTACATAAACATCTTAATGATTATTTTCAAAGACAAGATTTATTAAATTACATATGTACACATGAATCTATATCTTCTGCAAGTAATTATTTGTAATAATCATCAACATTTTGATAAAAAATATAAATGCATATTCCAAAGAATCAATAATTAACAAGTAAATCTGATTTAATAGTCATCATTAGTTTTACTAAGATACACCACATTCTTTGCTGTATATTTCACGATCGCAATCACGACCATCCTGTTGTTCGTCGATTGCCTCTAGCAGGCCCCAGTAATGTCTCCTTCATCCTAGCCCTGAGAATTTTTTTAAAAAGTGCCATATTCAAGGTTCTTTCAGGGTTAGGAGAATGAGACCCATCATTGTTACTGGTACTTGGCATATTGGGTACGCCACGGGGAGTTTGCCAGACTCTGTCATGTGGGCAGGTTACATTTGGTAGCCTGCCAGTTTGTCCAAAGTAAAAATGAGATAATAAGGTGTCGCACAGCCGCAAGTGCAGCTGCGCGCTTCCGGAAGCTGGGTTTTATAGTCTCTGGGTCTTGATCGTTGATGGGATTACACAGCACCAGGGTGCCAGTTGGTGGGTGTGACCCCTTCCTACTGGAATATGGAGGATCTGGGTGGACGATGCTCAGCCCGATCTGAGCAGGCTTGGATATCTCAGCCCCGGGCGGGACCCGCTTGCCTTTGTTCCTCTGCCGGTACCTTCATGTGTGTGGAGAGTGGTCTCAGCATGGTGGTGGCTGGTTCTGGAGGTCTTCGGCAGCCGGAGCCCTGGTCAGGGTGGGGAGGAAAACTCAACTCGCTCCCTCCAAGGGGCCCCAGCGAGGACAGCCAGGCGTGGGGGCAGGAGACTCTGCGCTGTTTTCTTCCATGAGCTGGGTTTTATAGTCATAAGCTGTATATTTACTAACTTAAAATTTCTTTATCTTAGGTTTTGTTATTTTTCTGAGGAATGTATAACACTGAAACTTCAAAGTCTTGCAACCGGATTATCTATTATATGGTCCATTCTGAATCTTTCTATTTCAAAATAACATTTTTCAATGACAATTTATCTAAAAAGAATACAATTTGAGACCTATTCATATTTAGACAGTAGTAAAATGAGCTTTAGGATTTCTAAATGTCCAGTTATTCCACTCAACCTTAATTTACTTTCACTAATGTAATTAATGGTTTATTTAGAAATGTTATTTTTTCCAAATTTCTCTTACTTAACTTCTCTCCAGGATTTAACACAATTGTCCTCTATATACTGGGCATTTGCTTGCTCTGATCAGTTTAGTCTTAGCTAAGAACAATTCCTATTACGTGGTGTTTAAGTAATAACTTTATTGTAGATTTTGTCTGTTCTGATAGTGCATTTTCAGTGTCTCAGAAATTTTTGTTCTTCCTATGCTTAAAATATTTTTTTTGAACATTTTGCTTTGGCCTGCATTCCATCCTCTCATTCTCTGTTTACCACATCATTCAAATCCATGACTTTAATCATATATTCTGACTCAAGAAACATTTATTTATAGAGATTGTATGAGGCTTTCTTTGAGATCGCTCACTTTCTTACACACACACACACACACACACACACACACACACACACACACGTATATTGATGTATGTAGTGCAAATTTCCAATCACTGAGTCACAATCATTCACACTGATGTAAGAAACTGATTTCATCGCTCCTTAACAAAATTTATTTCATTTCTACTTAATGTATTCTGGGCTTGAGATAGCACAGTGGGTAGGGCATTTGCCTTGCACGCAGCTGACCAGGCTGACCCGAGTTCAATTCCTCCACCCCTCTTGGAGAGCCCAGCAAGCTACCAAGAGTATCTCACCTGCACGGCAAAAGCCTGGCAAGTTCCCTGTGATGTATTTGATATGCCAAACACAGTAACAAGTCTCACAAGGGAGATATTACTGGGCCCACTCGAGCAAATTGATGAACAACGGGAGGACAGTGCTACAGTGATACTTAATGTATTGATGGGAAACAGGGCAATTTACAAATCTAGGTACACAGGCCATAAATTTTTCTTTCTTTTCTCCAATATAGCTTTAATAAATTACCATATCTTATGTACACTCTATTTATACTATATTTAGTCTCTTGTGTCTGTCAACTGCTATTTTAATTCCTCCACCTTGGCATGTATTGTTAATTGCATGGTATATATCTATGGTATAAGATATATACAGTGTCTTTCCTGGCTTGACCTAATTTTCTTCTCTACTAGGCTTCCAGGAAAATGTTTTAAAAATGAAATATATTTATGTACATATTTTAATATATATCCTTTTTTAGTAAGTCATTTTTAGTAAGATCTGTGATGTATTTGATATGCCAAACACAGTAACAAGTATCACAATGGCGATGTTACTGGGCCTGCTCGAGCAAATCAATGAACGATGAGAGGACAGTGCTACAGTACTATTTTTTTTTCTTTATTTTATTTTTCTTTAAAGTTGTAGATTTACAATTTTTTGTGCTTTGGTTTCAATCATACAATGATCAGATACCCATCCCTCCACCAGTGCCCATTTTCCACCACCATGGATAATATCCCGCCCACCCCCATCCCCCCATTCCCCCTGTCTCTGTGGCAGGGCAATCCCCTGTGTTCTCTCTCTCCTTTTGGGTGTTGTGGTCTGCAAAAGAGGCATTGAGTGGCAAACATGCTCAGTCCATAGTCTACTTTCGACATGCATCTCCCCTCCTGGGAGGATCCTCCAAACATCCTTTATTTGGTGCTCCCTTCTCTATCTGAACTGCCCTTTCCTCTAGGATACCCGGCTGGCCTCTAAGTTATGGAGTAATCCTCCTGGTGCTGATCTCAGCTATTCTTGGGTATTAATCTCATACTTTGTTACTTTATATCCCCCAGATGAATGCAATCTTTCTATGTCTATCCCTCTCTTTCTGACTCATTTCGCTTAGCATGATACTTTCCATATTGTACCACTTGTATGTAAATTTCATGACTTCATCTTTTCTAACAGCTACTTAGTACTCCATTGTGTAGATGTACCAAAGTTTCTTTAACCAGTCATCTGTTCTTGGGCATTCAGGTTTCTTCCAGTTTCTGGCTATTGTAAAGAGTGCTGCAATGAACAAACAAGTGCAGATGTCATTTCGACTATACATTTTTGCCTCTCTGGGATATATTCCCAGGAGTGGTATTGCTGGGTCAAATGGGAGCTCAATTTCTAATTTTTTGAGAATCGTCCATACTGTTTTCCAGAAGGGCTGAACCAGTGGACATTCCCACCAACAGTGAAGGAGTGTCCCTTTCTCACCACATCCGCGCTAGCATCGGTTGCTTTTGTTCTTTTGAATGTGGGCCAGTCTCTGAGGTGTGAGATGGTATCTCATTGTGGTTTTGATCTGCATCTCCCTGATGATTAATGATGTAGAGCATTTTCTCATGTGCTTTTTTGCCATTCGGATTTCTTCTTTGAGAAAGTTTCTGTTCATTTCATTGCCCCATTTTTGGATGGGGTTGGATGTTTTCTTCTTGTGGAGTTTAACCAGTATTTTGTATATCCTGGATATCAACCCCTTGTCAGATGTGTATTCGGTGAATATCCTTTCCCATTCTGTAGACTGTCTTTGTATTTTGGTCACTGTTTCTTTGGAGGTGCAGAAGCTTCTTAGTTTAAGATAGTCCCATTTATCTATCTCTGTTTTCACTTGCTCGGCCAGTGGCGTGGCATCTTTGAAGATACCATTAGCTTCAATGTCATGGAGGGTTTTGCCAACTTTATCTTCAATGTACCTTATGGTTTCTGGTCTGATGTTGAGGTCTTTAATCCATTTTGATCTTACTTTTGTACATGGTGTTAGGCAGAGTTCTGAGCCTATTTTTTTGCATGTAGCCATCCAGTGATGCCAACACAATTTATTAAAGAGGCTTTCCTTACTCCACTTCACATTACTTGCACCTTTACAGTACTATTTTTATGCTACAATTATTCTTAGTCAACTGGTGCTAGATTTTCAGACATCAGTAATTAAAACTATTTATTCTATCTTGTTATTTGATAACACACAGGATTAATTATACAATTTTTAAAACATAGCACATTCCTTACAATTCACAGTGCCTTTTAAAGCCCTGAACTACAAATAATAAGACAAAAATAATTTAATTAAAGAAATAAGAATATTTTATAGGAAAGGTAGCATAGAATAATAAGAATAGACAGTTTATAAGGGTTTGTAAACCACATTACTTCTTACTGTCTGGGTTATAGTGGACAAGCTACTAAAAAGTCTTCATGATTCACTTTACAACGCTATACATACTGAAAAGTTGAGAGTGCCTTGGGAATATATGGCTCATTGAAACAAAAGTAAACTAAAAATTGCATGTCAGACTCTCAACTAGAACTTAATGTGAAGTACAGGTCTAATTTGGCGTACTGAGCTTAAAACACAATTACACAAGCATTGACTTTAAACTATTGACATGGTCATACTTTCTGTTAATACTGTGAAGTCTAGAAACTTTTTCCTAGTGAAATGATTTAGAAACAATTGCCAAGGATATTGAAAAATCAAACGCTCTCTTCCCTTGACACTATTTGATCTATTTTCATTCTGTACTGTATTACAAGAGTTAGGAAGAGATCTTTTTATTCACATGATCTATCCAAAGACAACAACCAAACATATCAAAGGTATGTTATTACTGATTTTTGTACAACAGTAATAAATGGTACTAAAGATAATTTTTAAAATAATGAGACTACCTGTCATCTCTGTCCATTCATTTATTTTAAGACCCTGCTACACTTTTTAGTTTAGTGATCAAAATTTCTTCTAAAACCTGTATTTCTTGAAAAACAAAATATAAAAGTAAATTTTATTCATATTTACTTTTTTCTCTTCTTTATTTCTCATGTATGTTTACTGAGATTCCTCAGTTGATGACTACACAATGGTCACTTGTAACCAGGTACCCATTTTTAAATTTGTATGATAAATTTAATTGCACTGGAATGTTTTTATTTGTTTTTGATTCAGTTTCTGAATCAGTGCTTGACACTTTCTGACTCTAAATTATTTTTAGGTTTCATTCAATACTATTTTTTTTTAAATCTGCTTGGTGTTGTTTGGTTTTGATTCTGCCACCATTTTTATTCAGACATTGGTTTCTATTTGTTGTATTTGACCCAAACTTTGAAAATGTTTATGGAAAGTTTTTTTTGTAAACATTTATGGAAAGACAAGGAAAAGTTGTCTTCAGAATTCCGATTTCCTCTGGCCATTGAATCCACTGCTTCTGTTTTATTATACCATAAAGTTCTGGTTTAGTCAACTTGAATAGTAAATTGCTATCATGCCTGGCCTGGTTAGCTGTCTGCCAAATGTTGATAAAAATTCTTTGTTCTTCAAATTATTGTGTTTCACTGTGGCTAAACTTGTAACATCGAAGCTATCAAATCTCTATATGTTTTTATATGTGTGTGTGTGTAGGAGGGGTGTATGTAACTGGGGAAATGAAACAGAATTTATTCCTTTTTAAAAAAGGAAGTAATTTTTTATTTTCTCTCAATGATGTGTGTATAACTAGAGTTATGCCTGTAATAGCCTATTCTTTTTGTTTCATTATTTTCTGTTTATAGTAACTATTTTGGGGGTTCTGCATACCCAGCTGTACTCAGAGTTTGCTCCTGGCTCTGTGCTAAAGCATCATTTGTAGAAGGGTTTGGGTAATTATGTACCTGGTTCTAGGGACCAAACTTGGGTCAGTGTTGTGCCAGGCAAATGTCCTACCTTTTATACTATCTCTCCAGTGCCCACCAGTGACTCTTGTATTTACTAATTGGTCTAAACTTTAAATAAAATTTCTACTCCTCCATAATGTCAGATTCAGCATCTTGTATTATAATTGCTTCATATATATTATGATAAATGGTTGCACTTAAAAATTTGTAGTTTAGAAATCATAGTACTCTAATTTATGTAAGAACTTTGGTTAAAATAAAACTGTATATATTAACCTGAATGTGTTTGTAATAAGAATATATATGATAAGCAGTAATTATTTGAAAATATATAAAATATCTATAGAAATACATAAACAAGCCAAAACAATAATGTGAGAAAATGCTTTATGTGCTAAAAAAGATGTTAATAAATCTTCAGTTTGAATTTTGTTTAACCTACTATCTAACTGAACAATTACTAAAGGAAATAACAATAAAATTGGGAGAAATCAGTATAAACTCCAGATTTTCATGCCTTGCTCTTGAGCTTTTAATTCTTTCTTTATAGCACTGCACTGCCCTCCCGTTGTTCATCAATTTGCTCGAGCGGGCTTTCTACACAAATTATTATAAATTTATCTGTAGATTTGCTTATGTATTACTTAAAAGCAAATAGTGCCATAATTTTGTGATAAAACACCAATTTATCATAATCTCTATTAGACCTGCGTGTCTCCTGGATATGGTGAGTGATTCTCATTGCCGAATCAATTGAATGAAATATGGGATAAGTATGTGAACAACCAAGGGCTCAACTGGAAAAGAAACTCACATGGCTGGCAGTTTCTGCTTCCTGTTTGGATGTTCAGATTGTTTCATCATGAAAAACTATTTTTCTCTTATTCACATGACCTTGGTTTCTTAAAGGTAGCAGCTGAGTTTAATATTCCCTGATAAAGTCTTCCCAAAGTCTCATTGGATGTAGAAAAAAACTTGTTATGACCAATCTTGGAAGTCACTGTTTCTCTCACCCTATTTTGTTGTTCAAAACAATTCACAGGACCAACTCATATTCACAGGACTAACTTATATTGAACAATCTACTTCCAGTGAGAAGATGGCAAGTAAACTGGAGTCACACACAAATATACCATAGTCTGCATATAATGGAGAAGGGAAGGGTGTTGAAAAATTGCATGACTAAAATTCAATTGTGGACAATTTTGTAACTGTGTATCTCAGGGTGGTTCAATTGAAAAAAAAAAAAGATCTGCACACACACACACACACACACACACACACACACACACATACACATACAACCCACCACCATCACACACAGAAGCTACTCATACCTTTTACAGACACCGGAAATCCTGACACTAGGACCTTTGACTCATCACCCCAATTAGACCTAAAATGGATACAGTGAAGTTTCTCAGGTTCATATCCTTGAGCTATATTAATCTCCATTCTAAGTGTTGCTCTAATTAGTAAGTACCTGTCTTTATAGCCAATCATATTTTCATAATGTTTCCTATTCAAAGAAGATTGATAGCCTGGAAATTTCATTTTAAACCCTAGCTATTCTGAGCTCTGTGTTTCTGCTAAACACAACACTTTTGAAAAGGTTGTGAGACAATATCCATAATTACTTAGAAAATCATTGTCTGTCCAGAGTCAAGAGGACACACATTAAGATTCTTAGAAGAACATTTATCCTGAAGCAGAAGATTAACGTCTTAAAAATATTTCCATGTAATTGCCATGGCATAAGAGGCACTTCTTTAATTTTTTTCTTATATATTAAATTTTTTATTTAAATTTAAATGTTTAAAAACATTTGGAAAGCACCAAGCATTTGAAAAGCACCAAGGAATTAGAAAAACTTTCAACTCGTTAGTACTGCTCACTTTAATTCTAAACCTTGAAAGTTAATTTCCTTAATATGGACACTTCAGAAAGCACTTTGAAATAAAAATATTTACTCTTTTAAAAAATAATTTAAATGTTTTATTTTCTTTTCTCCATCGACTGATTATTTAAGGAGTTAATTTCACACCTATTTATGTAACTGTCGCCACTCACACCAAAACCCCAGTGTCACACAGACATCAAGATCCTTCGCCTCATTGATCCTCTCCTACCTTTTCCTTTTGGTTTCTGTTGTTCTTGGCACAGTGTCCAAGAGTTAGTGTTGTTATTTCTTGGTAGCTCACCGGCTTTTGTAATTTGTATCTTTGTATTGAGTTTTCACATAAAAGTGAAAAAAAAGTGACTTAGAGACGATGGGTATTAAAGACACACTTTAAACAAAGAATGTATCTTGAAATATATTTTGTTGATAGTTCCTTAAACATATTTTGCTCTATAAAACTTTAGACTTGCAACATTTTTCTCCTAATATATATGATATTAAAAAAATAGGTGGGTTAATTTTATTATTAAAAATCAAGTAAGTATTCTTTCTGATTGGACAAATGTATGAAAAATATTGTCACTATAATAGCATATATATACACATATATGTATACGTATATATATTGGGAGAGAGATTATATATTAAAGGCTTTAGGGAAAACTAAATTTCTTAACTTGATATTATTTTTGGCCAAATTTTGTTGAACATTGTTTTTACAAATTTTATGCATGAAAATGTAAGAATTATGTATGTATTAAAATTAAACAATATTAACTGATATGTTCTAAAATAGTATTATTTTTATATATTTAGAATGGTACTGAATAATATATAAAGTTTATTTTTACTCAAGCTCAGTAAAATGTTTCTGACAAATTAATAATATTAATGATTTTGGTGTGGTGTTTTGAAATATTTTTGCTTTTTTGGGTCATACCTGGCGATGCACAGGGATTACTCCTGGCTCTGCACTCAGGAATTACTCCTGGCGGTGCTCAGGGGACCATATGGAATCGAACCCGGGTCGGTCGCATGCAAGGCAAACGCCCTACCCGCTCTGCTATCACTCCAGTTACCGAATGTAACCTGCCCACAGAGCAGAGTCTGGAAAACTCCCCGTGGCGTACCCAATATGCCAAATACCAGTAACAATAATGGGTCTCATTCTCCTAAAGAGCCTTGAATATAGCACTTTCTTAAAAATCTCAGGGTTAGGATGAAGGAGACGTTACTAGGGCCTGCTCGAGGCAATCGACGAATAACAGGATGGTCGTGATTCGTGATTCGTTTTGAAATATATTTACCATATTAAGTAGACTATAGACTGTCCTCCTGTTGTTCATTGATTTGCTCAAGCAGAACCAGTAACATCTCCATTGTGAGACTTGTTACTGTTTTTGGCAAATTGAATGCAACACAGGGAGCTTGGCAGGCTCTGCTGTGTAGAGGGGGGATATTCTCAGTAGCTTGGGTCAACCGCATGCAAGGCAAACACCCTACCCGCTGTGCTATCCCTCCAGCCACCATATTAAGTAACAAGATAAACTTAAATTTTCAAGACTATGTAGAATAAAATATAGGTGACCTTTGTTTTAGTAACATATTAAAAATTACAGGAGTAGACAAATGATTCTAAAAGAAAAAAATGCCAAAATATGAAATAAACTTTAGAATAATTAAAATCTTTGCATCGCTAGAGACACTCAATAAAGTTGAGTCAAAATATTTTCAATTAACATATATGATGATTTTGCATATAAACTGTAAAAATAACTCCTAAAACTAAACAATTAGACTATAGAATACAGGCAAAAGATGTGAACAGACCCTCAAAAAAAGATATGTAGAGGGTCAATAAACATGACAAAATGTTCAGTACTATCGACTTCTGAAAATTAAAACACCACTGTAGTACTTACTATAAATTTTGTGAAATATCTAAAATAATCATTTCTTATTATGCAAGAAAATGAGATTAAATACAAAAAGAATGTTTAGTGTCAGGAGCTCTCAGTCTTTGCTTGTGGAAATAGAAAACGGTACTTTGGTAGGTAATTTATTTCCTAAATATTTGCCTACCAAATTGGAAAACTTCAATCAATACAAAATCCTGCATGTGGTTATTTATAGCTACCTTATTCATAATCACCCCATACTGAAAAACAATAAAGTGTCCTTTCAATATGTGACTGTAGTACATTTATACAGTGAAATTTTATTTAGTAGGAGAAATAAGTGAGATATTGAGTCACCAATATATATGAAAAAATCCTAACTGCATAATATTAAATTAAAGAAGACATTCTGAAATGGCTTCATTCTATGTTTCCAATGATAAGAAATTCTGAAAAGTCAAAACTGTAAAATCAGTAAAATGAACAGTGCTTATGAAGGTCATTGGGTAAGCTCTATTGAATAAACTATTGAGGAATGGGAGAATTCTCAGGCAGTGAATCTATTCATTATTATGTTCTAATGATGGCTATATGGCATTCATATCTGTTAAAGCCCCTAGATAGAGCTTTGCAGTATAAAGTAAATCCTTACACAATGTTTAGAAAGTCAATCATTTAGAAGGTCAGGGGATTTCTGAAAGAACTGAATAATTAAAAAATCGTATTACAAATGTTAAAAAAATCTTACTGAAGTTGGTGGAGAAAACATGGCTTACATAATTCGAGGGGAGGGGGAATGAGTCTATGAGAAGAAAAGGAAAATAAATTGCACAAAACCGTGTTTATACTGATTAAGTTCTTTACATGAAACAATGAAATATTATGTATTAATGAGCTGGAGTGGTAGCACAGCGGGTTAGGTGTTTGCCTTGCACATGGTCAACCTGGGTTCGATTCTTCTGTCCCTCTCAGAGAGCCGGCAAGCTACCAAGAGTATCCCACCCGCATGGCAGACCCTGGTAAGCTTTCTGTGGCATATTCAGTATGCCAAAAACAGTAACAACAATTCTCACAATGGAGATGTTACTGGTGCCTGCTCAAGCAAATCGATGAACAATGGGAGAACAGTGCTACAGACAGTGCTTCATGAAACAAGAAGTCATCAGTGCTAATATTAGTATCTATGTATCAGAATAGGACAATTAGGCAAATAAATGTTTGGGAATCAGATGGTGGGAATTCGGTCTCTCAGAATTCAAGTGATATGCTATATACATTAAGTAAAGACTTTTTTTCATTCATTCATTCATCATCCTGTTATTCGTCGATTGCCTCGAGCAGGCCCCAGTAACGTCTCTTTCATCCTAGCCCTGAGATTATATTCAAGGCTCTTTAGGAGAATGAGACCCATCATTGTTACTGGTATTTGGCATATTTGGTACGCCTCGGGGAGTTTGCCAGACTCTGCCCTGTAGTAAAGACTAGAATGTTTTTCTTGCTATCCCTGCCATTCTCAGGAACTATTCCCACCACAGGGATCACTCTTGGTAAGGTCTAAGGAACCATATAAAGTGCTGGAGATCTCACCACAATACTATCACTCTTATCTCAAGATCAAATGTTGTGTCATACTATTGTTAAAATATTGTTAAATATATATGTAAATATGCCTTATATATGTACATATATGTATAAAAATATTTACTTTTTACATGATACAAGGCAGACGCCCTACCCGCTGTGCTATCGCTCCAGCCCAAAAAGTAAAGGCTGAGCGGGCCCAGTAACGTCTCCATTGGAGACTTTGTTGTTACTGTGTCTGGCATATCGAATACTCTCAGTAGCTTGCCGGGCTCTCCAAGAGGGGCGGAGGAATCGAACTCGGGTCGGCCATGTTGGCTGCGTGCAAGGCAGACACCCTACCCGCTGAGAGCCTCTCGGAGAGCCCAGCAAGCTACCGAGAGTATTCGATATGCCAGACACAGTAACAACAAAGTCTCCAATGGAGACGTTACAGGGCCCGCTCGAGCAAATTGACGACCAACGGGAGGGCCTTTACCTTTTACCTTTACATGATACAACAAACGAAGGATATCCAGTTGTACAAACGTGAAGGAAATTTGTTTACAAGTAAAGATTGTAAAGAGTTCCCCCCATTCTAAACTAGCACTGGTTGTTCTTAATCTTCTTGTTGTATGCCAGTCTCTGTGGTGTGAGATGATATTTCACTGTTGTTTTGTTTTGCATCTCCCTGATCTTTAGTGATGTAGAGCATTTTTTCCATGTGCCTTTTGATCCCTTGTATTTCTTCTTGAGAACATTTCTGTACAGTATTTATCCCCCCTTTTTTAATTGAATTACTGTGAGCTACAGTTATAAAACTTTCATGTTTGAGTTTTAGTCATATGACAATCAAGCACCCATCTCCCCACCAGTGTACATTTTCCACCACCAATGCACCAATATCCTCAGTATCCCTCCCCTCCCCAATCCCCCTCCTCCCATGCCTCTATGAAACAAGATGGCCTCTCATTATCTGTATTGAAAACCATAATACCCATAAGTAGAGAGAGAGAGAGTAAGAGAAAAATTGTCTGCCTTCCCATTTTTTATGGAGTTGGAAATTCTTTTTTTTTTTTGTACAGTTCTACCAGTGCGTTATATATTTTGAGTATTAACTCCTTATCAGATGAGTGGTGGGTAAATGATTCCTCCCATTCCATGGGTCTCTTTGTATCCTGGTGATCATTTTCTTTAATGTGCAGAAGCTTTTCCATTTAATGTACTCCCATTTGTTTATCATAACTCCACTTGCTTGAATAAGGTAATGGAGAGTTCTGCCCATGTGTTTTGTTTTGTTGTGTCCTGTTTTTGTTTCGTTTTTTGTTTTTATGTACCTTATGGATTCAAGCCTGATATGAAGTTCTTTGATTTGACATTTTGTGCGTGGTGTTAGAAAGAGATCTAAGTTCTTTCTTCCTTCCTTCCTTCCTTCCTTCCTTCCTTCCTTCCTTCCTTCCTTCCTTCCTTCCTTCCTTCCTTTCTTTCTTCCTCTCTTTTGCAGGTAGTTGACTAGTTTTCACAACCACTTGAAGAGGTTTTCCTTGCTCACTTCATATTTTTTGTTCCTTTATCAAAGATTAACTGATCATATATACCTGAGGGTCTGTTTTAGAATATAAAACACTATCTATTGATCTGAAGGCCTATCTTCCAGAACCATACTGTATTAATTACTATTGATTCGTAGTACAGTTTGAAGCTGAGAAATACTATGCCTCCCATCTTCTTTTACTCAATAATTATTTTAGCTATTCTGGGTAGGGTGTTATTGTTCTATATGAATTTAAGGAGTTTTTATTTATTTATTTGAAAATATAATGGGTATCCTTTTAGGGACTAAATAGAATCTTTACAATGTTTTGAGAAGTGTAAAAAATCATTATGGGCAGTCAGGGGGAGCCCGAGGAATCTACCCCTCGCCACCCGTATTTGGGGTAGGCCCGGGCCACTTCCCCAGCAGGGAAGTCTGGGCCATGGGGCAGACTGCAGAGGAAGCGAGGGCCAAGCTGATTGATTGATCAAATACTGTTTATTCCATTCTCCCCACACACCTGCCCCAGTCTCTCTGAGCCTCCCATTCTAATCTCACACTGCTCCTCATTCCTGTCTCTTCCTATCTCTCCTGCTCATCTATCCACACTCCATCTTGCAGCCTGTGCTCTCTCTCTCTCTTCAAGTGCTTGCTCCTGTATTCTTCTTCTACATTCTTCTCTCTCTGTCCCCCTTGCTATCCTCTCCACGGTCCATCTTGCTGCCCTGCTCTCTCCTCTCTCTCTGCTCTGTTGTCTCCAACTCCCTTATCTCTCCGGGTTGACACTGCCCCCAGTCAGGTAGCCAAATCAACATAAGAAAGCCCTTCCTGACTGTCAGGCTCAAGGGTGGAAACACCACTTGGGGTATTCAAAAGCCCTTCCTGACTGCCCAAGGGCAAAATATCTCTTAAGGTGTTTTTCTCCTTTCCTCAGTCCAATAACTTTACCAACATCTTAATACTAGTTACTTTTGTATGGACACAATAAGAGATACTTTGAGACTTATAGGGCAGCTCTCCTGGGAATAACTTGCCACAGACTCAGACTACAGTGCTCAAGCCAGATTAATCATTCCTAACCCTAGCAGGGTCCAAATCTAGTTATTAGTTTTGGATCATGACCACATTTTTCAGGCCCAAGCTCTTAACTTATAGTTAAGCATTATGGCCCTTCAGCCAGGCCCATCTCGATGCTAGGGTAGCACATAGCTTGCCGCTTGCCCTGGTTCCATCCAGTCCCTCTTTGGGACCCTGCTTTTGGGGGTGCTAAGAAGTAAAGGCAGCTGAGATTTAGGTGAGAAAACAGATGCCCAGGAGGGAAATATTACTGAGAGTCACATTACAAAAGCATGTCTTCTTGTGTCCATACAAAAAGGACATTGCTCTGAATAAACTATGCAAAGGACTTAGGGAGAAGAGAAAAACAATATTTACAAGTCAACAGAGCACAAAGAAAGTTACAAATAAACACAGAGGAATGGGAGCACTATGATGGGAGCAACCCAATAAACCTAAACTACTTGAGGCTATGCAGGAAGGACAAAACAGTATTGTCCTACAGAGAAGTATTGCCATTTTGATGATATTTATCCAATTCCATGAGTAGGGCATGTGTTTCTATTTCATGCTGCTCTTTTAATTCTGCAAGTAGTGTTTTGTATAATAGGTCTTTTGAATCTTTAGGTAAACTGATTCTGAGGTACTTAATATTCTGAGGCAAAATGTAAATGAGATTTTAAAAAACACATATCTTTCTCTTTCATTATTCACATATAGGAAAGTCATAAACTTTTATATTTAATTTTTTAGTCTACCTCTTTACTATTCAAACCTGATGTATCTAGGAACTTTTATTTTTGTAAAGTCTTTAGGATTTTCTAGTGAGATTTTGACTTCTTCCTTTCCTCTGGGGTTGTCCTTAAATTTATTTTTTCTTGCATAAGTTTTATGTCAACTACTTCTAGTACTATATTTAATAGGAATGGTGTGAGTGTCAATATTATTTTGAGCCTGATTTTATAAGGACTTTTTTGCTTTTTCTATAAAATCTATGAAGTTTGTTTCATAGAAACTGTTTGTGAATGTTTCTGTTTCTTCAATTTCTTCAAAGAAGTTGTTTGTGAATGTTTGTTTCTTCAATTTTCTTAAACAGCCAGAAAATGATTGGCAGTAGGTCATCTATAAAGTTTTGGGAGAACTCACTATTGAATCTATCTCTGGCTGGGCTTTTGTTTTGGGGAAGACTTTTGCCTTTGAGCGGCAATCATGTTCGGTCTATAGGCTATTTAAATTTCATCTATAGTGATAAGTATGTTCAAGTATATCAAATCATCTTGGTTCAATCTGGGAGGTTATAGGAGTCCAAGACTTTATTCATTTCTTATATATTACCTCATTTTATGGCATAAACATGATCAAAGTAATCCCTGATGAATCTTTAAATTTCTGTGGTTTCTGCTATGACTTTCACCCTCTTTAATTTATCAATTTGATTTATCAGACTTCTCTCTCTTGGTGAGTCTTGCTAGTGCTTTAACAATCTTGTTTATTTTTATTTAAAAAAAAACAGCTTTTGATTTCATTGATGTTCTAGTTTATTTTTTGAGATCCCAGTTTACCAATTTCTTCTTTAAGGTTTATTATTTCCTTCTTTCTCATGATTTGGGGCTCTTTTTATTGGTCATTTTCCAGTGTCTAAAATTTGCAGTCAAGTTATTAATGTAGGCCCTTTCTTTCTTCCTGATGAATGCCTGCATAACTACGAACTTTCCTCTTAACAATGCTTTGCCTGTGTCCCACAAGCTATGGTAGGCAATGTTCTCATTCTCATTTGTTTCTCGGAATCTTTTAATCTGCACACTGATTTTTTTTTTTTTGCTTTTTAGTTGTTTAGTAATGGGCTATTTAATTTTCAGGTGTTTGAGTTGTTTCACCATTTCTGTTGGGAACAACTTCTACTTTCAGTGCATCATGGTCTGAGAGATAGTTGATATGATTTCTAGTCTGTTGATTTTGTAGAAATATGTTTTGGGTTTCAGCATGTGGCCTATTTTAAAGAATGTTCCATATGCAGTAGAGAAGAATTTGTTTTTTTTTTTTGAGAATGAAAAGAGAGAGAGAAATAGAGAGAGAGATAGAGAAGAGAGAGAGGTGACAGAGCAGTGTTGATTCCACTACTATTGAGTTGCTATCAATATCTTTGTATCTACTGGCAGTTTTATAAGTATCTTTGTGGTCGCTCATTAGGTGCATGTATGTTTAGAAATGTGAGAAATTCCTAATGTAAATATCCTTGATTATTAAATAATAACCTTCACTATTTCTTACAATCTTTTTCAGTTGAAGTTTATGCCATCTAAAACTAGTATGGCCACTGTGGTATTTTGAGGAGGTTGTTTGCTTGAAGAATTTTCTTTCCACATTTTAATTTGAGTCAGTATTTGCTCTTTTCAAATGTATTTCTTGCAGGCAGCAGAATTTAGGGTTCATTTTCTAATCTATCCTACTAGTTTGCATCTCTTATTTGGTGCATTTAGCCCATTGAAATAGAAAGAGTTTGTTGGCATGGTGTTTTGTAGCGTCTTTCTGCAGAAGTTTGGTGGTGTTTGTGGGATTCATCCAGTCTTTAAATTGCTCCTTTAGATCTTTTAAAGTCTGTTCTGAGTCTGAAATTTTGGGGAGATTTTCCATGAAGTTGTGAAGTTGCATATTGTTCCTTCAAATCTTAATGAGGGTCTGGCAGGGTAAAATGTTCTCTCTTTTTTAAAATTTTTATTAGTGAAACACCATAAAGTACCATTGTAGACTTACAAGTTTGTGTGCTTGGGTTTCAGTTATATAATGATCAAGTAGCCATCCCTCCATCAGTGCCCATTCTCCACAACAAATGATCCCAGTATCCCTCCCATCCACCCCTCCGCATTCCATCCTGCCTCTGTGTCAGGGCATTCCCATTTGTTCTCTCTCTCCTTTTGGGTGCTGTGGTTTTCAAAAGAGGCATTGAGTGGCAATCATGTAGAGTCTACTTTCAGCATGCATCTCACATCCTGCGAAGATCCTCCCAACACCCTTTACTTGGTGTTCCCCTCTCTATCTGAGCTTCCTTCTCCCCCAGCATGTGTGGCTGGCCTCCAAGTGATGGAGTGAACCCCCTGGTACTTATCTTGGCTATTCTTGAATGTTAGTCTCCCATTTTGTTACTTTATGTTCTCCAGATGAATGCAATCTTTTTATGTCTGTCCCTCTCTTTCTGACTCATTTCATTTAGCATAATACTTTCCATATAGTACCACTTGTATGTAAATTTCATGACTTTTTCTTTTCTAACAGCTGCATAGTACTCCATTGTATAGATGTACCAAAGTTTCTTTAACCAGTCATCTTTTCTCAGGCACTCGGATCTTTTCCAGATTTTGGCTATTGTGAACAGTACAGCAATGAACATAGAAGTGCAGTTATCATTTCGACTGTACTTTTGGGATACGTTCCCAGAAGTGGTATTGCTGGGTCAAAAGGGAGCTCAATTTATAATTTTTTAAGAGTCGTCCATACTGTTTTCCAAAAGGGCTGAACCAGTTGGCATTCCCACCAGCATGAAGGAGAGATCATTTCTCCCCACATATACACCAACACAGGTTGCTTATTTTTTTTTTAAATTTTTATTAGTGAAACACCATGAGGTACAGTTGTAGACTTACAAATTTTTGTTCTTGGGTTTCAGTTATTCAATGATTGAGTACCCATCCCTCCCCCAGTGCTCATTCCCCACCTCCAATGCTCCCAGCATCCCTCCCACCACACTTTCCCATTCCACGCCACGCCTGTGAAAGGGCATTTGTTCTCTCTCTCCTTTTGGGTGCTGTGGCTTGCAAAGGAGGCATTGAGTGGCAATCATGTTCAGTCTATAGTCTACTTTTAGCATGCATCTCACATCCTGGGAGGATCCTCCCAACACCCTTTACTTGGTGCTCCCCTCTCTATCTGAGCTTCCTTCTCCCCCAGCATGTGCGGCTGGCCTCCAAGCCATGGAGTGAACCTGCTGGTACTTATCTTGGCTATTCATGAATGTTAGTCTCCCATTTTGTTACTTTATATTCCCCAGATGAATGCAATCTTTTTATGTCTTTCCTTCTCTGACTCATTTCACTTAACACAATACTTTCCATGTAGTACCACTTGTATGTAAATTTCATGACTTCGTCTTTTCTAACAGCTGCATAGTACTCTATTGTATAGATGTACCAAAGTTTCTTTAACCAGTCATCTGTTCTTGGGAACTCGGGTTTTTTCCAGATTTTGGCTATTGTGAATAGTGCAGCAATAAACATATAAGTGCAGATATCATTTCGACTGTACTTTTTTGCCTCTTCATGATATATTCCCAGGAGTGGTATTGCAGGGTCAAATGGGAGCTTAATTTCTAATTTTTTGAGAATCGTCCATATTGTTTTCCAAAAGGGCTGAATCAGTCAACATTTCCACCAGCAGTGAAGGAGGGTCCCTTTCTTACCACATCTGCGCCAACACTGGTTGCTTTTGTTCTTTTGCATGTGGGCCAATCTCTTTGGTGTGAGATGATATCTCATTGACAAGGAAAGCCTCTTCAACAAATGGTGCTGGCGTAACTGGACAACCACATGCAACAAAAAATGGGCTTAGACCTCGACCTAACACCATGCAAAAAAGTCAGATCAAAATGTATTAAAGATCTCAACATCAGGCTAAAATCCTTAAGATACATTGAAGACAAGGTTGGCAAAAACCTCCATGATATTGAGGCTAATGGTATCTTCAAAGACAACACTCCACTGACCAATCAAGTGGAAACAGAGATAAGCAAATGGGACTATCTTAAATTAAGAAGCTTCTGTACCTCAAAAGCTACAATAACCAGAATAAAAAGACAATCTACAGAATGGGAAAGGATATTTACCCAATACCCATCTGATAAAGGGTTGATATCAAGGATATACAAAGCACTGATTGAACTCTACAAGAAGAAAACATCTAACTCATCAAAAATGGGATGATGAAATGAACAGAAGCTTTCCTAAAGAAGAAATCCGAATGGCTAAAAGGCACATGAGAAAATGCTCTGCATCACTAATCATCAGGGTGATGCAAATCAAAATATCAGTTGCTTTTGTTCTTTTGGATGCAGGTCAGTCTCTGTGGTGTGAGATGGTATCTCATTGTTGTTTTGATCTTTGAAGAATTTCATTGGTATCCATATAGAGATAGTGTTGAATTAGTATAATGCTTTGGGGAGTATTGCCATTTTGACAATGTTAATTCTTCCTGTCCATGAGCAGGGGATATGTTTCCATTTCTTCGTGTTTTCTTTTATTTCATGGAGTAGCATTTTGTAGTTTTTATTGTAGAGGTCTTTTATCTCTTTAGTTAGTATGATTCTGAGGTATTTATTTTCTGGGATATGATTGTGAACAGGATTTTTTTTTTCATGTCACTTTCCCTTGTCTCAGTATTTGGGTATAGGAAGGCCATGGATTTTTGGATTTGGGGGCATTAATTTTATAGCCTGCGACATTAATGTACAAGTCTATTGTTTCTGTTTATTGGTAGAGGATTTAGGATTCTCGAGATATAGTATCATATCTGCGAATAGTGAGAGCTTGATTTCTTCCTTTCCTATCTGCATGCATTTAATGTCTTTCTCTTGCCTAATCACTATGGCAAGTATATCCAGTACTACGTTAAACAGAAGTGGAGAGAGGGGGCATCCTTTTCTTGTCCCTGATCTTAGACGAAAGACCCTTAGGTTTTCACAATTGAGGATAATGCTTGCCATGGGTTTGTCATAGATGACTTTGACTATCTTAGGAAAGTTCCTTCAAACCCATTTTGGTGAGAGTTTTCATCATAAATGGGTGCTGGATCTTGCCCAAAGCTTTCTCTGCATCTACTGATATGATCATATTTTTTTATTTTTTACTTTTGTTGATATGCCAGACACAGTAACAATAAAGTCTCCAATGGAGACGTTACTGGGCCCGCTCGAGCAAATCGACGATCAACGGGAGGGCCTTTACCTTACTTACCTTTACTTTTGTTGATATGATAGATTATGTTGATTGATTTCCGAATGTTCAACCATCCTTGCATGCCCGGGATGAATCCCACTTGGTCGTGGTGTATGATCTTTTTGATGAGTTGTTGGATTCTATTTGCTAATATTTTGTTGAGGATCTTCGCATACGTGTTCATCAGGAATATTGGCCTATCGTTTTCTTTGTTGGTGGTGTCTTTCTTTGCTTTTGGTATTAGGGAGATATGTGCCTCATAGAAGATGTTTGGGAGAGTTTTTTTCAGTTTTCTGTAAAAGCTTAAGGAGAACTGGCAAAAGATCTTCTTTTAATGTTTGGAAAAATTCACTGGTGAATCCGCTGGGCCTGGGCTTTTGTTTTTGCGAAGAATTTTGATTACAGTTTCAATTTCCTTGACATGAATGGGTCTATTAAGGTATCCCGGTCTTTCTGGTTCAATCTTGGGAGATTATAAGAATCCAGGAGTTTATACATTTCTTCTAGGTTCTCTTGTTTTGTGGCATACAGACTCTCAAAGTAGTCTCTGATGATCTTTTGAATTTCACTGGTTTCTGTTGTGATGCCCCCTTTTTCATTTCTGATTTGGTTTATTAGGGTTCTCTCTCTCTCTCTCTCTTTTTGTGAGTCTTGATAGTGTTTTATAGTTCTTATTTATTTTATCAAAGAACCAGCTCTTGGTTTTATTGACTTTTTGGATTGTTTTTTTGGTCTCCATGTTGTTAGTTTCTGCTCTAAGTTTTATTATTTCTTTCCTTCAGCCAATTTTGGGTTCCTTTTGTTGGTCTTTTTCTAAGATCTTGAGCTGTGTGGTTAGGTTATGTATGTAGGCCCTTTCATCCTTCCTTAATAATGCTTGCAATGCTATAAATTTTCCTCTTAGCTTGCCTTTAGCTGCCTCCCATAGGTTCTGGTAGCTCGTATCTTCATTCTCATTTGTTTCCAGGTATCTTTTGATTTCGTCTTTGACTTATTCCTGACCCACTCATTGTTCAACATTGAGTTGTTTAATTTCCAGGTGTTTGATTTGTTTTTGATGTTTTGTGTGATTTGCTTCTATCTTCAGCAAATCGTGGTCTGAAAAGATTTTTGATACTATTTCTATCTTTCTGATTCTATTGCGGTATTTTTTGTGGCCTAGCACGTGGTATTTTTTGGAAAATATTCCATGTGCAGTGTAGAAGAATGTGTTCATTCATTCATTCATCATCCTGTTATTCGTCGATTGCCTCGAGCAGGCCCCAGTAACGTCTCTTTCATCCTAGCCCTGAGATTATATTCAAGGCTCTTTAGGAGAATGAGACCCATCATTGTTACTGGTATTTGGCATATTTGGTACGCCACGGGGAGTTTGCCAGACTCTGCTCTGCGGGCAGGCTACATTCGATAGCCTGCAAGTTTGTCCAAAGTAGGAATTATTATCTCAGAAGAATGTGTATTCTTTCTTTTTGTGGTGTAAAGCCCTGTATAGGTTTATTAGCCCTCTCTCTTCTATTTCTTCCTTCAAAGCCAATGTTTCCTTGCTGAGTTTTCTTCCTGTAAATCTATCCAGAGGTTGTAAGGCAATGTTGAAGTGTCCGATTACTATTGTATTGCTAGCAATGTCCTCCTTAAAATCTGTTAGCAGTTGTTTTAAGTATTTAGCTGGTCCCTCATTATGTGTGTAAACATTTAAGAGTGTGATTTATTCCTGTTTTACGTATTCCTTGATAAATTGAAAATGGCCTTTGCTGTCCCTTCTAATCTTTTTCAACCTGAAATCTATGTTGCCGGATACTAGTATGGCCACCCCAGCTTTTTTGAGGGAGCTGTTTGCTCTCAGGATTGTTTTTCCATCCTTTAATTTTGAGTCTGTGTTTGTTCTGACTGTTCAGATGAGTTTCTTTTAGACAGCAGAATGTTGGTTTCAGTTTCTGGATCCATTTTGCCGCTCTGTGTCTCTTGATTGGTGCATTTAGACCATTGACATTGAGAGATATTATTGTCATGGGGTTTGTGCCATCTTTCTTGTAGGGGTTGGTTGTGTTTATAAGTGTTTTCCTTCTTTTCTTACAGGAGCCCTTTCAATCCGTCTTTTAGATTTGGTTTTGAGTCCATGAAGTACCTGAGCTGTTGTTTATATATAAATGATGTATCGTTCCATCAAGTTTGAGTGAGAGTTTAGCTGGATAAAGTATTCTTGGTGAGGCGTTCATTTCATTGAGTTTTTTTCACTATATCCCACTGTTATCTTTGGGTTTGGAGGGTTTCCTCTAATAGGTCTGCTGTAAATCTAAGGGATGCTCCTTTGTATGTGATTTCCTCCTTTGATCTTGCTGCTTGTAGTCTTGTGTCTCTATCCATGGCATCCATCATTCTGACTATGATATACCTTGGAATGTTTTTATTTGGGTCTCTTTTAGCTGGCGCCCCTCTGGGTCCTTGGAACTGGATGTCAGTATTCTTTAATTCTGGGAACTTTTCAGCAATGATTTCTTTCACTGTGGCTTTTTCATTGGGTTTGCGTCCCTGTCCTTCTGGTACTTCGATGGTTCTAATATTTTTCCTTTTGGCATTATCCCCTAGGTCTCTGATTCTCCTTAGAGTTATTTTGAGGTCTTTTCTCATTGTTTGTTGTTCCCTATACAATTTCTGTTGCTCATATTCAAGCTTCCTGTCTTCAGTTGTAGTCATTGTACTGCTCAGGGCACCCACTGAGTTTTTAATTTCATCTACCAAATATGTATGCTTGGAATATGATATTTCACTCAAATGAGAGAAAGAATCCGGAGTTCCGAACTCCGTCGACGATCAAGAATCAGGGACGCTGTCTCATTTGCCAAGGTGTCAAAAATCAGATGGGCTGGTCACGTAATGAGATTTAAAGATGACCGCTGGACTAGAGCTGTTACCAACTGGATTCCACAGGATGTCAAAAGACCGTGTGGCCGCCCACCTACCAGATTGTCAGACTTCTTCATCAAGATCATGAATGATCGGTTTGAGGCTCTTTGTGTTCCTAGAGCGAACAGACGCCATTGGGCTACACTAGCACGTGACAGGGACGAATGGAGACTTTACTGGCGCCCGCTCGAGCAAATCGCCGATTAACGGGAAGTCAAGTGATCAAGTGAATATTTATTTATGACACTTCTTTTTGTAGCTTTTTTATTTCTGCTCTCATTTCTTCCTGTATTTTCTCGATTATCCTTTCAACTGTTTCTTTCATTCTTCCTTTAATTTTCTGGATGTCTCTTCCATTGCTTCTTTGAGTAGTTCCTTGAATTTCCTCTGCATTTCATCTCAGAATTCTTTATCGGAGAGAGCATATTTGTGGGTAACCCCTGTTGAGGATTCTGCACTCTTTTCTTTGTCCTTTCCTCGTGGTGGACATTTGCACTGTTTCTTCATACTATTGTGGTTGTCTAGAGGTAAAATGTTGGAATTCACCAGCACTGTTCCCTCTTATCCTGGGAAAGTATTCTGCATAAAGTCAGTCGATGGTCATCACCCTTCTCCCTTTCTAGAATCTGTTCTTCCTCTCAGGCATTATTCTGTGGCTTATGATAGGCATGTAGTGAAGCACTGGCGGAGGTCTTCTTTTATACTGGGCTTGTACATCTTCTTGCGTACTGATCTTTTGTTAGAATTGGAGTAGGCCAGTGGATTATTGTTGCATTATAGTTGAGGTGGCCAGACTTTTTCCAAAGAATTAGGTGATAAAGGTTAGGATGTGAGTCGAGAGTGCTGGGAGTGGGAAATATAACTGTGGCCGGGTTGCCTGCCTCAGAGAACCCCATGCCAACTTTTGAGGAGGCCATGCCCCCTATGTGGAGACCACACCCCCAGCCCATCCCAGGGACACACTTACCTAGGAACCTGCTGAGGAGGGCGGCGCTGTAAAGAGGTGGGCTGGCGGTCAGGTGGAACTCTTGCAGGTGTTCCCCATAGTCTCCTCTGGCTGCCCTGCAGTGGGGGCCTGATGAAGGGAAAGGGGCGTGCACGTGGGGCATGGGAAAGGGTTGTGCTCCCTGGCTCCCTGACAAACCTGCCTAAAGTGTTCTTGATGTTCAGTTCATTGAGGTTATTTTTTCTTTCTTTTTGTTTTGTTGTTGTGTTTGTTTTTTACTATATCCTACCATTATCTTGAGGCTCTAAGTTTCTTGTTTAGAAAATATAGCACAGTCGGTAGGACGTTTGCCTTGCTTTTGGCCAACCTGTGTTTGATTCCCAGCATCTCATATGGTCCCCTGAGCACTGCCAGGAGTAATTTCTGAGTTCATGAACCAGGAGTGACCCCTGTGCATTGTCGGGTGTGACCCAAAAAGAAAAAAAATTGAGCTGCAGTGACAAAAAATATAGTAAATCTGCTATAAATCTTAATCATGCTTCTTGTGTGTAATTTTCTTCTTTGATTTTGCTGCTTTCAGTATATTCTCACTATTTATGGTTTTCGTCATTCTGATTAGGATGTGTCTTGAGTGTATTTACCTGAATTTATTTTTCCTGGTACCCTCTGGGCCTCCTGGTTGTGAGTGCATGCATTCTTCTGCTCTGGGAACTCCTCAGTGATGTAATTGTACTTCTTTGTCAATATTTCCTTTCTGGCCCTGTGGAACCCCACTGACTTTTATATCATTCCTCTTGAATTTGTCCCAAAGTTCTCCTGTCAGCTGTTCATTTATTTTGAAGTTTTTTTGATCTTCTATTGTTTGGACCCAGGCGCCTTAAAGAGGGGTGGGTTGAGTGTCCCTCCCTGCCCTGAGCAGAGCCCTCGCAGCCGAAGACCTCCAGAACCCAGCCACAGCCTTCTCAAGGCCATTCTCCACACATTCGAATGAGCCTCACACATGAAGGAACCGGCAGAGGAACCAGGTATGTAGAACCCAGGGCTGTGATCTCCAAGACTGCTTGGATGGAGACTGGACCTTCTCCACCCAGATCTCCCATTTTCCAGTAATTAGGCAGTCACACCCACAAACTACCCCCGGCGCCATGCAATCCCATCAACGGTCAAGATCCAGAGACTATAACACAAAGATCCTGGCCACAGGACCTCTTATAGTCTAATTCTCCCTCTCAGAGAACCCGGCAAGCTACCGAGAGTATCTTGCCCACATGGCAGAACCTCTCAAGCTCCCTGTGGTATATTTGATATGCCAAAAGCAGTAACAATAATGGTATCATTCCCCTGATGCTAAAAGAGCCTCCTAAAATCTCACGGTTAGGATGAATGGACACATTACTGGCGCCAACTCGAGCAAATTGATGAACAACAGGATGGCAGAGGTATAGTGATTGTATGCACACTTCATCTTGAAGCTCACTGATTCTGTCCTCAACAGTTGTTACTCTGCTGCTGAGGCCTTACAGTGGTTTTTTTTTGTTTCACCACCATGTTTTCCAGCTGTCATTTCCTTCTGTAGTTTCCTAATTTCTTCTCTCATTCCTCTTGTATTTTATTGGCAGTCCTTTCCATTATTTTTTTTGAGTTCCTTAAACATCCTCAACATTTCCTCTCTAAAGTCCTTATCAGAAAGGTTACATTGATCATTTTCAATGGTTGAGTCTTCAGGTCTACCATCTTCACTCAATGTGGTGGGGTTCTGAATTGCTTTCCCATTGTGACTTTTGTATGCTGGAGGTGTTTTTGTGTTGTTGTGAGGTTAGGTGATTGAGTTAGAATATTAATAGTGTGATCTAAAGTGGTAAAGTAATGGTCCTCCTACACTGGGGGCAAATGAGGATATCCAGGAACAAACAGCACTTGGATGCTGCCACACTGCCTCAGTTTTGGGGAACTGGGTTTGAGCAGAGCCAAGGTGGTATGATTAGCACCCTAGCCCTTCTCCCTGTTTTATGGGGCCTCCTAATCTGGGTCCAAAAAATGATGATGTTGAGAAACAGACAATAACCTGAAACTGCCTCAGTTTTTTGGTTACAGAGAAGAATGAAAGAACTTTTATATTTTAAACACACATACAGTCTTTGACATTCTCTAGATAGCTAATTGATAATGACATTTGTCTTTTTCTTAATAAAAGAAGAAAAGCAAAAATTTAAGGTATACTTGGAGGTCTTTGTCACTGTCACTGTCCCTGTCCTCCCATTGTTCATCAATTAGCTCGAGCGGGCCCAGTAATGTCTCCATTCTGACACTTGTTATTGTGTTTGGCATATCGAATACATCATGTGTAGCTTGCCAGGCTTTACCATGCAGGCGAGATACTCTCGGTAGCTTGCCATGCTCTCTGAGAGGGGCAGAGGAATTGAACCTGGGCTGACCAGGTCAGCTGCATGCAAGGCATATGCCCTACCCGCTGTGCTACTGCTCCAACCTTTGTACTGTATTTTAATTACTGTAATAATCATAGAAATGTGCTAGTTATAAAGCTTTTGCTAAGATATTGACAAACCAAAGTGATAAGATAGAACAGAGCCTTAAGGTTCAGTGTATACCAGCAGTAAGCTAAATATATTTCAGCAGTAGCCTGTATTTTAGGAAGGATAAAATACACTTATATTCAATGATAAGGACTGTTAGTAACTATCATCAAATAGGTTTATAAATTTATCTTTAAAATCATATCAAATCCATGACAAATACTTTATAAAATTAGCATCTACATCTCTGAAGATCAGTTAATACTTTCTTACTCTCAAGGTTATTACTGACTTAATACTTGAAGAAATAATAACTGCAATACAGAATTCCAACCTCTTTTTGAAATTTCAGTATGTTACATTAAATCATTCAAAATTTCATTTCATTATTGACAGATGGTTTCTGCTTTTCCCTTATAGTACCAGGCCCTCAAAATTATCATCTTAAAAGAAAGTTGAAAATAGTAATAGCCTAGATTAATAGCATTTCCAAGTACTTTTGACTATTAATATTTTAGGAAACCGATTCATAAGTTTGTTTTTAAAGTTCAAGTTGACATTGAGCTGACATAAAGAGACCCTTTTCATTCTGTGATACACAGGACTTCCAAGGCTCAAAACCTCATATACACACGATTTAACTATATACACCCCTCAAAGTGGAATACAAATTAATTCTCTGGCATTGAAAAAACCCAATTCTTGTATGATCTATATACTTTTTCGTTTTAATTATCTGAAGCATTGTAACACTGTAGCACTGTCCTCTCATTATTCATCGATTTGTTTGAGCAGGCACAAGTAAGGTCTTTATTGTGAGACTTGTTATTACTGTTTTTCGTATATTGAATGCACCATGCCACAGGGAACTTGGCAGGCTCTGCCCTGAGGGTGGGATACTCTCAGTTGCTTGCTGGGCTCTCTGATAGGGATGGAGGAATTGAATCCAGGTCAGCCGTGTGCAAGGTAAATGCCCTACCTGCTGTGTTATCGCTCCAGCCCAATTTTCTGAAGAACAAAGGAAAAAGACTTGGGGCTGGAGCAGTAGCACAGTGGGTAGGGCATTTGCCCTGCATGCGGCCGACTGGGTTTGATTCCCAGAATTTCTGAGCACTGCCAGGGGTAATTCCTGAGTGCAGAGCCAGGAGTGACCCCTGTGCATCGCTGGGTATGACCCAAAGAGGAAAAAAAAAAAAAAGAAAAACACTTCTTATCCTTCATTAGTCTTATCTAAACATCAATTTTGTACAAGGCTATATTTATACTAACTGTAAAATTATAAGCCATAAACTAAATAGTTCCTTGTTGATATCTGAGAAAACTAACATAGTAGATATTCTATAGCTGACGAAAATCTATACTACCAAACATTGCTTTTTCCTCTAACTCCAAATATGCAATTAATTAATTAGGTGATATCCCTTGAGAGAAAAGTCTTGCAGGTAACATTAAAACAGATGAATTATATCATTGCTTTGAGCATGGAAGAAGTCAAGATGGACTTATTCTGTGGAAAAGCATTTGTTGCATGAAGTATGATATTGCTTTAGCGTATCCTCAGATACTGACTTTCAAGTGCTTTTGTTGCCAAATATACTGTTTTAATTTTGTTAACAATAGCAAATTTTTAAAGTGTTAATCAATGTGTCTTGTGTTTTCTATAAAAAACAAAGAAATGGAAATACAAAACAAAAAGTAAATAAGATTAACAACTCCGAAGACCAAGTACAGAGGGTAACATGCTTGCCTTGCATTGTCTAAGGAGGGTTTGTTCACCAGCACCTCATATGGTCCCCTAGGCCTTACCAGAAATGATCTCTGAGCAATGAGCCTGGAGTAAACACTGAGCACTGCTGTATGTGGACCTAAAATTAAATAAAGCATGAAATTATAACAAAATTTCTAAATATAATTATATAGTGAAATTATGTCACTTTAAATGAAGAAATTATCTCAAAGTAGCAGATGATATAACAGATCGCCACTACGCTTTGTCATAATTGATAAGTAGAGATATAACATGCTCTTGTTAAATGCAAAGACAAAAGTTAAATTAAAATTTAAAACTGCATTTTATCTCAAGACAATAATTAAAGAAGCATGTAAAACAATTTTTATCTTACCTGGAAAAATAGGAAGGCATCAGATATGTACAGTCAAATGGAATTATTGGTTTTGTAATATATCTAAAGTACCTAAATCCCTCTTTTCATTTTCTCATTAGTTTTTCAGACTTTTTTCTATGAGAAATGGTTCCTGTTCTCAAAAAAGAAATTGAAGATTCTTTTTCATGTTACCAGTAGGTTTTATTTATTCCTTTAACAACGTAGTTGAATTTTGATGTAAACTAACAACTTCTCTGCTTTTCCCTTACAATTATAAACTTGGTATGCATTGTACTTTATTAATACATATTTCTAGTGTTTGGCATATTAGAGTCACTAAAATCTGTTTCTCAAGCGTTTTCTCTAGATGAGAACGCTATTCAGGTCTCCCAAAGAAGAATAGAAAGAGCTATGCTTGGAATATCACGTTTCACTAAAATGAGAGAAAGAATCCGGAGTTCTGACATCTGTCGATGATCAAGAATCAGGGACGCTGTCTCATTTGCCAAGGTGTCGAAAATCAGATGGGCTGGTCACGTAATGAGATTTAAAGACGACCACTGGACTAGAGCTGTTACCGACTGGATTCCACGGGATGTCAAAAGACCGCGTGGCCGCCCACCTTTCAGATGGTCAGACTTCTTCGTCAAGATCATGAACGATCGGTTTGAGGCCCTTCATGTTCCCGGAGCGAACAGATGCCATTGGGCTACACTAGCACGCGACAGGGACAAATGGAGACGTTACTGGCGCCCACTCGAGCAAATCAACGACTAACGGGAAGTTAAGTGATTAAGTGAAGTGATTAAAATCTGTTTAATTAAATTATTTATTGATAGATGTTTTTATATTTTTTTCCTCAAATGTATTTTATTTGGATTCTTATTTATTAATTTCGGGGAGCCTATGACAGTTCTTTGTCACCTTCTAAAGGTCTTTATATTCTTAGCATTTTAATAAACACTTTTGAGGTATTTCAACTAAGTACTGAGGATATTTTAAAATAAAGTTTTTCATAGGATGTATTCCGTGACAGGTAATAAGTGATTACTTTATAGTCACTAGAATACATAACTGGATGAACAAATATAATTCTTTACTAAGTTTATAAATACATGTTTATTTATCCCAGGTGAGAAGCACATTAGATACTATTTAATCTAATTTGATCAAACTTAAATACATTTAACTATGGATTTGTGGTTAATTACTATCAGGAAGTTAAAGGACTTATGGTATTTGTGTGAAAAATAAAACTATATAATTGAGAAATGAATACTAGACTACAGTAAAAGTTTTCACAGGGAAGATTCTAGGATTTTCACTTTAAAATGGCACAGATTAGACTAAACAACAAAAGTAAACCAGAATTCCGGTTAACAGCTGAATTGTGGTCTCTTAAAATAGTAGCTATAAATCCAAGTTACTGAATGTGTGGCAAAATCATTTTCAGTGTATTCTATAGAAGTGAGTTATTCAAGCATTTACCTAAGCAAAGATTCAGGAAACTCAAATTAATGTGTACATTCAAGTTCATGTATAGTAAATGTTATTTGATTGTTGTTGTAATCTTATATACAGCTACTTAATATCTAAAATATGTAAGCTAAACCATGCATGAATAGACAAATAAGAGAGACTGTCAGCATTTTTTTTTCTTTTCAGGTGACACCCAGCATTGCTCAGGGGTTTCTCTTGACTCTGCACTCAGGAATTATTCCTGGCTGTGAGTGGGGAACCATGTGGGATGCGAGGGATTGAACTCAGGCTGGCCACATACAAGGCAAACGCCCTACTTGCTGTGCTATCGCTCTGGCCCCACAGTGTCAGCTTTTAATTTATTTTTTTCTTATTAAAGATTTTTTCTTATTAAAATCTTTTTTTTCTTATTAAGTGATTCTTACTAAAATATCTATTCACTCTTTTACAATTTCTTTGCTTATGCTGTTACTTTCATCTGAATTGCCTCCTTCTCCCTTTTTACAACCTATCATAGTTCTTACTACAAAGCCAAATCACAAACTGCTTGGACTCAAACATCAGGTATCAAACAATAACCCTTAGTTTAGATTACTGCATGCTAGAAATAATTTATATATACATATATACATACATATATGTACAAATACATCACAGTATCGCAGCCATCCTGTTGTTTATTGATTTCCTCGAGCAGGCACCAGTACATCTCCATTCATCCTAGCCCTGAAATTTTAGCAAGTGCCACATTGGAGGCTCTTTCAGGTTCAGGGACATGCGACCCCTACATGTATACATATGCATGTTTATTTACCTATTCCCAGGGGATCTTGATTTCACCTTCTCTTATTATTAGGGAGTACTTATTTTAGTCTCTTGCTGACTATATTTTGAATTTATCACCCTTTTCTTATATACACATATACACACATACATCTTCATATTAATTATCAAAAAGTCTTTTCAGTTTTTATGTACTTATATATGTGTATATGATGCTTGATACCTGTTCTAGCTCTGTAACTTGCAAGCAAATTACCAAAATGTTATTGTCCCTTAATTCTGAAGTTCAATTATAGTGATTAAATCTAAACTCACCTGCAACCTCCCTTCTAGTCTTACTATTGAATTTGTCAAATTATGGGTTGTTTCTTCATATCTCACTTTTCTTACTTGTCTGAATGGCTGCATTGTCCAGCTCTGGGAACTTTTCAATAATAGTTTGGCTAACCATGGCTTTTTCATTTGGATTGTTTCCCTGAGCTTCTGGTACTCCAATGATTCAAATGTTGTTCCTCTTGGAATCATCTCCTAGAACTCTGATTCGCTCTAGAGCTATTTTGAGGTCTCTTGCCATTGTTTGTTGTTGCCTGTTGACTTCGTGCAGCTGATCTTCAAGCTCTCTGATTCTGTCTTCAGCTGTGGCCATTCTACTGTTGAGGGCACAGAGTTTTATATTTCATCTACTGAATCTTTTACTCGTGACATTTCTGTGTGTAGCTTTCCAATTTCTGCTCTTCTTTCTTCCTGGATTTTCTGGATTGTCCGATCCATTGTTTTATTCATGTCCTCCTTCAATTTACTGGGTATATCTCACTGTTTCATTGAGTTCATTACTTTATATCTTCATTACTTTATATCTGAACTCTTTCTCAGAGAGGTCACTTAGGTGAGTAGCACCTACTGATGCTTCTGAACCTTTTTCATCATGCTCTCCTTGTGGTGGGGATTTGTGTTGTTTCTTCATGATGGTATGGAGGTATGGAGACTGAGCTGTTACATGAGATTGCTGGGTATGAGTAAACTACCTGCGGCCTTGTGAGTGGCTGTCTGCCCCAAACTAGGCTACGCCCCCTTCTACAGAGGTCATTCCGCCCTCTGAAGAGGCCACACCCCCTATGGGTACTTGGTGTGTGTTGGGTGGGTACAACCTGAGGGATGAAGAGGACCCGGCACAGGGTTGGGGTCGAACAGAAAGAGGCTCAGGAATGATGAGCATCCCAGGGTCCTAGAGGACTCCTGGGGCATAAACGCGGGGAAGCTTTTGTTCTTTTGAATGTGTACCAGTCTTTTATGTGTGAGATAATATCTCATTGTTGTTTTGATTTGCATCTCCTTGATGGCTAGTGATATGGAGCATTTTTTCATGTGCCTTTAGGCCATTTGTATTTCTTTTTTGAGGAAACTTCTGTTCATTTCTTCTTCTCATTTTTTGATGGGGTTGGAGATTTTTTTCTTGTACTATTCTACTAGTGTCCTGTATATCCTGGATATTAGTCCCTTATCACAAGGGTATTGAGTAAATATTCTTTCCCATTCTGTGGGAGTAAAACAAATTTTATTTGGTGGTTTTAAAGGGAAGTATGAAGAGAAAGTGGGAGAGAGTGGAGAGTAATGTGCTCAAGAGAGAAAGCAGACTTTTCCAAGAGCAGTGAAAGCCCTTACACACATCCCAGCATTAAACATGGGAGCATGAAAGCACAGATCTCAAAAGTGGAGATGCTTGGCCACATGGGCACAAATACTACCTGGGCTCGGGCAGTATATGCGTGCCCTTCCTTTGTTCAAAATGGCTTTCCAACTTGCCTCCATCTGGGGCTTCTATCTAGGTCAAAGTCTGTGACTAAGGAGGTTGTCAAGGGGGTTAAAGTTTGGAATGTGGATTGTCTTCTTCTAAATTTCTTTCCTGGCCTTTTTGTTTCTGCTGGAGTTTCTGTTCAAGGGGGAGTCCAGCCGCTTAAGGGTCTGTTACTGACTGGTGCCAGGTGAAGGGACTTATCAGGGTTTAGTAGCTTTTTTTTTCTGCAAGGTTGGGTTTTTTAACTTCAGGTCTATTACTTCCCAGGAAATTTACTGTCATTGCATTGGGATGGAACCTACCCTATCTGCCTTCCTTCCTATATCAATTCCATGAAATACAAGTATGCAAAAAAAAAGCCTAAATACAAAACAAAATGAAACAATACTGAACATTAAGTATCCAGAGTTGTATTGATTGCAATGGTTGTTGTGGTTGTTGTTGTTTTGCCTCCCTCCACTCCCTTTCTAGAATCCTACCAGGAAGTGCCTTCAAGGGACCAAAGTGTCCCTTCCCTTTGTTCTTAGGAATCTTATATCTTCCTCTTACTCATGTTGCGTCAACCATATTAGTGTTCTCTATTTTTTATTATCCACCAAGTAAAAAGCACTTGTTCATGATGCATCTCTAATCCCATGACTAGTAACTGCCATTTAAAGGGAGTTAAAGATCTCTAGTTAAATATACCCAAAGATCTTAAAATAATAAACTTTCATAGAAAGTTATTTGTGGGAAATAAGAGTTAGTGTAATTCCTTACAATAGACTGGATGCATGCTAAGTAATATGCAAAATATTGAGTTAGTGATATTTTATTTGTAGTTGATATTATTTTCTCATGTACAAGTGATCCTCTAAGAAAACAGTGTTGATCTTAGACTGCATTTATAGTCTTCTAAAAGTTTTTATATATTATTATAGGTGGTCTGCTTTATAATACCTAGGCTGATTAAAACCCAGCACAGCTGGGGAATGTTTTTCCCTTTTACATATTACGTGAACATCTGTCCGGCTCATATTTTACTAAAAAGCTCACGCAAATGTTTATTTGGAATCCAAAGATAATACTTTAGAAAATGCCAATGGCAGGTGGGGAGTGTTTCATGAAACAATGGATTCTGGGTTCTAAAAATTTAAGTTCAGAGCGAAAAGGCTGATGAAATTTATAACTGTAAACATCACTGGTAAAATAAGTTGAACTGAACTGTAAATTCCAAACACATTTTATTTCTTTTTATGAAAAAGAAAAAAATATCACAGAACAAAAATAATGAGGCAAATCATTTATTGCTTTTCTCTGCATCAGCAGACCCATCTGTAGCTGTCACATTCTCTATTAACGCATCTTCACTCATTGCCAGACGTTTGACTCCACAGCTTTCTCAAGGTGAATCGTGATAGTATATAAAGAAAAAAGTATCACATCCTCACATCAGGATGAATATAGAACATTTCATTTGAATTAAAAATACATTTAGACAGATGACATCTATTTTCAAATCTTTTCTCATTTCTGATGCTGCCTGTTGAAAAAGTCACAAGATTGCACTGCCTCAGATGTACAAAATACCTGATCACCAGTAATTTATCAGAGGAGTTGGTGCCAGTCCATATCAAAACACAAAAGTTTACAAAGCCCATACTTTCCCTATTTTACTAGACCCTGGGTGACAACCTTTATTTTCCCGAGAGACTGGCATTGACTTTATTTGGGTCTCCTTCTAATTAATTTTATGATTGATAATTTAAACAGGGATATACATCTTGGGCAAAATTCAACAATTAGAGAATGATAAAAATTGACCTCGTATTTCATTCTGCAAACTGATGGAGAAGAGAAGAGAAGGATGTAATGGGATGC
This sequence comes from Sorex fumeus, assembly GCF_029834395.1. Classification (NCBI taxonomy): domain Eukaryota; kingdom Metazoa; phylum Chordata; class Mammalia; order Eulipotyphla; family Soricidae; genus Sorex; species Sorex fumeus. The sequence goes on from NW_026606118.1 coordinate 23,399,577, forward strand.
CACCCAATATAAAATGTCTTCTGGAAAAAAGATAGGAAATGTTAAACAAGCAAGTAACTATTGTATTAATATAAATGCCCACTAGTCTAGTAACAAATGTTATTGACTGAATATGACTAATTTCACATGCATTTAAAATTCAGATGGATCAGCTACACTCCATTTGTAATAATATGTATTGGTTTTATTTATCTTTGATATCTCATGTTCTTTAAAAAATATTTTACTAGTGTAAGTACTGTATTACAGAATACTGGCAAAATATATCAAGAATATCCTTTTCTTAAATGCTCCATTTTTGGTTCTTATTCTATTATTTTTATTCTTAGCAAAATATATGTTCCAAATCAACAACTGCATGTGTATTATTTAAACATTTTGATTACTTAAAGGCTATTTCTAAAAGTTGGATTACTTGATTACTAAAGAGTAGCATAAATTTTCTATAACTTGTTATCTTTCAAAATTTCCAATGTAAATTATGCAGTATTTCTGATACTTAATGAGTCAACTAATTCAATAGAAATTTTATTAAATGACCATAATTTTCCAAAGAATAATTATTTTCCTATCTCTATATATACTCTAGAATTTTATCAAATCCAGAAGCACAAACATTTTTATCAACGTTTTGCTTGTAAAGATCACATCTTAATCAAAATATATTTTCTAAGAGAACAAAACTTAAATAATTAAAACCATTCTTTTTTTTGTTCAGATTTCCTAATTCTTTTTAATGTTATTTTATATATTTCCCAAATGAATTAGCATGATTTCAGGAAACACTGAAGCAAGTGTTTCTTCTATTTTCTAAGAAATGTTATTTTATGCCTCTCATATTGTAATATTATAACCTTAATTTTCAAAGATATAAATGGCTTATCTTTAGAAAAAAGGCATAACAAAAATTATATGAGTTGCTCAATGAAATGATTAAGAATAGTGTTACTGTATTATTAGCATGTCCACATCTGCTTGATTACCAAATGAAGACATGAGAGGTACTATGTACCACTATGTTCATTGCAGCTTTATTAACAATAGCCAATATATGAAAAAAACCTTTGTGTCCATTGATAAATTACAGGATAGATATGTTATCTAAATATGCAAGAGATACTACATAGACATACAAAAATTATTAGATCTTGTCATTTTCAATAATTGATCTGTTAAATTAAATATCAGAAAGAGTTTGGTGCTTTCGATTGATGAAAGTTACAAAAGTTGCTTGGATAAACTATCTGAATAGGCTAAAAGAATTTCAAAATTTAAAGTACAAAGTTTAGTAAACTCAAAAGTACAAAATTTAGCAAGGTTAAAAAATCAAATAATTTAAGAGATAAAATATAGGTAAGGTAAAAAGGTAAAGGCCCTCCCGTTGATCATCGATTTGCTCGAGCGGGCCCAGTAACGTCTCCATTGGAGACTTTGTTGTTACTGTGTTTGGCATATCGAATACGTCATGGGGAGCTTGCCGGGCTCTCCGAGATGGGCGGAGGAATCGAACTCGGGTCAGCCATATTGGCCGCGTGTAAGGCGAATGCCCTACCGCTATGCTATTGCTCCAGCCCGATAGCACAGCGGGTAGGGTGTTCGCCTTACACGCGGCCAACATGGCCGACAAAGTCTCCAATGGAGACGTTACTGGGCCCGCTCGAGCAAAGAGATAAAATATAGAGTCTGATAACTGTAATTAACAACATCATTGCAAACTTTCAAATGGGAGATGTAAATATGTAATTGAGAGAAGATTGACTTATTGTGATCATCATTTTACCAAGTACAAATGTCTAATCATTATGTCATACATCTAAAACTAAAATGCTTTTGTGCTCTTCCTGTTCATCCCCAATGCTGTGCCAGTCTCCTTCCCCTCCCAGGTCAGTTAACCTATCAGTATTCCAACCTGGGACTTGGCTTTCTCCACACAAGCGCTCCAGGCGTTCTTTAGGATCCTGGGATGACAGCATCCCTGAGACTCTTCCTGTTTATCCCTAAGACTGTGCCTGTCTTCTTCCCCTCCCAGGTCAGTTAACCCACCAGTATTCAAACCCAGGACTTGGCTTTCTCTGCACAAGTGCCCCAGGCATCCTCTAGGACCCCGGGACGACAGCATCCCTGAACATCTTCCTTTTCTTCCCCAATGCTGTGCAGTCTTTTCCCCCTTCCACCTAGTACTCCACGGAACCAGGTACCCGTGGTAGCGTGGCCTTTTCAGAAGTGGGCGTGGCTTCTGTAGAAGTGGACATGGCCTAATTTTGAGCCAGCCAATGCTTATGTGGCGGCAGGTACTGTACTTATACCAAGAATTCTAGTGTAACATCTCAGTCCCCATACCTACACACCAACATGAAGAAACAACGCAAATACTTACCACATAGGGAGGACAATTATAAGAGTCCAGAAGCCTCAGTATGTGCTACTCACCTAAATGACCTCTCTGAGAAAGAATTCAGATATGAAGTAATGAAGAGGTTCAATGAACTCAGTGAAACAGTCAAACAGATATCCAGTAACATGAGAGAAACAATCGAGAACTTATGGGAAGAAGAGAGCAGAAATTGGAAAACTACGCACAGAAATGTCACGAATAAAAGATTACATTGATGAAATAAAAAACTCAGTCTGTGCCCTCAACAGTAGAATAGTCACAGCTGAAGACAGAATCAGTGAGCTGGAAGATCAGCTGCAGCAAGCCAACAGGTAATAACAAACATTGGCAAGAGACCTCAAAATAGCTCTAGAGCGAGTCAGAGTCCTAGGAGATGATTCTAAGAGGAACAACATTAGAATCATTGGAGTACCAGAAGCTCAGGGAAACAATCCAAATGAAAAATCCATGGTTAAACAAATCATTGCTTAAAAATTCCCAGAGCTGGATAATGCAGCCATTCAGATTCAAGGAGCCTGAAGGGTGCCAGCTAAGAGAGACCCTAAAAAAAAAAACTTCAAGACATATCATAGTTAGAATGATTGATGCCGTGGATAGAGACACAATACTGCGAGCAGCAAGATCAAAGAAAGAAATCACATACAAAGGAACACCCCTTAGATTAATAGCAGACCTTTCAGAGAAAACCCTCAAAGCCCGAAGGCAATGGTGGGACATAATGAAAAAATTCACTGAAATGAACGCTTCACCAAGAATACTCTATCCAGCTAAACTCTCACTCAAACTCGAAGGAATGGTACATTATTTTCTAGATAAATACCACCTCAGGAACATCATAGCCTCAAAAAAAAAACCTAAAAGAAGGGCTAAAGGGGCTACTATAAGACAAGACATACCCTACATGCACAACAAACCCTTACAAAAAGATGAGAGAAAACCCCCCATAACAATAATCTCTCTCAAAGGCAATGGTCTAAATTTACCAATTAAGAGACACAGGGTGGCAAAATAGATTCAGAGACAGAACCCAACATTCTACTGTATACAAGAAACTCATCTGAACAGTCTGACCAAGCACAGACTCAAAGTTAAAGGTTGGAAAACAATCCTGCAAGCAAACAGCTCCCTCAAAAAAGCTGGGGTGACCATACTGGTTTCTGAGAACATAAATTTCAGGTTGAAAAAGATTAGAAGGGACAGCGAAGGCTATTTTCTATTCATCTGGCGGTATGTACAACAGGAAGAAATTGTACTCTTAAATATATACACACCTAATGAGGGAACGGTAAATATTTAAAACAATTGCTAATAGATTTTAAGAAGGACATTGCAAGCAACACAATAGTAGCTGGAGACTTCAACATCGCCTTATCACCTCTGGATAGATCAACAAGAATAGAATTCCGAAAGGAAACATTGGCTTTGAAGAAAGAAATAGAAGAGAGACGGCTTATAGACCTATACAGGGCTTTACACCCCAAAAGGAAAGAATACACATCCTTCTCCAGTGCACACGGAACATTTTCCAAAATAGACCATGTGTTAGGACACAAAACATACCTCAATAGAATTAGGAAGATAGAAATAGTAACAATAATCCTTTCAGATCACGATGCACTGAGAAGTGAATCACACACAGACAGGGAGAACCCAATCAAACACCTGGAAATTAAGCAACTCAATGTTGAACAATGAGTGGGTCAAGTAGGAAGTCAAGGGCAAAATGAAAAGATACCTGCAAGCAAATGAGAGTGAAGAGATGAGCTACCGAACCTATGGAATGCAGCAAAAGCCGAGTTAAGGGGACAATTTATAGCTCTGAAAACATTTCTCATGACAGAAGAAAGAGCCCACATAAACAGCTTGACTTCACAACTCAAGATCTTATAAAAGGATCAACAAAAGGAGCCCAAATCAAGCAGAAAGAAAGAGATCATAAAACTTTCACAGAAATCAACAACATGGAAATAAAAAAATTCGAAAGATCAATGCAACCAAGAGCTGGTTCTTCAAGAAAATGAATAAGATAGATAAACCACTGGCAAGACTCACAAAAAAGAGAGAAAAAGAACCCTAATCAACTGAATCAGAAATGAGAAAGGGGATATCACAACAGAAACCAAAGAAATTCAAAAAATAATCAGAGACTACTTTGAAAGTCTGTATACCATGAAACAAGAGAACCTAGAAAAAATGGAATAACTCCTGGATTCCTATAATCTCCCAAGGCTGAATCAAGAAGATCTAGAGCACCTGAATAGACCTATTAACATCAAGGAAATGGAAACTGTAATCAAAAGTCTTCCCTAAAATAAAAGCCCGGGTCCAGATGATTTCACTAGCCAATTTTTCCAAACATTTAAAGAAGACTGATTGCCAGTTCTTCATAAGCTTTTCCAGAAAATTGAAAAAACAGAAACTCTCCCAAAGAGTTTCTATAAAGCCCATATCTCTCTAATACCTAAAGGAAACAAAGATACCACAAGAAAACTACATGCCTATATCCCTGATGAACACGGATGTGAAGATTCTGAACACAATAATAGCAAATATAATTCAACAACTCATCAAAAAGATCATACACCATGACCAAGTGGGATTCATTTCGAGGATGCAAGGATGGTTTAACATTCAGATATCAATTAACGTAATCCATCATATCAACAAAAGACAAGATAAAAACCATAAGAAAATATCAATAGATGCAGAGAAAGCATTTGACAAGATCTAGCACCCATTTATAATAAAAACTCTTTCAAAATGGGTATAGAAGGGACTTTACTCAATATAATTAAAGCCATCTACCACAAGCTTATGGCAAGCATCATCCTCAATGGGGGAAAACATGAGTCTTCCTTCTAAGATTAGAGACGAGACAAGGATGCCCATCTCTCCACTGCTGTTTAATATAGTATTGGAAGCACTTGCAATGGCGTTAGGCAAGTAAAAGATATTAAGGGCCTTCAGGTAGGAAAGGAAGAAATCAAGCTCTCACTATTCGCAGATGATATGACACTATACTTAGAGAACCCTAAAACCTCTACCAAGAAACTCCTAGAAACAATAAACTTGTATAGTAAAGTTGCATGCTATAAAATCAATACTAAAAGTCCATGGCTTCTCTATACTCAAATAGTGAGAGAGAAGAAAGTGACATAAAAACAATCCCGTTCACAATTGTGCCCCAGAAAATCAAGTACCTAGGAATCAGCTTAACTAAGGATGTAAAGGACCTCTACAAAGAAAACTACAAAACACCACTTCAGGAAATAAAAGAGAATACGAGAAAATGGAAAGATATCCCATGCTAATGGATCGGGAGAATTAACATTGTCAAAATGGCAATGATTCCCAAAGCATTGTACAAATACAATGTGATCCTTATAACGATACTGATGACATTCTTCAAAGAAATGGAGCAAACTCACTGAAATTCATATGGAATAATAAGCCCCCACGAATAGCTAAAGCAAATCTTGGTAAAAAGAAAATGGGAGGAATCAACCTCCCTAACTTCAAACTCTACTACAAAGCAGTATTAATATAAACAGCATGGTACTGGAACAAAGGAAGAGCTGCAGACCAATGGAACAAGGATGAATATACTGACATCTTGCCCCAAACATATGATCTTCTAATCTTTGATACGAGAGCAAGAAATGTGAAGTGGAGCAAGGAAATCCTCTTTAACAAATTGTGCTGGCAAAACTGGACAGCTGCATGGCAAAATATGTGCTCAGATCTCTGCCTAACATATGTACAAAAGTTAGATCAATATGAAATAACGACCTCAACATCAGCCCGGAATCCATAAGGTACATTGAAGACAAAGTTGGCAAAACCCTCCATGACATCGAAGCAAATGGTATCTTCAAAGATGACACGCCACTGGCCAAGCAAGTGAAAACAGAGATACACAAATGGGACTATCTTAAACTAAGCTTCTTCTGAACTTCCAAAGAAACAGTGACCAAAATACAAAGACATTCTACAAAATGGGAAAGGATATTTGCCCCATACACATCCACAAGGTGTTGATGTCAAGGAAACACAAAGTACTGGTTGAACTCATAAGAAGAAAACAGTCAACCCCATCAAAAAAATGGGGTGAGGAAATGAACAGAAATTTTCTCCAATAAAAAATCTGAATGGCAAAAAGGCATATGAGAAAATGCTCTACATAATTAGTCATCAGGAAGATGCAGAACAAAACAACAATGAGATATCATCTCATACCACAGAGACAGGCTCACATCAAAAAAAAAAAAAAAGCAACCGGTGTTGGCATGGATGTGGCTAGAAAGGGACCCTCTTTCATTGCTGGTGGGAATGCTGACTGGTTCAGCCCTTTTGGAAAACAGTATAGACAACTCTTAAAAAATTAGAAATTGAGCTTCCATTTCACCCAGCAATACCACTCCTGGGAATATATCCTAGAGAGGCAAAAAAGTATAGTCGAAGTGACATCTGCATTTGTTTGTTCATTACATCACTGTTTACAATTGCTAGAATCTGGAAAATACCTTTGTGCTCGAGAATTGATGACTGGTTAAAGAAACTTTGGTACATCCACACAATGGAGTACTATGCAGCTGATAGAAAAGATGAAGTCATGAAATTTACATACAAGTGGTACTACATGGAAAATATCATGCTAATCAAAATGAGTCAAAAAGTGAGGGACAGACATAGAAAGATTGCATCCATCCGTGGAATATAAAGTGACAAAATAGGAGACAAACACCCAAGAATAGCTGAGACAAGTACCAGGAGGTTTATTCCATGGCTTGGAGGCCAGCCTCACATTCTAGGGGAAATGGAGCTCAGATAGAGAAGGGAACACAAAAGAAAAGATTGTGGGAGGATCCTTTCAGGATGGGAGATGCATGCTGAAAGTTGACTACAGACTGAACATGATTGCCCTCAATGCCTCTTTTGCAAACCACAGCACCCAAAATGAAGAGATAACAAAACAGAATGCCCTGCCACAGTGGTGGGGAGGGATGGGTAATGGGGGCATGGGAGGGATATTGGGAGCATTGAAGGTGGAGAATGGGCACTGGTGGAGGAATGGGTACTCGATCATTGTATAACTGAAACCCAAGCACAAAAATTTGTAACTCTACAACTATACCTCATGGTGTTTAGCTAATAACATTTATTTTAAAAATGGTTTTTTATTTGATTAATAATTCAAGAAAAAAGTGAAAATTAATGGATTAAAAACAAAAAAATATTTAAAAATGCAATGCTTAAAAATAAACATGTAGATAATATAAAATCCAAGACAGCTTTAGAAGGTAAAATGTTAAAATGATAAATATACAAAACAAGAAATGGTAGTAAAATCACTCAAAATTTTAATGATCATGGTACCATTTCTCAATTTTTGACCATTGCATTACAAATAGTTAATTTTTCAGGAAAACTATAATTTAGTGAAATTAACTTCAAAAGTCTTAAATATCAGATTTTGTATTAAAAAATAATATTTAGCAAAAAGGTTGTGCTTGTCCTAAATGATGCTTCACAGATGATGAAATACAAGTGTTGCTTAAATTGTCCTCTCAAATAGAAAGGAGTTTCTATATTCCTATTATGTAGTGAGTTATTTGTCATTCCTCTGCATAACCATAGCTCTGTATCTGCCCTTCTGTGATCTCATCTACCAGACTGTGTCTTGGACTCCTTAAATCACAGTTTTTCTGAACATCCAAGGTAAATAATCTCTTCTTAGGATCTGCAAATGGGGGCAATCTGATGAAAGGATGATTAAGGAACATATTTTCTCTTATTGTTCTCATGATGCTTTTAATTGTAAAAATCAGCTGCCTCCAGTATTCAAGATGATAAGAAAGTACACAAATACAAACTGTAGCAATCTGAGAATTCTGACTCCATGCTTAGACAATGTGATTTCCAACAAAAGCAGCACTGACATTGAAGTATCAGACATGCAGAAAGCGCACTCCCACGAGAAAATCTGACTTATAGACCTATGGTTCCAAATTGTTCTAATGGATGTTCACTTAATCAAGTGGAGGGAGGCAATCTATGGCGGGAGAACAAGAAGACTTTTATTTACACTGGTTGATCAAACCAGTGATCTTAAAGTACTTAAAATATTGAAGCTCAGATATGCAAGAGTGTGATTTTATAGTGTGTTACTGCAAACTCATCACTAATTTGTTTCATGTATAAACAACACAGGAATGCATATATATCATGGCACCTTATCAGCATGGCTACAGGAAGATTCCTACAATCAGCATTTTCTTAGTCTGTACTAGAGAAGTTAACCCTATTTTATCCCAAATTCATCCCAAATACAGACAGTGAAGACATCTCTAAAATTTTCCACCCACAAGCAAAATTATCTCTAAGAGTACATGCTATAAATCAATTATAAAATCAAAGGTACATTTCATAAATCTCCATCATGACAGTATCAGGCAACATGACTTCAGCGAAGTGTGATACACGACTTCAGGAGTGCAATACAACAATTCTGGGTCTCCAGTAACACTGGTGGTAAGCAGTCACTTGTTTGTAACTGTAATTGATCTGAAACAAATACAGATGTTCCCCTCTCTTTCTATCTTTGATCATTTCAAATAATATAATGATGTGCTGAATAATTTTATTTGAAACACAAAAGTTTTCTTGTTTACAACACATAATATGTACACAATTACAACTTTAATACTTAAACTAAAAACCAAATTCATAAAAAGGATAACTGCAGACAACCTTATTTATGGAAATCTTGATGCATATATTTGAAGTAAAATGATATTAACTTGTAGAACATATCACTAAAATTAATAAATGATAGCTAGTATTTATTTTTGTAATTAATAAATAAAATATGAGAAAATCAAATAATATAGTTTATGTTTAGATCACAGATCACAGATCATCCTGTTATTCATCAATTGCCTCGAGCAGGCCCCAGTAACGTCTCCTTCATCCTAGCCCTGAGATTATATTCAAAGCTCTTTAGGAGAATGAGACCCATCATTGTTACTGGTATTTGGCATATTGGGTACGCCACGGGGAGTTTACCAGACTCTGCCGTGTGTTTAGATAGATATAAGAAAAATAACACTCTAAATACCATGGAATTATAATAAAAAATAAAAATTTTCCCATAAAAATACTTAATTGCCAAGAAATTGATCACATGCCCTTAAAATATGAATAATCCATTTTGATTAGCAGGAAATCTTGAACCAGTTTTTCTTAAATTCAGAGAAGAGAAAAATAAATCTCATTGTTTCTGCAGTTTTCGACTTTGTGTTGAAGATATTAAAGATCTAAGTCAGATAAAATTTAATTATTAGGAGCCCAAAGGTTTGAAATAACAAGAGGAAAATCATCTCTATTTGCAGATGATGTAATAACAGTTTGTCTGGAAAACTCCAGTGAATAAAAGTAGAGGAGACACTAATGAAAACAGTGAAACAGAGAATAATAATATGATAAAATTAAGATAATAGCAAATCAACATCTTAAATAAAAATATATCTATCAATATAGTTGACATTATACCCTGCTATTTTATCAAAAATTATCCTAGATGATTCTCAAAAAATTGGAAATTGAGCTCCCATTTGATCCAGTAATACCATTCCTGGGAATATATCCAGAGAGGCAAAAAAGTATAGTCGAAGTGACATCTGCAATTGTCTGTTTATTGCAGCACTCTTTACAATAGCCAGAATCTGGAAAAAACCTGAGTGTCCGACAACAGATGACTGGTTAAAAAATCTTTGGTACATTTACACAATGGAGTACTATGTAGCTGTTAGAAAAGACGAAGTCACAAAATTTACATACAAGTGGTACTACATGGAAAGTATCATGTTAAGTGAAATGACTCAGAAAGAAAAGGATAGACATAGAAAAACTGCATTCATCTGGGGAACATAAAGTAACAAAATAGGAACCTAACACCCAAGAATGGCCGAGATTAGTACCAGGAATTTTACTCCATGACTTGGAGGCCAACCACACATATTAGGGGAAAAGGGAACTCAGATAAAGAGGAGAACACCAAATAAAGGTGTTGGGAGGATCCTCCCAGGATGGGAGAAGCATGTTGAAAGTAGACTATAGATCAAACATGATTGCCACTCAGTGTTTCTTTTGCAAACCACAACACCCAAAAGGAGAGAGAGAACAGAGGGGAATGCCCTGCCACAGAGACAGGGTGGGATGGGGGGAATGGGGGGTGGGAGGGATACTGGGATCCGTGGTGGTGGGAAATGGGCACTGGTGGAGGGATGGGCATTTGATCATTGTATAATTGAAACCCAAGCACAAAAATGTGTAAGTCTGCAACTGTACCTCATGATGTCTCACTATTAAAAAAAATTTTAATAAAAAAATGAAAAAAATTATCCTAGATATTTCCATGAGTATTTTTAATGAATTTAATTTTAAATAAATACATTTTATAAAGAATATTACCTCATAAGTGACCTTCAATGAGTAATTTGTACAAAGAAAAAGATTTTCCTTTCTAAGAGAGGATTCAAGTAACATGCTTATGTATAATTGATGCTGTAACTCAACTTTAAGTTTCTTAGAATATTTACTCTTTCTAATATATTTCTATAAAAATTCAGTGTCAGTCTTATCAAATTATCTATTTTCATTAGTTAAACCTGCATCTATAATTCAAAGGGCATACAGGACTGGGGATGTGACTGATCCATATTTGCCTTGCATGCACAAGACCATGTGCTTGATCCAGTTACCAACCCAATTTGCCTCCCAGGGCATTTCCAGATGTTGTGATTCTTAAAAACTGTGGCCAAGGGAGTGTGCATAGGAATCAAGTGTGTGAAAAAACAATGATGATCCTCAGTGAATTTCTACAAAAAACCCCAATACATCATATAAAAGTGGGGGGAGTACATTATGACATATGAAGAGTTAAAGTCAGAAAGTAGTAAAAATTCTAAATGAACATATGTACAAAATCATAGTATATGAAGGTGTCATTATTTAAAATCTCCAGGGAAATGATAGGCTCTTGTAAATCATGAACCCAATTCTTGATAACTCTTTAAATATTGTAAATTTATATATGAAAAATTGAATATATACAAAAAATGCACAGTTATATATGCCATCACGATCACGATCACGACCACCCTGTTGTTCGTCGATTTGCCTCGAGCAGGTGCCAGTAACGTCTTCTTCGTCCTAGCCCTGAGATTTTTTTTTTTTAAAGTGCCATATTCAAGGCTTTTTCAGGGTTAGGAGAATGAGACCCATCATTGTTACTGGTATTTGGCATATTGGGTATACCACGGGGAGTTTGCCAGACTCTGCCGTGTGGGCATGTTACATTTGGTAGCCTGCCAGTTTGACCAAATTAGGAATGAGATGATAAAATGTCGCGCGGCCGCGAATGCGGGAGCTGAGTGTGATAATCTCTGGATCCTGGCCGTTGTTGGAGTTACACGGCAGTTGGTGAGTGTAACTGTCTAGTTACTGGCAGGTCCAGTCCCAAATTGTGCAGGCTTGGAGATCTCAGCCCCGGGTCCCATACACCTGGGTTCCTCTGTCAGTTCTTTTATGCGTGAGGCTCATCCAAGTGTGTGGAGAGTGGTCCCAGCATGGCCTTGGTTGGGCCTCGGTGGTCTTCAGCTGTTGGGCCCTGGTGGAGACAGTCAGGCATATATGCCATAGAACCAAGAAAAATGAAGGAAAATATTGACAAATGTGATAGTGTAATATGAAAAACAACCGAGGCTGGAAGATAGTTTAAAAATTTGGAGCATATTCCAGACAGGTACATGGCACCAGATTGATTCCTAGCACCACATACCCCTCCTAATATAGTTGAGTGCAGCCCTCATATTCTGTAGTCTCATTGAGAATTCTCCCTAACCAAAACAAAGTACATATAAAATTAAAAAATTAGCTGTGATTCAAAATTTACCATAGACAAATGCAAAAGACAAATGTAATTACACACATAATTTTCACATGTATATAAATTATATGTGTGCATATATCTTTCATGTGTATATATATATATATATATTTATTTGCTTGTTTCTCACAATAAACAAAAACTTTGTGACATATAAAGATCAATTTAATTCTTTATTTATTTTGCTCTTTGGGTCACACCCAATGATGCACAGGGGTTACTTCTGTCTCATGCACTCAGGAATTACTGCTGGCGGTGCTCGGGGGACCATATGGGATGCTGGGAATCGAACCCGGGACGGCCGCGTGCAAAGTAAATGCCCTACCCGCTGTGCTATTGCTCCAGCCCCTAAATTTATATTTAAATGGAAACATAAAATCTCAGTACAAATTTATGAACATCTATAAATAGGTCACAGAAAAGAAATACAAATGACTAGAAAACATGAAAAAAGCTCTACTTAACACAAAATCATAAAATATAAACAGAAAGTCAAGCATGAGATTTGCAGCAATAAGGACATTTCCAAACATGTTAGATGGGTGATGGTATGGGGAAAGGAGAGTTCACAACGTGTTGGTGAGAACATAGATGTCCCCATTCCCTATGAGAGGAATTCAAAGAATTTGATATAATTACTTAGGTATTTAATTTTTATTAAGCCCCCTAGCTTCAAAGATATTGCCCTAAAGAGATATTTCTAGATAAAGTCCAAGAAACAATTGATAAGGAACTTTCCAAGAATTTTTTCTAGTGGGTATTTATAAAGATTTGTATTGTCTGATGAAATATTTGTATTGTCTGATTGAATAACTTTGACGTTTCTTGCACTGTGAGAGAACAGATGTAATTGTGAAAGTTAAGGATATATAAAGTGCCCCAGAATATTATTTAAAGTTAAAAATTCAATTATCTCCATATTGTTTATCACTTAATCACTTAATCCCCGTTATTCATCGATTTATTCGAGCGGGTGCAAGTAACGTCTCCATTCATCCCGGTTGCGTGCTAGCGTAGCCCAATGGTATCTGTTCGTTTTAGGAAAATGTAGAGCCTCAAACCGATCATTTAGGGTCTTAACGAAGAAGTCTGACCATCTTATAGGTGGGCGTCCACGTGATCTTTTGATGTCTCGTGGAATCCAATCAGTAATGGCTCTAGTCCAGCGGTTGTCTGTAAACCTCATTACGTGTCCAGCCCATCTGATTTTTGATGTCTTGGCAAATGAGACAGCGTCCCTGATTCTTGAGCATTGACGAAGATCAGAACTCCGGATTCTATCTCTCATTTGAGTGAATCATGATATTCCAAGCATAGTTCTTTCGATTCCTCTTTGAGAGACCCGAATAGTGTTCTCATCCTGTTTTCGTAGGGTCCAGGTCTCTGAGGCATATGTTAATGCAGGAAGAATAGTGGAATAAAAGAGATGTGCTCGTAGCTGGAGGTTCTTTGTCCTTTTCGTTATTTCTTCAATGCTCTTGAAGGCATTCCAAGCCGCTCTCTTCCTCCTGCGCAACTCAGGTGCCAGGTCATTCATCATGTTGATTTCTCGACCTAGGTATATATAACTGTTGCATTCGGAGATGGTGGTTCCGTTGAGAGCGAATGGAGCATCAGGAACAAGGCTGTTTCTCATAAACATTGTCTTCGCAAGATTCAGCTGTAGTCCGACCTTTCCACATTCACGGTCAAAGTCGCTCAGCATTTGTGCCGCTTGGTTGATGTTTGGTGTTATTAGAACGATGTCATCAGCAAAGCGGAGGTGGTGTAGTTGCCGACCATCTATCTTCACTCCCATCTTTTCCCATTCTAGTCGTCGCATGATGTTCTCGAGGGTGGCACTGAAGAGTTTTGGTGAAATGGTATCACCCTGTCGAACCCCTCTCTTGATATGGATGATTACTTCTTTGTAGAATGGTGAGATCTTGGTACTGAATCCGCAATAGAGCTCACGAAGGATCCTGATGTATTGTGTTTGTACGCCCTGATTGGCTAGGGCTTCTATGACCGCTTCCGTCTCAACAGAATCAAAGGCCTTCTTTAAATCAATGAACGTTAGACAGAGTGGCATCTTGAACTCCCGAGATACCTCAATGAGCTTGGTTACTGTGTGGATATGGTCGATGGTACTGAATCCTTTTCGGAATCCAGCTTGTTCACATGGTTGTCCTTCATCTAGTGTTCTGCTAATCCTATTCAGGATGACTCGAGTGAATAGTTTGTAGATGACAGATAATAGGCAGATTGGGCGATAGTTGCCAATGTCGTGGATGTCTCCTTTCTTGTATAGTAGTACAGTCTTGCTGGTTTTCCATTGGGATGGAACCTTGCATTCAGACAGTTAGCGTGTGAAGAGTTGAGCCAATGTATTGATGAGTACTGATGGTAAGTTCTTCAGGTGTTCAGGTCTGATCTTGTCTGGGCCAGGTGCTCTTTGTTTCTTTACCGACAAGATGGCATGGTTGGTGGTATAGTGGTATATTTTTTATATAATGCAAAAATTGAATTGAAATATTTGAGCTTAGAGACTTGAAACCCCAAAACACCTAGAAGAAAACAGTAGAAGTCCCTTTGCTATTAGACTAGGAAAATATAATTTGAATATAAATCAAAAATATAATTCAGAATATCCAAAATAACCAAATGGGATTACATCAAATTAAAAATTCTCTGCATGGCAAAAAATTAAAAAATCAACAAGAAGAAAGGCAAAAAAAAAATTGATAATGGTCATAGTCAAAATATACAACTAGCAAAACCCAGCAAACTCCAAACAAGTCAATTATAAAAAGAAACCAAGAAGATGTGCTTTTAAAAATCAAGATAGGAATGAACAACACATATTAGAAAATATTATAATTTCTCCAGAACTGTAGGAGTAATGAGGAAAATCTAAGGTCAGCATATCGATCTTTTGGCTTAATTCTAATTCAGGTCTAAATTACAAGAACTAAAATGCTGTCTTTTATTGCTCGTTCTTTTCTTTTCTGGGCCATACTTAGCTGAGTCCAGGGCTTAAAACTGGTTAGGTGTGCAAGAATCAATTCTGGTGATGATTTGGGAACTATATAGGGTGATTAATTTGGGTGGGCCTCTGGAAAGAAAGCACCTTATCAGCTGTGCTATCTCTCTGCTCTAGCACACTAACTTTATTTATTTTGGATTTTGTCTTACATCTGTGTTCACACTGCTTAGTCTTGGTCGGCTCAGAGATCCCAACTGTATACTTTGCTTAGGTGTGGAACCCTGGTCAGAACCTGCGTGGAAAGTGACTTCATTGCTATTTTATCTCTTTGACCCTAACACAGAAATCTAAGCCTGCAAACTACCTTTAGAAAGGTTGGAGACTTTGTACAAATAAAGGCATTCAGACTGGTCTAGGCTTTTTGGAAAACAATATGTGCAGTCCTCAAAAAACTAGAAATTGGGTTTCCATGTTACCAAGCAAAACCACTTCTAGGAATATGCCTCAGAGGTCCCAAAACACACAGCAGAATGGTATGTACACTTCATTTAATTGTTTTTCATTTTAATAAAGTTGTTCACAATATTTGATTAAATTTAATATTTAAACATCAATCCCACCAGCATTACACCTTTCTGCTACCATATTTCCATCCCCAACCCAAACCCTGTCCCTCAAGCAGAACCAAAATTATTTTATTTTATATTGCTTGTTGTGAATAATCTGCTAAAACTGAGAGAGAGCTTTCTTTAAGGAAAGTGTCTGAGGATTGTACTTCACCCAGAAGCCATTAAGCCCTTCTATAAGAGATTACTAACATGTTGTTAAAGCTTGAGTTTTGTGTGCTTATATCTATATCTATATATATCATATATATCTGTATAAGTGTATTTACCCTAAGATTGTTTGCCTTCTACTTTAAACCCCATCAAATGTGGTGTGTTACTCTTGGTATATTGGTGATGTAAAATTTGAGATTTCCAGGAATAGATTGACCCATGGATAAGACTTATCCGAGTGTGTGGAGAGCAGCCATGAGTGTGGTTGGGGTGAGTTCTGGAGGGTTTTGGCTGCCGGGGTTTGCTCCATTGAGGTGGGGAGAGGCCTCATCTGCCCCACTCTAGATTTCCCAAACAGTGTGGCAAGGGGTCTGGTGGCATGGCTATGACATATTATTCTGTGCTCTCTTCTGAGAAATTTATATTGAGCTTCTGTTAATGAGTTATATGGCGCCAGGTGCAGCTTGTGGGTGTGACTGTCAAGCTACCAGAAATAAGGAGAGATGTGGGGGAGTTACCATGCACACTTCCATTGAGCCTGGAGTTTTCAGTCTCAAGTCCCACATATCTGGATTTTTCTGTTGACTCACTCATGGGTCAGACTCCATGTACACTTCAATGTTCATTGCAGGATTACTCTAATAGCCAGAATCTGGAAACAACCTGAGTGCTTGAGAAAATATGGTTAAGTAAAATATAGTAGATCTACACAATTGAATACTATGCAACTGTTAGGGAAAATGAAGTTATGAAATTTGCTTATAAATGGATGGACAGGGAGTAATATGCTGAGTGAAATGAGTAAGGAGTAGTGTAGCCCAGTGGCGTCTGCTCGCTGCAGGAACACAAAGAACCTCAAACAATCTTTCAGAGTCTTGATGAAGAGGTCTGACCATCTCGTAGGTGGGCGACCACATGATCTTTTGACATCCTGTGGAATCCAGTCGGTAGCGGCTATAGTCTAGCAGTCCTCTCCAAATCACATTATGTGAAAAGACCATCTGATTTTGGCAAATCACTGTCTTGGCAAATGAGACAGTGTTCCTGATTCTTGACTGACGATGGAGGTCGGAATACCGGATTCCTTCTCTCATTTGAGTGAAGTGTGATACTCCAAGCATAGCTCTTTCGATTCCTCTTTGGCAGACCCAAATAATATTCTCATTCTGTTTGCGTAGGGCCCAGGTCTCTGAGGCATATGTTAATGCAGGAAGAACAGTGGAATCAAAGAGATATGCCCAGAGCCGGAGGTTCTTCGTCCTCTTAGCTATTTCTTTGACAATCTTGAAGGAATTCCAAGCTGCTCTCTTCCTCCTGCCCAACTCAGGTGCCAGGTCATTCATCATGTTGTCTTCTCAACCTAGGTACAAATAACTGTTTTATTCAGAGATATTTGTTCTCTTGAGAGTGAACAAGGAACTAGACTGTTTCTCATAAACATTGTCTTAGTGAGATTTAGCTGTAGTCCGACCTTTCCACACTCATGGTCGAAGTCAGCCAGCATTTGTGCCACTTGGTTAATGTTTGGTGTTATTAGAATGATGTCATCAGCAACGCGGAGGTGGTGTAGTTGCCAACTGTCTTCACTGTAGTTCACTCCCATTTCTTCCCATTGCAGTCATCGCATGATGTTCCCGAGGGTGGCACTAAAGACTTTCCGTGAAATGGTATCATCCTGCTGAACACCTCTCTTGACATGGATGATCACTTCTTTGTAGAATGATGAGATCCTGGGAGTGAATCCGTAATACAGGTCATGGAGGATTCTGATGTATTGAGTTTGAATGCTCTGTTTGGCTAGGGCTTCAATGACCACTTCAGTCTCAATAGAATCAAAGCCCTTCTTTAAATCAATGAACATTAGACAGAGTGGCATCTTGAACTCCCAAGAAACTTCAATAATCTTGGTTTTTGTGTGGATATGGTCGTATTTGATCTTTTGCGCTTGTACCATCAGGTCCTTGATGGATGCATTTAATAACAGCATATGTGCATTGAAAGTACAGACATTTTTTGTCTGTTTGCAGACCCATTGTATTTACTGCTTTTGGCATATCGAATATATCATGCATAGCCAGGCTCTGCCGTGCGGACGAGACACTCCCGGTAGCTTGCCAGACTCTCTGAGAGGGATAGAGGCTTTTTGGGCGGCCTCTAATTACCCTTGCAGGTGTTCTCATGGTTCAGACCATATTTGAACCCTATCAAACATGGTGCGGTAATCTTGTGTTAAGTGTCTTATGATGTGTATTAAGTGTCTTATGAAGCAGCTGCATGGTCCGTAAAGCATCCTGGAACGTGGTGGTGGCTGGGTAGTGGAGATAGTGGAGGTAGTGGAGGTCTGACAATAAGGTATTTATCTGGTACCTGTAGGTGGGTCTTCTGTGTGGAATCCCTGGATCACCGGAGGTTGACGGAAGCATACAGGGCAGGGTAGGGTGGGGCTTCTGATTTCAGTCCCTTGGTCACCGGAGATTGGTGAGAGCAGGCAGAGGATCTCTGTTCCCTGGTCTGTTGAGACTGGAGTCCAAGGTCACAGAGTTCGGTGGGGCTTCACTAGTGTGTGAGTCTCTGCCCTAGTGTCTGGAAAGCATCCTGGAGCATGGCAGCAGCTGGGTAGTGGAGATAGTGGAGGTATTGAAGGTTGCTGGTGAGGTATTTATCTGGTACTGGTAGGGTGGGTCTTCTGTGTGTAATACCTGGGTCACTGGTGGTTGGTGGAAGCAGACAGGGCAGGGTAGGGTAAGGTGGGGCTCCTGGTTTTAATTCCTTGGTCCCTGGAGGTTGGTGGGAGGATGCAGAGGATCTCTGTTCCCTGTTGAGCCCGCAGTCCAAGGTCTCTGGGTTCCGCTTATCTGGTTCTGTGGGGCTTCATTAGTGTGTAAGTCTCAGGGGGAGTGTCCGGAAAGCATCCTGGAGCATGGTGTCGGCTGGGTAGTGGAGGTAGTCTCAACATGAGACTAAAACCCAATGAAAGTAGGAACAAGGACCAGTAGGATTGGTCTGTGGTTCAAAGCCTGCCTCAGGTGCTGGAGGAAAAGACAGTTGGGATAGAGAAGGGACCATTATGACAAAGAATTGAAAATGACCACTCTGGATATGATTTGAATGCTGAAAATAGGTAAAGGAACAAACAGGATAACCTCTCAGTACCTGTAAACCATAATGCCCAACAGTAGAATGAGAGAGAATGAGTGAGAGAGAGAGAGAGAGAGAGAGAGAGAGAGTGCTTACCAGAGAGACAAGCTAAGGAGGTTGCAGGAGGGACAACTGGAGTCATTGGTTTTGGAAAATGTACACTGGTGGATGGATGGTAAGTATTGGAACATTATATTATGACTGAAACCCGGCCAGGAACAGCTTTTTAACCTTATCTCACAGTTATTCAATTAAATATATATGCGTATAAATATATGTGTATAAATATATACGCATGTTATATATACATGTTTTATATATATGTAAGATATTCAAGATTACATCTTAATGATAACTGTTGGTAGTGCTTCTATGCTAATATGTCTGATGATGAGAGTAGTTTGCAGGTCTAATGACTAATTTCCACACTTACTAGATTTGTTAGTCTTTGTTAACAATATCTCAACAATATAGTCAGACCTAGGCTTTCAAATAAGGGGAGAAAGAATTTCTTTGATAATTAAAAAATATATTTCCCTATCATCATAATATCCAATTTTTAAAAATCCAAAAATTTCTTTAGAATTCATTAGTTGACATTTGATCAAAAACACAACACATAGTCTAAGAAAACTAATAATGTGCCGGGAGCTGCCTGATTATGCAGGGTTCTTAAGAGGACCTAGCTAAGGGAGCTGCCTCATTCAGAGGGACAAGTGTACTTGGCATAGCTCTCTGTACCGCCACCTCTAATACGTAGTCATTATGTCGCTAACTCAAGCCTACAAAGAAGTTAGTACTTAATCATCCCCAGTGTACAAGAGAAGTTATT
This sequence comes from Sorex fumeus, assembly GCF_029834395.1. Classification (NCBI taxonomy): domain Eukaryota; kingdom Metazoa; phylum Chordata; class Mammalia; order Eulipotyphla; family Soricidae; genus Sorex; species Sorex fumeus. The sequence goes on from NW_026606118.1 coordinate 23,419,635, forward strand.
AAGAAATGGATGCATTGTGATTTTGTGGCATATGCAGGAAATAACGCCTTGGTAAATCATGAAAAGTATACAGGAAGGTTCAGAATGTTCTTCAGTATACCTTGTTATTATTTCTACCTTGTTCTTATTTCCTGTTATTGATCTAAGTAACATTGTTTTCATTATATTATGCCTCCTATGCTTGTTATGATCAAAGAAATGTATGATCTTGAGAATATGTTTTTTGCAATTACAATGGATGATTTTACCTGCCAAGTTTCTTATAGAGATGTATAAAAGGCTGTCTGAAATAAAGATCAAGGCTGCTGTTCCATGAGAACTCAGCCCTCTCTACCACTTGTATATAGTTTCTTTGATCCTCACTTTCCCTCTCGACCAGTTCGACTGCTGGCTGGTCTGTCAACGATGGGTGAATTTTTCATGGTCACTCCTCTTTCTTGATAATGCATAACATATCTCGTTATTTTACTCATTGTTATCATTTCCACATGTCTTTGGAGAGCCAATTATACATGACACTAATTCTAACATGTTTTACACATAAAAAAGTAAAATACCAGTTAATAATTTAATCTACTAAATGAAATATAACTTAAGAAGCAATTTATCAATTATCTGCCATAGAGGAGGGGGAAGGCTGGGGTGGAGGGGGATACTGGGGACATTGGTGGTGGAAAATGTGCACTGGTGGAGGGATGGGTATTCAATCACTGTATGACTGAAACTCAAACATGAAAGCTTTGTAAATGTATCTCATGGTGATTCAGTAAAAAAAAATAGAAAGCAAACAATCAAAAGAAGCAATTCATCAGAAATATCAATTGAATACAACTTTAATCTTACATAATAAGAATGGTTGAAAATCAAAATTTTCAACAGGAATGAAAATATTGCCTTAACAACCTTTCTGTAAGGATGACAACCAAATGTTCAATATCATAACTGCATAAGGAAATGCGTACACCAAATTTGAAGAGGTTTAAACAGTAATGAGTAATTTAAGTATCTAAATGCCCAGAGGCACATATATGTCAAATCTGAATTAGCCTAAGGAAAAAATTAAGGTTGTCTAATGTCTAAGTGATCCTTTGCACTAAGTATGAACGGGTCTAGATAGGCACCAGTCTATGCATTCACAAGTGGCCATTTGTTACTAAGGTTGAAAGGACCTGAAAGTTAACCAAGAAAGAAGATTTAAAGTGTTTGGAGACAGCTGTCCTCCACGTTCAAAGAGGTCATCTTAGTGGAGGGGGGTGTATGGAGGTCTCTGTGGGTTTCAAGACTGACAGCACTTAGAGGTACCTATGCATGACCACCTAGAGGACCTGATGGTTAAGCAGAGGTTCAAGTAATCCAGTGCATGGTAACCCCACATCTGATCACACATTTGGCATAGCTAGCAATTTGTGTGTGGTGTGAGATTAAGAAAAGACTAGATTCTCAGTCATAGAACAAGTGAGGTGAAAGAGCTAACTAGAATCATGGCAAGAAATTGGGGCGCCCTTACTAATTTGCTGTGCTTTCTGACTGAAAGATTACAGGTTTCTTAATAGTCCGATAGGAACCAGGTAGAGCTGATGTTGATTGGTTAGGCTTTGGCAAGTGTCTCCCTGACTTCTGTTAGCTCAATTACTAACTTGGAGTGTATAAAGTTCTTCTCAGCATTTGCCCCAAAGACTTTCACTAAGAAAATATAGCCAGTATTTTAGCACCATGAAGGTTGTGAGAACATAAATTGTGCGTATTGGTAACTGTTATTATGACAACTAGGCAACGTAGATAGTGTCATCGAGCAACTCAGTTGTGGGAGGTTACCAAGGTGGTACCTGTTGGTAATTCTGACCCCTACACATATCTTATAGTTTCTTATCTCCTATGTTAGTATTCTAAGAAAATGTTTGTAGAACTGGAGGTCTGGCTGTTTAGTGTAATTCCACCTTTTCCTCAGGGTAAAGTTCTACACCTTAGAATCTCTTCTAAATTGTTGTTTTTTGCTCTGAGTTTGAGTTTCTTTCCTGCTGAGGATATTCCCCTCATTCTGGTCCTTCTGAGGTTTCTCCTGCTAGTTGTTTATTGGGATTTCAGGAAAATTTATGTAACTAATTCAAACTTCGGTGTCAATTTTTATTGATCACAAGAGGATACCCCACATGTTCTCTTTCTCTAGCTACGCCTTTATATATATCACAAGACATTACAGTTTTATTTCCAAATGAAGTATTATTTTTACCCATTACAGTTAACTTGTTTTCATTATATCCGCCAAGGCCCAAATACTTCTTCATTTTTGCTGTTAGATCACTATTGCATCTGTTCAAAAAACAGTTCGCTTTTCTTTTAGTAGATTGATCGCATTTCTATAAAATCTGAGCTGAAGCATAATGACATCTACTAGTCAATAGTGCTTTTCTCAGAGCAAAATCACAATCTAGCTAAAAAAAATCCAGTTAAGGAGCTTCATTGGTCCTCAAGGGTAACACTAAAGTCACTCTGGGAGAGCTTCTCTGAAAACATTCTTTGCGAGAGACCTCAACTCATTTACCAAAACTTGAGATAGTTTTTAGAATGCACTAAATAGTTCTTCAATTAAATTTTAAGTGTTGATATTTCATTTATTTCAGTTTGCTATTTCTTTTTCACTAAGTGTACCTGGCTACCACAATGAATATTAAAATAATTTTTGGTATAAATGTGAAACTGGTTTTACTCTTCTTTATCTCTGTTCTCTTAAAAACATTCCCCAAAGCATCTGATACATTAAAATACATATACAGTTCTTACAAAATGCTAAGTACAATTTTCACTCCTTATGAATGTGATTGCCTATATTCTTGTACAATTTGAAATTAATACTAGAAACTGTTTCATAAAGAAGAAAATAAGCACTAAGTTCTATATTACTAAGGTCATAGAGCTAAAAGTGATTGAACTAGGAAGTAAGTTAGAGTCATGAGATACTGTTCTTTTTCAACTATTGGATTTATTGCTTTTTTTCTCTCCCATGAGATTATTAATTTATATCTATTGGCTCTTGCATTCGTGGTGTCAAAAATTGTATCTGTGAACTGGAGCAATAGCATGGTCGGTAGAGCATTTGCCTTACATGAGGCCTACCCAGGTTCAATTCCCAGCATCCTATATGGTCCCCTGAGCACTGTCAGGAGTAATTACTGAGCGCAGAGTCAGGAGTAACCTCTGTACATCGCCTGGTGTGACACAAATAGAAAAAAAGTGTATTTGGAATCAGTTAAATGTTCAACAAGGAATTGATCTACAATTAGATTCCTGGTTACACAATGCTGTATCAAGAAATTAGCACTTTACACAGGTCAAGGGAAAAGATTACATTGATATTAAAATTATAATCTCGGAAACATGATGAATTGATTTTGTCAGTTGTCTTAAGAATAGACAAATGCTGGTTAGAGAAAAAAAGACCATATTTACAAGGGGAAATAATTATGTCTGGTTAGCTAAATGTAGGGCTGGAGCGATAGCACATCGGTAGGGTGTTTGCCTTGCACGCAGCCAACACGGCCAACCCAAGTTCGATTCCTCCACCCCTCTTGGAGAGCCTGGCAAGCTACCGAGAGTATCTCACTCACACGGCAGAGACTGGCAAACTACCCATGATGTATTCGATATGCCAAACACAGTAATAACAAAGTCTCCGATGGAGACGCTACTGGGCCAACTCGAGAAAATCGATGAACAACGGGAGGACAGTGACAGCTAAATGTAAACTAAAATTTTTTAGAAGTCTTGAAACTTACTCAGGAACTGAGTGAATATCCAATTATTTGGATAAATTAGAAAAAAAGATTTTATGATAAATAGGAAATGAGATGCATTAAATATAAAAGGCTGGAGCGATAGCACAGTGGATAGAGCGTTTGCCTTGTATGCAGCCAACATGGTCGACCCAAGTTTGATTCCTCTGCCCCTCTCAAAGTGTCCAGCAGCTACCGAAAGTATCTCGCCCACACGGCAAAGCCTGGCAAGCTACCTGTGACTTATTCAATATGCCAAACACAGTAACAAGTCTCACAATGTTACTGGACCTGCTCGAGCAAAATCAATGAACAACGGGAGTACAGTGACAGTGACAGTGATAAAAAGTGAAATTATATTAGAGGAATTAAAGTTACAATATAATTAAAATCATAAATAAAAAGGAAAACCAATGTAAATAACATTATAAAAATAGTTGGGAATTAAAACACAAATGCCTATATAGTTTATATTAAAGTCTTTTAACTTTATTTTAAAAGAGTACAGTCTTAAATATTCAATTAACATGATGTGGTTTATACTTTGGATATATGAATATAGTGCAAAGAATGTGTTAAAAGTAAGGAAAAGAGAAGATTAATAAGCAGCATGGTAAGCAACCCAACTGTAAGAGAATTCACATAACAAAAGGCTGTAGTGTGCTAAATAAGGGAAGTTTCCAGAGAAATGTAGGCAGCTGAACAGATTAAGGAATAGCTATCTATTGGACTCACTGAATGTTGCAGATAAGGAAAGAAGAGGAATGAATAAGAATTTCCTAGATTCTGTCTTGAGTAACTAATATATACTGCTATTTAATAGCATGAACAAAATACAGGAGAGAAATGTCTTTTTAGAGCTAAATAATATGCTCAATTTTGAGCAGTATGGGGATATCTGTCTGAGACTGAGAAGAGAGATATCTTTTGGGTGTAGATATTTGTCATTGGTATTATTACTACCAGTTAAAGCTATTGGAGGAAATTATATTGGTGATAAAATACTTAGAAATATAAATGCCTTCATGATAATAATCAGAATTTTAGATATGGGTAGAGTAAAAGTCTACAGAACACTGAGAATAAATGAAAAAATATATGAGGATGTTTATCACAGTATAGTTTATGGTAGCAGGGAGATGATATTCATCTCAATGCTCATCCATGAAGGAGATAGAAACATACTGTATAGTGCTATGGCATTTTAGAACAATAAACACACACACATATGCACTTAATAAGATATATAGTAAATTGCTACTATGTAATTGCAGGTACACACATTGCATAAAAACACTATATGGTTTAAATATTTTAAATATGCACACATACAGTTAAATATTAAATATATTATACTCAATATTCAGCAAGGGGAACTAAAATATAAATAAATATAAAATATAAATCACAAATAAAAATAGGTTTGTCACATTGCATCAAAGTTAATCATTGTAGTTTTACTGAGAAATAAAATTTAATTGAAAAATGAAACACTGTTGTTCATTAATTTGTTCAACGGACCCAGTAATGTCTCCATTTGAAGACTTGTTGTTACTGTGTTTGGCATATTGAATATCACGGGTAGCTTGCTAGGCTCTGCCCTGCGGGCAAGATACTCTCGGTAGCTTGCCGGGCTCTTTGAGGGGGTCGGAGGAATCAAACCTGGCTCAGCCAGGCTGGCTGCATGCAAGGCAAATGCCCACCCACTGTGCTATAGCTCCAGCCCTGAAGAATAAAACTAATTTTTATTTCTTTTATTTAAAGAACATAACATTAGGAGCAAACATTAATGGAATGAATGGATTTTATTATGGCAAATATAAAGATTTATTTACTTTTTATATTGACTTCCAACTTGACTTCTAGTCATGTAGGGGGTGCTAAGGAAGTTCAGGAGATCGCAGCTTGCAAAGAAATCATCACTTGATCACTTGATTCCTCGTTATTAATCAATTTACTTGAGCAGGTGCCAGTAACGTCTCCATTCATCCCTGTTGCGTGCTAGTGTAGCCCAATGGCATCTGTTCATTCTAGGAACATGCAGAGCCTCAAACCGATCATTCAGGGTCTTGACGAAGAAGTTTGACCATCTTGTAGGTGGGCATCCACGCGATCTTTTGATGTCCCGTGGAATCCAGTCAGTAATGGCTCTAGTCCAGCGGTTGTCTGTAAACCTCATTAAGTGTGCAGCCCATCTGATTTTTGATGCCTTGGCAAATGAGACAGTGTCCCTGATTCTTGAGCGTTGACGGAGATCAGAACTCCGGATTCTATCTCTCATTTGAGTGAATCGTGATATTCCAAGCATAGCTCTTTTAATTCCTCTTTGAGAGACCTGAATAGCGTTCTCATCCTGTTTTCATAGGGCCCAGGCCTCTGAGGCACATGTTAATGCAGAAAGAACAGTGGAATCAAAGAGATGTGCTCATAGCTGGATATTCTTTGTCCTCTTAGTTATTTCTTTAACGGTCTTGAAGGCATTCTAAGCTGCTCTCTTCCTCCTGCGCAACTCAGGTGCCAGGTCATTTGTCATGTTGATTTCTCAACCTAGACATGTATAACTGTTGCATTCGGAGATGGTGGTTCCGTTGAGAGCAAATGGAGCATCAGGAATGAGGCTGTTTCTCATAAACATTGTCTTCATAAGATTCAGCTGTAGTCCGACCTTTCCACACTCACGGTCGAAGTTGTTCAGCATTTGTGCCGCTTGGCTGATGTTTGGTGTTATTAGAAATCATAAGGAATACAATATCAAAGATAAACATAGGACAGGACTGGATGGTCATGAACACTTTGATGACAGTGTTCTGAAGAAAATTTGTTCATCAATACTATAAACAAATGCTATTGTATCGCAATTACCAAACTATAAAACAACAGGACAGTAAGAGCAACCAGATATCTATGGATTTTGATTAAAAAAGAGTCATTAACTGCCTTAAATATGTATTTAGAATGAAAAATTATGCCTAAGCTAAATTCTCTTGATTTAGATATATGAATTATGGTGAAAAAATTCTTTAATATTAAGCACGAAAAAATATTTACTCAAAGAATGCAGCAGGTTATTTGTCTTTTCCTAAGCGCACAAAGAGAAAAAGTGTATTTTAGTCTTCTAGGGTTGTCAAAACTGAATGCCAAATTGGGTATTAAAGAATCAATATGTATTCGGGCACTCAGGTTTTTTTCCAGATTCTGGCTATTGTAAAGAGTGCTGCAATAAACAGACAATTGCAGATGTCACTTCGGCTATACTTTTTTGCCTCTCTGGGATGTAGTCCCAGGAGTGGTATTGCTGGGTCAAATGGGAGTTCAATTTCTAGTTTTTTGAGAATCATCCATACTGCTTTCCAGAAGGGCTGAACCAGTCGGCATTCCCACCAACAGTGAAGGAGTGTCCCTTTCTCACCACATCCACACCGGCACTGGTTGCTTTTGTTCTTGTGGATATGGGCCAGTCTCTGTGGTGTGAGGTGATACCTCATTGTGGTTTTGATCTGCATCTCCCTGATGATTAATGATGTGGAACATTTTCTCATGTGTCTTTTAGCCATTCGGATTTCTTCTTTGTCAAAGTTTCTATTCATTTCATCTCACCATTTTTTGATGGGGTTGAATGTTTTCTTTTTGTGGAGTTGAACCAGTATTTTGTATATCCTTGAAATTAACCCCTTATCAGATGTGTAGTTGGCGAATATCCTTTCCCATTCAAACTCTGGCACATTTACACAATGGAGTACTATGTAGCTGTTAGGAAAGACGAAGTCATGAAGTTTACATACAAGTGGTACTACATGGAAAGTATCATGTTAAGCGAAATGACTCAGAAAGAAAGGGATAGACATAGAAAGATTGCATTCATCTGGGGAACATAAAGTAACAAAATAGGAAACTAACACCCAAGTATGGCAGAGATTAGTACCAGGAATTTTATTCAATGACCCGGAGTACAACCACACATGTTAGGGGAAGGGAGAGCTCAGAAAGAGAAGGGAACACCAAATAAAGGGTGTTGGGAGGATCCGCCCATGATGGGAGAGCATGCTGAGGGTAGACTGTCGACCAAGCATGATTGCCACTCAATGCCTCTTTTGCTGACCATCTCCCTGATGATTAATGATGTGGAACATTTTCTCATGTGTCTTTTAGCCATTCGGATTTCTTCTTTGTCAAAGTTTCTATTCATTTCATCTCCCCATTTTTTGATGGGGTTGAATGTTTTCTTTTTGTGGAGTTGAACCAGTATTTTGTATATCCTTGAAATTAACCCCTTATCAGATGTGTAGTTGGCGAATATCCTTTCCCATTTTGCTGACCATGGCACTCAAAAGGAGAGAGAGGGAAATGCCCTGCCACAGAGGCAGGGTGGGATAGGGGCTGGGGGGGGAGGGGATGCTGGGATCCGAGGTGGTGGGAAATGCGCACTGGTGGAGGGATGGGTGTTTGATCATTGTATAATCGAAACCAAGCACAAAAATGTATAAGTCTACAACTGTACCTCATGGTGCCTCACTATTAAAAGGCCCTCCCGTTGATCGTCGATTTGCTCGAGCGGGCCCAGTAACGTCTCCATTGGAGACTTTGTTGTTACTGTGTCTGGCATATCGAATACTCTCAGTAGCTTGCCGGGCTCTCCGAGAGGGGCGGAGGAATCGAACTCGGGTCGGCCATGTTGGCCGCTTGTAAGGCGAACGCCCTACCCGCTGTGCTATCGCTCCAGCCATTAATTAATTAAATTAATTAATTTTAATTAATTTATTTTTTAATAGTGAGGCAATCCCTTCGTGGTTGCCTCACTATTAAAAAATAAATAAATTAATTAATTAATTAAAAAAAGAAATGTCTCACTTAATATTATCCATATAACACAAAATAGTTATTATGATATATATAAATATATATGTATAATCAATGCTAATTTTAGTGTTATTTATAATAGACAAGTTATGCAAAACCCCAGTTGTGCAATAGTTTAATGAATCAATAGGTCACAATGTGTTATTTTGCAACTATTAGAAAATATACAACCTGGCCTTTTGTGGTAACAGATGAAATTGGAAGTAGAAATATTAGTACTGTCCTCTTGTTGTTCATTGATTTGCTCCAGCGGGCACCAGTAACGTCTCCATTGTGAGGCTTGTTACTGTTTTTGGTATTGAATATGCCATGGGGAGTAAAAATATTAGCTGCAATAAACTAGAAATATTAACTGAAACAAATACCTTATTAACTCATTCATACATGGGATATTATTTTTTAAAAAAGGCAGAAATGGGACCAAGAAAAAACAAATGCTTGGACTCCATAGAACTGAAGTTGCAAAAATGTGGGGAAAGAAGAATGTGTGAAGGATGACCATAATCTACTTTTCTAGCCCTTGACTGCTAACTAATGTCTAATTTTCTTTATGGAAATGTACAAATATTTTGACTAATAAAGTACTAGCACATCAAAAAAAAAAAGAATCAATATGTAAATTTTGAAAGCACACAATTCAGTATATACAAAGATTAAGTTGCAGAATATTAAATTTCTAGAGTTCATAACAATGGTGGTTTTACTTCAAATTCAAAATAAGTGCTTGGCCAAGTACTGCAACTGTAGGAATTTATGAAAATTATGATAAATCTTGCCTCAAATGAAACCTATAAAGCCTTATAAAGCGCAAACACAAAAACATATTTTTATACATCAGGAAATTGAAGAATCACTGAGATAAAAAGATCATACCAAAGTTGAATTAAATAAGGAAAAAATGTCTTTGCTTTTGTTTATTTATTATGAAGAAACATAGAAGTTTTTTGTTTTGTTCTGTTTTTGGTTTTGAACCACACTTGGCGATACTCGGAGGTTACTCCTGGTTCCGCGCTCACATGGTGCTCAAGGAACCATATGAGATGCTGGGAATTGAACTCCGGTCAGCCTACAGGCAAGGCAAGAACTGCCCTACCTGCTGTCCTAAATCTCCACCCCAAATCAATAAAAATTTTAATCAAATTTATTTAGATAGATGTGAGGGAAGAGGATGGGAGAAGTGTATCCACAAGTGACTTCTCAAAAGAGGAAATAGTTTAAGCAAGATTTGTGTTCAAGGGAGAACATGAGCTTGAAGACCAAGCCTTGGTTTTTAATTTATAAAAGATCGGTATGCAAATCACTTTGGGAAGTAAGCAGAAGCAACTAAGAGAATGACTTGGGCCACAATTTATTTGAAATGTCAATGGGTGAAAATCTTAGAATCATGGGGGAAACTATTCAGTGTTTTTATACTGTAAAGAGATGGTACATTGAATGAGAATCAAATAAAATTTCTCAAAAGAGAAAGAATAATTAAACAGTATCACAATAGACAAATACACATAAAGAACACGTTGAAGAGGAAACAGACTTGAGAGAATCATATATTGAATTGCAGAAGATGGAATCATGGAAAAGACACCAAAGGAATATGGAATGTCTGTTTCTAATAGTATTTTGGGAAAACAATTATTGCGAATAGGAAAGAAGCAAGTCATAAAGACTGGTTGAGGATTTTTCTAATTGAAGGAGATAGCTCTATAGAGAGAAGACCTAAGTAGAATATCAAAACAAACCAGAACATCACATCGCTGTATTTAAGGATCAAAGAGGAATAATTGAAACAACTACAGAAGAAACAAAGCACAGAAATAGTGTTTATTTTAGTAATAACAGACGTCTCATGCATGACAAAATTCCAATAAAATTGCAATAAATATTTTCCAAATGTTGAGGGAAACAGTGAACCTCAATTTAAAAACCACCTAACGCTTGATTCAAGAGGGAGGCAGAACAAAGTTCTTTTTTTAGTGACTAGTGTTAAGGGAAGCTTATATAATGATGTATCATACTAAAAATAAAATTAATAATTTCCATAAAGTAGGAAAAAGTAGTATAATTAAAAAATAACCATAGAATATTGGTAAAAATACTACCAAACATACTAGGAGCTAATACATTAATTTTACTGAATATTTTATAAGTATGATTTTTGTTTAGATTTGCAGACTCATATTAGAGCATGACAGATTGTAGAATTTAAGGTCCAAACCCTATTGTGGAAGGCCCTTGAGGCCTAATCAATCAACCCCAAGTTAACTCAGTTTGTCATCCACAACCAATGGCCCAAAACGATAAATACTGCATCCTTTTAGACCTAGTACTCACTCAATTGGTTCAATAAGCCAAGAAACACCAGGAGTGCTCTCTAATTCCCACAGACCCACCCCCTGCCTACTCAAACTACTGTAAACTGTTTTTGCAGTAGAACAAAGGTAACAAGCTTAACCTATTACATCATTACATTTGCCATAATAAAAAAAATAAAAGAGAAAAACTTTGCTAAGGAACAAGCAATTATTTCTAAGGAAGTGAAATAAGGTATATTGCTATGAAAGGAATTATCAGATTACATGCTATGTTTTTCCAGCTGAAGTTCTGGATAAAGAAAATTGGGGTGTGTGAAAGTTTAAGAGCTCCTAGGAGTGCCTGTGTAAGCTGAATAGTAGAGCAGGGGATAATTTTAGTGAGGTGAAATTTTTTTGTGCTATGAAAATGGTGGCTACACCCTTTGTCAAGATTCCAAAACAAACACTGTCCTCCCGTTGTTCATTGAGTTTTTTGCTCAAGCGGACCCAGTAATGTCTCCAGTTTTTTGAGACTTGTTGTTACTGTGCCGTGCTGGTGAGATACTCTCTGTTGCTTGCAGGGCTCTCTGAGAGGGGCAGAGGAATAGAACCTGTCTCGGCCGGGCTGGCTGCACGCAAGGCAAACGCCCTATTGCTGTGCTATCATTCCAGCCCATGTCAAGATTTCATAAATGCTATACATCTTTTTTTTTTCCCTTTATTTTATTTTATTTTTTTTTACAGTTGTGGATTTACAATTTTTTGTGCTTTGGTTTCAATTATACAATGATCAGATACCCATCCCTCCACCAGTGCCCATTTTCCACCACCATGGATAATATCCCTCCCACCCCCATCCCCCCATCCCCCCTGTCTCTGTGGCAGGGCAATCCCCTGTGTTCTCTCTCTCCTTTTGGGTGTTGTGGTCTGCAAAAGAGGCATTGAGTGGCAAACATGTTCAGTCCATAGTCTACTTTCGACATGCATCTCCCCTCCTGGGAGGATCCTCCAAACATCCTTTATTTGGTGCTCCCTTCTCTATCTGAACTGCCCTTTCCTCTAGGATACCCGGCTGGCCTCTAAGTTATGGAGTAATCCTCCTGGTGCTGATCTCAGCTATTCTTGGGTATTAATCTCATACTTTGTTACTTTATATCCCCCAGATGAATGCAATCTTTCTATGTCTATCCCTCTCTTTCTGACTCATTTCTCTTAGCATGATACTTTCCATATTGTACCACTTGTATGTAAATTTCATGACTTCATCTTTTCTAACAAATGCTATACATCTTTGAGAGTGACTCCTAATGAAATTATGAGCTTTAGTTAATAATATAGTTTATCTATCCCGATTAATACTGATAGCAGATATATCACACTATTGCAAGATGTTAACAGAAGGGGAAGCTGGTGGTTCAGCTCATACAGGGATTAGGCACTTGCTTTGCATGCAGACATCTAGTAAGATCCCTGTATCACATATAATGCCCCAAGCACAGTGATTCCTATGACAGAGCAAGGAGTAAAGCCTGAGTGACACCAGATGTAGAGCAATTCCTTAAATAAGTAAAACAATTTGGGATGGGCAGCAGAAGTTCAGGCAATATACGGGAACTGTGCTTTTAATCACTTTATCTGCAAACCTAAATACCCACAAACTGAGATTCTTGTGTATCATTTAGATTTATAAAATATTAATTATTTTACTGTAATTAAGATAAAACAAAAGTAACCTATTTAATATTAATGCTAATTGAACAATTTCAAAAAAAGCAACTATTTTCTAGGATAATGAAATGCCGTGAGAAATAGAGTAATACTAAGATGCACAAATAAACTTATTTAAGATAAGTTTCTTTTTAATAAGTCAGAATATTGATTGAAATAAAAATAAAATATCCTTAAAGGGTATTTATATGCAAATACTCTAAAGAAAGCAGAATACAAACCTCTTAGTAGAATTAACATTGTTCAAATTATCTAGATTCTATAAATATCGAATAAAAGGTGTTACTATTTTTTGCTTATTTGTATTTTGTCTATAAATCAAAGATGTTTAGGTAAAAAGTATACATGAATTAATCAGTTTCAGTAATTAAAAACTCATTTTAGAGTTTTACTCTATTATTAGTCTAGAGCTAGAAATGTAAAGTGAACCAAGTGTCCCATTCATTTTAGAAATAAATTGTCATTCTAAGTATAGCAACAACATATAGGCTATTGATGGTAAAAGTAATAAAATTTCTTGGACAGACTTCAAGCAAATTCTTGACAAAGAGAAAACCATGTCATATTCCTGAAGAGAAATCTTAAATATTTTAAAAAGTCAATTTTCTAAAGAATAATGTTTACATTTTCTGCAATTCTAATTCAATTCTCAATATTTTGAATTTAAATCTTACTTTTTGTGTGAATAGAGGTATTGACATATGATTCATACAAAAGAAAAACAGTGATGAAACACTTGTCATTTTTAGGATATTTTATGTTTACCCATTTGAAGTTGATTTGAGCAATAGAAGATACACAAAATTAGCAAAATAAAGTATAAAGGTAAAAAGGTAAAGGCCCTCCTGTTGCTCATCGATTTGCTCGAGCGGGCCCAGTAATGTCTCCAGTGGAGACTTTGTTGTTACTGTGTTTGGCATATCGAATACAGCACGGGGAGCTTGCCAGGCTCTGCCGTGCGGGCGAAATACTCTCGGTAGCTTGCTGGGCTCTCTGAGAGGGGCGGAGGAATCGAACTCGGGTCGGCCATGTTGGCTGTGTGCAAGGCAAACGCCCTACTGCTATGCAAATTAAATATACATGTACGTTGTATGGTATGAACTATGTTAAATAATTTATATTGAAAATTATATTCAGAGTGATAAGTATACTTTAACATAAATATTAAGAATAAATATAAAACGATTTCCCATTAATTGTGATAGTATAATAGTATATAGATGAGCAAAATCAAGTGAACAATGATTATGTTGCAAAAAGTTCTTATTTGTTAACTAGAAAGATTCAAAAGTAAAAATGATAGTATGTTGCTTTATAATCAATTCAAATTCTTGAAATGACAATAACACTGCTGTTAGAAATCAGGAAAAAATGAGAAATGCTGTAAACATTTACTATCATACAAACTATGCATCCATTCTTTCTTCTGATGCTTGCAGGATCCATGGGTCACTTATATGAAATGGGGAGGAGAGAGGTGTCAGCCTTGAGAAGAGAAGGAATCTATTGTTTTCTCTCTCTCCATCTCTGCCACCCAGGGAACAGCTGAGACAGCTGTGAGCTTTGCTCTTAGTCGAAAGGAAAGTTGGTCTCAGAGTTTATCCAAGCCTTTTTGGTCACTGTCTTTCCATAAAAGAAAAGATTTTTTCAGGAGGAGACAAACAGTAAAGTAAAACAGGTTTTATTTGGAAGTTCTGAGAGGCAAGAAGAGAGAGAAGACTTCTGCTGGATGGAGATCAAGGTGCCAATCTGACTGGGTGTAGGCAGTTAGGAATTGGTGGATGTTTAGTTGCTGGAAGAGGAAGAAAATACCTCTAGACGCGTGTTCTAGAAATGAATTAAGGTGCAGAAATTGCTGGAGAGAATCTATCACTATCACTATCACTATCACTATCACCCCATTGTTTATCAATTTGCTCAAGTGTGCACCTCTCATCCCTGTCAATGCAGAGTCTCCTGCCCCCACAACTGGCGGTCCTCACCGGGGCTTATTGGAGTGGGGGGCAGGTTGAGTTTCCCACTCCACCCTGAGCAGAGCCCCAGCAACTGAAGACCTCCGGGACCCAGCCACAGCCATGCTGAGACCACTCTCTACACACTAGGATGGCCTCACGCATGGAGGAACCAGCAGAAGAACCCAGGTGTGCGGGACCCGGGGCTGAGATCTCCAAGCCCACTCGGTTTGGGATTGGGCCTCCTCCACCCAGTAGCTAGACAGTTACACCCACCAACTGCAGTGTAACCCTATCAACGGCCAAGATCCAGAGACTATAAAACCAAGCTCCCGGAAGTGCGCAGCCACACGACCTCTTGTTGTCTAGTTCTTACTCTCAGAGAACCCAGCAGGCTACCGAGAGTCTCCTGCCCACATATATGCCTGACTGGGAACACCTGTAAAAGTGATTAGAGGAGAGAATATACTGCTGAAAAATAGCTACTGGGGTCCCTGTCTGCTGCTGACCTCAGGCAAGCTGTCAAAAAAGAGCTGTAACACTGAACACAATGGGTACTTATTTACCCTCCCCCCAAACCCAGAAGCTTCCACTTTGGGCCTTTGCCATGTAACAATATGATCTATCTAGTTTTAGTCACACTGGATTAAAGAGGATTTAGGTGAAGGAAACTGATGTCCACTTCATCAAGTCTATGTTTCTTTGAGAGTGGATGCTATGTGATCACTAGCTCTTTACTTATCACATTCTAGTAATTGCACAATTAGACAGAAGTTACAGGTTCCCTTTCATCATTTTGTTAAAAACGCCCAAGAGGATGCTGCTTGTCTGGAACTCTGACACATGTGAAAGATTAACTAGATCTTTTGATTGAACTTGTCTGGTTAAACACCCACTGGGATGATTAGAGGAAAGAGAATTAAATACTTGAATTTAACCGAATAGGTAACTAAGTTGAGAATTTCTCCTTCTCAAAGAAAAGTGAAATAGATACTTCAAACTTCATTCCTAGCTTGTGTTGCAGATGGAAATTTGGGGAGAGTGATAGATGGCTTTTGAACTGTCCTGGCCCATTTGGTACAGTATCATTGTGTGTCCAAAGCATATACAGTAAAAGTGTTGTATGCCAAGTTGCCTCAACAATAATAAAAGAAAAGAAAAGCTAAAATTGTACCTATAAGAGACTCCTCTAGTGAAGCTATTGGATATTAATTAGATATTTTCATTAGAATCACTGTGACAAAATTTAGTTGTAACTCAGAAAAAAGGAATATACCTCGAATTTGGGGGCTTTTCTGCTGACAGATAATGCTAAGGAAAGGAAGGCCACTGATGTTCCTCTGAAACAACTTTCTAATGTCCACTCCAAAGATTATTCAGAAGGATTTTCCATGTAATACTTTTTCTTCTAGAATAGATCCAATAGTGGCTCTGATGAAAGTAGCTATTTTTGTGATCAATCTGTATTGCTCTGAGTCATTTTGTGTGACTCACCATAGGATCCATTTTTTTGTCTTGCAGAAAATTCAATAATCTGTGAGACCTAGATATCTCTCTTATTAAAATGCTTACGTTATCTTATCTTTGGTGTCAGTCTTACATAAATGATGAAAGGTAGACAGATCTTGGCAGAAAAAATCCAGTAGATTCCTCTGCTATGGAAAAATTGCCAGAAAAATGACCACATACATATTTTTGATGCTTCGTGGCACTCATGTGCTGCGTGTGCTCATATGTTGCTGCCAGGAGCATGTAGTGCACAAGTACATGTGTCCTACCTCTCCCTTCTTAAGATGTGCACTTTCTAACTTTCATATCAAATTCTGAGATGTATACTGTAGCACACTCTCTATTCTGGAGAATCTCGTGTCCTCTTGTGAGCACATATTCTCTCTCCACAACAGCCCCCTTCCTCAAAACTTCCAAATAAAATCTGTTATACTTCACTACTTGTCTTCTCCTGAAATTCTTTTCTGAGAGAAAGGTAAGAACCTGAAAGGCCTGGATAAGGTGCAGGGCTGACATCCCTTTCTGGAAAGAACTGTGGCTCAAAGTTCTAGATTTTCCCCTAGATTTCATAGCTTTACTCTGTGTTATTAATCTAGAAACATCTGTCTCTCCTCTCCACTTCACATAAGCCACCAATGGAACTCATCAACTTTATTTCCTTTCTTTCTTTTTTTTTTTTGGTGGGGGGAGGTATAACACCCACCCGGCTATGCACAGGGGTTACTCCTGGCTTTGCACTCAGGAATTACTCCTGGTGGTGCTCAGGGAACCCTATGGGATGCTGGGAATTGAACCCGGGTCAGCTGCATGCAAACAAATGCCCTACCCACTGTACTATCCCTCCTGTCCCCAGCATTATTTTCTCACATATAATTACACAATTCTGACTACTGTAATTTGAAGATGTTTTAGAGATTATGATGACTCTATAAAGAGCTATGAGGAAATAAAACACTCAACATAAAAAGCATAGGAACAAAGTACTGTGATTCTCTATTTTATTATAAGAATGCCATATGTACAAATATAAGTTTTAATATACAGAGCATATTTTCTGACACCAGCTATATATGTTTCCTTTGAAATTAAGTCTGTTTATAGGAAAACAATTTTCTTAGATGTCAAACACTTTTTTATAATGGGGTATTTAATTAGTATTAATTTCCTGACTTCTATCAATTTAGAGGTATTTTATAGGTTTATTAACTGAGCCAACTAAATGCATTTTTTAACTTTGGCATCTCCCTAGACAAATGAGCTAAAGAGCATTTATTGAAGTGAGTATAATAGTTATTAAAATGTCAATCAGATTCTTCAAGTTATACCCAAAAGCATCTGTTGAGGAAACTGAAATCACTCTAACTATATTATGAAAAAGAGCAGCTGAGAAACAGGTCAATAGCTTCAGTTTAGAGTCATAATAAATGTACATGAGAAGTTGGCTTTGGGGGATTTTCAGATAATTGTTAAATTTAACAAGTTAAAGAGTGTTCTAGGGATCAATTTCTAATCATTCTATAAAATGAAAGATCACATTTCCTTCTCCAGATATATAAACTGAAAATGAATAATACATATTATAGACTTTTAAAAGTCAATTATTATAAAATTCGGTATTTCAGAATAGATGATGAAATCAATGCTCACCAACCAAGAAAAAACTTACCCAGTGTTTTTATTTATTTTGTTTAAGATCAATATTGTAAGGAAAATATTTTACTGTAGTACTGAATTTTACTTAGAAAATACATTATGTGAGGAAGGCACTTGGAAACAAAATTTAAATTCCTTAATTTGTGCTCTTTCTGCCCTCTGAATGCTGTGCACTACCTTAAAATAAATGATAAATATCTTTGATTTTCTATTTTATTTTTAAAAGCCTACTTTTTTTTTTGATTTTTGGATCACACCCAGCAGTGCTCAGGGGTTATTCCAGGCTCTGCACTCAGGAATTACTCCTTGCGGTGCTCGGGGGACCATAAGGGATGCTGGGGATGGAACCCAGGTTGGCTGCATGCAAGGCAAATGCCCTACCCGCTTACTATAACTCCAGCCCCTACTTCTTACTTTGGACTACTATGGTAGCAGTTTGGAATATATAGATTCTATTTGTAGCTGTAGTTTTATGAATATAATTCATTCGTAAATTCTGTTTTTTAACATATATGATTAAATGAGTAATTTTCAGTAGATTCACAAAATTGTGCATCAAATTGAAAGGCATAATTTTCCTTAGATGCCTACCAAAGTTCTATAGCCCTTAGCAGTCACTAACCATTCCTTCTCTTCTCAATCTTGGCAACCACAAATCACTTTCTTTATAAGTTTCTCTGTTCTGAATATTTAATATAAATGCAAGATTTTCATCTCTGATCTCTTGTATATGGACTTTTATTTCATACCCTTTCTCTTAACTAATTCTTGTCTTTAATATTAACTTCTAAATCTTTTTCTCATATTTCTCATACTCATGAACAAATCGAAGACAGGCTCAGGTTAACATTTACTCATATTGTCGTATGATAATTAAAATTTTAGTTTTATTGAATTTTCAGGTGAGTTTTGATAGCATGATATGCTTACAAATATCACACTGATATGTTATTTTCAGTATATAAAATCTGTTTGAATTTGGTAGGAAACATTTTTGCTCTTTCTTACATAATTCTTTTATTTTTAATTTATTTTTTAATTTTGGCTTTTTGGATCACATCTGGCGATACTAAAGGGTTACTCCTAGCTCTGCACTCAGGAATTACTCCTGGCAGTGCTTGGGGGGCCATATGGGATGCCTAGGATAGAACCCAGATTGGCCTGTGCAAGGCAAGCAAATGTTCTACCCTCTGTACTATCACTCTGGCCACAAATTCTTATTTATTTAAGTAATTATGAACATTTCCACAAAGTTTAAGCTAATTTTATGAATTCTTAAGCTCTATATAAAATTGCAATTTTATTTTATTTTATTTTTGCTTTTTGCATCACACCCGGCGATGTACAGGGGTTACTCCTGACTCTGCACTCAGGAGTTACTCCTGGCGGTGCTCAGGGGACCATATGGGATGCTGGGAATCGAACCCGGGTCAGCTGCGTGCAAGGAAAATGCCCTACCCGCTGTGCTATCTCTCCAGCCCCTAAAATTACAGTTTTAATAATAATTTTATTAATTTACAGGTCAGTGTTCAAAGCAAATTTGATTACACTGTGACATTTCTTACAGAACATCCATTAATATCACTTAGTCTTCTTAGTTTCTAAAAAGTACTTTTCTAAATGTACTTTACCAGGCATCTTCCAGGACCCTGGGATGCTCACCATCCCTGAGTCTCTTCCTGTTCATCCCCAACGCTATTCCCAGTCTTCTTCCTCTCCCAGGTCAGTCAGTCCATCAGTATTTGAACCCGGGACTTGGTTTTCTCCATGTATGTACCCCAGGCATCCTTAGGACCCTGGGACACTCACCATCCCTGAGACTCTTCTGTTCATCCCAACACTGTGCTGGTCTTCTTCCTCCCCCAGATCAGTTAGTCCATCAGTATTCAAATGTGGGACTTGGCTTTCTTGGTCGCAGGTAATCTACTCATACCCAGAAACCTCAAGTAACATCTCAGTCTCCATACCAACATAAACAACTGCAAATCCCCACCACATGGGGAGGATGATGAAAAGAATCAAGAAGCCTCAGTAGATGCTACTCTCCTAAGGGAGCTCTCTGAGAAATAATTCAGATATGAAGTAATGAAGATGTTCAATGAAATCAATGAAACAGTGAGACAGATATCCAGTAAATTGAAGGAGGACATGAAAGAAACAATGGATTGGACAATATAGAAAATCGAGAAAGAAATGAGAGCAGAAATTGGAAAGCTACTCACAGATATATCATGAATAAAAGATTCCATACATGAAGTAAAAAACTCAGTCTGTGCCCTCAACAGTAGAACAGCCACAGCTGAAGACAGAATCAATGAGCTGGAAGATCAGCTGCACGAAGCCAACAGGCAATAACAGACAATCGCAAGAGACCTCAAAATAGCTCTAGAGCGAATCAGAGTCCTAGGAGATGATTCTAAGAGGAACAACATTAGAAGCATTGGAGTACCAGAAGCTCAGGGAAGTAATCCCAATGAAAAAGCCACAGTTAAACAAATCATCGCTGAAAAATTCCTAGAGCTGTACAATGGAGCCATTCAGATTCAAGGAGCCTGAAGGGTACCAGCTGAAAGAGACCATAACAAAACACTCCAAGATATATCATAATTAGAATGGTGGATGCCACAGATAGAGACACAATACTGCAAGCAGCAAGTCAAAGAAGGAAATCACATACAAATGAGCACCCCTTAGATTCACAGCAGACCTATCAGAGGAAACCCTCCAAGCCCGAAATCAATGGTGGGGTATAGTGAAAAAAGTAACTGAAATGAACACTTCACCAAATATATTCTATTGAGCTAAACTCTCACTCAAACTCGAAGGAATGTAAACTATTTTGTGAATAAACTGCAGCTCAGGACTTCATAGACTCAAAACAAAACCTAAAAGAAGGGCTAAAGCAGCTACTATAAAACAAGACAAACCTTAAAACCACAACAGACCCTTACACAAAAAATGACACAAAACCCCAAAACAATAATGTCTGTCAACATAAACGGTCTAAATTCACCAATTAAGAGACACAGTGTGGCAAAATGGATCCAGTTACAAAACCCAACATTACTCTGCCTATAAGAAACTCATCTGAACAGTCAGAGTAAACACAGACTCAAAGTTAAAGGCTGGAAAACAATTTTGCAAGCTAACAGCCTCTCAAGAAAGCTGGGGTGGCCATACTAATATCTAAAAACATAAATTTCAGGTTGAAAAAGATTAGAGGGGACAGCGAAGGCCATTTTCTATTCATCAAGGAATGTGTACAATAGGTAGAAATCACACTCTTAAATGTATACGCACCTAAAGAGGGAACAACTAATTATTTAAAACAACTGCTAACAGATTTTAAGGAGGACACTGCTAGCAACACATTGTAGCTGGAGACTTTAACATCACCTTATCACCTCTGGATAGATCAACAGGAAGAAAACTCAGCAAGAAAACATTGGCTTTGAAGAAAGAAATAGAAGACAGAGGGCTTATAGACCGATACAGGGCTTTACACCCCAAAAAGAAAGAATACACATTCTTTTCCAGTGTGCATGGAACATTTTACCAAATAGACCATGTGCTAGGCCATACAATATGCCTCAATAGAATCAGGAATATAAAAATAGTATCAGCAATCTTTTCAGACCACAATGCACTGAGAATAGTAGTGAATCACTCACAGACATGGAGAACAAAATCAAACAGCTGGAAATTTAAAAACTCAATGTTGAACAACGAGTGGGTCAGGAAGGAAGTCAAGGGCAAAATCTAAAGACACCTGGAAACAAATAAGAATGAAGAGATGAGCAACCAGAACCTATGGGATGCAGCTAAAGCCATGTTAAGGAGAAAATTTATAGCTCTGCAAGCATTTCTCAAAAAGGAAGAAAGGTCCCACATAAGCAACTTGACTTCACAGCTCGAGATCTTAGAAAAGGATGAACAAATGGAGCCTGAATCAGGCAGAAGGAAAGAGATAATAAATCTTAGAGCAGAAATCAACAATATGGACACCAAAAAAAAAACAATCTGAAAGATCAATGAAACTAAGAACTGGTTCTATGAGAAAACAAACAAGTTAGATAAACCACTAGCAAAACTCACAAAAAAAGAGAGAGAAGCCTACAAACCGTATTAAAAATGAGAAGGGGGATATCAAAACAGAAACCAAAGAAATTTAAAAGATCATCAGAGACTACTTTGAAAGTCTGTAGGCCATGAAACAAGAGAACCTAGAAGAAATGGATAAATTACTGGATTCCAATTATCTCCCAAGGCTGAATCAAGAAGATCTAGAGTACCTGAATAGATCTATTAACATCAAGGAAATGGAAACTATAATCAAAAGTCTTCCTAAAAATAAAAGCCCAGGTCCAGATGGATTCACTAGCCAATTTTTTCAAACATTTAAAGAGGACCTATTGCAGTTCTTCTCAAGCTGTTTCAGGAAGTTGAAGAAACAGAAACTCTCCCAAACAGTTTTTATGAGCCCATATTTCTCTAATACCAAAAGGAAACCAAGACATCACAAGAAAAGAAAAGCTGTCTACAACAAGCCTACAGCAATCATCATCCTCAATGGGGAAACACTGGGAGCATTCCCTATAATATCAGGGACGAGACAAGGATGCCCACTCTCTCCACTGCTGTTCAATATAATACTGAAGTACTTGCAAAGCAGTAAGGCAAGAAAAATATATTAAGGGCATTCAGGTACGAAAGGAAGAAATCAAGCTCTCACTATTTGCAGATGATATGATACTATACTTAGAGAACCCTAAAACCTCTACCAAGAAAATCCTAGAAACAATAGACTTGTATAGTAAAGTTTCAGGCTATAAAATTGATACCCAAAAGTCAATGGCTTTCCTATATGCAAAACGTGAGAGAGAAGAAAGTGACATGAAAAAAAAATCCCTTTCACAATTGTGCCAAAGGAAAAAAAGTACCTAGGAATCAGCTTAACTAAGGAGTTAAAGGACCTGTACAAAGAAAAATACAAAACGTTACTTCAGGAAATAAAGGAGGGCACCAGAAAATGGAAAGATATCCCCTGCTCATGGATCGGGAGAATTAACATTGTCAAAATGGTAATACTTCCCAAAGCATTGTACAAATTCAATGAGATCCCTATAATGATACCCATGACATTCTTCAAAGAAATGGAGCAAACACTCCTGAAATTCATATGGAACTATAAGCCCCCACAAATAGCTAAAGCAATTCTTGGGAAAAGGAAAATGGGAGGAATCAACCTCCCAATGTCAAACTCTACTACAAAGCAGTAATAATTAAAATAGCATGGTACTGGAAAAAAGTCAGAACTGCAGACCAATGGAACAAGGTTGAATATACTGAAATCTTACCTCAAACATATGATCATCTAATCTTTGATAAAAAAGCAAGAAATTTGAAGTGGAGCAAGGAAAGCCTCTTTAACAAATTGTGCTGGCAAAACTGGATGGCTACATGCAAAATAAAAAATGGGCCCAGATTATGCCTAACAGCATGTACAAAAGTAAGATCAAAATGGATTAAAGACCTCAACATCAGACCGGAATCCATAAGGTACATAGAAGACAAGGTTGACAAAACCCTCCATGACATTGAAGCTAATGGTATCTTCAAAGATGTCATGCCAGTGACCAAGCAAGTGAGAATAGAGATAGACAAATGGGACTATCTTAAACTAAGAAGCTTCTGCACCACAAAAGAAACAGTGATCAAAATACAAAGACAGTCTACTGAATGGGAAAGGATATTCACCCAATACCCATGCGACAAGGGGTTGATATCAAGGATATACAAAGTACTGGTTGGACTGAACAAGAAGAACAACCCCATCAAAAAATAGGGTGAAAAAATGAACAGAAATTTTCTCAAAGAGGAAATCCAAATAGCTAAAAGGCACATGAGAAAATGCTCTACATTATTAACTATCAGGGAGATGCAGATGAAAACAACAATGAGATATCATCTCATATCACAGAGACTGGCCCACATCCAAATGAACAAAAGCAACCAGTGTTGGCATGGAGGAGGTGAGAAAGGGACCCTGCTTCACTGCTGGTAGGAACGTCTTCTGGTTCAGCCCTTTTGGAAAAGAGTATGGATGATTCTCAAAAGATTAGAAATTGAGCTCCCATTTGACCCAACAATAAGACTCCTGTAAATATATCCCACTGAGGCAAAAATGTATAGACGAAGTGACATCTTCACTTGTTTGTTCATTGCAGCACTGTTTCGAATAGCGAAAATCTGGGAAAAAACCTGAGTGTCCGACAACAGATGACTGGTTAAAGAAACTTTCGTACATCTACACAATGGAGTACTATGTAGCTGATAGAAAAGATGAAGTCATGAAATTTACATACAAGTGGCACTACATGGAAAGTATCATGCTAAGTGAAATGAGTCAGAAAGAGAGGGGCAGACATAGAAAGATTGCATTCATTGGGGAATATAAAGTGACAAAATACGAGACTAACACCCAAGAATAGCTGAGATAACTACCAGGAGGTTTACTCCATGGCTTGGGGTCCAGCCGCACATGCTAGGGGGAAAGGCAGCTCAGATAGAGAAGGGAGCACCAAGTAAAGGGTGTTGGGAGGATCCTCCCAGGATGGGACATGCATTCTGAAAGTAGACTATAGAACGAACATGATTGCCACTCAATGTCTCTTTTGCAAACCACAGCACCCAAAAGGAGAGAGAGAACAAAAGAGAATACCCTGCCACAGAGGCAGGGTGGGATGGGGGGTGAGAGGGATACTGGGATTAGTGGTGGTGGAAAATGGGCACTGGTGGAGGGATGGGTACTCGATCATTGTATAACTGAAACCCAAGCACAAAAATTTGTAAGCCTACAACTATACCTTATGGTTTTTTCACTAATAAAATTTTTTTAAAAAATGTACTTTTCACTTTTTTGTACCATCAATTATTCTTTATTGCTATGTTATATTAAAATTCACCTATCATCCTTTAGTTTCTTAGTTAGCCACCACTTGTAATATTCCTAGTTCTATAATTTGATTTGCTATTTGCTTCTCCCTGAAGTTAACTAATAATGGGTTGAACACAGAAATTTGAGAAAACTTGGTAAAACACTTAATTAATATAGGATTAATTAATATATTTCATTATTTACAGGATAACAATAATTGAAAAATATTCATAGAAAAATTAATTCTCATTAATATAGGATAACAGTAATTAATATAATTTAAGTTCTAGAACCTTTCATGAATTATATTGAGACTCTCCTGCTCTACTTCCATAATTTTCTTTTTTCTTCTGGAACAGATCCTTTAAAAAAATTGTATATGAGTCCTTAGATTTGGGTCTGCTTTTAAGATAATTCAATCTAAGCAGTTTGTGCAAGAGTAGAACTGAACTTTAAATATCTGTGTTTTACCCAGTAGCAATGTGCACTTTTTAAGAAAACATAGTAAGTTCTTTTATATTACTAGTGTACAAGGCTGTATAAATAAAAATTATAAAATAGTATTGCAAATTTCCCAAAAAGTAATAACACACACACACACACACACAGGCACAATCACTTGCCTCCATGCATTCATTGCGTTTGATTGTATAGTATCTTATAATACTGTAATCAAACCCTAATTTATTGTGGAGACTTTACTGACACACTTATCAAAAGATATAAATATGCTATGAAACTGTAATCATACTGCACACATAAGCAAAATCTAGGTGAACTCTTTAACTCAAGTGCTCTAGCACTGCCCATATTTTCTATAGTCTGAACTCCTTAATTTACCAAAATGGATCAATTGCATAGAACATCACAGCAGATGTTAAGTCACAGCATGTTGCATGTATTTTTATGCAATTTCCTTTGCCAGGCTGTTTCCTTAATATCAACAACTGATCAGGCGTGCCAATGGAGCAGAAAAATACAATTGGATTGACAATATCATATAAAACTCCTGGCATGACATGATTCTGGACTAAGTGGGGAAAGAACTGTGCACAGAAGCTCTCTATCTTAACACTTCCTTGTTTGGAGTCCTCATATCTCCGTTTATCTACCCAAGGGTTTTTTTTTAAGTCACTTAGAAAGAAAAGTATCATCTGAATAAAGCAAAATAGAGTCTAATTTGATAGTACTCAATGGGAAGGAAAATCAGTGCAATAATATTTTGTCCTGCAATTTAGGGGGAGTATACTAAGTGATTTCAGGAGTCCTACAGCCCCTCCAATGTGAGGATCCAACAATACACTGCTGCTTGGTCCCTGTCATGCTGGGGGACTTCCACAGCCACACCTGGTGACATTCTAAGGTTTCCTGGGATGCGATAAGTAATAATGAGATGACTCCGCTCCTCAGGTTTAACTGCAGCAAAGCATGCATCCTAACTCCTGTACTGTCTCCCTAGTCCCGAGACATCATTTTCTTTGTAAAGAACAAACTGTGGTAACAAGATGTAAATGTAAGATCCTTACATTTAGGAACTTACAAAAGCAATATTTTATTTTCAGTCACGTTCCATGTTTATTTTAGGCAAAACTGACAAATAAAATACTGAATTGCCAATTGATTTTGAACATCAGCTAGAAAAATTTAAAAAAATGTGCATGCATATATCATGCTATATTTAGGTTGTACGTGTACTAAAGACAAGAAATTGAATTTTAGTGGCTCTGCTGTATTTTCATTGCTGTATACAGTTGTCTTAAGTGTGATCTACCTGGGAAGTGTTGCCCATTGTCATCAGTCTCACAATTTCAGAAGCAGGAGGTGGAGGGTGTGTCAAGAGATTGTTGTTGATTCAACCCTATGTTTAAAACTGATACATTTCATTTCTATGCAGTTCAATTGGTCAGATTAAGACTCTTAGTCAATGACGCCCTCTCTTCTCTGGAAAGAAGGATGGCGGCCACATGGGAGCCTTGTGGACAGCAGGTATGAGCCGGGGGTGTGGGGGCGACTAAAACCTCACGAGAAGGGGGGCGTTCCGGTCCGTCCTTCACGCCCTACCGAGGTCACCAGTCACCCCCCGCGAGCGGCTCTCCAGCACGGCCATGGCCCCAGAAGCACAAGGACTTAATGCAGAACCCAGCAGCTTGGAGCAGAAAAGTGAACGGACTATGCATTGATCCAGCCCATCAAGTCTGCCGGAGGGGAAAGGGTGTTGCCCCATTCGCCCTCTCCTCTCTGGAAAGAAAGATGGCGGCCACATGGGAGCCTTGTGGACAGCAGGTATGAGCCGGGAGTGTGGGGGTGACTAAAACCTCATGGGAAGGGGGGCGTTTCGGTCCGCCCTTCACGCCCTACCGAGGCCACCAGTTGCCCCCCGCGAGCGGCTCTCCAGCACGGCCACGACTCCAGAACACAGAAACCAATTTCTTAACTATCTGACTTTCAGTAGAAATAGTTCCAGGGTCAATAGGTAAAATAGCAGAACTCCAAAACCAACATTTAATTCTTGAACCCAGCTGTAGAAAGCAAATCACTTCACAATGCTTTTTCAGCATGTCTGATTTGGGGGGTGGGGAGTAAACTCTAAATAATAGTGGTGAATCTTATTGAAACAATGAATCTAATCAAAGCAGATAGAATGTTAACTAGAATTCATCTGCCTCAAAGGGACGGGGAGGGGTGGGGGGTGGGGTTTTATTGGGGTTCTTCAGGGTAAAAAATAAGTATTGGTAAAGGGAAATGTGTTTGATATTTGCATGACTGAGACATAAACCTGAAAGCTTTGTAACCTTTCCCACAGTGATTCAATAAATAAAAAAAAAGACTCTTAGTCAATGATATTCAATTAAATAAAAACTGCTAAATAATAAAGATCATCATATCATGATTAGAGAAAGTCTCAGTGGCATGGATACAGGGATTCAGAGAATAGTTACACATTAAACACAGATATTTAACATATGTATTTAGTATTATGACTTGGAAATTCAGTACTTAACTATTTATAGACATTTATCATCATGGATATAACATTGTTAAGAAAAAATAAATTTTTAACACAATTACAGAATTATTAACTAAATAAATTGCATTAGGGACCAGAGAGCAAAATTATAGAAGACAACAAAATCCCATTATTAAAAATAGAGTAACTGTTTGAGGGCTGGTAAAATATTTCCTGGTGTAAATGATAATACATACCCTAAAATATGGGTATTAATGATCCATTTAAAAATAAAATAGCAATTTAGTCTAGACTAGATATTGAGACATTAGTGAGTTCCCTCTCGGAAAGACTGGCAAGCTACCGAGAGTATTCCGCCAGCACGAAAGAGCCTGGCAAGCTATCCACTGTGTATTCGATATGCCAAAACCAGTAACTACCAGTAACTACAACTGGTCTCATTCACCTGACCCTGAAGGCTTCACCGACATGGCAGCACTGAGAAGGATGAGAAAGGAGAGGCCGACAAAATCTCAAGGCCGACCTAGGCTGCCACAACGAAGGAAGACAAAAATGATCGTCTGTACTTTCAATGCACGTACGCTAGCATCAGATGCATCCATCGAGGACCTGATGGTACAAGCGCGAATGATCAAGTACGACATCATTGGTCTGACCAAGACAAGAAGGCACGAATCTCACCATGCCGTTTTCGACACTGGAGAAGAATTGTTCCTCGGAACATGCGATAGAAGAGGTGTTGGAGGCGTCGGTGTCCTTATCAACACAAGAGCATTGATTCATTCGAATGCCTAACAACCCAAATCGGACGGTTACATTTGAATAGATGTGGCTCACTGCCTGCAGTTTCTAACTTTGTTGTCTACGCACCAACAATCTCATTATGATGAAAGAGAAATCGAGAAGTTCTACATGGAGCTAGAGAAGTTCTATAAAGAAGACCACACCTTCTACAAGATCATTGTGGGTGATTTTAATGCCAAGATAGGACCGAGAAGATCAGCTGAAGAACTTCACATAGGGACCCATGGCCTAAAATGGAACGAACAGGGTGAGAGACTGTCTGAGTTCATCATGTCGACCAAGACCATTCATGGTAACTCACAGTTCCAGAAGGCAGAATCTAAACGATGGACATGGGAGTCTCCCAGTGGACAATTCCACAACGAAATAGACCACATCATATTCAATCGACGGTTTTGCCTGACTGATGTCGCTGTTGTCCCAAAATTTCGAACGGGATCGGACCACCGTCTCCTTCGTGCAAAATTCTACTTCACAGAGCGGGGAGAAAGGGCTGCAAAGTTCAAAAAGAGAACTCCCAGAATGACCACCAACTGGGAACTCTTTGGTACTATTGCGGCAACATGGGAAGATGCCATTGTTGACAACATTGACGAGGAATACGATCGACTGTTTCAGCACCTCCATGAATGTGCAAGGAATGCCAAGAGAGAGATAGCCACAAAAAATCACCTATCTTTGAAAACTCTTGAGCTAATTCGCCAGCGTGGTTTGGCGCATGCCTCAGGCAACTGCAAACTAACGTCTGAGCTCGCAAAGCAGTGCAGAGATGCGATCAAGGAAGACCTCAAAGAGAGAAGAGCAGAAGTACTGGTAGATGCGGCTGAAGCCGGGAAATGTATTCATAACGCCCGCCTGTCCTTCGCCAACTATAAGACCAAGATGACTGCCCTCCCACGTCCTGATGGATCCATCACATCCTCCAGAATGGCAATGGAGAAGATTATCCATGACTTCTACTCAAATCTCTTCGATAGCCATGTCCACTTGCCGACATACCAAATTCCACAGGATGGATATGTTGTTCCCAACATTCTCCCTTCCGAAATCCGACACGCCATTTCGTCGGTAAAGAAACAAACAGCACCCGGCCCAGACAAGGTCAGACCTGAACACCTGAAGAACCTGCCGTCAGTACTCATCAATACACTGGCTCGGCTCTTCACTCGCTACCTGTCTGAATGCAAGGTTCCGTCCCAATGGAAAACCAGCAGGACCGTACTACTGTTCAAAAAGGGAGACATCCATGACATTGGTAACTATCGCCTGATCTGCCTATTGTCTGTCATCTACAAGTTGTTCACTCGAGTCATCCTAAATAGGATTGGCAGAACACTAGATGAAGGACAACCATGCAAACAAGCAGGGTTCCGCAAAGGATTCAGCACCATCAACCATAATCACACAATAACTAAGCTCATTGAGGTTTCTCGGGAGTTCAAGATGCTGCTCTGTTTAACGTTCATTGATTTAAAGAAGGTCTTTGATTCTGTTGAGACGGAAGCAGTCATTGAAGCCCTAGCAAATCAGGGCATTCAAGTCCAATACATCAGGATCCTCCATGAGCTGTATTGCGGATTCACTACCAGGATCTCACCATTCTACAAAGAAGTGATCGTTGATGTCAAGAGAGGGGTGCGGCAGGGTGATACCATTTCACCAAAACTCTTCAGTGCCACCCTCGAGAACATCATGCAATGACTGGAATGGGAAGGAATGGGAGTGAAGATAGATGGTCGGCAATTACACCACCTCTGCTTTGCTGATGACATTGTTTTAATAACACCAAACATCAGCCAAGCAGCACAAATGCTGGCCGACTTTGACCGTGAGTGTGGAAAGGTAGGACTACAGCTGAATCTTACGAAGACAATGTGTATGAGAAACAGCCTCGTTCCTGATGCCCCATTCGCTCTCAACAGAACGACCATCTCCGAATGCAACAGCTATGTGTACCTAGGTCGAGAGGTCAACATGACAAATGACCTGGAATCAGAGCTGCGCAGGAGGAAGAGAGAGGCTTGGAACGCCTTCAAGAACGTAGAAGAAATAGCTAAGAGGACGAAGAACCTCCGGCTCCGGGCACATCTTTTTGATTCCACTGTTCTTCCTACATTAACATATGCCTCAGAGACCTGGGCCCTACGCAAACAAGATGAGAACACTATTCAGGTCTCCCAAAGAAGAATAGAAAGAGCTATGCTTGGAATATCACGTTTCACTCAAATGAGAGAAAGAATCCGGAGTTCTGATATCCGTCGACGATCAAGGATCAGGGACGCTGTCTCATTTGCCAAGGTGTCGAAAATCAGATAGCTGGTTACATAATGAGATTTAAAGATGACTGTTGGACTAGAGCTGTTACTGATTGGATTCCATGGGATGTCAAAAGACCGCGTGGCCGCCCACCTGCCAGATGGTCAGACTTCTTTGTCAAGATCATGAAGGATCGGTTTGAGGCCCTTCATGTTCCCGGAGTGAACAGATGCCATTGGGCTACACTAGCACGCGACAGGGACAAATGGAGACATTACTGGCACCCGCTCGAGCAAATCGACGACTAACGGGAAGTTAAGTGATTTTAAGTGATTTAAGATATTGAGAAATAAGATACTCCAGAGACTTAGTTTAAAGCCTGCTTCTGTGCCTAATATTTTATAGAGCATCAACTGTATATTTTCTAAGACTTCTATATCATAGTGAATTCAGTTGATTATTAGAAAAAATGATATTAAAATCTAAGATATAAAATAATATTACAACACTTGAAGATACCAATTCTTGGTAAAAGTATATGTGAAGAAAGTAACTTCACACATTCAAGAAAATCAAGGAGCATTGATATAGCCAGATAGTGATGATGTATATGGAGAAACCAGAAGCCTCCAAATCAAAGAGTGATATACAGAATAATTTAAGGATTCAATAGGATGGGGAGTGGAGATCTCCTGCCTGTAGCCCCCTGCCTCCGGCAACTCAGCAGTCACACCCATAAGCCACCTCTGCTGATGCCAGATAATCTTGTCATCTGCTAGTGTGATTGGTTAGTCCCTTCACCAACTTCTCCCCCTTCTTCCTGAATTCATGCAGCTTGTATTTATCTCCAGAAGATGAAACAGGAATAGAGGTCATGTGTGTCGCTCCTGGAAGCAACCTTTTAGAGGTGTGTGGTTCAACTTGCTCTCCCCTCCATACCTTTCTAATTGTGGAAGCATGTGCCAGCAGAAAGCCCAAGTAAAGATAACAAGTCAGCACCAAAAAATAGGAAAGAAATATTGTGGTAGGGTGTTCGCCCTGCATGCGACCAACCCGGCAGACCCAAGTTCGATTCCTCTGCCCCTCTCAGAGAGCCTGGCAAGCTACCAAGAGTATCTTGCCCACACAGCAAAACCTGGCAAGCTACCTGTGACTTATTTGATAAGCTAAACACAGTAACAACAAAGTCTCACAATGGAGATGTTACTGGGCCCGCTTGAGCAAATTGATGAACAATAGGAGGACAGTGCTACAGTGCTGCCACCATCCAGATGGCATGTCCTTCTCTCCTGGAAGGGAGCATAACATGACGCTCTCCATAATGATGCTACCGGACTCCATCCAGGCTGTTTCACTCAGGACACCCCAGAGGGAACAGGTGAGAGTCCTTCCCACTCCAAGGGACCCTGCAACCACAGTTGACAACTTCCAGAACACAACTGCTGCCATGCTCACGGCCATTCTCCACATGCTTGGGCAGAGCATCACCCACATGTGAACCTATTCTGGATCGTGCAGCCGCATTCGAGATACTTCAAATCATATACCCTATCCATACTCCAAGATTACCACACCACATTTGATAGGCTTCAAAGTAGGAGACAACCAATCTTAGAGGAAAATATACGTTTTTTACATATATATACATATATACATATATAATCACACAAGGCTCAACCTTTAACAATATGTTAGTGATCTCAGACAAGGGCTTAATGGTGTCTGGGTGAAATACTCTCTTTCCTCTAAGGATGCTTTTTTGTAGCATTTTCAGTATTTTTTTCATAACAAACTATACAAAATATATTACTTCGGTTCTGCTTTGGGGAGGAATTGGGATTTGGGATGGAAACATCCGAAATATGGTGGTGGGAAGGTGTAATGATGGTGGGATTGGTGTTTGAATATTAAATGCAATAAGGTATTGTAAACTACTTTGTAAAGTAAAAAAAATATGTGAAAAAATAGTCATTGAGATCACTTTACACTGTTAAGTATTAAATGGAGGAACAAAATTATTCAACATTTGGGGTAGCCTGGCATAAATTGGTCAAACAAGGGCATTCTATAGGATGTGAAAAATAAATACATATTTAAAGGCTGGTGCCTAAAACATAGCAATGGTAAAACTAGAGACAGATAAAAAATAATCTTATTGTTTTTGGTGTGTGTGTTTATGATTATGGGTATGAATTAACTTCAGAAAAGAATAAGAAAAATCAACTTTTTTCTTATTCTTTTTTGAATAGACTAAAATGAATTTATTTTTATTTGGATTATATAATCAGGAAAGTTTTCTCTTACCTTAAAATAGGATGGGATATGGAAAAGGTTAGAATATAAATCTAGACGGTTAGAAGAACAGAAAGAGAAGTGTATTTTAAATGGTTAGTGTGAACAAACTGGTTACAAAAATGCAGTAAGATTGTCATGCAGTGTCAAAATGTGTTCAAGGTTAATCTCACCTATCTTAGTGAAGACACAAATTTATATTACTTTGCTAATAGAAAATTTATTTGGAAAGACCTTAGTAGTGGTCTGATACTACTGTGTTATTTTTTCTGAATAACCATCACTAATTTTATGCAGTTGTATCAACTTCCTCCTCTGAATTCTACCTTTCTGAGCACCTCACGTCAACTTTCAACCACAGTAAATGACTGCAGAAAATTTTAACTCATAGAATCTCAAAAAGTCTAGAGAACTCATTAAAAAGCATTATTTCCACTGATTATACCAACTACAGGTCCAAGTTACACATACTTATTTTATCAGTATTATTATCATTTTCAGAGGCCCATTTTTCCCAAGAGATTTCAGGCATTTTGACTCCCAGCGCTGAAACCTCAGCTTTTTTAGTTTTCTCTAATTGGTTAGTGTTGGCAAGACTAAATATGAAACATGAAGACATACTGTTTTCTATTTCCTGAATTCTGAACTTTCTTGTGTCAATTTGCATGTCTATTGAACTTTCTGTTTCTACAGTTCTTTCTTTAAATTTAATTATGGCTTTCTTTAATTGCTTGATTTTATTATTCTCCCAATTGGCTGCATCTCATTCAACATCTAAGAGATCAATAAAATTAAAAAAAAAGTCTAAGTTGTAAGTGTAATACATGGTCTTTTTCCTCTCAAAGTAGTATGTACTAATTGCTTGAGAAGAAAGAAGCTGAAAGAGGGTTTGGGACCTTGTTAATTTACATTTAATTTTAGCCTCAGAGGTTCTTAAAGGCAATGGTTATGTCTGCATGTGAATAGAGATATTTAATCAGTCCAAGATGTCAGGCTGATAGTAGTGCTTATCAAGAAATTACAGAAAAATGTGCTACCAATTCCATCCTCCTGCCATAGAAGAAACAACAAATCAGATATGGAAAGATGAACACTATGATTAAAAAGCTCATCTGCCCTAGGGAGTCTTTCATATATATATATTAATATTCAGCTTGAGTGTACTACTGTGCAGACAGCTTTGTCTATGTCTTCATGGTCTTAATTGTGATACCTCCTGCACTGAGAAAGACTGATTAATAGTATTTTAAAACTTGAAGTGCAAAAATTCATGTTGGAGGAACATTTTGGTGATTTTTTTTCAAGCAAATGCTTTTTATTAGATAGTGTGTGGTGTGTGTGGTTTGTCCATCATATATATATCTAAAATATTATATTATTATAGCATTATATGGAGTGTTGGTATTTTATGTCCTCAATTTAAGCAAGTACTTATGTATTTTCTATTTTATCTATACACTCTAGTAGCATTATCTTAAAAACACAGAAATGCTGTTCTGAACACAGTATTCTTTGGTGCCATATGTGACTGTGACTTGTTTCATTTTAAAATTTATTTCGATATAAAATTAGCCATAAACAATAACCATTGTGTGTGATTTTATTATTTTTTAAGCCAAGATTTTTGGGCCACACCCAGTGATGCTCAGGGGTAAAATCCTGGTTCTTCACTCAGGAATTACTCCTGGCGGTGCTTGGGGAACAATATGGGATGCCAGAGATCAAACACGGCTGGCCATGAGCAAGGCATATGCCCTATCCACTGCACTATCTCTCCGGCCCCATAAGACTACTTTTTAAGGAGACAGACAAATAACCTTTTGTTTTTTCATTTTTTGGTCACTTGCCACCATGCTCAGGATAACTTCAGTGATCATATGGGACGTCAGGGATCGAACCTCAGTCGGCTTGTGCAAGGAAATTATGCCATACCCACTATACTATCTCTCAGCTCCAGATATGGTAACTTTTATCTTTAATTTATAACAAAATCAAACAGCTCAGCAAGTGTGTACCTTATATTATGTACAATGCTTTCAAGCAGAAAAGCTGAAATTCAGATGGAATTTTCTTACACAGTTGTAATTTGTGTTTTTTGATGGGACTCAAGTATGTTCAAGAAGGTGGCTAATTGTTTGTTTGTTTGTTTGTTTGTTTGTTTTCGGGCCCTACTCAACATACCCATGGTACTCAGGACTTATTCCTGTCTCTATGTTCAGGGAGTACCACTGGTGATAGCTAACCATATGGGAGCCAGGGATCAAACCCCCATCTGTGGTCTGCATGCAATGCAAAAGCTCTACTCATTGTACTATCTCTCTAGTCCCCCAAGAAGGTGATTTTTAATATAGGATGACAAGTAGCCAATAACATTTTACTATCAATTATATATGTACCATTTTTTTCTCTAAGATATTATCAGCAGTTCCTTTCACCTACCACATCCAAGAGTTGGAACCAGGAGGACAATTTTACTCTCATATAAGAATCCTGTTTCCCTTTTTTTACAGAAAATGCTTCCTGAATCCCGATTTTCTCCTAAGCTCTAAGGCATAAGCATTTTCTTTTTTTTCTAAGAAAGAAACTAAACTAGTTTATTGCTTTCTTTCATGTCATGGCTGTATTAGCTAGGATTCTTCTGTGAAACAAAACCTATTAGGAATAGAGATAGAGAAAAATATAGGTGCCAAAATGTTATGAATTGGATTGGTTTCGAGGATGGGAGCACTGGCAAATTTGTAGAGCAGGCTGGAAATCTAGAAATTTTGATCAAAGATGATGCTGTAAACTTGACTCTGAGTTTTATAGAGAGGTAATTCCCTGTGACAGTTTTGAGAATGCTGTTTTTATTCTTCAGTAAACCTGCCTTTGCTTTTAACACTGCCCACAGATTGGATGATATTCATGACTTTATATAATGTAATTTGCTTTACTTGATGTCTGTTAATGTAAATGTTAGCTATTCTAAAAAATATCTTCCTGATATCATTATAATGTGTGTTGTATAGCTCAACCAAACTGACACTTAAACTTTGCCATCAGAAAAAATGATTTTGTAAACTTTTATGAACAAATTCTAAAATAAAAGATATGTTTGTGGGAAGCATATAGTAAGCACAGGAGTCTTTGAAAAAAATATTGCATTTGTTTTCTACTCATTTTACAACAAAGGGGACTACATTTTGCTACTAAGAAGTTGCTCCAAGACAGTTTTCTTTATCAACTTGAGTTACAAAATAATTTATAAAAATAAGCCAATAAGTTTGTTAAAATAATCAGTCAAAATAGTAGGTATAACTTTGAAGATTATTGTATCTTTTTAATCCTTATGAACTTAATGCACTTTTTGTGTAAAATTTTTTCTACTGAACACAGATTTTTAATTTTTACAACAAATATTGAATAAGAGGATAAATCATATAAAACTGGGTGCAAATGTAGAGTTCAAAATGAGGAAACAATGTCATCTATTGAAATAAATTGAAGCTTTCTTTCGGTATTAAACAGGTATACATGAATAAATATGAAGACAGGGTTCGGTGGTAACTCAGATATTTTGCGTGCTACTTTAAAACATACTTTTAAAATAAATCCCATAAAGTGTTGAAGAAGATAGTAGAACATAATCATTCAAGTTTATAACTGTAAAATATTTTTTGTATAAGAATATAGATTACAGTATGCTTGATGCATATATTTGAGGTAGGCAGGTAAATAGGGAAGGGCCCCTATAACAATGGAATTTATGGGAAGTAATAAAACTAACTAGCTTTAAGGCTGTCAGGATCCACCTAATGGACATGGGAACTAAAGCATGTAAGGCCTTTATCTGACACCAGCACAGACCAGAGAAGCCTGGACCCTTACCTCCCAGAGAGGCTTAAGCAGAAACAAAAGCTAAGAAAGGAATTTCAAAGATTATCAATTGCTTCCAACTCTGCCCTCTTGACAACGGACTATTACCTAGGTAGAAAGTTTCCATGGGGAAACTTGGGAGAAACTCTACAAAAACCAACCTGAACAAAGGAAGCACAGGCATATGCTATCTAAGCTCATGTGCTGCTTGTATCCATGTGTTGTGGCCTATGTGTTACCCAAGCATATATATTGCCTGCATCTCCTCACTTGAGATGTATATTTTCATACTTTCATATCTAATCCTGAGATGTGTTCTGGGGTTCTCTTTGCTTTTGGAGAAGCCATATTCTCTCTTGGGTGTTTTCCCCTTTTTCTCCCCATCCTTCTCTTTTCTCAAAAGCCTCCAAATAAAGTCTGTTTTATTAAATTCTAAATAAAATCTCATGGTCACGGTCATGGTCCTCCCGTTGTTCATTGATTTGCTCGAGCGGGCCCAGTAACGTCTCCATTGTGACACTTGTTACTGTGTTTGGCATATCGAATACGTCACGGGGAGCTTGCCAGGCTTTGCCGTGCGGGCGAGATACTCTTGGTAGCTTGCTGGGCTCTCCAAGAGGGGTGGAGGAATCAAACCAGGCTTGGTCAGGCCGGCCGCACGCAAGAAAAACACCCTACCACTGTGCTATCGCTCCAGCCTGGAGAAATCAGGTGCTGTAATTAACTCCCATGCCAAGCAGAACAAGTGGATGTCAGTTGTAGCTTGACGGTTACCTAGGGGGCTATCTGGCAGGACTTGAGGTCCATGCCATGCAGAGGCTCATAGCAGACGTTATCAGTTCTAGTCATCCCAGCCAGTCCTGGTGTGGCAGAGGTGGGTGGGGAACAAGTGACTGTCTTTCTCCTCTCCACTTCACATCAGTCACCCAGAGGAGGGTGCCACTGGCATCACACTAAAAAAACTCAATTGAAGTGAAATACTTTTTTTTTTTTTTGCTTTTGCTTTTTGGGTCACACCCTACATGCTCAAGGGTTACTCCTGACTATGCTCTCAGAAATTACTCCTGATGGTGCTTTGGGGCCACATGGGATGCTCTGGATCAAACCTGCATTGGCCACATGCGAGGCAAACACCCTACCTGTTGTACTATAGCTCCATCCCCAGAAGTTAACTCCTTTATATATCACTTATCACTTAATTTCCCATTAGTCGTCGATTTGCTCGAGCTAGCGGCAGTAACGTCTCCATTTGTCTCTGTCACGTGCTAGTGTAGCCCAATGGCATCTGTTTGCTCTGGGAACATGAAGAGCCTCAAACTGATCATTCATGATCTTGACAAAGAAGTCTGACCATCTGGTAGGTGGGCGGCCATGCAGTCTTTTGACATCCCACGGAATCCAATCAGTAACAGCTCTAGTCCAACGGTCGTCTTTAAATCTCATTACGTGACCAGCCCATTTGATTTTCGACACCTTGGCAAATGAGACAGCTTCCCTGATCCTTGATCATCTATGGATGTCAGAACTCCGGATTCGTTCTCTCATTTGAGTGAAACGTGATATTCCAAGCATAGATCTTTCTATTTTTCTTTGGGAGACCTGAATAGCGTTCTCATCTTGTTTGCGTAGGGCCCAGGTCTCTGAGGCATATGTTAATGCAGGAAGAACAGTGGAATCAAAGAGATGTGCCCGGAGCTGGAGGTTCTTCGTCCTCTTAGCTATTTCTTCGATGCTCTTGAAGGCGTTCCAAGCCTCTCTCTTCCTCCTACGGAGCTTGGGTGCCAGGTCATTTGTCATGTTGACTTCTCGACCTAAGTACACATAGCTGTTGCATTCGGAGATGGTCGTTCTGTTGAGAGCGACTGGTGCGTCAGAAACAAGGCTGTTTCTCATAAACATTGTCTTCGTAAGATTCAGCTGTAATCCTACCTTTCCACACTCACAGTCAAAGTCGGCCAACATTTGTGCCACTTGGCTGATGTTTGTTGTTATTAAAACAATGTCATCAGTAAAGTGGAGGTGGTGTAATTGCCGACCATCTATCTTCACTCCCATTCCTTCCCATTCCAGTCGTCTCATGATGTTCTCGAGGGTGGCACTGAAGAGTTTCGGTGAAATGGTATCACCCTGCCGAACCCCTTTCTTGACATCAACGATCACTTCTTTGTAGAATGGTGAGATCCTGGTAGTGAATCCACAATACAGCTCACGGAGGAACTTGATGTATTGGGCTTGAATGCCCTGATTGGCTAGGGCTTCAATGACCGCTTCCGTCTCAACAGAATCAAAGGCCTTCTTTAAATCAATGAACGTTAAACAGAGCTGCATCTTGAACTCCCGAGAAACCTCAATGAGCTTGGTTATCGTTTGGATATGGTTGATGGTGCTGAATCCTTTGCAGAACCTGGCTTGCTCGCATGGTTGTCCTTCATCTAGTGTTCTGCCAATCCTATTTAGGATGACTCAAGTGAATAACTTGTAGATGACAGACAATAGGCAGATCGGGCGATAGTTGCCAAAGTCATGGATGTCTCCCTTCTTGAACAGAAATACGGTCCTGCTGGTTTTCCATTGGGATAGAACCTTGAATTCAGACAGGTAGCGAGTGAAGAGCCGAGCCAGTGTATTGATGAGTACTGATGGCAGGTTCTTCAGGTGTTCAGGTCTGACCTTGTCTGGGCCGGGTGCTGTTTGTTTCTTTACTGATGAAATGGCGTGTCGGATTTCGGAAGGGAGAACGTTGGGAACGACAAATCCATCTTGTGGAATTTGGTATGTCGGCAAGTGGACATGGCTATCGAAGAGATTTGAGTAGAAGTCATGGATAATCTTCTCCATTGCCGTTCTGGAGGATGTGATGGATCCATCAGGACGTCAGAGGGCAGTCATTTTGGGCAGTCTCATTCACCTGACCCTGAAGGCTTCACTGATATGGAAGCACTGAGAAGGATGAGAAAGGAGAGGCCGACAAAATCTCAAGGCCGACCTAGGCTGCCACAACGAAGGAAGACAAAAATGATCATCTGTACTTTCAATGCACGTACGCTAGCATCAGATGCATCCATCGAGGACCTGATGGTACAAGCGCGAATGATCAAGTTCGACATCATTGGTCTGACCGAGACAAGAAGGCAAGAATCTCACCATGCCGTTTTCGACACTGGAGAAGAACTGTTCCTTGGAACATGCGATAAATGAGGTGTTGGAGGCGTCAGTGTCCTTGTCAACACAAACTTGGCCAAGAGCATTGATTCATTCGAATGCCTAACAACCCAAATCGGACATTTACATTTGAATAGATGTGGCTCACTGCCTGCAGTTTCTATCTTCGTTGTCTATGCACCAACATCTCATTATGATGAAAGAGAAATTGAGAAGTTCTACACGGAGCTAGAGACGTTCTATAAAGAAGACCACACCTTCTACAAGATCATCGTGGGTGATTTTAATGCCAAGATAGGACTGAGAAGATCAGCTGAAGAACTTCACATCGGGACCCATGGCCTAGAATGGAGTGAACAGGGTGAGAGACTGTCTGAGTTCATCATGTCGACCAAGACCATCCATGGTAACTCACAGTTCCAGAAGGCAGAAACTTAACGTTGGACATGGGAGTCTCCCGGTGGACAATTCCACAACGAAATAGACCACAT
Organism: Sorex fumeus; assembly: GCF_029834395.1. Taxonomy (NCBI): domain Eukaryota; kingdom Metazoa; phylum Chordata; class Mammalia; order Eulipotyphla; family Soricidae; genus Sorex; species Sorex fumeus. Next base: position 23,460,157 of record NW_026606118.1, read on the forward strand.
CATATTCAATCGACGGTTTTGCCTGTCCGATGTCGCTGTTGTCCTTTATATATGAAGATTAAAAAATAAGAAAAGTTGTATGTATGAGATAAGTTTAATGTGATATAGTAAGACAATAATTTGATGAGAGAAAAAGAAAGTTTATTAGAGGCAGGCAGAAAATACAAATATATGTGAATAAAAGAAAAATGTCAATAAATACATCTGAACATGATACATGAATTTATATTTATATTGTGGGTTTAAGACTTTATTGTTTGAAGTTTCTTTCCTAATACTGACAGTGATAACTTAAAGTTCACAATCCTGAATGAAAAAGATCCATAAATATGACACCAACATAACTTTTTACGGGCCCTAAAGGGGTGTTTGCTTAATTTAAAACTGAGTCTGTAAGGCTGAACAGCAGAATGTCTCATGGGCACACAAGGAATAAATAAAGTTTATGGTCTGCCAATATATAGAGACTAAGTTTATGTACTCCAAACTTTCATGGAATGCCAGGAGCAATGTTGATTCAGAAGATGCCATGCCCTACAGAGTTGGAAGCCTATTTTTAAATCAGTTAACTTTTTGCTAGACCCAGCTAACTATTTCTTATCATATAATATGTTTGAAGCAGAAAGAAATTATCTCTAGAGGAAAATAACAACTAAAAATCTTCAATTTTGTCTACAGTTTCTTATAGGGCTATCTATAATTAATAAAATGCTAGGTTTGCAGGAAGACAAAATGCTTATTACACAACAAAAAATGAGTAACATTGGAAATAGAGTAGAAAAATAGACATAGAAGTAGTTTATAGGATTTTAAGATAATAGGATAAACACATTAAAAATATTAAATGACTTGAAGCAAATATATGATTGGGGGAGATGACACACCTATTAGTTCTTGGTGTTTATTCCTGGCTCTGTGCTCAAGGTTACTTTTGGCATGGCTCAGAAGACCTTATGTGGTGCCGGAGATCAAGTCCAGGGTAACCATGTGAAAGGGAAGTGCTATATCTGCTTCACAATCTCTGCAGCATCCAAGATAAACTTATTTGAATAAGCTCAGACGCTGGAGCGATAGCACAGCGGGTAGGGCGTTCGCCTTACAAGCGGCCAACATGGCCGACCCGAGTTCGATTCCTCCGCCCCTCTCGGAGAGCCCGGCAAGCTACCGAGAGTATTCGATATGCCAGACACAGTAACAACAAAGTCTCCAAAGGAGACGTTACTGGGCCCGCTCGAGCAAATCGACGATCAACGGGAGGGCCTTTACCTTTACCTTTACCTCACTGAAGACATAAAATGAGGGCAGCAGAAATTAGGAATCAATAGATTTGCAGCTTTCACTGGTTAGGAAACACATAGAAAATTACTCAAACTGTGAAAATAGGATAATATCCAATACAGAAAATATAAAAAAGAGTATAACAACAATAAGAGATACTTATAATATAGAATTTTCAACTTAGATTCAGAAAGTGAAGATTAGCTGTGAGCAATCTTCTTCATATTCTTCATCAGTATCACTGTCACTGTCCTCCCATTGTTCATCGATTTGCTCAAGCAGGCCTAGCAACATGGCGCAATAGCACAGAGGGTAGGGCGTTTGCCTTGCAGGCGGCCAACATGGCCAACCCGAGTTCGATTCCTCCACCCCTCTCGGAGAGCCCGGCAAGTTACTGAGAGTATCTTGCCTTCAAGGCAAAGCCTGGCAAGCTACCCCTGATATATTCAATATGCCAAACACAGTAACAATTGTCTTCATCAGTAATAACTGATAATTTTCTCAAGTTAGTAAAAGGCATAAAGTCCACATTAAAGATTTTCTAAAAATATTAATAAAATTAAATGAAAAGAAATTATTGCCTATGAACATTTACTAAGAATTCAAAGATAAACAAAAAAGTATTTAGTGTCATTTATTCATTATTTAGTTTAAATTAATGATAATGTGAAGATATGATACTGATGCAACTGTCAAAATAAAGTAAAATGAGAATAAGTTATATTCTTAAATTAACAAGTTAAATGTCAAGATAAAATGATTTATAAAGCCAGAAGTTCTACAATAACTAAGACAATTTAAGACATTTTCACCCTGCTGTGAACCATTTGAAAGGCATCTGGATGGATGCTCAGGATAAAAACCTGAACTTGATAAAAGTTAACTTGAATTTTAATAACTTTCATAAGCCATCAACAAAGACATTTTCAAAGAAAACATTTAAGAAGTTGTAGTCAAAGCATACAATAAAAAATATCAAAAGGAATTCTTTAGGTAGAAAGAAAATTAGTCAGATGTGAATACAAAGGTGAAGAAAGTGGAACAGAACAAAAGAAAGAATAAATACATGAGTACCACAGACTAATTTTTGCAATATAAAATTGATATGTACAATTAAGAAATTGATATGTACTATCAAGATTAAAATATGGCAAGGTCTACATAGATCTTGTACAGTAATTTGTTTATATAAAAAGTGGTAAATACATGCATAAATATATACACATCAAAATATTAATATTTATTTAAATTTATTGGGGCTGGAGCGATAGCACAGTGGTAAGACGTTTGCCTTGCAGGCAGCCGGCCCGGCAGAGCCGGGTTCGATTCCTCCGCCCCTTTTGGAGAGACCGGCAAGCTACTGAGAGTATCTTGCCCACACAGCAGAGCCTGGCAAGCTACCCGTGATGTATTCAATATGCCAAACACAGTAACAACAAGTCTCAATAAAAATGGAGTTACTGGGCCGCTCTAGCAAATCGATGAACAACGGGAGGACAGTGTTGGACAGTTAAATTTATTGAATCACCATAAATTACCAGTTATAGTTATTCATGATTGAGTTTCTGGTAAACAATTATCAAGCAAAAATCTCTTCACCAGTGTCCTCTGCCATCCATTGATATATTGTTTCCCTCCTTCCTCCAGGCCTGCCTCTATGGCAGGCACTTGTCTTTTCTTTTTTTTTTTTTATAACGTACTGTGGTTTGTAGTGTTATTACTGAAAGCATACCATGTATGACTGTAGGATAACATTGTTCTGTCCTTCCTGCATAGCCTCAAAAATAGTTGATAGTTGATAGTTTATTGGACTGAGGAAAAGAGAAAAACACCTTAAGGAAGTATTTTGCCTGTTTAGTCAGGAAGGGCTTTCTTATGTTGATTTGGCTAACTGACCAGTGGAGTGTCAGCCCAGACTAGGAGGGAGCTGGAGAAAGAGAGAGCAGGGCTGCAAGATGGACCACAGAGAGACTAGCAAGGAGAACATGTGCTTGAGAGAACCTAGGCCCTTCATAACATAAATTTCTTCTATGGGATAAACTTCCTTGTAATAAACTGCTACATAGATCAACCAGCCTGGCCCTTGTCTCTTCCTTTGTCTGCCCTTGGCCATCAGCCGTCCGGATCCAGGCCACACACAGCGGCTCTAGGGCACTGAACGCTGGCGGTGAGATAGAGCCATCCAGAGAGCCCGCGAATGCAGAACCTTCTGCGTGTTTGTGTTTAGTTTTTTACAACTTACAAGTAGAAATTTGTCCCTAAATTTTTTTCAGATTCATTGTATCGGACATGGCAACCATTCCTTAGTCATGTAAATGCAGAGGAAAAGGTGGAATTTACAGATTAAGTAGAGGTAAAAATGTTACAGCAAAACACACAAATCAGATATCTTAGTTAGTAAACTATACAATAAAACAATGGCAATAAATGAGAGTGGGAGAAGACATTATAGTCATGGTTTCAGCTTTTAAATGTTAAGACGGACATTCTTTCTCAATTGGTCTTTAGAACATTACCAAGGAATGGTCAAGGTCCTCCCATTGTTTATCGAGTTGCTCGAGCGAGCCCAGTAACATCTCCATCATGAGACTTGTTGTTACTGTATTTGGCATATCGAATACGTCACGGGTAGGAATTAAAATCCTGGTGGGATTTTTTTTTTTATATAATTCGGATTCTGTAGAGAGCACACTGGAGAGAAAATTGCTTTGCATTCAGCTGACACCAGTCTGATTCCTGGCACCACATAGTTCTCCTTGACACTACTGGAAAGCAGAGATTCTGAATATAGAATCGAGAGTAGCTCTGCAGTATGACTGTCTTCTCCTCCTCCCCAAAACTGTAACAAAACTCTTGACACATCCATATTAAATTGCTTATGGAAAAGGAAAAACTAGAAGATTCAAAACACTCTTGCAAAAGGTAAGGCAAGTTGATAATCTCACTCTGACTGTAGAGTTATCATTATGCTTTATATATTTACAATGCTTTATTTAGCGTTGCAAAGTTATCATTGTGCTTCATAATGGTGATGGAGGTATAGTGGCATTTTGGTAAAGAGTTAAGTATGGTTACATTATATCCCTAAAATATACTAACTTGTATGCCCCTGTACACTAACGTTCATTGCTTGAAGGTCAATAATCCAGAGAAAAGACGTGGTATTCTTGAGTGTGCAGGCTAATTCAGACACTGTTGACCTAAGAAGCAGCACACTTGTCCACAAAAAGCATATGGTCCACCAGGATCAATTTTACAGTAAAAGAGATCAGCAAAGCATGTTTTTAGAAAACTAGGCTGCAGACCGCTGGGTACCAGAGTGATCTGCCAGTTCCCTCTTGGGCTGATCCCTGCTTAAATCTTATTAGAAGCCAGAATTTTTTGAGTAAGGATTCAACTTGTCCTTATCTCAAGCTTTTGGAAAAAGAACAGGACCATTACCTAGAAGGAGACTTTTCTGGTTTTTAAACTTTGAGCTCAAGTATTAATTTCTTTTGGGTCAGTTTGATTACCTCAAAAAGTTAATAATGCTTTTTAAAAAAATATCAAAAGAAATTATGCAAAAGAAATAGATGAGCAGCATTTAAACTGGAATTTCTTTTCCAGGGTGGCCCTTCCTAAACTTTCATGCCCCTTAGTGTTCTGTGCCCTGAGAATTATTTTTGCAGTTAATATTAATTGAACAGAGTCACTAATGTCTTTACACTGCAAATGAATAAATTTTCCATCTACATGTGTAATTTATATAAACAAAAATTTTTTTCTCAATTATAATGTCAATATGACAATGTGTCATTGGATCAAGAATAGATTGGCAAGTGAAAAATAATTTATAATTAAAGACACACTTGCATGTCCAAATGTTATTTGACAAAATTATCAGTGTAATCCAATTATGAAATGGAAATCCTCTGTACATAATGCTATAAATAGATAACTCTGTGACTAAAGAATAAATTTTTTCCTAATAGATCGATGTCATACATTGTGATTTATACCATACTCAAACTTTAATTTGAAATATGTTAGTGACCAGCATGTACAAAATCCAGGCTTTTAGAACTTCTAGAGTAAAAGTAATTGTAGTGTTTGGGTATAGTATCAATTTAAGATAGACCCCCACTTCCTAGATTCTCTTTTATGCGCAATTCAGAATTAGTGTGGGGGATGAGTTACTTTGCAAGACATTTGGTGGGAAGAAATAAAGCGGAGACCTTATTTGTGTTTCTCCTGGTATGTCAGTTCCAAGTGGCTAGTGTTATAGCAATATACACAGTTCCATTTATCTTTTATTTCTCCTTGCTGACTAGGGACACTAGCCATATCCTGTCTCTTCTAGAATCTAGTAAAGGTGAGTCCTCAAGTTATTGGCTGAGGAATAAGTGTTAGGCATCAGAGAAAAAAAATTATTAATCTTAATAACAGAGAAGCATAACAATACAGGTTTTTAAAAGTACTATGGAGAATAAAGACAAATGTAGAGATCACTTAGAAAGTAAACACACTATGTGTGTGTTTGATAAGGGGATGTGAGAGGAGAGAGAGGAGGAAGAGAAAGGGTGTGAGAGGTGTTTCTGGTGCCTACTGTAATCACTTCTTCCTTGTGTTCATGCCCTTCATTAGAGAAATTCACTAATGAATTCACTAATGAATAATTAGAGAAATTCTCCTGAATGTAGCAGTACAGACTTGTGACTTGATCCTAACCTGTACACTGGAGTGATGGTATTGATGTCAGATTTGAGATTATATGATTATATTCTACACAATTCTGTTACTGCTTTGCTATTTGGAATCCATCATGTTCTTGCTAGCTTTGAGCAAACAATCAGTCATGCAAAAGAAACTCATGCAGCATGGAGCTATAGTCATGCTTTGCATGGAGCTATAGTCATGCTTTATGAGTTTCCAGAGGTTTTCAGCTAACAGTCAGAAAAATATAAAACTCACAGCGTTAAAGCAACATTGAGTGAATTCTACCAAAACTGGGAGGATTGGAAGTAGAAATTTTCCCAGGAAAACATTTCAGAGACAACCGCCACCTCCTCTGCCCCCATGTAGCCTGACACTTTAATTATAGTTTTGCAGTTATACAGCTTAGGTTGTGTCTAGATTTTGGAACCACAGAAACTGAGAAAATAACTGTGCCTTGTTTTAAGTTGTGAGATGTGTGGCAATTCTATTCTGCAATACTAGATATCTAAAAAAATGCAAAAAAAATGTTGACTCTTGGTCTTCTGTAACTGTCCAGCTGAAGTCAAAGTTCTCTATTTAAGTGGAATATAAAAAATCATATTTGATACCAGCACACACACAAATTCAGAATGATATACAGCTGGTAAGGCATTTGCCTTGTATGCAGCGGACCTGAATTTGACCCTGGCACCCATATGGTCCCTTGAACAGTGTCAGCAGTAAGTACTGAGTGTAGAGCCAGGAATAAGACCTGAGCAACAACACCTCCCTACCCCCATTCTGCCCAAAGAAAAGAAATAAGTAACAAAAGCTTCTGGAAAATGTCCAAACATACTTAAACTCGGATAAATAAAAAAATTAAAAATTTTATGCCATAGTCATGCCTCCAGACCCCACTCCAGGCTATTTCATTCAGGGTAAATTGGAGGGAGGCTGGTGAGAATCCACCCTGCCCCAATAGAGCCAATCCCAGCAGCTGAAAACTTCCAACCAATGCCACACTCTCCACCACTCCCAACGCACTCTGTCAGGCCTCACCCATGAGTTAATCTATTCCTGAATGGTGCAACATCTTATACCTCATACCATGAATATTCCAAAAATATCATACCACATGGTGCTGGAAAATGGGCACTGGTGGAGGGATGGGTACTTGATCATTGTATAACTGAAACCCAAACACAAACATTTGTAAGTCTATAACTGTACCTCATGGTGTTTTACTAATTTGCTCGAGCGGGCCCAGTAACGTCTCCATTGGAGACTTTGTTGTTACTGTGTCTGGCATATCAAATACTCTTGGTAGCTTGCCGGGCTCTCCGAGAGGGGCGGAGGAATCGAACTCAGGTCGGCCATGTTGGCTGCGTGCAAGGCAGACGCCCTACCCGCTGTGCTATCGAAAACTTAAAAAACAATAAAGTAGAGGGCAACCAATCTTAGGAGGAAATGTATTTATACAGATATAGATATAAGCACATAACCTTTAACAACATGTTAGTTGTTCAACCTTTAACAACATGTCAGTAATCTCTTATAGAAAGGCTCAATGCCTCCTTGGTGAAATACAACAATTGTCACACACTTTCCTCTAAACAACTTTTTTGGATCATTGTTAGCAGATTATTCATAACAAGCAACACAAAATAAATAATTTCGGTTCTGCGTGGGGGGTAGGTAGGGTTTGTGGTTTGGGATGGAAATGTGGTGGGAAGGTGCAATGATGGTGGAATTGGTGTTCAAATAAAAAACAGCAGAAGGTGGAAAGTAATCTAGAAAAAAATGACAGTATATCAGAGAACTATGGGATGCGTTTAAGAAGAGCAATGTAAGAATCATTGAAGTCCCTGAAGAACAGGAAGGCAAATGTGATGAAGAAACAATAGTTAAAGATATCATCAATAACTCATGGGATTGGGGTGGAGCCAGCCCTTTCCTCCCTGTCCCAATGAGACCCGAGTTGCCGCCCACAAACGGCCTCTCTGGCTCCTGATCAAGCTACTTAACGGCCATGATCCCAGAAACTCAAACAAATCTTGAAACCCAATGGCTTTAGGCAGAAATACGTCCGGTCCCTGCAGTAGGTTATCAGTGCTGGGCCACCCCATGTGGGAAAGGGTTTTGTGCCTTGGCCTGTTCCCCCTGGCAGCCTGGTGGCCACCATCCTCCAGAGGCTACTGGACAGTCAGGTTTGGGCCCTCAGTGGCGAGACACATGGGGCCTCACAGGATGGTGGTGGAGCAGGCCCTTTCATCCCCATCCCAATGAGATCCCGAGTCGCTGCCCACGAACGGCCTCTCTAGCTCCTGATCAAGCTGCTTAATGGCCATGATCCCAGAGTCTCAGAAACAAATCTTGAAACCCAGCGGCTTTTGGCAGAAATGCGTCTGGACCATGCAGTAGGCTGCTGTCACCGGGCCACCCCAGGGGGGGACAGGGTGCTATCCCTCAGCCTGCTCCCTCTAGGTGGCTTGGTGGCTGTCATCCTCCAGAGGCCATTGGACAATCAGGTTTGGGCCCACAGTGATGAGCCACGTGGGGCCTCATGGGATGGGGTTGGAGCTGGCCCTTTCCTCCACGTCCCAACAAGACCCTGAGTCATTTCCCACAAATGGCCTCTCTGGCTCCTGATCAAGCTGCTTAATGGCCATGATACCAGAGTCTCAGAAACAAATCTTGAAACCCAGTGGCTTTTGGCAGAAATGCGTCTGAACCATGCAGTAGGCTGCTGTCACCGGGCCATCCCAGAGGGGAAAGGGTGCTGTCCCTCTGCCTGCTCCCCCTTGGCGGCTCAGTGGCTGCTATCCACCAGAGGCATTGGACAGTCAGGTTAGGGCCCGCAGTGACAAGACATGTGGGGCCTCATGGCATGGGGGTGGAGCTGGCCCTTTCCTCCCCGTCCCAACGAGACCGCTAGACACCCCCCACGAACGGCCTCTCTGGTTCCTGATAAAGCTGCTTAATGGACATGATCCTAGAGACTCAGGAACAAATCTCGGAATGTAGCAGGTTTTGTCAAGAAATTTCAGAATTTCAAAATTGCACGGCCACTACTGCAGCCACACTTGGAAATCATCTGCCCTACAGGTAGGGAGGGTGTGGGATGGGGGTATACTGGGAATTTTGGTGGTGGATAATGGGCACTGGTGAAGGTACGGGTATTTCATTGTATGACCAAGACTTAAACCTGAAAGCTTTGTAACTGCTCTCATGGTGATTCAATAAGAAAATTATAAAAAATGGAAAAAAAGAAAGAAATCATCAATAAGAACTTCCAAGAGTTGGAATCATAGGTACTGAGATGCACGAGGCCTGAGGGGTTCCAGTGAAAATAGAGTCAGCTAGGAAAACTCCAACATATTGTACTTAAAATGACAAAATCCAAAGATAGAGACAGATTATTTAATGCAGTAATATAAAAGGAGAAACTTATATATAAAGGAAATCCTATTAGATGTGCAGCAGATCTATCAAATTAGACTATGAGCTAGAAGAATATAGAAGGATATAGTACAAAATTACAACAAAATAAGCACCTCATCAAGAATACTAATTCATCTAGATAATAATTCAGATTTGAAGGAACTATACAAAGCTTCTTAAGACTAGTTTTGTAAGAAGTATTAAAAGAGCTGCTTTAAAGGACAGGAGAAACTTCCCATCATGTGGCATTGAGTATGGCCCTCATCAACCATGTATATGATTATCCTCTTCCAGGTTAAAGAAGGTTAAGAACATATAGCAATTAACCATCACAAATTTACTTTAATTGATCTATTTTATGATAATTCTATTTGCCACTTCTTTAAGTTTTATGGGACCAAATAATAGTAAATAAATGTGTTATATTGGGAGGGAACCTGGGGATATTGGTGGAGGGACTGATGTTGGAAAATTGTATGCCTGAAACAACTCTATTATGAACAACTTTGAAAATCATGATGTCTCAATAAACATTCCTGAAAAATAAGATAACTTCTGAATTTAAGAATGACTCTCATGCTCCATCTTTAAAAATAAAGAAATAAGTCATAGCATGCATTTGAAAATATTTTAAAACAAATAAAAATGAACATAGTTGAACTTATCAAAGTTTATGGCATGAAGCCACATTTGACATTAGAATTTTAATTTTATGACTTTATCTGCTGATTTAAAAATAAAGTAAATGACTGAAAATCATGATCAAAACACTTATCTTAATAAATATAGATATAGTATCCAGAGGACTATTACACACTTGTCTTGCATAAAGCTGACATGGTTTTGATCCCTGGTACAACATCCCTACCAGGAGTGATTCCTGAGTGAAGAGCTAGGAGTTAAGTCCTGAACACTGCTGAGTGTAGCTCCATCAACCCCAAGAGAAAAAAGATATAAAATATAGGAAAAGTCAGTCAGATAATTGCATCTTAAAAGCTAGATAACTAGATCTTTCTATTCAATTTGTCATTTGTTTGTTGAGGGGAGAGATCAGGAAATTAGCAGGTCAAATCGTACAAGTTACTGCATGGCATCAACACTCTGTTATTACCAACCCCCATGAAGGCACTCCTCAGAGTACACCCTAATTCCACTTAATCTGCATGGCATGGGTATTAATTGCTACCACTTGTTTTCTCTGGGAGTCACAGTTCTCAGGCTGACAAGAGGTTAAATATTTCACAGGAAAATGAAGGTCAAGCTTAATTTATATCCAGTTTTAGCTTCCTTTCTATTGGCCTCAGAAAATTATTTTAGGAGACAGATAGTGAAGTACTGAGGGAAGGTAGTGATTCTAAGGAGATCCAGAAAGAGAGGAAAAGAAATAGTGTCCAAGTACATAAAGGATGAGAAGTTGTCACCTGAATCCAAGTTCTCAGTTTGGATTCAGGTGACACCAGTTAGGAGTACCAGGGCATAGAGGAAGGAAGTTGTTCTGGGAGGCTTGTCATGTGCCTTTTCTAAACTGCTCTGAATTGAATCTCTCTGTGAGGTTGATTTAGTTATTTGCTAGAGCCAGGAGCAAGAATTCTGAACTGTAGACATCTTCAGCGTTAAGTTTTAAGTTTAATAACTGCTAAATTTTCTCCTGAGAGAGTCTAGCTCTTGAGTGTGAACTGAGTTCTGTGTCACCTTAAGTTGAAGCCGGAAACTGGCCTTAATTTTCTGGACTGGATTTTTCAAGATCCCAAAATGAAAGCTGAAACAGGGACAGGCAAGAAAATTATTTTTAAAATGACATTTGCTTTTATTCATTTAACTTGTTTGGGGGCCACACCCAGTGATGCTCAGGAATTGCTGAGCTGTTGCTCCTAGCTCCACACTCAGGTGCTTTGGTACCAAATAGGATGCCAAGAATCGAACACAAGTCGACTGTTTGCAAGGCAGGCACCTTAACTGCTCTGTTACTGCTCTGTCCCTGCCCCTTCCCCACATTTGCTTTTATAATTTCCTGAATTCATTGCTAAATGTCCCAACTCCCACTTTCTGATTTGAATCTGCCTGTATGACCCTTTCCTCTTCTCCTACCTTTCCATCTTCCACCAGGTTTTCATTTCTAAACACAGGTACAGGTAGCACTGTCCATAGCACTGTCCTCCCGTTGTTCATTGATTTGCTCGAGTGGGCACCATAATGTCTCCATTGTGGGACTTGTTGTTGCTGTTTTTTTTTTATATAGTTTATTTCTTTATTGAATCACTGTGGGAAAAGTTACAGAGCTTTCGGGTTTAGGTCTCAGTCATGTAAGTATCAAACACATTTCCCTTTACCAATACTTATTTTTAACCGTGAACCCCAATAGAACCCCACCTCCCACCCCTCCCAATTCCTGTGAGGCATATGAGTTCTAGTTAATATTCTATCTACTTTGACTAGATACATTGTTTCGATAGAAGATACACAATTATTGTTTAGAGTTTACGACCCCCCCCAATCAGATATGCTGAAACAGTGTTGTGAAATGATTTGCTTTCTACAGCTTGGTTTAAGAATAAAATGATGTTGCGCGGCCACGATAGCGGCCGCGCGGTTTTGGATTTCTGCTGTTTCACTTATTAACCCTGGAAGTATTTCTATTAAAAGTTAGATAGTTAAGAGATTGGTTTCTGTGCTCTGGAGTCGTGGCCGTGCCGGAGAGCCGCTCGTGGGGGGCAGCCGGTGACCTCGGTCGGGCGTGAAGGACGGCCCAGAACGCCCCCCTTCCCATGAGGCCCCCGCTGCCCCCCGCCCCTGGCTCAAACCTGCTGTCCACAAGGCTCCCGTGCGGCCGCCATCTTTCTTTCCAGACAGGAGCAGGCGAGCGGGACAACACCCTTTCCCCTCCGGGCAGGCTTGGTGGCGCGGTTTAACACATAGTCCATTTGCTTTTCTGCTCCAAGCGGCTGGTTCTCTGTGCTAAGTCCTTGTGCCTCTGGGGCCGTGGCCGTGCCGGAGAGCCGCTCGTGGGGGGCAGCTGGTGACCTCGTTCAGGCGTGAAGGACGGCCCAGAACGACCCCCTTCCCATGAGGCCCCCGCTGCCCCCCGCCCCCGGCTCAAACCTGCTGTCCACAAGGCTCCCGTGCGGCCGCCATCTTTCTTTTCTGTTGTTGCTGTTTTTGGCATATTGAATATGCCATGGAGAGTTTGTCAGGCTCTGCCACTCTGTGGGTGGGATACTCCTGGTAGCTTGAGAGGTTCTCCGAGAGGGATGGAGGAATCAAACCCAGGTCAGCTGCATGCAAGGCAAACACCTTATCCGCTGAGCTATCGCTCCAGCCCCTCGGGTACAGATAGTAGAGATAAAATTCAAAAGAACACTCTGGGAGTGTATTTCCCCTGTGTTTCCCAATTGTACTTTGGAATAAGCATGTTTGTCTTCAAAACAATGAGTTTTCAATGTATACGTATTTTGTGAATTTTAAGGGGAAAAATGCATCAAAGAATGTTATTTCATGGTTAGTTTTTCCTGTAATCCATCTAGTAAGCTTTTCTGTGGCAAGTAAATTATGTAAACCTTTCAGTGCTGGCAGGCATTTGCCCTACTTCTCTGTGCTTCTAATTTATTGAGCTGTAGCTTCTTCAGCAGGATCTGATGAAAGCTCAAGCATTAATCAAAGCTACCTTGTCAGGGACTGATACCAACAGCATTTGTTCAGCACTGTTACCAATTCTTGTTTAATAGACAATAAGGAATGAAGAGTCTCAAAGTCTCAAAGCTCTGCAATGCTGTATTTTAAATAAATATGCAAGTTACGTATTTATTCTATCAACTTTTTTTTCCTTAAGAACACACCTGGCTCTGCCCAGTGCTTACTCCTGGCTGTGGATTCAGTGATAATGCATTCCTGACAGGACTCAGGTGATCCTATGGGGTTCCGGGGATTGAACCTGAGTCACACTTTGCAAGTCAAGTGCCCAGCCTGCTGTGCTATCTCTCCAACCCAAATATTCCTACATAATCTTTGTAGAAAGTAGAAGGGTAAATTAGACTTTATATCACATGACTAGGGAAATATTTTTTGGTTGTGAAACATTCTAAAATTTTATTATGAAGAGTGTATTTTATTTTGTATTTTGAAGAGAATGCAATTTTATTAATGCATTAAAATTAAATAGTTTATTTACAATGAGTGGTTTTATGGGATGGAAATTATATTCAGTCGAGTTATTTAAAAATATGTTGTGACAATGTTCCAAATGTTAATGGAAAAATGTTTTCAGTTAATTCAAATTTTGAAAACTTTTGCCCTATATAATCTTTAAGTGAAAGACTTTTTAATTAGATCAGATGACAATGCTATTAGTGAATAAATTTACTGTTTTTCATGATAAAGTTTCACTGTCCTGCATTTGCGATCTTGCATACTTTAGAGAACTTCCTTCCTTTCTTCCTTCCTTCCTTCCTTCCTTCCTTCCTTCCTTCCTTCCTTCCTTCCTTCCGTCCTCCTTTCTTTCTTTTACATTTTGCAGAAACTCAGTCACAGAATTATATATACATGTTTGTGACACATAAAAAAATCATCAATTATATTAGAACTTTAAATAAGCAGAAAAATTGCTTTCCTTGTGTAGTCAAGAGCAAATAAACTAGCTTTAAAAGGATGTATTATAATTTATTAAAATTTAAGAATTCTAGAAATAGAAAGCTTTGCTAAAACTTTTCCTAGATTCAACATTCTTTATAATAGCTATTTCAATTCACATGCTTATAAATAGTCAGAAAACTCATATTTCAATTTCATGAGCTTAAATAATTTATACATTTTGACAAGAAATCTTAATTCTATTCATAGAAGAATATTGGTATCATGCTAACTAATTGTATCCTCATTACACATTTTGAAATCTTTATTTTGAGCTACACTAGCATGCGACAGGGACAAATGGAGACATTACTGGCGCCCACTCAAGCAAATCGCTGATTAACCGGAAGTCAAGTGATCAAGTGATCAAGTAATCTTTATTACTTAATCACTTAATCACTTAACTGCCCATTAGTCGGCGATTTGCTCGAGTGGGCGCCAGTAACGTCTCCATTTGTCCCTGTCGGGGGCTAGTGTAGCCCAATGGCATCTGTTCGCTCCGGGAACATGAAGAGCCCCAAATCGATCGTTCATGATCTTGACGAAGATGTCTGACCATCTGGTAGGTGGGCGGCCATGCGGTCTTTTGACATCCCATGGAATCCAGTCAGTAACAGCTCTAGTCCAGCGGTCATCTTTAAATCTCATTATGTGACCAGCCCATCTGATTTTCGACACCTTGGCAAATGAGACAGCGTCCCTGGTTCTTGATCGTCAACGGATGTAGGAACTCCAGATTCTTTCTCTCATTTGAGTGAAACGTTATATTCCAAGCATAGCTCTTTCTACTCTTCTTTGGGAGACCTGAATAGCGTTCTCATCTTGTTTGTGTAGGGCCCAGGTCTCTGAGGCATATGTTAATGCAGGAAGAACAGTGGAATCAAAGAGATTTGCCCAGAGCCGGAGGTTCTTTGTCCTCTTAGCTATTTCTTTGATGTTCTTGAAAGCGTTCCAAGCCGCTCTCTTCCTCCTGCACAGCTCAGGTGCCAGGTCATTTGTTATGTTGACCTTTCGACCTAGGTACACATAGCTGTTGCATTCGGAGATGATCATTCCATTGAGAGCGAATGGGGCATCAGGAACGAGGTTGTTTCTCATAAACATTGTCTTTGTAAGATTCAGCTGTAGTCCTACCTTTTCACACTCACGGTCAAAGTCGGCCAGCATTTATGCCGCTTGGCTGATGTTTGGTATTATTAAAACAATGTCATCAGCAAAGTGGAGGTGGTGTAGTTGCCGACCATCTACCTTCACTCCCATTCCTTCCCATTCCAGTCGTAGCATGATGTTCTCAAGGGTGGCACTGAAGAGTTTCGGTGAAATGGTATCACCCTGCCTTACCCCTCTCTTGACATCAACGATCACTTCTTTGTAGAATGGTGAGATCCTGGTAGTGAATCCGCAATACAGCTCACGGAGGATCCTGATGTATTGGGCTTGAATGCCCTGATTGGCTAGGGCTTCAATGACCGCTTCCGTCTCAACAGAATCAAAGACCTTCTTTAAATCATGAACGTTAAACAGGGCTGCATCTTGAACTCCCGAGAAACCTCAATGAGCTTGGTTATCATGTGGATATGGTCGATGGTGCTGAATTCTTTGCAGAACCCGGCTTGCTCGCATGGTTGTCCTTCATCTAGTGTTCTGCCTATCCTATTTAGGATGACTCGAGTGAACAACTTGTAGATGACAGACAATAGGCAGATCGGGCGATAGTTGCCAATGTCATGGATGTCTCCCTTCTTGAACAGTAGTACGGTCCAGCTGGTTTTCCATTGGGACGGAACCTTGCATTCAGACAGGTAGCAAGTGAAGAGCCGAGCCGTGTATTGATGAGTACTGACGGCAGGTTCTTCAGGTGTTCAGGTCTGACCTTGTCTGGGCCGGGTGCTGTTTGTTTCTTTACTGATGAAATGGCGTGTCGGATTTTGGAAGGGAGAACGTTGGGAATGACATATCCATCCTGTGGAATTTGGTATGTCGGCAAGTGGACATGGCTATTGAAGAGATTTGAGTAGAAGTCATGGATAATCTTCTCCATTGCCTTTCTGGAGGATGTGATGGATCCATCAGGACGTTGGAGGGCAGTCATCTTGGTCTTGTAGTTGGCGAAGGACAGGCGGGCGTTACGAATACCCACACGGAAGAGCCTGGCAAGCTATCCGTTGTGCATTCGATATGCCAAAACCAGTAACTACAACTGGTCTCATTCACCTGACCCTGAAGGCTTCACCGACATGGCAGCACTGAGAAGGATGAGAAAGGAGAGGCCGACAAAATCTCAAGGCTGACCTAGGCTGCCACAACGAAGGAAGACAAAATTGATCGTCTGTACTTTCAATGCACGTACGCTAGCATCAGATGCATCCATCGAGCACCTGATGGTACAAGCGCGAATGATCAAGTACAACATCATTGGTCTGACCGAGACAAGAAGGCATGAATCTCACCATGCCGTTTTCGAAACTGGAGAAGAATTGTTCCTTGGAACATGCGATAAAAGAGGTGTTGGAGGCGTCGGTGTCCTTGTCAATACAAACTTGGCCAAGAGCATTGATTCATTCGAATGCCTTAGAACTGGAATCGGATGTTTACATTTGAATAGATGTGGCTCACTGCCTGCAGTTTCTATCTTTGTTGTCTATGCACCAACATCTCATTATGATGAAAGAGAAATCGAGAAGTTCTACATAGAGCTAGAGAAGTTCTATAAAGAAGACCACACCTTCTACAAGATCATTGTGGGTGATTTTAATGCCAAGATAGGACCGAGAAGATCAGCTGAAGAACTTCACATCGGGACCCATGGCCTAGAATGGAACGAACAGGGTGAGAGACTGTCTGAGTTCATCATGTCGACCAAGACCATTCAGGGTAATTCACAGTTCCAGAAGGCAGAATCTAAACCATGGACATGGGAGTCTCCCGGTGGACGATTCCACAACGAAATAGACCACATCATATTCAATCGACGGTTTTGCCTGACTGATGTCGCTGTTGTCCCAAAATTTCGAACGGGATCGGACCACCGTCTCCTTCGTGCAAAATTCTACTTCACAGAGCGGGGAGAAAGGGCTGCAAAGTTCAAAAAGAGAACTCCCAGAATGACCACCAACTGGGAACTCTTTGGTACTATTGCGGCAACATGGGAAGATGCCATTGTTGACAACATTGACGAGGAATATGATCGACTGGTTCAGCACCTCCATGAATGTGCGAGGAACGCCGAGAGCGATAGCCACAAAAAATCGCCTATCTTCGAAAACTCTTGAGCTAATTCGCCAGCATGGTTTGGTGCATGCCTCAGGCAACCGCAAGCTAATGTCCGAGCTCACAAAGCAGTGCAGAGATGCAATCAAGGAAGACCTCAAAAGAGAAGAGCAGAAGTACTGGTAGATGCGGCAGAAGCCGGGAAAAGTATTCGTAATCTTTATTACAACAAAAGTAAAAGATCAACTCCCCAACGTTTATTTAGCACAGCTGTTCTCAACTGCAAATTTGCACCAGACCATAATACAGTACCATGAGTTAACATGTTTGAGGCAAGCCCTTTCTTACGCTCTGTTTTATCTCTCTAGTCCCCTTTCTCTGCAACCTTAAAAAAGATATTTATTTTAAAACTATATGAAGATGTGAAAAATAAACTGCTGTCAAAGAGGTATTGTGGAAAATGCTAAAAGCCTGATCTTCAGATGAGCACAATAGGAAATCTGAAAGATTCCTAAGTATCTGTGGTTTTATATCAAAGGATATAAAATCAGTCAAATACTTTTGACAATAATTACAAAATCGTATCTGTGACATAATATTCTTCACAAATGTTAACTAATACACCTTTTATTTTAATCTAACACTTCCACTTATGACCTTCAAGGAACTGTTTGGGAGTTATGGCTTTACTTCCAGATCCCCGTTCCTTCTCTGTCTTTCCTCTGGATAGAAGAGAAAGTTGTCTGATGAATTGAATAGAGGCTAACATCTCTTGAGTCAGTGGCATTTACAGAATCAAAAGCATTAGCTTCTGTCTCTGCCCCAATTTCTTTCTCTTCCTCACTAATTTTGTAGGCTGACATGAAAAATGTGCTCTTAACATGATTTTCATAATCATTTATTGTTCAAATCAAGGTGTAGCACTGTCACATACTACCAATTTACCCCAATGGATGGAAAAAGTACTGACAATTTGGTAAGGTAAAGGTAAAGGTAAAGGCCCTCCCGTTGATCGTCGATTTGCTCGAGCGGGCCCAGTAACGTCTTCATTGGAGACTTTGTTGTTACTGTGTCTGGCATATCGAATACTCTCGGTAGCTCGCCAGGCTCTCGGAGAGGGGCGGAGGAATCGAACTCGGGTCGGCCATGTTGGCTGCGTGCAAGGCGAATGCTCTACCCGCTGTGCTATCGCTCCAGCCCTTGGTAATTTTGGCAAATTTTTCTGTAATCCAGAAATTACAAAAATATCCAAATGTATGTTACCTAACAGCCATCACAGTACTATATGCTAATTTTGATCTTTACAAAATAAGAAAATTAATCCAGCATTTCATTTGAAATAAAACGAGTGATATTTTATAGTATGAAAGATTTTTATCTTTATTAAAAATTAAAATTTTGAGAGGACAAAAGTTATTTAGTGACTGTATTCAGGATTATGCAGTAGTTTCCTATTTTAGACAAGCCATTAATTTGTAAGGTGGGATTTTGTATTTCCAATTTCTAATTTACTGAGACTTTGAGTTGGAAATCAAAGGTTATTTAAGATCACAAAAGGTCATTGTAGACTATGACTTATTGCCAGAGACTTAAACCAAAAATGTAGTTGATATATCTTTATTAAACACTCTGGGATGTAATATACTGTGATAGAGCAGAGAGTGTATCCCAGAAAAATTTATTATGATTCTAACATCTATCATCTATAAAACTATTATTTAATTAAAATATGACTGTATTTCCAAATGGAAATTAGAAATACTATAGAATATCTAAGAAAAAAATTGTTAGAATCAATAGAGAAGTATTTGGGGGGAGGTGACTATTTTGTTATTGTTATTTGTTGTTTTAAATAAGAACCTATATTGCTCCTTTAGCCATAGAAGGACAGTGACACTTGAAATAGTCAAAATTAAATGTTGTTTCCAAGTAATATTTTATATAAATCACTTGACTTATTCAGTGTTCATTTTTTTAATGCCTCAAAATTATTTGTATTAAAATCATTTTAAAAAGATATTTTATTTAGGTGCCATATTTTACAGAGCTGTCAATAACAAAATTTCATTTGTACAAAGTTCCAAATCCAATCCCACCACCTGTGTCAACATATTTCTCCTAATGTCCTCCCAATGCTTAACACTCTCCTTAATAGACATATTTTGAAATTTAATTATTTCTGCCCCTCTCGGAGAGCCCGGCAAGCTACCGAGAGTATTCAATATGCCAGACACAGTAACAACAAAGTCTCCAATGGAGACGTTACTGGGCCCGCTCGAGCAAATCGACGATCAACGGGAGGGCCTTTACCTTACCTATAGTTTGGATCACATGCTTACACTAGTGTTGACTCTTGTGGTAGAAAAAAATATATGTATATATATGCACACATATATACATATTTTTGCATTTGTGTGTATATATATTATATATATGTATATATGTAAGTAGATGTGAGTTCAAAAAGTGTGTTTGGCCCACCACATGTGTGTTTGCTGCCTGGAAACTTCCCCTAGCTGACTGACAGTCACAGATGAAGGAAAAAGGGAAGGAGGAATAAGACCCCAAGCTGGTTGGTAATCAGTACCTTTATATCTTTGAACTTTTCTCTTACAGAGTAGTAATATAGAAATCATGAAGGGGAGTACACATAGGTGGGATTCAACATTACCACAACAAACATATGTAAAGCCCTTCCTGCAGGTGACACTCTTATAGGAGTTTAACTCAAGGACAAAATCTCATTGGGTGTGGGGGGTTCAGCACTCTAGATTACTAGGAGATCCGCTCAAGGGCAGGATTCCATTTTAAGGCAGATTACGTTCTCTTTCCTTAGCTACTAATCCATTTTTTTTTCTTTTTTGACTTTTTGGGTCACACTTGGTGATGCACAGGGGTTACCTCTGGCTCTGCACTCAGGAATTACCCCCTGGTGGTGCTCAGGGGACCATATGGGATGCTGGGAATCAAACCCAGGTCAGCTGCGTGCAAGGCAAATGCCCTACCTGCTGTGCTATCACTCCAGCCCCACTACCAATCCAATTAAATAGTCATTCAATTTGCTTCTTTTTAATATTTATTATCATTTTGTATGAACACAGTAAGAGATAGACTAAGCTTAAAGGGTGGCTCTTCCAGGGGACATCTCGCTATACATCCCAGATTATAGTCCTCAAATCAGGTTAGTCTTTCCTAATCCCAGCAGGGTTCTTACTCAGTTACTTCTTTTGGGGTTATGACAGAGTTTGTTCCATGACCATGCTCTTAACTTATTCTACTTCTCGTGGCACTTAGACTGTCTCTTTTTGATGCTAGAGTAGCTTAAGTCTTGTCCTGGCTCCATTCAAGTTCCTTGCTGGGACCCGCCTTCTGGAGTTATTAGGAACTAAAGGCAATTGAGGCTTAAGTCAAGTAAATGTGATGGATGCCCAGGAGTTAGTATTATTCGGAGTCAGTTAACTCATATGTTACAAAAACATAGCATCAACTGTCTTCCTGTGTCTATACAAAAAGAACATTGCTAAAACATGCAGATGATAAAAAGGAAAGAAAAAGGCAATATAGGATTAGGGGTTCCTGATGCAATTGGGTATGCCTCAGTAACACTATGACAGGTGCAATTCAATAAGCCTAAGGTCCCTGTGGGAGGAGCAAAGACAAACCAATGTTTCGCAACAGAGCCTCTATACTACCTATATGTCCAAGGCCCTTGCCTTTCTGAATTTTTCACAGATAACTGATAACATCTGGATTTTCTCTTCTTATTATCACTTCACTTAACATGACAGTTGCAGTAACTTTGATGATCCTATCATTTCTTGAGACTGTATAGTATTCCATTGTGTATATATACCACACCTTAATTACCCACTCATCTGTCCTTGGATGCCAAGGTTTCTTTATTGGTTATCATCTTTGGAAACAAACTGACAAAACAGAATATTTATTGAAATGCCAATCTTTACATTTAGTATAACTAATTCATTGTTTTCTATTTTAAAGTTAAAGTATACCAATATAATTTAGAGTGATTTTCTTCTTCACAATAACTTTTTTCCACAGGAAGTTTAGAAAACCTTTCATGTAAAAATTATGGATATTCATTAGGTACCTACCTTGAACAGAGACAATGCCCAATAAATAGGCAAATATTAAGATTAGTATTTTGTTAAGTGTAATGCTTTAAAATAGATATTACAGATAATATAAAATGTGCCAGAAAAAAAGTTTTAATTTCTTCTTTAAATATATCTATGTATACAAAGTGGATAAAACACAAAGAAGTAAATGTAAAGTATTAAATATATATAACTTAAATTTTTCCATTTAAATTTTTCTTTAATGCTTTGCATGGAAAACTGATGCCTGTCCCCCATAAATTAATGTGCCGATTCTTTATTAAATTGATATCTCATCTCATAGTGATTGAAATTAAAATAATCACAACAATCACAACCATCTTGTTATTCGTCAATTGCCTTGAGTAGGCCCCAGTAAAGTCTCCTTCGTCCTAGCCCTGAGATTTTTTTTAAAAAGTGCCATATTCAAGGCTCTTTCAGAGTTAGGAGAATGAGACCCATCATTGTTACTGGTATTTGGCATATTGGGTATGCCACGGGGAGTTTGCCAGACTCTGCCGTGTGGGCAGGTAACATTCGGTCTGCCAGTTTGTCCAAAGTAGGAATGAGATAATAAGATGTCGCACGGCCACAAGTGTGGCCGTGCGCTTCCAGGAGCTGGTTTTATAGTCTCTGCGTCTTGGCCCTTGATGGGATTACATGGAGCCAGGGGGCCAGTTGGTGGGTGTGACCCCCGCCTATTGGAATTTGGAGAATCTGTGTGGAGAATGCTCAGCCCCAATCTGAGCAGGCTTGGAGATCTCAGTCCTGGGACCCGCATGCCTTTGTTCCTCTGCCGGTACCCTCATGTGTGCAGAGAGTGGTCTCAGCATGGTGGTGGTTGATTCTGAAGGACTTCGGCTGCCGGAGTCCTATTCAGGGTGGGTAGGGAAACTCAACCCGCTCCCGTCTAAGGCTCCCTGGTGAGGACAGCCAGGCGTGGGGGCAGGAAACTCTGCCCTACTGCCAGCCAGTGAGGCAGGGACAGAGAACTGTGACTGACTATGCACGTCTGGAATTTTTGTTCTCCCTTTGTTTGACTCTGACTTCTTTCCTGATGACAAAGAAAACCAAAGATTTGGAAATCTATTGTTAAGCACAAAGAGAGGTGGAGGAAGGGAGTTGTGGGGGCAAAAGTTGGCCCACTCCAGCTCTATTCCCTGCCTCGGTACCCAACAATTCACAGTGGGAAAGAGTGACTTGCCAAAAGGCTTCCAAAGTCACTGGGCTAAACTTGAAGAATATGTAAAGTTCAAGATGAAAAGACAGTCCTCACTGCTAAACAGAGCTGGGAGCTAATGGTGCTTGGGCAAGGAAACTTTCTGATAGCAGGGCTGGAGCGATAGCACAGCGGTAGGACGTTCGCCTTACACGCGGCCAATATGGCCGACCCTAGTTCGATTCCTCCGCCCCTCTCGGAGAGCCCGGCAAGCTACCGAGAGTATTCGATATGCCAGACACAGTAACAACAAAGTCTCCAATGGAGACGTTACTGGTCCCGCTCGAGCAAATCGACGATCAACGGGAGGGCCTTTACCTTTTACCTTTACCTTTAAATTGATACATGTATATACATAGTTATAAACTTTTTCAGTTATTTTAGGTATGTATAAATATTACACATTAAGTACAGATTTCATGTACTCCCATCCCATCCACAATTCCCCTTATGTCCTTTATTATTAATATCTTGCTTTGGTGAGATATATTTTGTTACAATTGATGAATCAATAGTGATACATCATTATTATCCCAAACCCATTGTTCACATTAGGACTTCACTCTTTGTAAAATTTTAGGGTGTCTTTACCAAATTATGTCTCTTGCATGCAATTTTTAAGAGTAGTTAGATAAAAAAATTAAACTCTGTGTCCGATAAAAATGGAAAAATGATTGTAAGACAAATTTGAGGAGTCAAGGGTTCCCGTAGGGTCCAATAGGGTTGGAGTTGAGTCTGGGAAGCCATTTGATAAAAATGAATGACTAAAAATCACACAGGCTTTCCATTTCGAGCATGTGCAGAACAGTCCAACTTTTGCCCCGAGTTCATCCATCTCATGAATTGCTCATTAAATCAAACAGGCTTTTGTGTTTAATGCATTATGTGTCATTGCACATAAGCAAAACGGTAATCTAACCCACATCTGCCAATCATCTACTTAAATCCCACTTAAAAAAATTCTATCTCAAAATGATGAAATCAGTTCATCCTTGTTAAAGTTATCCTTAATGGTATCTGTTCAGGCATAGCAACTCAACCTTTATCCTTAAAGGTAAATGTTCAGGCTACAACTCATAATCAGCTCACTCTTATTATTTGGAGTATTCTAGGCTTTTATGAAATTGTTTTAATTTTTCTTGAGGAATTTGTGTGCTTCATTTTTCATTCTTTGTGGATGGTACACAAGAACCCAGGATTTCTCATCACCCATACTGCCCATCTGTTAATACTGTGACAATGTCCTGATATCCAGGTGTTATCCCAGGAACTCTGCATGCAATTACAATTGAACCATTTCTCTATTCCAAAGGCAAAGTTCCTCCACCACCACTACGACACCTCTGCCCTCACCTACCCCTACCCGTAACCCATCCTGTATCAAGGATTGAACATTGTGCCTCACTTATCCTGTGCAGGTCCAATACTGCTTGATAAATGTATAATTATATATATCTTATATCACTGAAATCTACAGTGTTTCCCAGTCATGTATTTGATTTTTTTATTTTATAAGTTGTCTTCCTTAACTTTTTACTTTTTAAATTTTTCTATCAATACACCCACCAACTGGCCCCCTGGCGCCGTGTAATCCCATCAACGGCCAAGACTCAGAGACTATAAAAACCAGATCCCGGAAGAGAACAGTGCAGTCTCCTGCCCCCGCGCCTGGCTGTCCTCGCTGGGGGCCCTTGGAGGAGAGCGGGTTGAATTTTCCTCCCTGCCCCGACCAGGGCTCCGGCAGCCAAAGACCTCCAGGACCAGCCACCACCATGCTGAGATCACTCTCCGCACACATGAAGGTACTGGCAGAGGGACAAAGTCACGCGGGTTCCGGGGCCGAGATCTCCAAGCCTACTCGGATTTGGGCCAAGCATCCTCCACCCAGATCCTCCAAATTCCAGTAGGCGGGGGTCACACCCACCAACCCGTGTAATCCCATCAATGGCCAAGACTCAGAGACTATAAAAACCAGCCCCCGGAACTGCGTGGCCGCATTCGCGGCTGCGCGATATCTTATTATGACATCTTATTATCTCATTCCTACTTTGGACAAACTGGCAGGCTACCGAATGTAGCCTGCCCACACAGCAGAGTCTGGCAAACTCCCCGTGGCGTACCCAATATGCCAAATACCAGTAACAAATGATGGGTCTCATTCTCCTAAAGAGCCTTGAATATAATCTCAGGGCTAGGATGAAGGAGACGTTACTGGGGCCTGCTCGAGGCAATCGATGAATAACAGAATGATTTGTGATTTGTGATTGTGAATTTTTTTTCAAGTTTGAAATCTTCATGGAAAAGAAATTCTAGCTACTGACTCTGCATAACACTTTCTCTAGTTATCTATCAATGGACTATTATTTGATTTTTCAGTGTTACATTGAAAAGTTCATTGAGTTATAGAAGAGTAAAAAATGGTGTGTGAAGATTCTCTGTTTAAATGCTTAAAACTCAGATTGTAAAAATTAATACGACCAGTTGATTCCATTTGCATAAATCAATATTTGTAAAAGTAAAACTCTTTGTGCATATGCTGCCTGAGCTCATGCGCTGCTTGTGCCCATGTGGCCTAGCACATGTGCTGCCCGAAAACATGAGTTGTGCTCATCTCCTGAGATGTGTACATTTATTCTTTCTTATCTAATGCTGGGATGTGTGTAGGCCACTCTTTCTGCCTTTGGAGAAGCCCATGTTCTTTTCTGAGCACATTACTCACACTTTCTCTCCCTCGTTCCCTTCCTAAAAATCACCAAATAAAATCTGTTTAAGCTTAAAAAAATGCATATAACTCTTATATAGTATTAAAAGCATCTACAATATATTGATGCTTTGCTTTCCAGTTACTGTGATATGTGTTTTACTTACAGAGTCAAAATTTCTTATAATCATGCAGGAGGCATTTTCAAAAATTACGGATAAGGAAACCAGTTCTTATGACTATTAATGATACTAACTCACACAAAAAACTAGAATTCACACTGAATATGCCTGATTTCAGGAACTCTAAATTATACTTTATATACTAAAAATATTTTATATAAAAATTAATTTTATAAGAAAGAGCTGTTAGGAGAATAAGAAGAATGACAAAAGAAAGAGCATGTGCAAGTATAGATACACCCAAAGATTGTAGAAAGCCTAAACATCTGTGCCAGTGGCATCTATTGCTCTTCAGAAATGTTTACTGAGTTGTAATACTATGCCAAAATCTATACAATTTTATATGAATGTACTAGCCATTTGCGCAGGTTTTAAAAGCTATTCCTACAACTTCCTGAATGTTTATTTTTTCTACAAAATAGTTTAGGCAGGCTATATGATAATCATAGTTCTTAGAATTCCTCTTAAAAATCGTATCTTTTAAGTTCTTTTTTGAGCAGGTAAACATATGTAGTATTTAATTTGTGAAATGGGACTTTTTATATTTCTTCCTTTCAAAATGTTACATTCCACTTCTTTCCCTTCTCCTCCCTTGCTGAGCCCCCTTGTGGCAAATATCTGTAGTTATCCTTTGGATTTAAAGGCCTTTAAATACAGAATATTTACTCATAAATTATATTGCATTTTAATTGTAATATTTAACAATTTATTTGCAAGTGCATACAATGAAAACATAAATTATAGGTATTATTTTATTTTAATACTATTTTACCTATTAATGTAAATACATATTGAGCATTGAAATACACACATAATTACATACATGTATTTCTAGATATATGTATGTATATACAGTGCTTTTGTTCTTAAACTATACTTACATACACTTTTATGCACATACAAACCTGTATATGTCTACACATATATGCAGAAATGTTTAGTATCAAATATCTACCAATAAAAAACAAGTATAAATCAGGAATGCTTTGATTAGCTTCATTTATATGAAGCGGACAAAAAAAATTCTTAAGGTTTTATTCTGTGAGTTATCACTAGTGACATTTAATTTTATGATTTAAAATTTATTTTATTAATTATTTACTTTATTTTCAAATTTATTTTATTATTTATTTAATTATCATTACTCCTGGCTCTGTGCTCACAGGGCTTTGAGAACTATATGGGGAGAAAGGATAAAATCAGAATCTGTTGCATTCAAGAAAAGCATCTTACCTAATTTAGTATCTATATGACCCCAATAACCAATAACTTTCTAAGCAATATATATCAGGGTGTCAAATCCACCTTCATAGTATAACGTATACAACATCTTGGTTAAATATACCTCTGACTAAGATGAAAGATTGAGAAAACCACCACAGAGAGGAACAATAAAGATAATAGATCCATAAAAGTATTAGGATGTTATTTTTCTAGTAAGTAGCGATTTGGGTATTTAGCTATTTTGCATTTATTTTACTAGTATTCCAGAGTGACTTCATTTCCCAAAATCTTTGCTTGCAAATACTAATGCCTAAACTTGTAATGCTGCTTAAGATGACAAATTCTTTTCTGAAAGTATTGCAGAATTTAAAGAAATTGTTTCTCTGGACAACATATTAATATTCATCTTGAGAAAGAAAAATTACTTTAGGACTAGAATAAAATAAGATTCAATGTATTTTAATTAAATATAGACTGACACTGACTGAATTTCAGATGTATAAAGGTAGACAAAGCTCTCATAGATCTACTTATGCCATCATGCAACAGCTACTGTGTTAATTTCATGAGATATAGAATCGGGATGAAAAATTAAATATCAATTATTTTGCATATAGTTAGTTAAATATTGTTTTCAACCTATTACAGTTGTATATGGACATACGTTTTTTCTGGGTCAAAATTTATAAAGTCTTATTTGATGTTAGTTTAAAAAATCTCAGGGCTAGGATGAAGGAGACGTTACTGGGGCCTGCTCGAGGCAATCGACAAATAACAGGATGATTTGTGATTTGTTGTGATTGTTAAAAAATATTTGAGTGTCACACCACAAGATACACTGATGAAGACTGTTACTCTAGGTGAAAGAAAAACAGCAAATAAAGTGACTTGAATTCTAATTTTAAGAATCAAAATGAAAATTAAGACATGCCACAGCTCAGTATGATGCTTACAATACTTTAAGAGATCATTTAAATATTGGGACTTTTTATTTTAAATCTCATGCTATTTAGCAGTATATGTGTTTCCTGTTGGAGGCACTTTACACTTAACAGTTTTTTTTTTAAATAGGAAACACCACCATATTTATAACTATAAATTTACTGCTTAATGGAATATGCATTATTCAAAATTATAACACAACATTTGAAAATCTCAGGGAAATAATATTCTAACCGTTTTTGAAATATTTTTCTATGATAACCTTTATTTATAGTTGCTGGTAATTTTGAAATTTCTCTATTCTGCTAAAATCTTAAAAAATATAACAGCTAGTAACCCTAAAAACCAATGAGAAAACATGAACTTTGTGCTATAATGAAATGCTTTATCAATTCCCTCATACTATTTTGAATTCATGATTTTTTTAAAATAAGGAAACTATGTATAAAAGAGATGAGCATGAGGAATCAAACTATTGCAGATTATTTGTGGAAACTCAGATAAGCTCTTTGCATGAATGACTAGTCTCCAGTTATATTAAATACAATAAAAGGAATTGATTTGGTGCAGTTAATTCAGATAGCGATAAAATACTAAGATTCAAACAAAATCTGAGCACACTTTTTCACACCACAAGAAATGTCCTCAAATGGATTTTGTCTCAAAATGAAGGATTAGTAATATTACTCTCATTACTATTATTTGCTTGTAAATAACTGCTAATGAACTAAAATAACAATACAGCCGTCTAAACATAATACCAGGGAAAGAAAGATGGCGGCCGCACAGGAGCCTTGTGGACAGCAGGTTTGAGCCAGGGGTGGGAGCGGCAGGGACCTCATGGGAAGGGGGGCGTAATGGGCCGTCCTTCACGCCCGACCGAGGTCGCCAGCTGCCCCCCACGAGCGGCTCTCTGGCACGGCCACGACTCCAGAGCACAGAAACCAATCTCTTAACTATCTAACTTTTAATAGAAATTCTTCCAGGGTTAATAAGTAAAACAGCAGAAATCCAAAACCGCACGGCCGCTATCGCCGCCGCGCGACATCATTTTATTCTTAAACCAAGTTGTAGAAAGCAAATCATTTCACAACGCTGTTTCAGCATGTCTGATTGGGGGGGGGTCGTAAACTCTAAACAATAATTGTGCATCTTCTATCGAAACAATGTATCTAGTCAAAGTAGATAGAGTATTAACTAGAACTCATCTGCCTCACAGGAATTGGGAGGGGTGGGAGGTGGGGTTCTATTGGGGTTCGCGGTTAAAAATAAGTATTGGTAAAGGGAAATGTGTTTGATATTTACATGACTGAGACCTAAACCCAAAAGCTCTGTAACATTTCCCACAGTGATTCAATAAAGAAATAAGTTATAAAAAGAAAATAAATAAACATAATACCAATATTTTATTAGCTGCATTGCAAAATATAAACAAGCATATTTAATGCGAATTGAGGGTTACATAAGAAATTAGGGGGAATCGTGAGTTCAAAGGTGGGTGCGTTTGGTGAACTGAGAACCACCTCCAAGGCTGGGCGACAGTGACAGATCAGTGAAGGAGAAAAGAATCAGGAAACTAAGTATCAGGGTCACAGGCTGATTGGTAATCAGTGATTTTTTTATTTGAGTCTCATAGTATTAGTTGTTAGTTATATAGAAATCTTGAAGGGTGGGAGTACACATAGGTGTGGTGTGACTGAACATTATCATAACAATAAACAGGCTTAAAGCAAAGCCCCTCTTTCAGGGGAAGTTTTTCTAGGGGATTAACTCAAGGACAAAATCTCATTTGAGGGTTCAGCACTCTTAAATTACTAGGAGATCCACTTAAGGGCAGGATTCCATCTAAAGGTGTATTGCTTTCTCTTTCCTCAGCTAGTAATCCATATAAATAATCATTCAATTTCCTTCTTGCTAATATTTCTAGTCATTTTGTATGAACACAGTAAGAGATAGATTAAGTTTAAAGGGTGGCTCTTCCTGGGGGCAACTCATTATACATCCCAGACTACAGTCCTCAGGCCAGGTTTGTCTTTCCTAACCCCAGCAGGGTTCTTATTCAGTTACTTTTTTTTTGGGTCATGACAGAGTTCATTCCATGACCATGCTCTTAACTTATTCTACTTCTCTTGGCACTTAGCCTGGCCTTTTTCAATGCCAGGGTAGCTTAAGGCTTTCCCTGGGTCTATCCAAATTCCTCACTGGGACCTGCCTTCTGGAGGTATTAGAAACCTAAGGGCAACTGAGTAAGTCAAGTAAATATAATGGACGCCCAGGAGCTAATATTATTTGGAGTCAGTTAACTCCCATGTTACAAAAGCATAGCATTAACTCTCTCCCTGTGTTTATACAAAAAGGGCATTGCTAAACCAAGCAAAGAACATAAAGGAAAGAGAAAAGCAATATAAGATTAGTAGTGCCTGATGGAATTGGGTATGCCTCGGGAGCACTGTGATGGGTACAACTCAATAAACCCAAGCTCCCTGTGGGAGGAGCAAGGACAAACCAATATTATTCAACAGGGAAGCAGATGGATCTTTAATTAACGTGCAAGAATTGAAATTTAACTCCTCTAGAGCATTATTTTATTTTCGCTTTTGAGTTACTTAACCACTTCAGGTTTTATACAAAATATTCTGAACTTACTTTGGCTTTTACAAAAATCAAGTAATTCACATAAACAATATTTTTCAATAACAAATTTCCTTCAAATGGAAACATCGAGAAGCTGACACTCAAAAAATCTACTCATTTCAGCAAAGTAAATGACCAGCACAAATAAAATCGAACCTATCAAAGCTATTTTCCATAGCATTATAATAACATGATCACAAATTGCAAAGAATAAAACTATATTTTATTTTAATCATGCATTATTCTATTTTCTAGAATGCAATATTTGTTGTAATTTATCTGTGATTATATGGACCTATGATATTACAGAAATTATGTTGATCCCTAATCTCAAAACCATTATTTCAACCAAGGAATCAAAGGTAAGATGAATGTTTTGTAAGATAAAATGGAATTATCATTATTTTGAATAGAACACTGATAAAATTACTAAAAAACGTAGGGTGGATAAAATTTTTGCATTTTAATTGCCTTCTAAATTTGTGTTAGATGCCAATTAGCTATTTTCTTTCTTCAACACAATTCAATGAAAGTCTACAGTAGTCTATTATGTTTATTTGCCAGTTCTAAGTTATATTAATGTTATTTAAAAACAAAATCAAAACTGGGGTTCTTTTCACCATAAACCATTTTTTTTAAAGTATAGACTGTAGTGTGTTTTTGTATGGTAGGAACAGGTGGAAGGGAGGTTGTATCAGGTTCACAGCAATATTGAATTGATTCACAGACAGTTACTTTACAACACCTGCCCCATCACATCTTATTTAAAGTTGTTGCATTTGGGGGCTGGCCCTATGGCCAACCTGAGTTTCAACTCCGGAACCATATATGGTCTCTAGGAGTAATCATTGAGTTGTGGTAGAAGCCCTGAACACAGTCTGGTGTTGCCTCAAACAAAGAAACAAAAAAGCCAAACAAAGAAAAAATGTATTGTTTGAAAACAATAAAATGGTTGTAAATCTTGTTTCCTTCTATTAACTTTGTGTTTCTAATCCTTGTTCGCAGTATACATACTGCCAAGCATTGCTTTTTTTATTATAAATATATTAGTTTCCTTTTTCAAGAATGCTAAATAGCTGTGATTAGTAGTAGCCTTCTCAAATTATATATTTTTCAGGTATGTGAAAGATATGTATCTAAGCACTTTTCAATATGTGATAGTTTAATTCTTTTTAGCACTGAATACTATTTCACTGTAAGATTGTATTATAATTATGTATTCACTCACTAACTGAATGTTATCTTCATTGTGTTTAAGATTTGGCAAGTATATACTTAGTTGTTCTAAATATTTAATCACTTAATCACTTAACTTCCTGTTAATCGTCGATTTGCTCGAGAAGGTGCCAGTAATGTCCCATTTGTCCCTGTTGCGTGCTAGTGTAGTCTAATGGCGTCTGTTCGCTCTAGGAACATGAAGAGCCTCAAACCGATCCTTCGTGATCTTGATGAAGAAGTCTGACCATCTGGTAAGTGGGCGGCCACACAGTCTTTTGACATCTTGTGGAATCCAGTCGGTAACAGCTCTAGTCCAGCGGTCATCTTTAAATCTCATTACGTGACCAGCCCATCTGATTTTTGACACCTTGGCAAATGAGACAGCATCCCTGATTCTTGATCATCGACGGATGTCAGAATTCGGGATTCTTTCTCTCATTTGAGTGAAATGTGATATTCCAAGTATAGCTCTTTCAATTCCTCTTTGGGAGACCCGAATAGCATTCTCATCCTGTTTGCGTAGGGCCCAGGTCTCTGAGGCATACGTTAATGCAGGAAGAACAGTGGAATCAAAGAGATGTGCCCAGAGCCAGAGGTTCTTCGTCCTCTTAGCTATTTCTTCGACGTTCTTGAAGGCGTTCCAAGCCACTCTCTTCCTCCTGCGCAGCTCGGGTGCCAGGTCATTTGTCATGTTGACTTCTCGACCTAGGTACACATAGCTGTTGCATTCAGAGACAGTTGTTCTTTTGAAAGTGAATGGGGCGTCGGGAACAAGGCTGTTTCTCATAAACATTGTCTTCGTAAGATTCAGCTGTAGTCCCACCTTTCCACACTCACGGTCAAAGTCGGCCAGCATTTGTGCCGCTTGGCTGATGTTTCGTGTTATTAAAATAATGTCATCAGCAAAGCTGAGGTGGTGTAGTTCCCGACCATCTATCTTCACTCCCATTTCTTCCCATTCCAGTCGTCGCATGATGTTCTCAAGGGTGGCACTGAAGAGTTTTGGTGAAATGATATCACCCTGCAGAACTCCTCTCTTGACATCAATGATTACTTCTTTGTAAAATGGGGAGATCCTGGTGGTGAATCCGTAATACAGCTCACGGAGGATCTTGATGTATTGGGCTTGAATGCCCTGATTGACTAGGGCTTCAATGACCGCTTCTGTCTCAACAGAATCAAAGGCCTTCTTTAAATCAATGAACTTTAGACAGAGTGGCATCTTGAACTCCCGAGAAACCTCAATGAGCTTGGTTATCGTGTGGATATGGTCGATGGTGCTGAATCCTTTGCGGAATGCAGCTTGCTCGCACGGTTGACCTTCATCTAGTGTTCTGCCAATCCTATTTAGGGACAGAGATCCTCTGCTTGCTCCAACCAACCACAGCCAACCACACTCCAGGACGCTTTCTGGATCCGCGTGGCAGCTCCGCCCGAGACTCACGCACAACTGAAGACCCACAGAACAAGATAAGCGGAACTCTCTGAGACCTTGGACTCCAGGCTCAACGGATCCAGGGACAGAAATCCTCTGCTTGCTCCCACCAACCACAGGTGATAAAGGGATTATAATCAGGAGCCCCACCCTACCCTGCCCTGTCTGCCTCCACCAACCACCAGAGACCCAGGGATCAGATTGCGCACAGAAGACCCACCCTACCCCTACCGGGACCAGATAAATACCCCACTGGCAGACCTCCACTACCGACACTACCTCCACTACCCAGCCACTGCCACACTCCAGGATGCTTTCCGGACCCACGCAGCCGCGATCATAAGACACTAAATACCCATCTTCCGGAATTGCCGTACTATATTTGATAGGATTCAAATATGATAACACCTAGCAGGGTGATTAGAGGTCGCCCCAAAAGCCTCTATCCCTCTCGGAAAGACTTGCAAACTACCGAGAGTATTCTGCCCACACAGCAGAGCCTGGAAAGCTATTCGTTGTGTATTCGATATGCCAAAACCAGTAATTTCAACTGGTCTCATTCACCTGACCCTGAAGGCTTCACCAACATGGCAGCACTGAGAAAGATGAGAAAGGAGAGGCCAATAAAACCTCAAGGCCAAACTAGGCTACCACAACGAAGGAAGACAAAAATGATCGTCTGTATTTTCAATGCACGTACGCTAGCATCAGATACATCCATCAAGAACCTGATGGTACAAGCGTGAATGATCAAGTATGATATCATTGGTCTGACAGAGAAAAGAAGGCATGAATCTCACCATGCCATTTTCGACACTGGAGAAGAATTGTTCCTCGGAACATGCGATAAAAGAGGTGTCGGAGGTGTTGGTGTCCTTGTCAACAAGAACTTGGCCAGGAGCATTGATTCATTCGAATGCCTAACAACCCAAATCGGATATTTACATTTGAATAGATGTGGCTCACTGCCGGCAGTTTCTATTTTCGTTGCCTATGCATCAACATCTCATTATGATGAAAGAGAAATTGAGAAATTCTACATGGAGCTGGAGAAGTTCTATAAAGAAGACCACACCTTCTACAAGATCATTGTGGGTGATTTTAATGCCAAGATAGGATCGAGAAGATCAGCTGAAGAACTTCACATCGGTACCCATGGCCTCTAATGGAACGAACAGGGTGAGAGACTGTCTGAGTTCATCATGTCGACCAAGACCATCCACGGTAACTCACAGTTCCAGAATGCAGAATCTAAACGTTGGACATGGGAGTCTCCTGGTGGACGATTCCACAATGAAATAGACCACATCATATTCAATCGACAGTTTTGCCTGACCGGTGTCGCTGTTGTCCCAAAATTCCGAACGGGATCAGACCACTGCTTCCTTCGTGCAAAATTCTACTTCACAGAGCGGGGAGAGAGGGCTGCAGAGTTTAAAAAGAGAACTCCCAGAACAACCACCAACTGGGAGCTCTTTGGCACTATTGCGGTAACATGGGAAGATGCCATTGTTGACAACATTGACGAGGAATACGATCGACTGGTTCAGCACCTCCATGATTGTGCAAGCAATGCCAAGAGAGAGATAGCCACTAAAAAATGCCTGTCTTTGAAAACTCTTGAGCTTATTCGCCAGCGTGGTTTGGTGCATGCCTCAGGCAACTGCAAGCTAACGTCCGAGCTCCCAAAGCAGTGCAGAGATGCGATCAAGGAAGACCTCAAAGAGAGAAGAGCAGAAGTGCTGGTAGATGCGGCAGAAGCCGGGAAAAGTATTCGTAACGCCCGTCTGTCCTTCGCCAACTACAAGACCAAGATGACTGCCCTCCGACATCCTGATGGATCCATCACATCCTCCAGAATGGCAATGGAGAAGATTATCCATGACTTCTACTCAAATCTCTTTGATAGACATGTCCACTTGCCGACATACCAAATTCCACAGGATGGATATGTCGTTCCCAACGTTCTCCCTTCCGAAATCCGACACGCCATTTCATCAGTAAAGAAGCAAACAGCACCCGGCCCAGACAAGGTCAGACCTGAACACCTGAAGAACCTGCCGTCAGTACTCATCAATACACTGGCTCGGCTCTTCACTCGCTACCTGTCTGAATGCAAGATTCCGATCCAATGGAAAACCAGCAGGACCGTACTACTGTTCAAGAAGGGAGACATCCATTACATTGGCAACTATCGCCTGATCTGCCTATTGTCTGTCATCTACAAGTTGTTCACTCGAGTCATACTAAATAGGATTTTAAATATTTGGGACTTTAAAAAAAATTGCGCTACACCCTGTGGTTCCCAGGGTTTACTCCTGACTCTGCACTCAGAAATCACTCCTGGCAGTGCTGAGGGGACTATGTGGGATGCTAGGAATAGACATGGGGTCAGCTGAATTCAGGGCAAGCACTTTACATACTGTACTATGGGTCCAGGCACTGTTTAAAATATCTCTGTGAAGCATTTGACTTTAAATTAAAAAGAATTTAAATCTTTCTATATGCAATTTAAAATACAAATGATTGGTAAGAATTTGTTTAGCTTTCTAACTAAGTTTCAAATACCACTTCACTTTTGTACAGATAAACCAGCAGAATATTAGTCAGGAGGTAAAAGTCCCAAATAGGCAATTTGAAAAACTGGGATTAATAAAAAACCATAGAACCCTCTATCAAAAAAAATCCAAACACACATTCCTTTACAGAGCGCATATACTATTCTCAAGGATAATTCCTGGGCATAATTTAGTATTTCATCAAGTCATGAAATACTAATCAAGTAGTGTCAAGTATTGACACTACCACAATGTCAAGAGTTAAATATAAGCATAATAAACATATTACAGAGAAAAGAAAAATGTTAAAAAAGTGCAAATACTTAGAAATTGAACAAAATATTGTTAAGTAACAAATGAGTAAAAAAAAAAGGAAATAAAAAAATCTAAATCTAAAAAGTGCCTTAAAATTAAAGATGGTGAAAATACAAACTATCAGAATTTATGGGACATAGAAAATGTAGCAACGATTGTTCACAGCAGCTATATAGACTTACATCAGGAAAGAAGTGAAGCTCAAATTAGCAACTTAACAAAAATTTGACAAATTTGAAAATAACAAAGAAAAATCCCAAAATCATAAGGGAAAAAATGACAAAAAATATCAAAAATCATAGGTATAGCAATCAAGAAAACAATAAAAATATTAAATGAACTAGTAGTTTTTTAAAAAATAAAGAATAAATATTTACAAACTCATAGCTAAGAGGGAAAAAAAAGAGAAAAAACCCAAATACATTGGAACAGAGATAAAAGGGAGACATTGCAACAGATACTTCCAAAACATACGAGGTTACTCTGAGCTATTCTGTGCAAGTAAACTGGAGAAAAGGAGAATAGGATGAATCCTTAGACTCATGAATATTAAATCTGGGAATCAATCTTAACAACCAATATTAGTAATAAAATTGAAACATTCACAAAACATTCTATATAAGAACAAAAACAAGGTCCAGACAGATTTACTAGATTGTATAGTTTGGTCTACCAATTCTGATAGTATATTTTTATTGTTTATATTTAAATATATCATATTGTTTTATATGATTTTATATGTTCTATATGTCTTTGTAATCTTTATTCATATGATAATTGATATGAATTGATCAGTTTTAATGCTACATTTTAATTTCATTTACTGGTTTCCGATATATACTTTATTTTATTTATAATTTGTTATTCTGGGGATGATATTACTCACTTTATCAAATATTATTTTGAAATTATTATAGAATAATAATAATAATTTCACCTGAGAGGATCATAAAAGTAGTTTAATTTTTTTCCTGTTGTCCTTCTTATTTTTACTGCCTTACAAGCATATCTTTCACATTTTTGTAAATGACACAGTAACAGTATAGTGATTTTTTTTGCTTAAAAATGTGTTAAACCCAATAGAAATTAAAAGTGAAAAATGCTTTTTGTATATTTATCCATCCATTCACCATTTCTCACCTTTTTTTATTCTTAGTGCAAATGAAAGTCTCCATCTATTACATATCATTTCCTTTAAGAAAAAATGTCTTTCAAAAGGCATTTTAGCACAAGGAAGTTGTAAACATATTATCACACCTTTTGTTTCTTCAAAAATCAGGTTTCACTTTAGCCTCATCTTTGAATTTTATGTCCTTTCAAGACGCGCTCATTGTATTTTTTGGTTTGCACAATTCTGATGAAACTTTTGCAATGTTTTCTTTATATTTAGTACTCTTCACCATACCCCCTCCTGCTTTAAAGATTTTTCTTATTTTGGACAATTAAATTACAGTGTGCCTTTCTGTGTTTATGAGTGCTGATGGTGATGGAGGAAGTGAAGAAACTGACAGGAGGTTGATCTTTATTGGATGCTTGTCGTATTTAGGTCCTCCATTCAAGCTTAATTTTCCCATTAATAAACTATTTTCCCATTAACAATTCTATAGCTTTTTTTAAATTTTCGGATATGATAGTTTTGGTTTAAAAGTTCTGTTTGAATATATTCATTGTTTCTGTCTATCGGTTGTTTATGTCTATTTTATTTCTTTAAATTTTAGATTTTTTATTATTTTTTTATTTTATAAAGGAGCTCACAATATTTTATTGCATTTAATATTTGACACCAATTCCACCATCATTACACCTTCCCACCACCATATTTCGGATGTTTCCATTCCAAGAAACAATCCCTGCCCCAAAGCAGAACTGAAATAATTTATTTTGTATTGCTATGAATAAACCGCAGAAAATGCAACAAAAAGTTTCCTTAGAGAAAAGAGTGTGAAGATTGTTGTATTTCACCCAGGGTCTATTAAGTCCTTCTATAAGAGATCATTAACATGTCATTAGCTTTGTGTGCATATACATATATATTATATACTGTGTTTATGTTTTATTTAAAATAAATCTATGTAGTTAAACGTGATTTTAGTACTGCTCCCCTGTATTTCCTATCTCTTAATGAACTTTCCTCTTAAAATTTTGCTTTCCTTTTTTACTGTCTTAAATTTTCATAATTTTTTGTTTGACTAACAATTTTTATTTGTTTATGGAAGCAGTAGACATTGCAATAAAAATCTATACTTTTTTACAACTTTAGGAAGTGATCAATTTTGCTTTGACTGAGCATGTAGAGCTATATAATATCCATAAATTATATTTTATACCACACAAGGGCAAAATTTTTCTACTTTCCTTTTATAGTAAGATGAGAATGTTCTGGAATCTATAGTAAATCATATTATAATATATTGCTGCCTAATTCTACATTTTTTTTTGTCAGTGAGAGTTATATATTTTATATGGATTGTTTGGATGGTATTTTGGCTAGCCTGTATACATATGTCTAATAAGTGCTTCCTCATTGCCATAATTTGAAAATATTTATTGTCATTCTCTCATTTTAACTA
Source organism: Sorex fumeus (assembly GCF_029834395.1). Lineage (NCBI taxonomy): Eukaryota > Metazoa > Chordata > Mammalia > Eulipotyphla > Soricidae > Sorex > Sorex fumeus. Next base: position 23,498,499 of record NW_026606118.1, read on the forward strand.
CTAAAAAAAAAAAGCAACTACATGTCAACAGGACTGGAGCAATAGCACAGCAGGTAGGGTATTTGCCTTGCACGCGGCCAACCCACATTCGAATCCCCTGTCCCTCTCGGAGAGCCCAGCAATCTACCGAGAGTATCCCGCCAGCATGGCAGAGCCTGCCAATTTTCCGTGGAATATTTGATATGCCATAAACAGTAACAACAAGTCTCACAATGGAGATGTTACTGGTGCCCGCTTGAGCAAATCCATGAACAATGGAAGGACAGTGCTACAGTGCTACATGTGAACAATTATCCATGAAGTCTACAAGGACACATAATTTTCCAATATATTTTGGAATTTATATTTGTATTTCTTTACTGGCTTAGTGTTTAATCCAGTCGTTACTTCTTATCTGATAGTAAACTTTCAGACAAATTTACAATGAAATTAAGTGATATCACATAGATGTATTCAGACACTAAACTGTCGTATTATTCACTTCTTTGTATACCTTCTCCTTAATATCATATTTTATGCATTAAAACATTCCTTGAAATAATAGAGTCCTTCAGATATAGTCTATTTTAATTTCTGTTTGGGGACTAAATCCAACAGTGTTCTGTGCTTACTCCTAGCTCTGTGGCCTGAAATCATTCCTGGAGGTGATCAGGGGACTATAGAGGTGCCAGGGATTGATTCTGGGTTGGCTGTGCACAAGGCAAGAAAGAGTCACACCCTCTGTACTATCTTCTGGAATACATATATATATATATATATATATATATATATATATATATATAGCCTTCCAGTTATATTAAACTAACTGAAAACAACTGTCAAATCACTAGATGTTAGTCAAGTTTTATAAAGTCATTCTAATTTTCTTTGAGTCACCAAGAATTACCAAGTTATTCATGAGTGAGTTTCAGGCATATAGTGATCCAACATAAATCCCTTCACCACCTCCCTCCTGCAGTGTTCTTAGGTCCTAACACTGTGGTAGGTACTTTTCCTATCCTTTCTCTCTCCTCCCCTCCTTTGCCCTCCCCTCCCCTGTTCTGTTCTGTTCTGTTCTGTTCTGTTCTGTTCTGTTCTGTTCTGTTGTTCTGTGATTTAGGATACTGTGAATTCATAAAGTATCACTATAGTGTTCCCTGCCCTATTTCCCCCAGTCCAGCATTCCCAACTACCCGCCAGTGACATGCTCTTACTGACATCTACCTCTTTTGGACTTTGCTTCTATTGCCTTTGGAAATTTGTTATTCCCCTACTATGTTTCTTTATATCTCTCATATGAGAAACCTTTGAAGAATTGATTGTGTCTCAGAGCGGATAAATCAACCTTCACGCTGTGGTCACACCTATTTTGCCCACTGCCCAAATTTATTGGATAATTGACTTCATTAAATTATTATAGTAAAACATATAATCTGTATTTGAGTGAGTAATAATCTCACTGAAATTAGTGATATTGAGTTACATTGAGTATTTGAAATTAATCATTTGATCACTTGACAAGTGATTGAGTATTTGAATGAGTAATAATTTCACTTAATTATAACAATGCCTATTTTGTTAATAGATTTGGTACATGTGTCTTGTTTAGTGCTTATCTTGAGAACTTTGATTTCTGTCTTATTTTGCTTTTACTTTCAGAGAAGCAATAGATGTACCTGAATACCCAGTATAATAATTTTCCAAATTTTTTGATGATGACAAGCTGGGATAAAAACAGTTTTAATTCTATATAAATAATGCGATCTTAAATACTGAAACAATGATCACAAATATATTTATTTAAGTTCTTATAACATTTGAAAAAACCATGTTTTAATGGGCTGGAGTGATAGCACAGCGGGCAGGGCATTTGCCTTGCAAGTGGCCAACATGGCCAACCCGAGTTCAATTTCTCCGCCCCTTTTGGAGAGCGCACCGCAAAGCCTGGCAAGCTACCTGTGATGTATTCGATATGCCAAACACAGTAACAACAAGTCTTACGATGGAGACTTTACTGAGCCCGCTCGAGCAAATTGATGAACCGGAGGACTGTGACAGTGACAGTGACATGCTTTAATGCAAAACCATAGCTATTTTTTTTTATCAAATTTTAACATTTTAAAGCACAAAATATATGTGAATTATTGTCTTCATAAGCAATATTTTTTATTTATGCACATTAAAAGGTAAAATTATTATGAATTTAATTCATTTTTATTATCAATATCAGTAGATTGATTTAAGAATGACAGTGAGATCATTATATACGCTGGCATCTGCTGCATCCATTGAAGACCTTATGGTACAAACGTGGAAGATCAAGTACGACATCATTGGTCTGACCGAAATGAGAAGACATCAATCCCATCATGCTGTTTTCGACACTGGAGAAGAACTGTTCCTTGGAACATGTGATAAAAGAGGCGTCAGTGCTGTCGGTATCCTTGTCAACACAAACTTAGTCACGAGCATTGATTCATTCGAATGCCTAACAACGCGAATTGGACGATTACACTTGAATAAATGTGGCTCACTACCGGCAATTTCTATCTTTGTTGTCTATGCACCAACATCCAATTATGGTGAAAGAGAAACTGAGAAATACTACATGGAGCTGGAGAAGTTCTATAAAGAAGATCACACCTTCTACAAGATCTTTGTCGGTGATTTTAATGCCAAGATAGGACCAAGAAGATCAGTCGATGAACTCCACATCGGAACCCATGGCCTGGAATGGAACGAACAGGGTGACAGACTGTCTGAGTTCATCACGTCAACCAAAACCTTCCATGGTAACTCACAATTCCAAAAGGCTGAATCTAAACGTTGGACATGGGAGTCTCCCGATGGACGGTTCCACAATGAAATAGACCACATCATATTCAATCGGGGGTTTTGCCTAACCAATGTTGCTGTTGTCCCAAAATTCCAAACGGGATCAGACCACTGTCTTCTTTGTGCAAAATTCTACCTCACAGAACGAGGAGAAAAGAATGCAAGGTTTAAGAAGAGGACTCCCAGAACAACCACCAACTGGGAGCTCTTTGGCTCTGTTGTGGCAACATGGGAAGATGCCGTCATTGACAACATTGATGAGGAATATGATCGAATGATTCAACACCTCCATGATTGTGCAAGGAATACCAAGAGAGAGATAACCACAAAAAACCATCTTTCTTCAAACACTCTTGAACTTATTCGCCAACATGGCTTGGCACATGCCTCAGGCCACCACAAGCGAACATCCGAACTGGCAAAACAGTGCAGAGAAGCCATCAAGGATGACCTCAAAAACAGGAGAGCAGCAGTACTGGTAGATGCAGCAGAAGCTGGGAAAAACATTCGTAATGCCCGCCTGTCCTTCACCAACTACAAAACCAAGATGACTGCCCTCCGACATCATGATGGATCTATCACATCTTCCAGAAGGGCAATGGAGAAGATTATTCATGACTTCTACTCAGATCTCTTCAATAGCCACATCCACTTGCCCACATACCACATACCACATGATGGATATGTCGTTCCCAATGTTCTCCCTTCCGAAATCCAACATGCCATCTCGTCAGTAAAGAAACAAAGAGCACCTGGCCCAGACAAGATCAGACCTGAACACCTGAAGAACTTACCATCAGTACTCATCAATACATTGGCTCAACTCTTCACACGCTAACTGTCTGAATGCAAGGTTCCATCCCAATGGAAAACCAGCAGAACTGTACTACTATACAAGAAAGGAGACATCCACGACATTGGCAACTATCTCCCAATCTGCCTATTGTCTGTCATCTACAACCTATTCACTCGAGTCATCCTGAATAGGATTAGCAGAACACTAGATGAAGGACAACCATGTGAACAAGCTGGATTCCGAAAAGGATTCAGTACCATCAACCATATCCACACAATAACCAAGCTCATTGAGGTATCTCGGGAGTTCAAGATGCCACTCTGTCTAACGTTCATTGATTTAAAGAAGGCCTTTGATTCTGTTGAGACGGAAGCGGTCATGGAAGCCCTAGCCAATCAGGGCGTACAAACTCAATACATCAGGATCCTTCGTGAGCTCTATTGCGGATTCACTACCAAGATCTCACCATTCTACAAAGAAGTAATCATCCATATCAAGAGAGGGGTTCGGCAGGGTGATACCATTTCACCAAAACTCTTCAGTGCCACCCTCGAGAACATCATGCGACGACTGGAATGGGAAAACATGGGAGTGAAGATAGATGGTCGGCAACTACACCACCTCCGCTTTGCTGATGACATCGTTCTAATAACACCAAACATCAGCCAAGCGGCACAAATGCTGAACGACTTTGACCGTGAATGTGGAAAGGTCGGACTACAGCTGAATCTTACGAAGACAATGTTTATGAGAAACAGCCTTGTTCCTGACGCTCCATTCGCTCTCAATGGAACCACCATCTCCGAATGCAACAGTTATATATACCTAGGTCGAGAAATCAACATGATGAATGACCTGGCACCTGAGTTACACAGGAGGAAGAGAGCGGCTTGGAATGCCTTCAAGAGCATTGAAGAAATAACTAAAAGGACAAAGAACCTCCAGCTACGAGCACATCTCTTTGATTCCACTATTCTTCCTGCATTAACATATGCCTCAGAGACCTGGACCCTATGAAAACAGGATGAGAACGCTATTTGGGTCTCTCAAAGAGGAATCGAAAGAACTATGCTTGGAATATCACGATTCACTCAAATGAGAGATAGAATCCGGAGTTCTGATCTTTGTCAACGCTCAAGAATCAGGGATGCTGTCTCATTTGCCAAGACATCAAAAATCAGATGGGCTGGACACGTAATGAGGTTTACAGACAACCGCTGGACTAGAGCCATTACTGATTGGATTCCACAGGACATCAAAAGATCACGTGGACGCCCACCTATAAGATGGTCAGACTTCTTCGTCAAGACCCTAAATGATCGGTTTGAGGCTCTGCATGTTCCTAGAACGAACAGATACCATTGGGCTACGCTAGCACGCAACCGGGATGAATGGAGACGTTACTGGAACCCGCTCGAATAAATCGATGAATAACAGGGATTAAGTGATTAAGTGATTAAGTGAGATAATTATAAAATGAATTTTATAGTCCAATAATATCTATTGACCTGTGACCATAGAAAGATTTTATATTTTCCCAAGTTTATCAGAACTGACCGATGTGTCAATACATGCACCCATGCATGACACAAGTACCACACCTTTATAGCACTGCCTTTTAAATGACATTAAATTAATGTCATTAAATTTAACAATGTAAAGGACTACAAAATAACTTGGCTTTCAGTACAACTATTAATTTATATGAGGCATCATTAGTGCAGGACAGCAAACAGGGTGCTTACTGCCCTGGGTGTGATCCCCGACATTCTGATTGCTTCCCCATGTCCTTCCAAGTGTTTTCCCAGAGTGCAGAATCAGAAGTGAGCCCTGGACAAGTCAGATGTGTCCCCAAATTCAAAATTTAAAAAAGAGCAACAAAAATAGAAAATAATATGAGACCAGTGGGAGATTAAAGTTGCATTAAAGGTAGTTTCCGCAACAGTACAAAGAGTGACCTCAGGATAGGGAGTATTGACTGGTACTCTGAACAAAGGCCTCAGAACAATTTTTTTTAAGGGCAGAGGTATCACTGTAGCACTGTCCTCCCGTTGTTCATCAATTTGCTCGAGAGGTCCCAGTAACATCTCCATCATGAGACTTGTTGTTACTACATTTGGTGTATTGAATATGTCACGGGTAGCTTGCCAGGCTTTGCCGTGCAGGTGAGATACTCGCGGTAGCTTGCTGGGCTCTCTGATAGGGGCAGAGGAATTGAACCCAGTTCATCTGGGCCAGCTGTGCGCAAGGCAAACACCTTACCGCTGTGCTATTTATCCAGACCAAGGTATATAAGCATGCAAGGAAAGGTATAGATAGAATGTTGGGTGTGCAGGTGTAATGGATAGAGCTTGCTCTTCATGGCACTCTTGTATCTTTAACCTATTATATCTCTTCTCTCTGGAGTCTTTCTATTAATATGAGAGGAAGAAAATCAATGAGTGTTAGCACTGGGCTCTATCTTTGTAGAGACTGATGTTGTGGGGATTTTTTTTGTTGTTTTGTTTTTGGTTTAGGTTTCTGAGGCCTTCTCCTGGCTCTGTATACAGGAATCACTCCTGGACTATCTCTCCAGTTCCAGGTTTTGTGACTTTTTTGTTGTTGTTGTTGTTTTTATTTTTCCTGAATTTCTCTTTCTGGTGAAATTTCTTCTAAGATAGACTATTGTAGGAAATAGAGCCTTAGTCTTTCTTTCTGGAGGTGATGAATAAAAAAAGTAAACTTTGTGATTGAGACAGCGGTAGGATCCCTACTCCGTGCCGACACTCTTCCTTCATAGTGATCATTTACTAATTCCCCTCTTTTATTTATATCCTTGGGGACCTTGGGTCACTTCTGTCAGTTCTCAGGGCTTATTTTTGGTATGTGCTCAGTGGTCACACCAAGCAGCTCTTGGGAACCTTATGCAATACTAGCGATCAAATTGGGTTGGACTGCATTTAATACAGATATGTTATTTCCTAATATCTCTCTCTGGCAGCATAAATTCTTGTGTTTTTCAAAGAAGGAAAAGTTTTCCATACATAACAGCATTCCATTTTCACTGCCTTGTGTGGGCTTGTGTATATGTGAATATACATACATATAAATAAACAAGTAAACAAAATAGAGGGAAGAAAATTATGTCCAGATGGTATTCAGACAAGCTGTTCTAAAAATACCCACCCACAAACTGCCTCTGGCTGTTAATTAAACTCCTTAAAAGCCACGATCCAGAGACACACAAAAAAATCTCGGAACCACTGCAAAGATGCCTCCAAACTTTAAGCCAGGCCAACTTCACCAGGGTACCTCAGACAGGGGCATGTGTTGTCCCTCCACCTGTCCCCTAAGAACCCCAGTGGCCAACAACTTCCAGAACCCAATTAGAAGTTCAGGTACACGGGTTCAGTGGTGGCAAACTCCAGGCCTTAAGGGATAGGGGATGAGTAGATCCCCCCCTCCCCATGGGATCCTAGAGGTCAGGCCCACAAACTGTCTCCATCTGTTATTTAAGATCCTTAACTTAAAGACCATGATCCAGAGACACACAAGAATCCCAGAAACCTAGAGCTTGCTGCAGAAATTTCTCCAGACCCTTATTATCTAAAATTTTAGAATTCAAGGAGCGCGTGACATAGTATGCTATTTATAACAAGTAATACAAAAGCTAGTATGGGGGAGATTGTGAGCCATAGAGGCAGGGGAAGTGGTGGAATGGGAGGGGGCATACTGGGGACATTGATGGTGGAAGATGTGCACTGGTGGAGGCTTGGGTATTCGATTGTATGACAGAAACTCAAACATGAAAGCTTTGTAACTGTATCTCACGGTTATTAAAAAATAGAAAGACCAAAGCACTGGGAAAAATATCCATGATTTTTATACTGTTTCTTTATTAACATAGAATATAAATAACATACTATGCATGGGGCTGAAGTGATAGCACAGCGGGTAGGGCTCTTGCCTTGTACATAGTCGACCCAGGTTCAATTTCTCCACCCCTCTCGGAGAGCCCGGCAAGCTACTGAGAGTATCTCACCTGCATAACAAAGCCTGGCAAGCTACCCGTGATGTATTCGATATGCCAAAAACAGTAACATCAAGTCTCGCAATGGAGATATTACTGGTGCCCACTTGAGCAAATTGATGAACAATGGGAGGACAGTGCTCCAGTACTACTATGCAAAAGATCTCATTTGATTGTGACCCTAGGTAAATAGCATGATACTTTTAGAGCTAATCTAATGGGAACGTATCTACATGATACAGAGTTTCCTAAGGAAACTTTTACATATATATATATATAAAATACATACATATATATTGGCTTTGTCAGCAGATTTTCAACTGCCTATCATTAGACTTCAATATATAACTAGCACTGTAGTATTGTCCAGTCCTCCCATTGTTCACCGATTTTCTTGAGCAGGCGCCAGTCACCTCTCCATTGTGAGGCTTGTTGTTACTGTTTTTGGCATATCGAATACGTCACAGGGAGCTTGCCAACTAACAGCATTATTCCATGCCTGATGGAGTTCAGAGGACATTTAGGGATTCTTTCTAGACCTTCGTAAAAAATTAGATTTCTAAAACAAGTGTTCCAGTTCAGTGAATCTTTGCAAACCTGAACTGTAAATGAGTACATTAGTTATCATCTGTTAGTCTCTGAATATTAAAAATGAGTAAATTTAACTGCATGAAGAATCTTGAATAAAAATATTTGGATAAAGTTGAATCATTTTAAGTGAGTTTTCCATATGAGAGGGAAAAGCATTTTCTATAAAATAGTGAGGCACAAGGCATTGCACCAGTTCTAGTTAATCTCTTGAGTAGTGGATATTGAGCAGGCCATTAGAGTTCTGGGTAAGTAAAATATATAAATTCAACTATGATGAATTTTCAAGATTAATAAACACAAAGGACACAGTAAAATATCAGAAAATCAAAAGTGAATTGTCTGAGAATATAGATGCTATTTATTTGCAGTTTATTTTTATCTTTCATCTAGGTATATCTTCACCTATAAATTCCAGGCAAAAATACAATTTAGCAAGTTATTTTAGTGTTATCACATTTATTCAACATCAGATCTTATTAAAAAGCAAAACAAAAATGAGCCCAATGTCAAACAGATTATTCAATTCACATTTAAAAATATTTTTCTGAATCTCTTTTAATATTGAAAATATAGATTAGAAATAACATTAACACGCTAACTATATTTTATATACTAATTAGCAACAGTGTTACATTTTTATGGCAGGAGGAATATGTTTTAGAAGAGATAGATTATAATGACTCTCATTAGGAATAATAATTCAAAACTTCTCACAGTGTATCTAAAGTATGTTGTCCTTAGTTGCTTCAAGGAAAGGCTTTGGGAATGCACTCTGCAGAAAATGAATCTATGGGTCACTTTGATATCAAGAAAAGAAGGTCCTCTGAGAGCAGCGAGACGTACCCTTAACCATGGAGCCAGGAGTAAGTGCTGGGTGCAGACTATTCCTGTCCCCAAGTAAAGAAACAAATGAAAAACAAACTGAAGAAATGGCCTTCAAACAAAACAAAGCAATTAACAACAACCTGACACTGAGTTCCAAGAGTCTAGAAGCTAAAATAAGATCTCTTTTAGTGGTGGTTAAAATATTACTGTCTGTCTTTGGACCGGATTGTGTAAGTTGGAAAAATGCAAGATAAGCTATCCATTATGTGTTATTTTATTGATTACATTAACCATTGAAATCTGAACATTTCTCGCAAATATAATTTGTGTATGTTTCTAAAATCCTACTTTGAACATCACCAAATTTTATCATCTAAACATTTTTTTATGGCTAACCTGTACATTTATGTATATTTAAAATGAGTTTCAGAAAATGCATTGTTGAGTTTGGTGTTTAAAGATTGTTAGTTTGGTCTGGTACTGTGACTTTTAAGTGGTGTCTTTGTCATTCACACCCTGAACATTCAAGACCCTGAATGATTGGTTTGAGGCTCTTCGTGTTCCTAGAATGAACAGACGCCATTGGGCTACACTAGCACGTGACAGGGACGGATGGAGATGCTTCTGGCACCCGCTCGAGCAAATTGATGATTAACGGGAAGTCAAGTGATCAAGTGATCAAGTCTTTGTCATTCACCATTAAAGTGGGCATTAAGATAGGTTAGAAGTTACTGGGGTAAAAGGGAGTACAAGTGCCTGCCTTGCCCTGGCTGATTCCTGTGAGATCCCCAACAATTCATATGTTATTATTCTCCCCGCTAGAACCTCTTAGTACTACTGTGAGCAATCTTTGATCACAGAGCCAGCAGTAAACCCTAAGCACGGTAGGGTATGGACCCAACCAAAAAACACCCCCCACCCCAACACAAAAAATTATCACCTTGTTCTCTGTTGTATATGTTCCATGTGCACCTGGATACTTCTATTTTTCTTCTGGACTTTTAAAAATATGTAGAAAAAACCAATAGAGGTCATTTCTGGCTGGCTTATTTTAACAGTGATATCATGTTTATACATACTGTTGCATACACTAGATTCTATTTATTTTTAATTGACTAATATTCCATTTTATGAGTATATTTTATCTATATATCAGCATGTGGATAATCATTTTAACATTCTTTCTATTATAAAGACTGCTACTAAAAAAACTTGCATACTGTTATATGGGTATTTTATCTCATATTCATGAATTCAGACCTATGCCATTATGGGAATATGATAATTTTGAGTTTTTGAGGAACTGTAATGCTGTTTCTCAAAACAACTGTAATGCTATTTCTCAAAACAAATTTACAATCATGCCAGTAAGTGAAAGTGGTCTTTGTTCTGTATTGTCACCAGCACTTGTTTTTGACGCTGTATTTTAGTGTAAACATATCAGTGAGTATAAAATGGAACTTACTTTTATTTAGATTTACAGTTTTTCAGCCACTGATGACATTGTACATCTTTTCAGTCATTTATTGAAAAATATTTATAAAATCTAATGCATTTTAAATAGCATATCTGGTTAAATCGAACAGTAAAATAATTGTATTATAAATAATTTCTAATCATTATATATATGTATATATATACACACACACACATACACACATGGTTTTCCTTACAGAAGATGTAATTATAAAATGTTTTCTCCCAGGTTGAGGAGTATAGCAGCTTCTTTAGTATTTTCATGAAGATTTTATATTTGATGAAGTTCAATATCTCTTTCCTTGCTCCTTAATTATATATACATAATTAGATACATACATATATGAAAACCTGGCAGGCTACTGAATGTAACCTGTCCACACGGCAGAGTCTGGCAAACTTCCGGTGTCATACTCAATATGCCAAATACCAGTAACAATGATAGGTCTCATTCTCCTAACCCTGAAAGAGCCTTAAATATGGCACTTTTTAAAAATCTCAGGGCGAAGGAGACGTTACTGGTGCCTGCTCGAGGCAATCGACAAACAACAGGATGATTGTGATCATGATATATGAAAATAGGCATATATATAGAATTATTATCTAATCCATGACCATTGGTATTTATACTTACATTTTATTCTAGAAGTTTTATATTTTTAGTTTGTGTAGTTTATTATACATATAAAATTAACTTTTGTAAATAGTGTGAAGTATAAAATGCAAAATGTTTTGCGTGAGAATGAACATTGTGTTGTTTTAGAACCATTTGTTGAACACTTTCCCTTATAAAATTATCTTAGAATATTTCAACATTTAATTGACCATAAGTGATAGAGCCTTTCCAAACTTTTAAATTTATATATGTGTATACAAGCATGGGCTGGAGTGATAGCACAGTGGGTAGGGCGTTTGCTTTGTACACGGCCGACCTGGTCGACCGGAATTCAATTCCCCCACCTTTCTCAGAGAGCCTGTAAGCTACTGAGAGTATCTTGCCTGCACGGCAAAGCCTGGCAAGCTACCCATGACATATTCGATATGCCAAACACAGTAGCAGAAAGTCTCATAATGGAGACGTTACTTGGCCTGCTCAAGCATATTGATGAACAATGGGAGGACAGTGCTACAATGCATACAAGAACAATTATATATATATTTGCATGTGTATGTATATATGTATTAAATGATGCCAGTGCAACATTATTTTAATTACTTTAATCTTATAATCTTAGCAATGAACTATTCTCATTATTAGGATTCCAATGAGAATATTTTTTCAAAAAAAATCAACTGCCACTCAGATTATGACTTATCATAACTTTAAGAGTAATGGAGATAGCATTTTTTTTAATTATCATTTTTTTCCTTCTTGGGGGAAGGCATTGCAGACCTGCTGTGCTCAGGGAATACACTTGATTTTCTGTTTTGGTAGCATTCATGATGGGATTTGTATGGGGTTCTAGGGATCAAACTTGGTTCAGTCACATGCAAGGCACATGCCCTAATTCCTGTACTGTCTGTACTTTACTTTGATTCATTTTTAATGTAATAGAAATAAGAACATAAACTTTGTGGTTCAAGCCCACTGTCAGATGTTCAGTTATTCAATTTGCTGTTGGTACTTGTTTTATCTAGTTCTATGTGTATAGAAGTTTTATTCTAATAATATTAAAATTGCATAGGTATCTTGTGTAAGCATTGGTGTTTGAAAACATACTGTCTTTATCCTATAAACATATAATTAGAAATAATAAAAGGCCCTCCCGTTGATCATCGATTTGCTCGAGCGGGCCCAGTAACGTCTCCATTGGAGACTTTGTTGTTACTGTGTCTGGCATATCGAATACTCTCCGTAGCTTGCTGGGCTCTCCGAGAGGGGCGGAGGAATCGAACTCGGGTCGGCCATGTTGGCTGCGTGCAAGGCAAGCGCCCTACCGCTGTACTATCGCTCCAGCCCTGGAGCATTTGCCTTGCACGCAGCCAACATGGCCGACCCGAGTTCGATTCCTCCGCCCCTCTCGGAGAGCCCGGCAAGCTACCGAGAGTATCTCGCCCGCACGGCAGAGCCTGGCAAGCTCCCTGTGACGTATTCGATATGCCAAACACCGTAACAACAAAGTCTCCAATGGAGACGTTACTGGGCCCGCTCGAGAAATAATAAAATTAAAATTAAATTTTTGACTTCATGAATGAGAGTAATCCTTTCTCAGTATTAATCACAAGAGAATGAAAAGTGTAAAATGAATGTATGATAGGTCACAAATATTGTGAGATGTGCTTCAGGAAACGAACAAATGTTTACTGATTAGAAGAAATGCTTCTGGAAAACGAGCATCAATTAGAGGACATCTTCAACTGGTTTTCTATGTAATGGGTTTTCTATTTATCAATCCATCAATTCATATCAATTGACACGGACTGGCCATTATTCTAGGCATTGGCTTTTTGTTCACATACTTCTACTCATTACTGTCCCCAATCTTAGTATTTCTGGCTAGAATAGATGGACTGTATAGTACTATCCATTGACATTGATCATTAACTGTTAATAAGGCAGTGTACTATGAGTACTATGATATTGACCAGTGAGAGAAGAGGTTCAAAATATAGAACAATTATTAAAATCTGGAAAAGTTAAGTACAAGTTATCTTGAGAAATATAAGAAGTATAACATGATAAATCTTTCTGGTGGTGATTCTACTAAGTGCACTTTAAATTTTCTAATGTGAATTATTAAAGTGACCTTTTCTGGTTCAGAAATTATATATTCGGGCTAGTGAAATAGCTTAATTGTTAAAGTGTTAGTCTTGGCCATGGCTGACTTTGATTTGATCCCAACCATACATATGATTCCCCAAATACTGCCAGGTGTTTTCTAGAGCAATGATGGAAGAATAAGCCCTGAGCACCATGAAATGTCCGTTCCATAATTAAAAAAAACCTAAATAAAGAAGTATGTTAATGTTATCACAGGACAACACATTTGCGTAAGTAGAATTTATAAAATTTAGTACTATTAAGCTGGATGCATTTTAGATATTGAGCCATTGTTAAGTATTAACTGTCAATGTATGAATGTTTGATGGAGTGAACAATAAATTTTAACTGTAATATCTGTTTAATGCCACTGCTTTGAAAAATGTTGAAAGTCATTCTTATTACAGATCATTTATTTCTTTCTCATCTACTTAAATCTTGTTATGTTTTAGGAAGAGTAGAATTAGATGCTAGTCCACGTACTTTTTTTACTCATTCAACACTTTGTGGAAAGATTAAGAATGGATATAGGGCTACACAACATGGTGTATGCTGTACATATTCACAATTCTTCTACTCTCAGACATCTTGTCATTGAAAGAAATCACTGTAATATCACAGTACAACTAAATGAACATCTTTCACTGTATAAAAGCATACTAGGTATTTCTTAGAGTATAATTCTCACCATAAAACTCTGATAATTCTTATTAGAAATTCACTCAGACAAAATTACCTACTCTTTCCTTAACACATTTTTGTATAAATGTGTTAAGACAAAATAAATATCATAGCACTTAGTTCTCTACCCAAGTATATAACCTATGAAGACATTAATATTATTTGAAAATAAATTTGTATACAAACATTGAGTTAAATATTATGTTCTAGTGAGATTAGCAAATACCAAACAGAAATAAGGAAAAAAAGACTGAAATTCTTAAGAGATAATCTGCCATTCTTCATTTCTGCATCTGAATGTTATCTGTTCCAGCTATTAGGAAGAAACTGTCAATCAGCTCGATTGCTGGAATGAAGGAGTAGATAGTATAGTTTAATTTTATTATGGAAATTGATTTGCATCTTTTATATTTCTTGATTGAAATCTTTCCAGGTAATGGCATTGAAGAAGACTCATAAAACTGCCATGACTGGGGTAATAACTATTATTATGATCAAATTTAATAAAAAAAGAACTTGGCTGCAATATGGGAACTATGAATAATTCATGTAAACTGTTGCTTAAAATGTGATAGAGAGGAAAAGACTTGTAGAAAAAAATCTTAATGTATCCAGACAAGGATGATAATTGCTTCTTGAAAATAATGAATACTTCATGTACAAGCCAAGACTAACAAGACAAGAGAAAAAGATCCATAGAGGGAAAAGAACTTCATATATATGATTTTTGAGAGTTAAGAGGAACAGATAGATTATTTTTGAAGTCAGGAAATACATATTCTGAAAACAGAGGACGTCGTGATACTTCTTTTAATAAAGGCATAGGGCTATTTAATGTAAGGCTGTATTCATATGTTTGGAATGACCTATTTAAAAAAGGGCATTAATTCTGGTGCTCATTAAATATTTCATCTGTCTAATTACAACCTCTGAGTTTCAAAAATTCAAGTTAAACTTAACAAAGTAATACAAATTCAATACAAGAACTGTATTTCATTTGAAGAAAGGTTTTTAAAAAAATTCTCAATACATACACATTTATCAAGCATAGTTATTCTTCAATTATAATCAAATATTCTATTTGAGTTTTAATCTAAATTCTTATTTAATTGTTTATCTCTTCTGCTTTTATTGGCTACCATCTGGTGGAAAAAATTGTAATAGCAGAGACAAATTAAAATACTTATAATAAGACAAAGGTTTTAATTGTGAATATTATAGCCACCTTATACAGGTAGTAAGAGTAAATAGCTGTTATTTAAACTTTGCTCTTATCATATCTAGTATCATGGGTTATAATTATTAAATAATTTTCTCTTAAATAATTAAAAAATATACTTTTAAAAATCTATAAAGTAGCATTATACAATGAATTTTTTAAAAGTGGGAATTGATTTGTTTTAGTTCACTGTATCACTGTTATCCCGCTGTTCATCAATTTACTCAAGCCGGTGCCAGTAACATCTCCATCCGTTCCAGCACTGAGATTTTGGCAGCCTCTCCTTACTCATCTTTCCCAACGATTGGAGGCTCTGTCAGGGTCAGGGGAATAAGACCTGTTTTTGTTACTGTATTTGGCATATTTAATAAGCCACAGGGAGCTTTCCAGGCTCTGCCATGCAGACGGGATACTCTCGGTATATATATTTCCCTCTTTGATTTCTTGCTTACTATCTATGTTTAGGTTTTGTTTAATCAACATCTCAAATATGTCAACGTGTAATCCAGCTAAAGAATGTTTGTTCTGCCGATTCTAAGCAATAAATGTAAACTGAGGACAGTCTGGGCTGTCAGCCAAGAGAGACCAGTTGGGTTCCTGACCCCCATGCTTTCTTTCTCTCTCTTTTTTTATTCTTTTTTTGCTTTTTGGGTCACTCCCGGTGGCGCACAGGAGTTACTCCTGTCTCTGCACTCAGGAATTTCTCCAGGCAGTGCTCAGGACACGTTATGGAATGCCAGGAATAGAACCTGGGTTGGCTATGTGCAAGGCAAACAGCCCTACCCGCTGTGCTATCGCTCCAGCCCCTTATTTCTGTTATTTATAGGTAATCAGGAAGTCTTGGTTGTCCTGAGTAGTCTTTTTTTCTTATACATCTTTTAGTATAATTTTCTAAATCTACCCTTTTTTACCCTCAAACTGCACTTCATATCTTCAATGATTAGCTCTTGGTGACTCACATTTGGTTTCTCTGCTCTTGAATGTATATGAAATGAGAGAATGATTTGCCAGGTGTAATGTGTTACTAAACAAGATAAATATTACACATAGTCGAGGGCAGAAATATATATGATTATATAGTATACATCAACATATGATGCATGCATCATACTAGAATTATTATAATTAAATAAAAATTATTACTAGTTATGTTCACAGAGATATTATTGATATCTTATAAATCTCAAAATGTAATTTGACCTTACATTATTTTAAATTATACATATTAATATTTGAAAACAATTAAAATATAGTCATTGCTATTAATTTTTAAAACATATTTTTATGACTTCAGAAATTACATGTCAATCTTCTTGGTCAAAATCAAAAAGGTCATTTTATAATTTGCACTATTAATACTTTCTAAACTACAGTAATTATATTAAAATAACTTAAAGTCATTGACAGCAGAATTAAACAAAGGCAGCATCAAAATTGTTTCATGTATAATTGAATAAATAGCGATATTAAAATAACAAATCATCTGTATATACCAGATTAATATTGATAATTTCTCTTTCAGTGATTTGTGTAAATAATGAAATAATTTTAGAATAGTTATGAGTTTAAAATTATATTTGCATCTTGATGTTCTAAAATTAGTAATATTATTGGGACATATATAAAATAAAGTGATATTTAAAATCGGGAATATATATTAAATGATATTAAGTTAAAAACATATTTAATTCCTTATCTATGTACATTTATCCTGTGTATATTTTTATGTAAGTTATTCAACTAAATAATATAGAGTTTTGAATATTCACATACATTATTATGATACATATTTAATAGACACCACATATATTTAATTTAATAACATGCCCTCAGTTTGTCTCCTCAAATTGTATAATTTGTGTAGATACAAGTAGATATTTATACTTAGAAAAATTATGTGTATAAAAATTATGCACATTTTGAGGACATATTTTCAATTCAGTCATACTTTTAAACTTACTCAGCTGAGTTATATCTTAATATAAAATATGTGAGTTTCATGCAAGGCATTATTATTTACTTATTTAGATTGAGATGTTTTTCTTTGAAAATGCTTATGTTCTTTTTGGTGTTATTTATTCAAGTGATTAAAAGAAGCCACGTGTAAAAATGCACCTTAGAATCAAAGAGATAGCAGAGAGGGTAGGGTCTTTGCCATGCACACGGGCAACTGGATTTCAATCCTCAGCAATATATATGTTACCCTACACCTTGCCAAGAGTGATGCGGAACATAGAGCCAGGAGTAAATCCTAAGCATCATCAGGAGTTGCCCTCCGACTACAAAAAAAGCATTTTATTTTAAACAATAATTTATCATTTGTCATAATGTTTTATTAATAAAATCTTTAAATGAAATAAAAACATGTTCTTAATTGGATCTTTATTGTTTGTATGGGATCCTCTATTTAATCATTCCACAATTCTAATCTTGTCCCTGTATTTTCTGAAAAATTACATTTTAGGTTCTTAAAATAACGCAGTTCACATTATCTCACAGTTGGATTTTCAAGGTTTTGTACCCATCAAATCATAATTAGACAATGTCAGTAATGATTAAAGGGATCAGAAGCAAAGTAACTCAATTACTAGGATAAGTCACACTGAAACATTGTACATTTGGAATTAAACTTGGCATAACTGAATATCTTCCTTATGAGAGAGCTATCAAATATTAGCTGTAAAGGTATAATCATTGTTCTTTTTAGTTTATATACTCAAACATACACCAATGAGTTATATATGGTATTTCTTTTTTCTACCATACAGTATCATATTAAGACCATCACTTCATGCATTGATCAATAATATATGTATAAATGTTAGTGTTTGTAGAGCAATGAATTCTATAAAATATAGAACACGATAAAGTTGTTATAAACATGATTTTGCATTAGAGTCATTTTTAAAACAGTATGTCATTTATTCATATAAAGTGTTGTTCACTAAATATACCTGCAATAATCAGTTTCTATGACAACCAAGAGGCTGGAAGATTATATTGATTCATAAAGGATGGTCTCCAAGTTGTGGCCAATTTATTATATCTAATTACTATACTAAAATGACTGACAATCCTAATGATTTAAAAAAAAACATTCATATAAAATGTTGCTACATTTAAATACTTAAATGCTCAAAACTAATGCTAATAGTTGGGAAAATTAAAAGTTGAAAGGGTATATTTATATACATGTTAAAAAAATTGAACCAATGAAATAAAAATTATAGCAATTATGATTTAAGTGAAAGAAATCATGTTGGTATTTATTTGACATTAGAGGGTGGGAATTCTTCCATAAAAAAACAATACAGAGCAATCATTACAGTATTTTTCAGATAATATAAAATACAAAAACAAAGAAAAATATTCTATATTGAGCTACCAAAACAAAATCACACATGAATTATTTATCATTTTATGGAGGCAGTTAGTGAGATTAGGGTATCCACCTGGGTGCTAGCAGGATGCTATGAGTGTCTCTTGCTGTTTGGTTGGGGTAAACAAACTTTGTGAGGTCTAATATAAAAGCACTAATCCCAGTAATGTTCAGATATTCAGGCATCGTGATTACAGTATATGAATCTGGGAAAGAGAGGCATACACTTTCAAACCACAGTACCATCTTATGAAGATTGTTCTTATTTCCTCAAATATGTATATTTTCTGTTAAAGATTTTATTTTTTTAATTTGTATTACAAGGAAATGTTGTGGAAAGATAGTTGCTTGCCTATTGTACAAAGCACTCTTTTTAAAAATGCCTAAGGACCAGAGAGATAATATGGGGGAGGGGGTGTTTACCTTGTCAGGGGCCAACAGGAATTCGATCCCACGAACCCAATATGGGCCCGTGAGCACCCACTAAGGGGGATCCCTGAGTACAGGATCAGGAGTGAGCCCTGGCACAGCCAGGATTGGTCTAAAATGTCCCAACTTGAAAGAAAAAAAAAGTTTTTTAAATGATAAAAAATGTTAAGTATATTCACGGTTTGGAGAGCTAAAAGAAGAAGGCTGTAAATGTCAAGTGTAAGCTTAAGTTTTTTGGTTTTGAGCAAAAGATGGTGGATGACAAGAACAGTGTCTCACAAAAGATGGTTAAAAAAAAATGGTGAGGGACCGGAACAACAGTAGAGCAACTACAGAGCATGCTTTGCATTCAGCTGATGTAGGTTCCACCCCGTCATCCTATCCGTTTCAGCTGAGTCTGCTAGGCATGCTCCCTGAGTACAGAGTCAGGACCAAGTCCTGAACAGCGCTGGGTGTGGTCCCCAAACAAAAACAAAAGGAAACCAAAAAAAAAAAAAAAAAAGAAAGAAAAGAAAAGGAGCAAAGATGAAACTATTTCATCTGTTCCCCGAGAAATATGATTTCATGTACAGACACTAGCTCTAGTCAATCTTAGTTATGGTGGGAAAACCTAGCTTAAGAATCAACAAATCAGAATTTCACCTGATCTTTCACATAATGCATTTTGGGGGGATGAACCTGAGCAGTTCTCTGAAAGCCCAAGATACCTAAGGTGATTATCCACTTATCAAACTAGAGTTTCATTGCAAGGATGTGAGGAAGCAAAGTTGCTGGAGCCCTGCGTGGAGGAAACCTGGGGCACCCCAGTGGTGCTGGAGGACTCCAGGGCCACACCTAGCGACACTTGGTATATGCCCATGCCTTACCAACTGCACTTACCACCATACTATCTCCTGGCCCATGTAGGGCTTTGAAATGAGATTTGCTAATATGAAGAATTATAAAGTTTACTTAAAGTTTCAAGCTAATTGCCAAGAATGTGTTAGGTAAAAACTGCCCAATTTATGGTATGTATTCTTCGTAAGAAAGAGTAATCAATGAATTAAAACACAGTGTCCGCTTATTGAAATTAATATTAAAGACTGGATGATGGTTATTTGATTTCTCTAGTCTGTACTATTCTCATTAATAAATGCAACAGTCATGTTTAAAGGAATCCTTTAGGTCAATCCCACAAGTTTGGAATGTGATAGCATTTGTGATCAAAGGACTTGAAGAAATGGTAAAAAAAAAAAACAAAAACAAAAAACGCTAACAGGGCCTGGAAAGACACCATAGATGCAGTCAATCCAGGTTTAATCTCTGAATTCCATATTGACTGAGAACTGCCAGGAGTGATTTCTGAGCACAAAGCCAGGAGTTATACCTAAGCATTGCCAGGTGTGGCCTATAAAGAAAACTAATAATAATAACCATAATAATATTGATAGCAGACAGCATTAAAATAATATAGTAAGGCCTATCAATTCTTATATACTTCATGATGTTTGGGTTAGAAAAGCAATATGTTGTAGAACCCCAAGATTGATGTGGTAAAACAAATGGAGCTTTAGATTTAAGGTATATTTATGAAAATTTTCATGGGTTGAGTGAGGTCTTAAATATGAATGAGTTCATGGATAAAAGATACCAGGTCAAGCATATGTTTAAAATGTAGCTTTTTAATTGTGATAAATAAAAAAAATCTTACTGTAAGCAACTTTGAATAGTGTGAACTCTGGGAGAAAGACTTGAAATTGCATTAAAGCACACCATTCTTTAAATTCGATCGATTATTGAACTGGATCTATAGTACAGGTGGGAAGGCTTGGCATGAGGCCAATCCCAGTTCAATTCTTGGCATCTCATATGATTCACTGAATAATGCCAGTGAATACAGATCCAGGAGTAATTCCTGAGTACTTCTGAATGTGGCCCCAAACATATCCCAATATTTTAATTTTAAAAATTGGAGTGTGGAGTTTTGATGCATGTCTAGCATGCCTCAGGTTGCAGTTTGACTCTTGCCACCACATGGTCCCCAAATCATCATTGTGTGCAGTCCTAGAGAATTCAGAATACCAGCTGGTGTGAACGTGAAGGCTCCATGCACCAGTTGGATAACCTAGATCTTTTCTGGCTCTGCAAGGTCTAAGGAGCCAGCATGCTCATCCCTCACACTGAAATGACCTCCTGTTGGTCAGGAACTGCAGGAAGGATCCCCCAGATCTGCTGAGTACCATGCTGGAGCTCCACCAAGCTCCCCAAATAAATAAAATTCAATTCAGTTAAAAATGTTTCTTAGACATTGAAAACTGCCTTTATCAATTGACTAAAATCCATCTTATGAAACTCCTTTCCAATTTCCCTAGTTGAGAGTGATAAAATTGAGTGTATTTTTTGTTGTTTTGTTCATTTTTATTTTGTTCTCTGACCGTACCAAACGATGCTCAGGAGTTACTCTTGGCTCTGTGCTGGGGAGCAAACCTAGGTTAGTTACGTGCAAGGCAGATGCTTTAAGTATTGTATGATAGCTCCAGCCCCCAAATCAGATATTTCATATATTGCATGTTGTTCTTTTTACAGTTTTTAATTTCTTTATGTTACTTAAGAAATTTATTTGCGCCATATGAGGTCTTTGAATATAGACTAGGGATTCTATATTTGGACTATTTAATTTTTCAAACATCTGTTATTTTTCAAACATTCGGTAAGGCATTTGCCTTGTGTGTCGCCAACCCGGGTTCGATTCCTCCATCCCTCCTGGCAAGCTACCGAGAGTATCCCACCCTCATGGCAGAGGATGGCAAACTCCCTGTGGCATATTCGTTATGTCAAAAATAGTAACAATAAGTCTCACAATGGAGACGTTACTGGTGCCAGCTTGAGCAAAACTGATGTACAACAGGACAGTGTACAGTGCTGTTATAATAAATTTAATATATATGGCAAGAAAATGTATTAAATTTATTTTTCTTCCAGTTTCAAATACACTTTGACCTTATACGCTTCTATCTTGAGGTTTCTTGTTATGTTTCAATTGTCTACTAGATTATCCCATTGTTATGTTGTGCTTTTTTCCATGCTGTTTAAAATCAGCTTATCAATTTTAACAAAATATTCTGTCAGATTTCTATTAGAATTACATCTATTCTATAACTGTATTCATTGAATATGGACACGACTTCCACTACCCAGCCGTCGCCACACTCCAGGACGCTTTCCGGACCCGCGCGGCAGCTCCGGCCGAGACCCACGCACAACTGAAGACACACAGTACAAGATAAGTGGAACTCTCTGAGACCTTGGACTCCAGGCTCGGCGGACCCAGGGACAGAGCTTCTCTGCTTGCTCCCACCACCACAGGTGACAAAGGGATTCTAATCAGGAGCCCCACCCTACCCTGCCCTGTCTGCTTCCATCAACCACCCAGGGATCGAATTGTGCACAGGAGACCCACCCTACCCAGATAAATACCCCACTGGCAGATTTCCACTCTCGACACGACTTCCACTACCCAGCCGTCGCCACACTCCAGGATGCTTTCTGGACCTGCGCGGCCGCTTGCGGCCATGCGACACATCATAAGACACTAAATACCCGTCTTCTGGAATTGTCGTACCATATTTGATAGGGTTCAAATATGGTAACACCTACAAGGGTGATTAGAGGTCACCCCAAAAGCCTCTATACCTCTCGGAAAGACTGGCAAGCTACCGAGAGTATTCCGCTCGCATGGAAGAGCCTGGCAAGCTATCCGCTGTGTATTCGATATGCCAAAACCAGTAACTACAACTGGTCTCATTCACCTGACCCTGAAGGCTTCACCGACATGGCAGCACTGAGAAGGATGAGAAAGGAGAGGCCGACAAAATCTCAAGGCCGACCTAGGCTGCCACAACGAAGGAAGACAAAAATGATCGTCTGTACTTTCAATGCACGTACGCTAGCATCAGATGCATCCATCGAGGACCTGATGGTACAAGCGCGAATGATCAAGTACGACATCATTGGTCTGACCGAGACAAGAAGGCATGAATCTCACCATGCCGTTTTCGACACTGGAGAAGAATTGTTCCTCGGAACATGCGATAAAAGAGGTGTTGGAGGCGTCGGTGTCCTTGTCAACACAAACTTGGCCAAGAGCATTGATTCATTCGAATGCCTAACAACCCGAATCGGACGTTTACATTTGAATAGATGTGGCTCACTGCCTGCAGTCTCTATCTTCGTTGTCTATGCACCAACATCTCATTATGATGAAAGAGAAATCGAGAAGTTCTACATGGAGCTGGAAAAGTTCTATAAAGAAGACCACACCTTCTACAAGATCATTGTGGGTGATTTTAATGCCAAGATAGGACCAAGAAGATCAGCTGAAGAACTTCACATCGGGACCCATGGCCTAGAATGGAACGAACAGGGTGAGAGACTGTCTGAGTTCATCATGTCGACCAAGACCATTCATGGTAACTCACAGTTCCAGAAGGCAGAATCTAAACGATGGACATGGGAGTCTCCCGGTGGACGATTCCACAACAAAATAGACCACATCATATTCAATCGACGGTTTTGCCTGACTGATGTCGCTGTTGTCCCAAAATTTCGAACGGGATCGGACCACCGTCTCCTTCGTGCAAAATTCTACTTCACAGAGCGGGGAGAAAGGGCTGCAAAGTTCAAAAAGAGAACTCCCAGAATGACCACCAACTGGGAACTCTTTGGTACTATTGCGGCAACATGGGAAGATGCCATTGTTGACAACATTGACGAGGAATACGATCGACTGGTTCAGCACCTCCATGAATGTGCGAGGAACGCCAAGAGAGAGATAGCCACAAAAAGTCGCCTATCTTCGAAAACTCTTGAACTAATTCGCCAGCGTGGTTTGGCGCTTGCCTCAGGCAACCACAAGCTCAGGCAAGTCCGAGCTTGCAAAGCAGTGCAGAGATGCGATCAAGGAAGACCTCAAAGAGAGAAGAGCAGAAGTACTGGTAGATGCGGCAGAAGCCGGGAAAAGTATTCGTAACGCCCGCCTGTCCTTCGCCAACTATAAGACCAAGATGACTGCCCTCCGACGTCCTGATGGATCCATCACATCCTCCAGAACGGCAATGGAGAAGATTATCCATGACTTCTACTCAAATCTCTTCGATAGCCATGTCCACTTGCCGACATACCAAATTCCACAGGATGCGACATACCAAATTCGACAGGATGGGTATGTCGTTCCTAACGTTCTCCCTTCCGAAATCCGACACGCCATTTCGTTGGTAAAGAAGCAAACAGCACCCGGCCCAGACAAGGTCAGACCTGAACACCTGAAGAACCTGCCGTCAGTACTCATCAATACACTGGCTCGGCTCTTCACTCGCTACCTGTCTGAATGCAAGGTTCCGTCCCAATGGAAAACCAGCAGGACCGTACTACTGTTCAAGAAGGGAGACATCCATGACATTGGCAACTATCGCCCGATCTGCCTATTGTCTGTCATCTACAAGCTGTTCACTCGAGTCATCCTGAATAGGATTGGCAGAACACTAGATGAAGGACAACCATGCGAGCAAGCAGGGTTCCGCAAAGGATTCAGCACCATCGACCATATCCACACGGTAACCAAGCTCATTGAGGTTTCTCGGGAGTTCAAGATGCCGCTCTGCTTAACATTCATTGATTTAAAGAAGGCCTTTGATTCTGTTGAGATGGAAGCGGTCATTGAAGCCCTAGCCAATCAGGGTATTCAAGCCCAATACATCAGGATCCTCCGTGAGCTGTATTGCGGATTCACTACCAGGATCTCACCATTCTACAAAGAAGTGATCGTTGATGTCAAGAGAGGGGTGCGGCAGGGTGATACCATTTCACCGAAACTCTTCAGTGCCACCCTCGAGAACATCATGCGACGACTGGAATGGGAAGGAATGGGAGTGAAGATAGATGGTCGGCAACTACACCACCTCCGCTTTGCTGATGACATTGTTTTAATAACACCAAACATCAGCCAAGCGGCACAAATGCTGGCCGACTTTGACCGTGAGTGTGGAAAGGTAGGACTACAGCTGAATCTTACGAAGACAATGTTTATGAGAAACAGCCTTGTTCCTGATGCCCCATTTGCTCTCAATGGAACGACCATCTCCGAATGCAACAGCTATGTGTACCTAGGTCGAGAGGTCAACATGACAAATGACCTGGCACCCGAGCTGCGCAGGAGGAAGAGAGCGGATTGGAACGCCTTCAAGAACGTCGAAGAAATAGCTAAGAGGACGAAGAACCTCCGGCTCCGGGCACATCTCTTTGATTCCACTGTTCTTCCTGCATTAACATATGCCTCAGAGACCTGGGCCCTATGCAAACAAGATGAGAACGCCATTCAGGTCTCCCAAAGAAGAATAGAAAGAGCTATGCTTGGAATATCACGTTTCACTCAAATGAGAGAACGAATCCGGAGTTCTGACATCCGTCGACGATCAAGGATCAGGGACGCTGTCTCATATGCCAAGGTGTCGAAAATCAGATGGGCTGGTCACGTAATGAGATTTAAAGACGACTGTTGGACTAGAGCTGTTACTGATTGGATTCCACGGGATGTCAAGAGACCGCGTGGCCGCCCACCTACCAGATGGTCAGATTTCTTTGTCAAGATCATGAACGATCGGTTTGAGACCCTCCATGTTCCCGGAGCGAAGAGATGCCATTGGGCTACACTAGCACGCGACAGGGACAAATGGAGACGTTACTGGCGCCCGCTCGAGCAAATCGACGACTAACGGGAAGTTAAGTGATTAAGTGAAGTGATTGAATATGTGAACCATTTTAACCATAAACCGTTGTTGATATCTTTAAATATAATGTTATAAAATCCAGTTCTGTATCAACTTTCATTGGAATTTTCCTGATTATTTTATCATTTGAATCCTATTGAAAATGGTACTCATTACAGAATTATATTTTCTATTGTTCCTGGATTATACAATTATTGATTTCATAGTAATGGTGTACCTAGGGTTTAAATAAATGTGTTGAATTTTATACTAGCTCTAGTTTCTCTTGCAACTCTAGATAAACACTTATCTCTAAATAACAATCTAGTATGTTGACAGCAAGGGACTTTGTTCTTAAAAGAAATTATTATCATATTTTATCATTGTATACACTAGCCTATGTAATTTGTTGGTATCTTTTTAATGTTTTACAAAAATGTTTTTCTATTTATGGTTTCAAAAATATTAGCTATGAGGTTACAGTGTGCTTTCTAGAATTCTAATCTTCTGACTGTTGAAATGAGCATACAATTTTTAAAAGAATATTCGTTACTGCTAGGTTATGGCTTAGAGTGGTAGAGCACATACCTTGCCCTAGATTTGATCACTCTGCACCCAAAGGATTCCTTAAACAAAGATCAGTATGTTCCTGGGGTCTCACAAGAACTGTCCGGAGTGGCCCCAGAGGAACAAAAATGACAAAAATTTTGTATCCTATGTGTTTCCAGTGTTTTGCATATATTGTATTCCTGAAATAAATAACTTTGATTATGATAAATTCTTTATAACCTATTCCTGGGCTTGGGTATATAAATAAATATTTTTGGAATTTTATATTCCAAAAATTTTATATTTTTATATTCATTCTTGCTCTAGATATGGGATACTAATTTTTTTCCTCATACACACTTGGAAGATTTTAGAAGTTTTACATTGGCAACAATCGCCTGATCTGCCTATTATTTATCATCTACAAGCTGTTCACTCGAGTCATCCTGAATAGGATTGGCAGAACACTAGATGAAGGACAACCATGTGAGCAAGCCGGGTTCTGCAAAGGATTGAGCACAATCGACCATATCCACATGATAGCCAAGCTTATTGATGTTTCTCGGGAGTTCAAGATGCTGCTCTATCTAAGGTTCATTGATTTTAGGAAGGCTTTGATTCTGTTGAGACGGTAGCGGTCATTGAAGCCCTAGCCCATCAGGGCATTCAAACTCAATACATCAGGATCCTCCGCGAGCTGTATTCACTATCAGGATGTCACATTCTACAAAGAAGTGATCATCGATGTCAAGAGAGAGGTTCGGCAGGGTGATGCCATTTCACCAAAACTCTTCAGTGCCACCCTTGAGAATGTCATGCGACAACTGAAATGGGAAAAAATGGGAATGAAGATTGACGGTCGGCAACTATACCACCTCTGCTTTGCTGATGACATTGTTCTAATAACACCAAACATTAGCCAAGCAGCACAAATACTGGCCGACTTCGACCGTGAGTGTGGAAAGGTCAGACTACAGCTGAATCTCACAAAGACAATGTTTATGAGAAACAGTCTCATCCCTGATGTTTCATTTGTTTTCAAAGGAATGATCATCTCCGAATGCAACAGTTATGTGTACATAGGTTGAGAAGTCAACATAAAAAATGACCTGGCACCTGAGTTGCACTGGAGGAAGAGAGCGGCTAAGAATGCTTTCAAGAGCGTCAAAGAAATAGCTAAGAGGACGAAGAACCTCCACCTCCAGGCACATCTCTTTGATTCTACTGTTCTTCCTTCATTAACATATGCCTCAGAGACTTGGGTCGTATAAAAACAGGATGAGAACACTATTTGGGTCTCCCAAAGAGAAATTGAAAGATCTATGCTTGGAGTATCACGTTTCACTCAAATGAGAGAAAGATTCTGGAGTTCTAACCTCCATTGACGGTCAAGAATCAGGGACACTGTCTCGTTTGTCAAGGCATCAAAAATCAGATGGGCTGGACATGCAATGAGATTTAGAGATGACTTCTGGACTAGAGCCATTACTGACTGGATTCCACAGGACGTCAAAAGATTGCCTGGCCGCCCACCTACGAGATGGTCAGACGTCTTTGTCAAGACCCTGAATGATTGGTTTGAGGCTCTTCATGTTCCTGGGACAAGCAGATGCCTTTGGGCTACACTAGCATGCGACAGGGATGAATGGAGATGTTACTGGCACCCGCTCGAGCAAATTGATGAGTAATAGGATGTTAAGTGATCAAGTTATCAAGTGATTCTTAATATTTTAAAAGTTTTCAAATGAAACACAACCAGAGCATTAGTCCCCTTTGCAGGGATTAAGAGCTCTGTTTCTGCTGCATGCCTGTCAGCACTTAATATTTTCAGACTTACTGCTTACAGGACATTGTTGCAGGTGTGAGGTGACACATATCTCATTACAATTTGATTTTTCTGATGGTGAAAGTCATCATGTTTTGTCAGCTCAGAGACAAACCCTCAGATATATGGGCTGCTTGTTTTTAACAAAGGGGCTAGGCACAGGACATGGAACAGGAGAACCTCTTCCACAAATGGTGCTGGGGAATTTCGATAGTCATGTGCAAAAAAATAAAATGAAATAAAATCACTACCTCACAACATTCACAAAGGACAATTCAAAGTAGATTAGAGACAATACATAAACACATGGGCTGAAGTAATAGCACAGCTGGTAAGGCGTTTGCCTTGCAAGTGGCCAACACGGCTGAGCCGGGTTCGAGTTCTCCGCCCCTCTCGGAGAGCCCGGCAAGCTACCGAGAGTATCTCGCCCTCACGGCAAAGCCTGGCAAGCTAACTGTGACGTATTTGATATGCCAAACACAGTAACAATTGTCACAATGAAGATGTTACTGGGCCCACTCGAGCAAATTGATGAACAATGGGAGGACAGTGACAGTGACAGTACATTGCCTTTATAAAATTAGATAGTGCATATTTTAATTTTAATTGTTTAAAATGTAAGAACATAACTATGCTTAGTACTATATCTCTTTCCAATTTGTCTTTGTTTACTAAACTGGTTGTAGTTCTCGGTATTTTCTATCTCCTGAAATGTTTACATTATCTCTTCATTCCTTCTCACTAGCTACTGCATAGCCAGAAAAGCTAGAATAGGTCATGCCACAGATAAATATAACCATAGGTCTCAATCCCTTGACTTACAAAGTGTAACTCCTACTAAAAATTTTATTGGTTTATTTTTTCTTTCTTCGACTAGTGCCTGGGATCTGCAAAAGTAATAACAAAATGTTTGTGGATTTTTTGACATGACTGATGAATATACAAATGGAAAATGACAAGAAAATATATGAGGAGAGACATTTGACCTGCAAACTAGGCAGCCAACAATTTAGGAAGTCAAATGAAAATCTGCAGCAATCACTTAGAAATTGTACTGTGTCTGTTGGGCTTCCTACTTTTGTCCCCACTTTAACCCAGAACTAACTTAAGAAAGCCAGATATAGCCCCCAAAATAATTATTGACAATACTCAACATCTTGATACCCTACATTGTACTTCATTTGTTAACACCTTTAATGAAAGCATATTGATATACAAACATATTGATCTTCCTTTTTTTTTTCGTTTAATCACTAAGGTTTCCCATGACTTGATTTTAAATTTGCCAAAAACTGAGATGTGGCTTATTCCTTCCTCATGGCAAGTTCCAAGTAATGACCTATGTTCAAGCTGATTTGATTTTTTTTCATTAATTTTTACATAAATTTACTTGAAAGAGTTCTTTTCTCCCTGGAAGTTAAGTTTATCTAAAAAAATTATAATATTACTTTTTGAAGTTTTATTTTAATTTATCTGACTTTTTTAAATGGTCTTGAATTTTTTTCAAGTTTTCTGGGGTGGTCTTGCTTAGCGGTACTTAGGTTTATTCCTGGAAGTGCTTAGGGGATCGTACGTGGTGCTGAGCACCGAACCCAGGTTGGATGTGTGTAAGGCAACCACCTATTCATAATAGTATCTCTAGAACCCCATATACTCTTGAATTCTTGCTACAATATTTTTAGACAAAAAGCAACTAAAGAAATAATTAAGTCCTGGGGTCTTTTGTACTTGAGCAAAGCCAGGTGTTTAACTACATAAAGTCCAACAACCATCTTTAAAAACTTTTTCCCCCCTAAGGCACTAATGATTCCTTGCTTCATACTTTAAATTCCTGAAACACAATGTATGATGGGAATTATGCTGCCTTGATTTAGAGCAGGAGTTGGAAAATGAGTTTCTCCAGTAAAATCAAGTTGCAACCTGCTTTTGTAGCTAGTTTTACTATAACAGAATATAAACACTTCTCTGTTAACACAGTGTCCATAAATGTTCTATTCCTACAATAGCATAGCAGAGTAATTGTGAATACTGCAAACATCAACAAAGACTAACATATATACAACTAGACCTTGAATAAAAAACTTAAATTAGCATTCAGTGATATTGAACTTTTTGTGTGTAGTGTCTACCAATTTTAACACAAGTATAGATTTATGTGACCACACTGACAATTGGGATACAGAACAATATGATCATCATCTCCCCTCTCAGCCCTTGTCAGCCATTGATCTGTCTGTCATTAGATCTATTTTTTTTCTTGGAAAATCATGAATGTGGAAATGTGCAAGTTCAGGATGATTTCCTTCACTGTTCATTGTCTTCACTGATGTTTTTGAGAGTCATTCTGTCATCTGATCAATAGTCAATTACTTTTAATTGCAGATAGTATCCCTTTCCATAAACTGTATGGAAACACCACACTTTTAGCTATTAAAGGATTTGCTCCCATTCATTGATTACAAATAAAGTCATTAGAAACATTTTTGTAAAGACTGTTGAATAAATATCTTTCTTTATTTACTTTTAATTTGACATGTAATATGAGAACACAATAAAAATGAATGACCTTTTGAGTGAGAAATTATGATACAGGATACCAGGCAGAAAAATAGTCAAAGTTCCTGAAAAAGAATGCTAAGGAAGCTCTTTGTTGCTGGTGCATTATGAGCAAATAGGAGAATTGAACAGAAGGTCAAGTGAGATTGAGAGTTAGAGATTCACAATACCTTACGTTCTCTAAATTATTTTAGGAATGTCAATTCTGTGGTGCAATAGGTTCACACACCATTAGCACTCTTAAGGAAGAACTATAAATTTTATAAAATGCAAACAAAAATATAAACTAAAAATATCTCTGCTCATATGCAGAGTATCAAGAAGCAAAGAAAGGGAGGAAACAATCATTAATTGAAATTAATACTGTGACATTATCAAAGTAACTGGAAAATGAGTAAGTTAGTTGGAGGGGAGAAAGATCACTGGATAATAATCAAGGAATCTTGAGACACTGGTTGAAAGGACCAGTTTAGTAGTCCTGAAAATTAAAATAATGATATGACTGTTACTGTATCACTGTTATTCCACCATTCATCTATTTACTCGAGCAGGTGCCAGTAACGTCTCCATTCATTTCAGCCCTTAGATTTTAGCAGCCTCTACTTACTTTTCTTTCCCAATATTGCTATATTGGAAGCTCTTTCAGGATCAGGGGAATGAAACCTGTTACTGTTACTGTTTTTGGCATATCGAATATGCCACATGTAGCTTGCCAGGCTCTGCTGTGCAAAATAATGATAATATCTCACCACTTTTTTAAAATGGTCCCTTTCATATGTGGAGCAGTTGTGTCACCTTTGGGTTCATCCTAATTATCTCACTGTAACATACTTCCTTAGAAAACCCTTTGTCCTTAAATATAGTTTGATTCTGAGGTACTCTATAGGAACTTATATATTCTATTTGTATTCCTTAAATTTTATGTAGGAGTTCTGCTATTTATTCAGCCACTGATTAGCTGATTGAATTGGGCATGAACTCCATCTTACTTTTTTATACTTTTATTTATTTATATTTTTCTTCTTACATTTACTTATTAAATCACTGTGGGAAAAGTTACTAAGATTTCAGATTTAAGTCTCGGTCATACAATAATCAAACACCTTTCCCTCACCAGTACTCATTTTTCACCACCAAGAACCCCAATATACCCTCCCTCCCACCACTCCCAACGCCTGTGAGGAAGATGATTTCTACTTAAATCTTCACTACATTGATTACATTCATTATTTCGAAAAAAGATGCACCATAATTGTTTAGTATTTCCCCCCCAACAATCAGAATTGCTGAAAAGGCATTGTGAAATACTTTGTTTTCTAGAGCTGGTTATGAGAATCATATAATGTCACGTGGCTGTGATTTTGGATTTTTGCACAGAGCCAGATAATTACGAGATTGGTTTCTGAGTGTCTGATGTTATGGCTGTGCAGGAGAGCCGCTCATGGGGGGCAACTCGTAACCTTGGTAGGGTGTGAAGGACAAGCCAGTACCACCCCCCTTCCCATGAGACTGCAGTTGCCCTGTTACAACCGGCTCATACCTGGCTTTCCAATAAGCTCTGAGGCAGTGGCCACCTCGCTGCTGGGGGGGGGGGGGGGGGGGGTGGCGAAGGTGGAAGGGAGAAACACCCTTTTCCTCCTGGGAAGGCATGGCGCCATAATGCATGGTCCATTCACTTTTCTGCCACAAGCTGCCAGGCTCGGGATTAAGTCCTTTTGCCTCTGGAGCCATGGCTGTGCCGGAGAGCTGCTCTGGGGGTGGGGGGTGGGGCAACTCATGACCTTGGTAGGGCGTGAAGGACGAGCCAGTACTGTCCCCTTCCCATGAGACTATAGTTGCCCCGTCACCACCGGCTCATACCTGGCTCTCCAATAAGCTCTGAGGAGGCAGCCACCTTGCTGCCAGGGTGGAAAAAGGCTGAAGGGAGCAATACCCTTTCCCTCCCAGGGAGGCATGGTGCCGTAGTTTAACACATGGTCCATTCACTTTTCTGCTGCAAGCTGCTGGGCTCTGGATTAAGTCTTTTTGCCTCTGGAGCCATGGCTGTACCAGAGAGCCGCTCGTGGGGGACAACTCGTGACCTCAGTAGGGCGTTAAGGATAAGCCAGTACCGTCCCCCTTCCCATGAGATGGCAGTTGCCCCATCACCACCGGCTCATACCTGGCTTTCGAATAAGCTCTGAGGTGGCGGCCACCTTGTATGCGGTCCAGATGCATTTCTGCCAAAAGCCGCTGGGTTTCGAGATTTGTTTCTGAGTCTCTGGGATCATGGCCATCAGCTTGATCAGGAGCCAGAGAGGCCCTTTGTAGTAAGCGATTTGGGATCTCGTTGGGATGGGGAGGAAAGGGCGGGTTCCACCCCCATCGTGTGAGGCCCTGTGTGTCTTGTCACTGTGGGCCAAAACCTAACTGTCCAGTGTCCTCTGGAGGATGGCGGTCACTGGGCCTCCAGGGGGAACAGGCCAAGGCACAAAACCTATTCCCACCTGGAGTGGCCCAGCGCCAGTAATCTACCGCAGGAAGAGGACACATTTCTGCCGAAAGCCTTTGGGTTTCGAGATTTGTTTCTGAGTCTCTGGGATCATGGCCGTTAAGCAGTTAGATCAGGAACCAGAGAGGCCATGCTTCCAATTATATGGCTGAGCCAGCGGTGGTTTGTGGGTGTGTCTCCCACATACCTAACTTTTGGCCGTTTACTTTCTTGGTAAACTTTACCCCAAGTTTTTGGGGTCTGGCCAAAGACACAGCAGCAATTTTGTATATATGAAAGTCTGACGGTGCCATCAGGTTGCTGATGCACTCGCCTCACAGATACAGATTGACCTGCTGGTGGCACCATATCCCCTATTCCTTAATTTTTTTAAATTAAATCACTGTGAGGTACAGTTACAAAGTTATTCATGGTTGGGTTTCAGTCATTCAATGTTCCAACATCCATCCCATCACCGGTATACATTTCCCACCACCAATGTCCCCAATTTCCCTCCTACCCCACTCAGCCTGTCTCTATTGAATGCACTTTCAACACTCTCTCTCTCTCTCTCTCTCTCTCTCTCTTTTCCCTCTGCCCCCGATGGGCATTATGGTTTGCAATACAGATATAGAGAGTTTATCATGTTTGTTCATTTACTTCCTTTCAGCATTCAGCTCTTGTCCAGAGTGATCATTTCCAACTATCTTTGTTATAGTGGTCCCTTCTCTATCCCAACTGCCTTCTTCCCCAGCACTTGAGGCTGACATCCAACCATAGATCAGTTCTCCTGGCCCTTGTTTTCTACCATCCTAGGTAGACTGTGTGTATAATTAGTCTCATATTGTGTATTTTTATATTCCCCAAATGAGAGCAATCGTTCTATGTCTATCCCTCTCTTTCTGACTCATTTCATTTACCATGATACTCTCCTTGTCCATTCATTTATAAGCACATTTCCTAACTTGGTTTTTCCTAACAGCTACATAGTATTCCACTGTGTAGATGTACCATAGTTTTTTTTAACCGGTCTTCTATTCTCAGGTATTTGGGTTTGAGAAAAACTTGGGCAGAACCCTCCAGTACATTGGAACTAAAGGCATCTTCTAGGGTGAAACATTACTGACCAAGCAAATGGAAGCAAAGATAAAAAAAAAATGGCATTACATTAAACTAATAAGCTTTTTTTTTTACTTCAAAAGAAACAGTGACCAAGTTACAAAAACAGTCTACACAATGGGAAGGAAATATTTACCCAATACCTATATGACCACAGGCAAAGCCTGGCAAGCTCCCTGTGGTGTATTTGATATGCCAAATACAGTAACAACAACAGGTCTTATTCCCCTGACACTGAAAGAGCCTCCAATCATTGGGAAAAGACAAGTAAGAAGTGACTGCTAAAATCTCAGGCCTGGGAGAAATAGAGAAGTTACTGGTGCCCGCTCAAGTAATTCGACCACCAATGGGGTGACAGTGACAGTGATACAGTGATACCCATATTATAAAGGGTTAATATCCAAGATATATAAGGAAATGATATAACTTTACAAGAAAAAAATCTAACCTCAGCAAAAATTGGGGAGAATAAATGAAAAGAAACTTCTTCAAAGAAGAAACACAAATAGCCAATACACACATGAAAAATGGTCTACATTGCTAATCATCAGGGAGATGTAAATCAAAACAGTGATAAAATGTTATCTCACACTGCACATCAAAAGTATAAGAGCAACCAGTGCTGGTGTGGATGAGGGGAGAAGGGAACTCTCTTTCGTCATTGATGGGAATGCCAGTTGCCTCTGCCTTTTTTGGAAAACATACGGGTGTTCCTCAAAAAGCTAGAAATTAAGCTCCCATAAGACCCAGTAATGACATTTCT
Source organism: Sorex fumeus (assembly GCF_029834395.1). Classification (NCBI taxonomy): domain Eukaryota; kingdom Metazoa; phylum Chordata; class Mammalia; order Eulipotyphla; family Soricidae; genus Sorex; species Sorex fumeus. The sequence continues at coordinate 23,533,504 of NW_026606118.1, forward strand.
TGGAATATTCTTCAGGGGCCCAAAAACATACAGCAGAAATGCCATTTGAACTTCTATGTTCATTTAAGCACTATTCCCAATAACTAAAATCTGGATACTTTAATTTTTTTTTTAATCTTGGAGCCAAACCTTGTGGTAATTTGGAGCTACTCATGCTCATGAAACTTTGGAGTGTAGAGGATCATACTGGATCAAACGGGATCAAACTGGATCATACAGGATCGATCCTGTCTGCAAAGCATCCACTCCAGTTCTCTGAGTCATCTACCTAGTCAAGTGAGTCAGTATTTTCATATGGAAATTTGTGGAAGAACTTTCCCACAAATAAAATATCAGGGACTGAAAATAAGGACAAAGCAGTCAAGAATAGCTTTTTTCTGTGATCCCATTATGTGTTTGACGACCATATTCAGTTAGTTTTAGGTCAAGAGTGGAGTTAGGTTGACCTACATATAGCAGACAACAAAATAGCAGTGGTTTTGATTAGCTAGAAGTAGTCTTGTCTCACAGGGAAGGCATCTGTGGCTGACTAGAGTCTCTGAAGATATCAGGCATCCAGCTTCCTCCTAAAATTTTCCGAAATCTTCTTGACATCCATCAAAGCAACATCAGCTAGAAGGAGATATATTACAGCGCTAAGAGACATAGCTATATACCCCCAAACTGCTTCCCAGATAAATCACTTATCTTCAGATACCACTAACAGAGTCAAAACACTTCTAATTATCTTTATGAATATTGAATATTGCTGTAAAACAGAAAAATGTCCATTCTTCCTCCCTTTAAATAAAGAAAAAAATTGGACACTGTGAGGGGAAAAGACAGTTTTAAAATTCCTTTGCAAGTGATAAGGAGGTTCTGATGGTTTTAAATGAGGTGATGTTGAGCTGCTATTTAAATTAGTATCTTGAATCTAAAGAATACTAACTTTTCCTATATTTCCAGAGTTAGGGAAAACTCTACCCTTAAAGAATACTACTATTTTTATAAAAGATCATCTATTCATTCAGATCATCCCACAGATTTCAAGCCTCCAACATTAAAACAACTTCAGCAGTTCGTACAAGTCACATTTCTTTTTGATTGAATACATGATTTTGAATAGCTCTATGTAAACAAAATAAATTTTAAATTATTCGACCTTTATAAAAATATTATGTTTCTTTAATCAGAATTTAATTCAAAGAAATGTATTCCTTAAGCTGAGGTACAGCATTTTATTCAGATTTTTTTCCACAACCACATTGACTCTTTTCTTCAAATAAAATTGTTTTTAAGGAAAAATGGAAAATTTGGCTTCAGTGGCAAATAAAACTTGCTGCTCCAAATGTCAAAGGTAATGGGAGATAAATAATGGGAAAGAAAAGATCAAGTAAGGGTTACTACTTTACAGAAATCAGGGAGTTTCGCAGGCTTTTCAGAAGATACCTATTTGAGCGTAAAAACTGTAATTGATGGAGGGAAAAGGTTACATTACTTGCATTGACCAATGGGAGTGGAGGGGGGGAATGGTATCACCACAAAATTTTATGTGTGACTCTAGCTCTTCTGTCCTTGTACTCCAATAGTCAGCAAGATGAAAATAGCTAGATCTGCAAAACATTATAGAAATCTATGTTAGCCACGGTATCATTGTCAAGACTTAAATTACCAGTAAGGGCTGTAGGCCATGCTCAATAAAATAGAGGTTCTGTTGTCTTAAGTGAGAGTTCAATATAGACAGTCCAATAAAAGCTATGTTATTGCAAACTAACAGCCATTATATCTACTAAGCATTGTGCTAATTATTACCTAATTATTGCTTTCATTAGATCTTTAAGGCAAATGTTATATTATGATTATTTTAAAGGAGGCATGAGGCCTAAAGAAATTAGTTGTACAGGATATATAAGTGCTTACTGGTAAATCTAGGATCCATAAGTTCATCTATTCGGCATAAAAACCATTACAATTTGAGGCATTCCAGTTCTACATGAAAATAGGCAATTAAGAGATATCCTCTGAAAATCAGATAATTGGACTTAAATAGTTTTCCTGAAAGACAATGTCATGCTTTTAATTCTAATCATGACCCTAGTTTTAAATATTAGATAAAATAAGATTGTACAGCCTGAAGAAAATATTACAGGAGAACAAACTACATCCAGTTAATAATAAGGCATTTCTATATTATTTATCATACAGACCAAAACTAGGAGAATGTTGTCAATATATTTTTTAATCTCAAAATAATATTAATTTTACTATAGTCATAGTGATCCACTGAAATAAGTGGTCACTTTCTAAAGTGTGACTTTCTAATATTAACTAAAGTATTTAAGCAGAGTTATGTGGAATATTCTTATATTCTACTAATGAATATATAGTCTAGGTGTTTTTCAGTGACTCAATTATGAGCTGCAGGATACCCCCAAAAGACATGTCCTTTAACCATCCTTATATAGCACAGCGGTAGGGCGTTTGCCTTGCATGCAGCCAACATGGCCGACCCGAGTTCGATTCCTCCGCCCCTCTCGGAGAGCCCGGCAAGCTACCAAGAGGATCTCGCCCGCACGGCAGAGCCTGGCAAGCTCCCAGTGACATATTCGATATGCCAGACACAGTAACAACAAAGTCTCCAATGGAGACGTTACTGGGCCCGCTCAAGCAAATCGATGATCAACCAGAGGGCCTTTACTTTACTTACTTTACTTATATGAATATGTGTTTATCTGAAAACAGCGTTTGCATGACTAAGTGGAGTTATAATATGTTATTATAATATGGAGTTATATTTGCTTTTTTTTTGGGGGGGGGTCACACCTGACGATGCACAGGGGTTACTCCTAGATCTGCACTCAGGAATTATTCCTGGCAAAGTGCTCAGGGGACCATATGGGATGCTGGGACTCGAACCTGGGTAGCCACGTGCAAGGCAAATTCCCTACCTGCTGTGCTATTGCTCAAGCCCCCTGGAGTTATATTTCATCAATTTTAATTCTGGCATTAGTTCTAAGGATAGGTTTCTTATGGGAGAGAGAGATTTGGGGACATATAAATATACACAGTTCTAAGAAAACAAGTGTAGAAATTGGACTGAGTGCAGCATATAGCTGTAAGTCCAAGAATTCCTGATATTTCCAGCAAAAAAGTAGATGAATAGGGGCCCAAATCATAGTACAGCAGGAAGGACATTTGCCTTGCATGCAGCCGACCTGGGTTTGATCCTTGGTGTCCCATATGGTCTCCCCAAGCATCGCCAGGAATAATTCCTGAGTGCAGAGCCAGAAGTAACCACTGAGAATTACTGGGTGTGGCCCAAAAAAGCAAAAAAAAAAAAACAAAAGATGAATAAAGATGCATTATTTTCCAGTATCATGAGAGAGAGAGAAGGTCCTGTTGCCACCTTGAATTTGAACCTTAGCCTCAAGAAATGCAAGGAATATATTTCAATTGTTTTAATGTCCCTAGGCTGTGATGATTTTTGTGGTATTACTAGGACATGTCTGATGTTCCTTTTTTTTTTCTTTTTGGGTCATACCCGGAGATATACAGGAGTTACTCCTGGCTCTGCACTCAGGAATTATCCCTGGTGGTGCTCAGGGGACCATATGGGATGCTGGGAATTGAACCCAGGTTGGCCGAGTGCAAGGCAAATACCCTACATGCTGTGCTATTGCTCCAGCCCCTGATGTTCCTTTCTAACTTCCCTAAGATGACATTTAAGTGATCTTATATTGGTTCAGGTTCATTACTGATGGGCATTACTATTTTTGTCTCACAGAGATGGTTTATATAAAAATCAAAGCTAGAGAAAAAGAGAAAATATGTGAGTCAAACCTCCAATGTTAAAAGAGGTTTTTTTTCCCCCTTTTTGGGTTACACTTGGCGATGCACAGGGGTTACTCCTGGTTTGGCACTCAGGAACTACTACTGGCGGTGCTCAGAGAACCATATGGGATTCTGGGAATCAAACCTGGGTCGGCTAGGGTGCAAAGAAAATGCCCTACATGTTGTGTTATCACTCCAGGCCCTAAAGGAGGTTTAATAATAGTAACATATAGGAGGAAATTAGAGAGCAGACTGACCATGAGCTGGAGAGGCATTTTGGAATACTGGGAAAAAAGACTACGTTGATTAAGTAAGAAAGATGATAGAGAATCTACAAATCATTAGCTGAAATTTGAACTCTGAGGGGTGGTGGGACAAAGGAAGATTTAGAGCAAAACAGAATATGTGAAGAGAGAAAACTGATCTAAGTTACTTGAGTAAAAATAAGATTTATAAGTGAAGGTTAGAAAGGGAGAAAGGACAACTGTGATCAATATTCAAGAGAATGCAACGAGAGGAATTACTGAGAAAAATTTAAAAAAAAAGAGTGCAACAGAGGTGCACATTGAATGTGTTTATGTGTGTATGTGTGTGCATGTGTGCCTGTGTATGAGAGAGAGAGAGAGAGAGAGAGAGAGAGAGAGAAAGAGAGAGAGAGAGAGAGAAGAAGAAAGCTGGTTGCATGCTTTGTATCTGTATTTTAAATCTCAGTGACTACAAAACTTTTTCTGGTATGTTATTTACATCTGTTTTCTATTAAGAGATTAGCAAGTAAATAGTTCATAGCTTGCAGGTCATAGGACCTCTATTACAAATTTCTTTCTTCATTTTTGTTTTTCTGGGCCACGCCCGGAGTGTTCAGGGCTCTCTTGGCTGGGGGCTCAGAGAGCATCCTTTGTGGGGTTCCAGGGAACACATGTGTTGCTGGGTGAATGCTGTTCAAACAGAAGTCCAACCTGGGTATTATCTTTCCACCCAAAACTCAACTCTTCTCTTTCATACCACAGAATCTATAATTTTTCAGTTTTTCTTCCCTTCATATCATCCCAATATTTTGACTTTATTATTATTTTTTTAAAATACATGACTCTTATAGATCTCTATTTCATATATAGGTAAATTGACGCAGAGTGTGAGCTGTTAGAAAAAATAATTCCTTGTCATTGTCGCATTTTTCAAATATACTTTATGCTAAATTTAAATTTTATTTCACAGTAATATTTTGAGGAACATTCCATTATTAGAGTGGGATTATTTTCTTTTAAACTAAATATAATAATTTAAATGATAGAAAAAAATCAGAGAAAAAGTAACTGTTCTTTTGATTTAGTAATAGTTTGCATTTTTATCATGTTTCATGATTCAATGTCATTGTATTGCAGAGAAGCAATACTGATAAATGTAGAAGGAAGTTATTATGATGTAATTTAGATTATTTCTGCTATATGACATTATGACATATTTCATTAGAGATGGGAATGTCCTGTCCTATTTTTACATCTCATAAAAAATTTAAAAACAAATTCACAACTACACAATATTTTTGTACACTTTTGCTTTTGTTAAAAATATCTATAGCTATCATGAAAGTGATTTCTATGATTTGTATACAGTATTCAATTATACTATTTTATATATACAATGTTATTAGAAATATATTTTTAGTCCAATAAATATTTTTGCCACAATATAATTTAACAAATGAAGGCTTTACTTGTCTGTTTTTTTAACCTATATAAAGTACCATACTCCTTGGAAATTTAAAATCAATTGAACTGTAAAAGTATGGTAACCAGAAAGTAATTTTGTAAAATACCAGATGTACTTTAGAAATATCATGTGAAGCATTGTATTAATATATAATTAATTAGATCTCCATGTATACCAATAGGAAGGTACTGGAGGTATATATATTTTTATCCTTTACATATATTTGACAAAACATTTGAATCTTAAATAATTTGTGTCAGATCTGTAGAGACACTTTTACTAAATTAGTGTATACTTCAACATCAAGTCAACTTCAAGTGTGGAAGTTCAATTCTATTGAAAAAAAAAGGAAGCGCAATGCTAATGAAGTTGAAAGATTACATGATTTTGTAAAATGTGAGGATTACAAATGTGGAAAAGATTTGAGAACATCTTTTTATTTTATTTTAGAATAAAGCTATGAATATTAATTTTTGGGTCAGTGCAGCATTAGAAAGTAATTGTATGAGGCAATCAAAATAGGGCTAGAGATTAGTTCTTTTCTCCAAGCTTGAAAATCATGTATATATGTATCATTAACTATGCTTAACTATCCTAACTATAATTTAGGATTTTACACAATTTGACTTAATAATGTTTTCTGAGTATCTCACCTATTTTATAGCTACCGATATCTGTATCCTCATTCTACTTCAAAGAAGAAAGGTACTAAATTTTCAATGATTAAGCAGAATTAAACAAGGGGAATATAAATTGTTTTGATACAATATTATAAGGTTACTTGCTCAAATGAGTATTTGTCCATGACTCAAATCATAGTCTTTTAAATTTTATGATTGCTCTATATTCAATAGAGGATCTATTGGAACAGAATCTTAGATTTTACTGATAAGAATTTCTGTGGTCAATGTGAACTAACAAACTTTAATTTTCAAAATCATAACTACTCAAAAGGAATCCTTACTTATTAAGTATCGGTACTTAGAGTCATCAAAGTGATATTTTAATCTAAAGTTTTTCATGACATATAGGACAAGTAACCCAGAGCATTTGTTTTTCTTTAATTCAACTATGTAATCAATAGCACAGTGGGTAGGGCGTCTGCCTTGCACGCAGCCAACATGGCCGACCCGAGTTCGATTCCTCCGCCCCTCTCCGAGAGCCCGGCAAGCTACCGAGAGTATTCGATATGCCAGACACAGTAACAACAAAGTCTCCAATGGAGACGTTACTGGGCCCGCTCGAGCAAATCAATGATCAACGGGAGGGCCTTTACTTTACTTTTTATGTCAAGTGATGAAATTTATTCTGCAGATCAATTTTTTTTCTTAATTTGAAGGATCTCATGGTTGCTCTGGAGAGACAGCACAGCAGGTGAGGCATTTGCCTACCTCATTGTATACCTGGCCCAGGATTTGTTCCCCAAGTCCCATTGGGAGCAACAATTGAACAGAGAACTAGGAATGATCTCTGAGCAGTTATGAGTGTACCCCCAAAATGAACAATAACAAAACAAAAAAAAAAGAAGTGTTAAGACAGATATAGAATCAGGTAATTACAAAATAATGCAAAAACTGCAGTGATGATAAAATATAAAAGACATTAGCACTTGGAAAAAATGTTCAGATGACATGGATTTTTCTCAATATTTCTTTTGCATTATTTTTAGTGAATGAACTCTACTTAGAGGAATGAGAGGGGGGAAAAGAGAGAGATACATGTTCAAGAGAGAATATGGGTTTCATTAAAGTGGAAGAAGGCTGTATTCATTATCTTTTTATGATACCATCAGGCAATCTTGTTTTCTGCAATATGGCACTCCAAATGCCATGTTTTCCATTAGCAATTCCAAGTTCTGCTCTAAACCCCAGGATGCAAGTCAATTGTTAATTTATTATTAAAAGTAGAGAAATCATGACTATAAGGAAGCTGTATCTTTTATGTCCCTTTTGCTGTTTTCTTGAGCTGAAACAAAACATATAATGAACTTTTGTCTTAAAAAGATATTTTAATTTCTCACAGATCCTAGTTAGTTTAAGATACATATGGCTGATTCAGTGCTGGTGAGAAGAGAACCACTTCCTTTATTAAAACTTTCACATGGTGCTTACTTTATGTATACATACAGAAAGAAAACTCATACATTTAAAATCCTTTCTTTGTCTCCTAATATAATCTTGCATATATATTGTTTTATTTATGTCTAACAAATCTGTCATCAAAATACCAGTAATTAGAAAAAATAATAGGCAATTAAAGTTCATAAATAATTTTAAACACATTAAGAAGCTGCCCATAATCCATTTTATTTTAATAGAACAAGATGAGTGTCATTGCTAAATAATTTTGTTGTATTAATTCATCTACTAGTAGCTCTCTATCTTAATCATTTCTAAATTAAATAATTAATTAAAATAGGCAACAATTAATTACTCCTGATTTTTAATTATATCATGAGATAAAATCTCTTGATGAATTTTACTATGAAGCTTAGATGCATTTAAAGATTCCTGTTTTCAAGTTTCACTGCAATGGAGAGAGTTCATTACAAAAGCAAAGGCTTTATATGCTATTGTCACTGTTATTCACTAACTGTAACATGTTTTGTGTTATCAGATCAGGCAATGCAGGAAAATGATAACAGCAATATAAATGACACCATCATATCATCTGTGATGGAAGTAAATTGAGAATTTTAATTTCCTATTCAAGATACAGGTAATACCCAAATATTAGACCTGCATATTCTTTGATATCTATGAATGCTCATATTTTGCATGTCAATTAGTATACCCCCATGTACTATAGTTTTCCTAAGATTAAAAACCTAACAGTTGAACTGAGGCAAAAATCATATCTTATAACTCTCAACTGAGCTTTTCACAGTGAATTATTCTTACAGTAATGCATTTAATTGACTTAGATGTTCCTTCTCCTGTTTTTAAATATAGCCAAGCAAGCTTCTCCTTTTGATATTTGATTAAAGCACGGCTATATGGAAACACTTGACTCACTTTCTATAGAGTGCTCTAAAGGATAATAATGTTCACAAAACTTAGATAATATTTTGATTCTATCATTGTCTACTAAATTTTTCTTTTACTAACAACTGTCAAAACAGATATACCTCCCTGAAATGCACTTTGCACAGATATAAATGACCTCTCAGTTTCAGACCCCAAATTTTGTGGAAGAAAGTATTCACTGTGAGGAGAAATAAATTAACAATGAAAAAGTTTGCATTTAAAAGAAAAGAAGGGGAAAAAATAGTCAATTAAAAATGCTATGGATTTCTGGGGAGATTGTACAGTAGGAAGGACACTTGACATTCCCATGGCCAAACTGGGTTCAATTCCCAGCACCAAGTATGGTCCCCTGAGCCCTTCCATGACTGATCACTGAATACAGAGCCAGGAGTAATCTATAAAACAACAGCTGGGGCCTAAAAAATTAGTAAATGAATTAAATAAATAAGAATAATATGGCTAATAGTAGTTCTCATAATATTGGTTAAGTAATGATTGCATTTTAATGCACCTTTCTTGCTCAGTTGCAGTTTTGCAATTCCTTTGAAATTTTCTTTTATATAAAATACAATCATCTTTTAAACATACTAGGAAAAATCTTAACATTCTCAGTATTGTAAAACATGCTCATTTTATGCAGAGGTGACTAAGGTCAGCAACATATAAAGGAAACAATCTGTTCGGGACAATCATTTTCTAACAGAGTGAATGGGTTAAAAATTTCTTAATTTCTCAATTTTGGCAAATCTCCCAAACTTTAACTGAGAGACTGTTTATATTTTCTGCCAGATAGATTTAAATTCACTCTACAAAAAGAATGAATTAATTTCCTTAGGTATGATGCATCTTTTCTCTTCTCCATCCTGGTAATTGTATATTCATTATATAACAAGGGCTGCTAATTAGTTGATTGCTCCATTTACTGACAAATAATAAATGTTCATTTTCCATATAAAAGATCAACAGTTGCAAAAACTAAATTTTATTTGCTGCCACTGTTCAGATAATTTAAAAAATCTTCAAAACAACAAAGCATTTCACTATAATGAGTAGTTATTTAGTGACTGCAGAATTTAACATTTATTCTCTTCAGGAAAGAGGTTTTAGGTTAATTTTTGTTAATATAACACTGCTAATCTTAGCAAGATTGTGCATTTGTTTGACTTAACACTGAATGTGAGCATTTCTCAGTTTTTAAATTCACTAGAGCTGTGGGTGATTCATTTCTACAATTATTTTATCAGAAAATCTTTAAAGAAATTTTATTTTCTGTTTTAGCAAGAAAGCTAAATGCTAATACTAGTCCTTAAAGTTTATAAGATAATGTAAACATTTTAAAAGTTTCATTTATATAATTATTTGTCCTTTTATCTTTTACTTATTTTATGTTAATTATTATTTTTATTAAACATGTTCAAATGATTGATAACAAAGATTACCTGGCTACCCTTTTTATAGTAGCAAGTTTGTATTCATTCCTCCCACCCTCATGGTGGATAGTTAGATTGGTTAAGATTCTTTACAGAAAACAGATGGATTGTGTCAAATTCTTCATTCTGAGTGCTGATAACCCTGATTACATTATCCTTCTGGGTGCGGACTTTTCTTCTAAGCAAAACTCAGAGCATATGCATGCGGGATTCCACATAAAAACTGACTGGCACAAGGGAAAAGTTTACAAATTCCCTCATTTGGAAATCCTTGAATAAAATGAGCAACTCCCTAAGGAAGCAACACTTACTGTTGTTCACCAACACTTTAAGCTCACACAGGTTCCAATCATTTGATTTAGTGTGTATGAACTGAGAGAGAAGGGTCATTAATAAGGGAAGAAATCAAGTGGGAGAGAAGAGAACATGAAGGAATGGTCTACCAGGTATCAGTGCTTCAGTTAAACTCGTGATCTGAGTGAGGAAGATACCATATACCCCAAACATGATTCAACAAAACTGAAAATATGAGATCTAAGAAGCAACCACCGAAACTTTGTAAATGTGTCTGTCAAGTTCAGACAGGGGTGTGTAGTGGGTTTGGGGTGGGGAGGGAATCTGGGAACAGTAATGGGGGGAAATTGACTCAGGTGGAGGGATTGGTACTGAATAATTCTTTGCCTAAAATTCAACTATCAGTAACTTTGTAAACCATGGCTCTTTAATTAAAAAAAATTTTTTTATAAAATATGTAAAGCCAAAAAGAAAAAAGGAGAAAAAAGAAGAGAAAGTAGGGGCCAGAGCAATAGTAAGCTGGTACTATGCTTATCTTCCATGTAGCTAACCAGGCTCCATCCTTGGTATCCCATCTGGTCCCCCAAGCACTGCCTATAATTCCTGAGTGCAGAGCTGAGCCCAGAGTAAACCTTGACCACCGCCAGGTGTCACCTCAAAACTAAATCAATAAATAAGATGAGGAAAAAATCTAAAAATCTAAAATGAACTATGAAGATCAAATCAACAGAGAACAAGACCGATACAGAGGAAAGAGGAAAATATCAAAACTCAAGATATCAAATCTCAAGTATGAGATGTTCAGGAGAGGATCAAGTTGCGAGAATATCAAACTATAATTGTTTTCCTTTGTTTTTTTTTCTGGGCCAATAGAGCCCAACAGAGCTGAGAGGCAAGGCGATGTGGGGAATGAGCTTGCTCCAATCCCAATATTAAAACATTTTATTTTTATTGCATTTAAGGGATTATGGTTATAATAGTCACTGTCCTCCCACTGCTCATCGATTTGCTCGAGCGGGCCCAGTAACGTCTCCATCGTGAGACTTTTTGTTACTGTGTTTGGCATATCAAATACATCACGAATAGCTTGCCAGACTTTGCCATGCAGGTGAGATACTTTCGGTAGCTTGCAGGGCTCTCTGAGAGGGGCTGAGGAATTGAACTCTGGTTGGCCAAGTCCACCACGTGCAAGGAAAATGCCTTACCTGCTGTGCTATTGCTCCAACCCATATATATTCATACTTAATGCATACAGAATCAGTGCTCTCTACTACTTTTTTTCAGATCTCATTTCTAGGCTGTTTCATATGATACTATCTCCCCTCCTACACACACACACTTTGCTTCTTTGTATACTGATTATGAAGTCATGTGGTAACTATCCTCTTCTCTCTGACAAATTTCATTTAACAAAATTCTCTATAGTTCTGTCCAACTTGCACCTAAAGGTAAAATTTTATCTACTTTTATATCTGAGTACTATTTATTGTGTATACAGACTGTAACTTCATTGTTCACTCAATTGTTATTGGGTACACAAATATTCCCATATGTTAGCAAATACATTTGAACACAGATACACATATATCATTTTAGAGTCTGTGTATTTGTGATCTTGAGACAGATGACAAAGCAGGGAATCACTTAGTCATATGAAAGTTCTATTTTTATTTTTAAAATATTTTAAAAGACACTGCAGTTATGGCTGAGGTCCCATCTCTGTTGTAATAAATAAAAAATGTGAAACCAAAAATTAGAATTGAAGCTTATAAATTACTTATGGTTCAGTTATAATTTTATAGCTAATATTTTAGTTTCACACAGTCCAAATTAAAATGTGTCCAGTTAATGGTGTCCAATTTTGCAGGATTTTTAGTCAAGGAAACATTTTACACATAATTTTAAATGGCATAAATATCAAGATAAATTTTTAAATGATCTCCATCTGACAAGAAATTATCAAAACCAAATGCTGCATATTAAAATTGCACTTACTTCAGCCTATATGGAGTCTTTTAAAAATCATACTTTTCTAGAACAGCATGAAAGCAGTCATAAAACACAACAAAATGAATGTATGTGATTGTGTTGCAATAATTTTTTTTAATTCCCTCTTTATCATTTTTTGCTTTGTTTCTTTTCTGGGCCACATCCAGCTGTGCTCAGTGCTTATCCCTGACTCTCTGTCCAGGGATCTTTCTGGGCAGTGCTCAGGAAACTTTATATGGTTCCTAAAATAGAATCCCTGCCAGCTGTGTGCAGGGCAACTACATTTTAAAATGAAGAAGGTGCTTAAAAAGCTGTTAATAATAGATTTTCAGTCATACAAAGTTCCAGGGATGGAGTGATAGCACAGTGAGTAGGGCATTTGCCTTATACATGGTCTACCCGCATTCGATTCCTCCGACCCTCTCAGAGAGCCCAGCAAGGTACCGAGATTATCCCGCCCGCATGGCAAAGCCTGGCAAGCTACCTGTGACATATTCAATATGCCAAAAACAGTAACAATAAGTCTCACAATGGAAAGATTAGTGGTGCCAGCTGGAGAAAATCAATGAACACAGGAGGACAGTGCTACAGTGCTACGAAGTTCCAATTCAATCCCACCAACAGATTCTTCACCCCTCCACCAATCTCCTTTGGTTCCTTCCCAAACCCCAGACCATCTGCTTAACAGACACATTTTTAGTTTTAATTATTGTAGTTTGGGGTCCATGTCTACAATAGTTTTGGCTCTAGTAGTATTTATGTATACAAATAACTATTTTTTTTTTAGTTTTTCAATTTTCATTTATGTCATAATAGATGTAAGCAAAACATTTGCATGTGAAAATAATCCTCTAAATATTTACATTAAACAAGGTGAACCCAGAATAAGATTGAGTCTATAAAAATAATGTAAAATATTAACATTTATACTACATAGTGACCTGTTAGGATAATAAAACTAACATGCAATCACACCAAGAGATAAACTGTTAAGGGACTCTTAAGTTTCAACACCATCTACTTATTTTGATCTGAGAAATCATCGAGCAGTTGGTTTGTTTACTTCTCTCCCCTCCATCTATACTTCCTTCTTCATGTTTCCATCCTTTTCCGGCTGGGGGACTATTGGAGGAGGCTACTGGATATGGCTAAATCCATCACAGCATCTAAGGTGCTTGCAGCTGTACTTCTAGAAGGGTAGAGCTTCTACAAAATCTAGTGTTTAGAAGACAACATCAAAGAGAACTGTTTCATGGTGCCATGGCTTATTTTCTTTGAACAGTGTGATAACACAACTATTTTTCTCATTTAGGCTCTCTGAAGAACCTTCCAATGAACCAGAGTGTTTGTCTAGGGACTCAGTCACAGAGGGAGTAGAACTGAGTGCTGGATAAGTTTGGGCTAACCTCAGGTTCCCTTGAGCTGTTTTTAAAAACTGCATGAGGGCAATAAGAATTCTTCCAATATGGGAAGTGTAGAAAAATTCAAAAATTCAATGAGAAGCCTTAGAATGTTGGCTATCATACCAGTTACAATGACTTCCCAGTGATAAAAAAGGGGACAGTATGTCTAGAACACTGAAGGTCCCAACCTCCACACCCACTTCTTACTCTTCCTCTCCATTTATCTCTGTCCTTGGATATTTCATTGATCTAATTTACTGTCAAGCGTTTGCTCACCTTTGATACTTTCCACTCTCTTTTCTTATTATTCTATCTATCTCAGATAAGATCCCTAACCTTGTAGTCTGAGAAGGTATTTGATATGTTTTCCTATTCTTGTCAATTAATGTCATTTCCTATAAAACCAGTTTGGGGACTCATGTTTCTTTACTGATACTCTGCCTTGTTGTCTCCTTAATAGTGAAAGTGGAAGGTTAATTTCTCTACTACTACGTGTTTCCATTGAAGCGAAACTTTAGTTCTGTGAACTATTTCTTGATAAATTTGCTGGTCCTTTATTTGGGGGCATATATATATTGATAAGAGTCAAGAGCCCTTCATCTATTGGTGCCACAACTTGTATCTTGTATGTCCTGACCATCCTCAATACATTATTTTGATTAAATGTCTGATATAAGTATACCAGTACCCTTTTTTTTTTTGTTCTGTTTTGTTTTGTCTACCACTAGGTTGTATGATTTTTCTCATCATTTAATTTGAACCTATATTTATTCCCTTGGGAATTCCTATAAGCTTTTCCTGTTAGCAGAAGAAAGTTGAATTTTGTTTCCTGATCCATCAGCCACTCTATACCATTTAGAGGAAAGTTTAATTCATTATTATTGAGAGAAATTATTTTATGCAAAGGAATGCATTACCATGTTTCTATTTTTGTTGTTTTTACAATTACCTATTTGCCTTTTGTTCTTTATAAGGGGCCTTTCTATGTGCAGTGAAAGTTTGGTTTCTTTGTAACAAATGTCACCAGCTTTTGTTTGCCTGATAATGTTTTCACTTATCCCTCAAATCTGAACAATAGCTTTGAAAAGTAGAGAACTCAGGTTGAGGATTTATGTTCATTCAGTACTTTGAACATTTGTTCCATTCCCTTCCTGCTGGTAGGAGTTCACATAAGAGATATGCTTGATTTTTATGTTATTTCTCTTGTATTTGAGGTTTTGCTTCTTTCTCACTGTAGTCTGTCTCTTTGGTTCTTGCCATTCTGGTAACAAGGTCTTTGATGATGTTGTGATTTTAGGTTTTTTTATTTTGAGGCTCATGAATCTAAGCAAAGGTCTCCCTAGAAAGATGAGAAGTTCAGACCTATTATGTCATCCAACTAGTGATACTAATCATACTTCCACTTTCTCTTTTGTCTCTGCTCATGGTGATCCTATTCAGATATCATTCCTCCTATCAATATGTGTTAAATACTTATATTTTATCAATTTTTAAAAAGTCTTTTCTCTTGCCTCTTCTTTTCTTGTGATTACTTGTGCTTTGTCCTGAAGTTTGCTAATATGGTTTTTAGCACACTTAATTCTACATCTGTGATTATTCACTGTGATTTTTCATTGTTGATTTTTGGGTCACACCCAGTGATGCTCAGGGTTTAATCCTGGTTCTGTACTATGTAATAGCTCCTGGTGGTCCTTGGGGGACCTTATGGGATACCAGGGTTCCAAACCAGGTCAGCTACATGCAAGGTAAATGCCCCAACTTCTGGACTATCTCTTATGCCTAGCAGCTCTATTATTTTCTTTGACCTCTTAAATTCCATTTGAATTCATTCTTTAACATTCTGCACCATTTCTTCTTTGAGCTGACTGAATTTTCTTCCAGTGCTTCCTTCATTTCCAGTACTATTATAAGCACTGTCACTTTTATGTCCTCTTTGTCCAGTGTTAAAGATTTTGGTAAATTTAAGGGCTTACCAGAACTTTTTTCTTTGTCAACCAAAGCAGCTACATTGCTTTATTTATTCACTGTTCTTAGTGCTACATGAGTGATGATGATAGACCTTCAGATTCCAGAAGATGAATGAATGGAGATCTTATATGTTCTTTATACTATCAGGCTGATATTTTCCCCCAATTGCTCTACTTATGTAGATATTTCTGTAGGATAGGTAGGAGTAGAGTTAGGGCCTCTGTTTTGATAGTGGGGCATATTACTGGGGGAATTTGGCTCTGCAGTGAGACCCTGCGTGTTCTCAATCGGCTTTAGAGTGCATGAGGTGTGCAAAGCACAGTTTGTGAAGGAGACTGTGAGTGAGAGCAGAGCAAGTCAGAGGCATCCCAATTCAAAATGGTGCAGAGGAGAGGTTCAAATTTTCCTCCCTGTTCTGGTGCAAATAAGAAAAATCAAGCATCCTTAAAATATTTCCTTCAAATATAGACTGTTTGGGTTCAAATTTCAGCTCTTTTACTTGCCAACTCTGGAATTTTGAGTATCTCCTCCTTAATATTTTTTTTTAACTCTACAAAGGATTTTATGTAGTACTTAACTTTTGACACTGACTTGGGAATAAATCAATTAATACATGTAAACTTGTTAAAATGTAAAGTAATAATGTGTAGGTACCATGAATAGTACTGAAAAAAATCTCAAGACAATTCACAATTAATATGGCTCTAGGGTTTTTCATTTTTAGACCCAATTTCAAATTGGGAAGGGAAATTCCCATGAACACCAACAAACATTTCTTTGGGCATAAATTACATGTACAAGAGTCTATATTAATACTTAAACTTACTACCAGGAGATAGAACTAGTTTCCACATTTTGAGAACTCAGACCTGTGAGAATAAACCTCACTGTTCTCATTCTCCATATACTGACTCTAAGTTTGCCCTTCACTTGCCAATCTCAACTGAAATTGTTACTGTGCTTCAGAATAAAAGGCTATAAATCAAGTGCCCCAAGAAGAAACTTCCTCGAGTTTGATTTATTTGTTAGAGTGCCTCATATACTCCAATAAATCTTGTGATTGGGGTTGAAAGACTAGTACAGCGTGTACAGTGCTTGCGGGGTTTGATTCCCTGCACCCCATTTGGTCCCTTGAGAGCCACCAGAAGTGATCCTTGAGTGTAGAACACTGTCAGTTGTGAGGGAAAAAACCAGTTTAGGAATTTATTAAATTTTGTTTAGGAATTTATTAAATATTGATATATAAATATTGATATAAAATCCAGATCCCGGAAACGCGCGGCCGCGGACATCTTATCAGAACTTTTTTTTATGACATCTTATTGTCTCATTCCTACTTTGGACAAACTTGCAGGCTATTGAATGTAGCCTGCCCACAGGGCAGAGTCTGGCAAACTCCCCGTGGCCTACCAAATATGCCAAATACCAGTAACAATGATGGGTTTCATTCTCCTAAAGAGCCTTGAATATAATCTCAGGGCTAGGATGAAAGAGACGTTACTGGGGCTTGCTCGAGGAAATCGACGAATAACAGGATGATGAAATGAAATGAATGAATGATATATAACTCAGGGACACACGATAGTGACATAAAGCAAGATATGCGGAAAGAGCATGAAACTTTTATATTTGATTCAAGCACATCATTTTCACTGAATATATTTAAGGAGCTGAGATGCTATTTGAACCCTGTTATTTCTGAGTTTTGTCTGAAAAAGTCATAATTAGATGACTAATTATAACACTGAACCTTGATGTCAAAACTCCTTCTTTAGCATCTCTCCTATCTTGGGGGTTTGAATCAGAATTGAAGCTCTTATCCACTGTTTATGCATGGTATATGCATGTATAAAAAGCTACTGGTATGGGGCTGGAGCAAAAGCACAGCGGGTAGGGCATTTGCCTTGCACGTGGCCAACCTGGGTTCGATTCTGAGCATCCCATATGGTCTCCCAAGCACCGCCAGGAGTGATTCCTGAGTGCAAAGCCAGGAGTAAACCCTAAACATCGCTGGGTGTGACCCCAAAAAAGAAAAAGAAATTACTGGTATATATGTGGTGCTGATATAAAAGTACTGGTCTATATATATTATATATACAAGTACATGCATATGAATATTCACATATATGCTGGTATATATGGCATATGCCATATATTTACATATATGTAAATATTCATATGTTTGTACTGTTATATTAATATACACGTGTATATTATATACTCCTACATATGTAACATGAACATGCATACTATATAATATATTATATAACATAATATATACATATATCATTATATATAGATAGAAAATTTATATTATACATAACATAATATATACACATATATAATATATACATTCATGTATATATGGTATGTACCATATATATACCATTGTATATACATATGGTTGGCTCCACTAACAACCGTATTCCAACTTTAAAGGCTTTCCTTAAGTAAAATAGGCCTTTGATATTCTCAAATATAAAAAACCTGAGGTTTTAGGATAGTGTTTCAAGAATCTTAGTTGAATAACAAATGTACATGGGAAATACATTTTTTTAACTTGAATTAAATATCTTTTTTGGGGGGATGGGGCAGTCCCGGAAATGCTCAGGGGTTACTCCTGGCTCTGCACTTAGGAATTACTCCTGGCGGTGCTCAGGGGACCATATGGGATGTTGGGATTCTAACCCAGGGTGGCCTTGTGCAAGGCAAATGCCCTACCTGCTGTTGTATCACTCCAGCCCCATTGAATCAAATATATTTACTAAAAATCACAGTATTGTAATAGACTTAATCAACAATGGTATTCTTCTTTGTCATATGCACTGATTTATTGGTCAGTCTTAGATTGCCTTCAACTGGTTAGATGAATATTTTCGCCAATACTATTAAGGATATTCTTCATTGGACATAATATAGTTATTGTAATATTATTGTAGATATAAACAACATCAAAAATTAAGTTTAGAACAACATCTAGACTGATGTGTGGCCAAACAATTGTACAACATAGTATTGCAGAGTAAACATATGAAAGTGTAATAAAAGATACAATTTTTATTAAAGTGTTGTTCCAGGTGAGGATTTTCATGCTTTTCTGTGATATAACCTTTAACTCGATGGGATCAGATTAGTTTTATGCTTGATGAATCTTACTTTGGGGTTGGATGAATGGAATACATTTCATCATTATTTGTTTTCTTCACCCGTGATGACTATGCCTCTTTCTGAGTTGGAATAACAGCTTTATTTCCTCCCAGAAAATACAAAATAAGTTGCAAATATTACAAAATAATCAATAAAAATTGTAATGTATATATAGAACCTATAAAATATATATTCCATCCTAAAAGAGGTAAAAATACATAAATAGTATTATACTAAAACATATAAGTGGTATTAGATTAAAATCATCAAAATTTATCTTATAATTTTAATTAATGTATTAGACTCAATATACCATATACTCTTGATAATGTTTAATGGAAGAAGAAAACAAATGAGTAGAAAAAATGTTTAGGTCATCAAAACAGAAAATGGCTGAGAAATTGTCACAGTCTAAAGGAGCTTAAGTAAATATGATGAATAAATGTAGCATGATATCATAGAGTGAGATTCTGGAATGGAAAAAAGAATATTAGGTAGGAAAATTAATGAAATCTAAAGAATACTTAGACTTTAATTAATAAAATGTAGTGATACTGGATCATTAGCTGGACAAATGTACCGTAATGATACTAACAACCTGGGAAACTGTGTACAATTTTTCAGTAATATTCTTATAACTTAACTAAGCCTAGACTGCATTTTAAAATTTCTATTATAAAAAAGAAAACTGTTGAATTTTATTTCCTGCTATGATGTAGTGATAAGGGTTATGACATAACCTCTACCACAAACTTAAAATTTTAGAAAAAATCCATTAAAATAATTTATACATTAAAAAATAGACAGTAGAGGATATGACTTCTGAGACAAACAGATAAAAACAAGTCAATGATTTCTCTACTTTTCTCTTTGACATCAACTTGTAAATCCCAGGTACATGAAATAACCCAAATAAAGTCTTAAGGCCTCCTAGAAGTAAGGAGGTGAGATTGTAATTCATGGGACTTAAAGCATAGCATTTATAGAACTATATGATAAGATGTAAAACTTCTTTGCAGTAAATGGATCTGGAAAATTGTTGTAGTAGCTCTCCTAATTCTTCTTATGTTCTAGGCTGTATTTGTATAATGTCTAAAAGTCAGCAATATATTTCCCTAGAGTATTAAATGTACTGATGTTTCTACAAAGTTCATAGAAAGATATCTCAATGCATCAGAGATGACAAAATTAGCTTAAGTTTTAAAAGATCTGTTAAGCTTTTGTTAAATCACTTTAATTATTTTAAAATTAAGGAAGTGTAGTACTGGAGTAAAGACAAACTCTCAAACCAATGGAACAGGACTGAGAGCTCAGAGACAAAGCCTCAGGTATACAGTCTTTGACAGAGGAGCTAAGAGCAGGAAGTGGACAAGGAAAACCTCTTCAATAAATGGTGCTGGGAAAACTGATTAATCACATGTAAAAGATGAATTCACAATTCTATCTCAAATCATACAAAAATTCAATTCAAAATTTAGTAAAGATCAAGGTATTTGGTCTAAAACTATAAATTATATTGAGGTAATCATAGGTAGAATCCTTCATACATTAGATCTAGTGGAATCTTCAACAATTTAATGACAACTGTAAAGCAAATGGAACAAAGATAAGCACATGGGACTACATTAAATTAAGAAATTTCTGCACTACACAGGATAGGATGACCAGAATAAAGAAACTTCAAAGACTAGAACAAAATATTTCCCCACTACTTATCTGACAATGGTCTGATATCCAAAAGATTAAAGTACAAATAGAATCTAACAAGAAAAAGAAACAACACCTTTAGAAAAATAGTTAGCAGGACTGGAGCACAGCAGGTAGGGCATTTGCTTTGCACGTGGCTGACCTGAGTTCGATTCCCAGCATTCCATATGGTCCCCTGAGTGCCGCCAGGAGTAATTCCTGAGTGCAGAGCCAGGGATAACCCCTGTGCATTGCTGGGTGTGACCCAAAAAGAAAAAAGAAAAATAGTTAGCAGAGAAGAACAGAAAGTTTTTCAAAGAAGACATACAAGTGGCCTATATATATATATATATATATATATATATATATATATATATATGAAGAAATGTTCTGCATCACTTATCATCAAGGAAATGTAAATCAACACAGTAATAACACTTTACACTGTAGAGATTAGCAGAGCACAAAGAGAACAAAATGACCAGTGCTGGTATATACTTGAAGACAGGAACCCAAAGACTGGGAGAATTCTTTTTCCACTATTCATCTGATAAAGGGTTAATCACGATCATGATCACGACCACCCTGTTGTTCGTCGATTGCCTCGAGCAGGTGCCAGTAACGTCTTCTTCGTCCTAGCCCTGAGATTTTTTTTTTAAAGTGCCATATTCAAGGCTTTTTCAGGGTTAGAAGAATGAGACCCATCATTGTTACTGGTATTTGGCATATTGGGTATACCACGGGGAGTTTGCCAGACTCTGCCGTGTGGGCATGTTACATTTGGTAGCCTGCCAGTTTGACCGAATTAAGAATGAGATGATAAGATGTCATGTCCGGGAGCTGAGTGTGATAATCTCTGGATCCTGGCCGTTGTTGGAGTTACACGGTAGTTGGTGGGTGTAACTGTCTAGTTACTGGCAGGTCCAGTCCCAAACTGTACAGGCTTGGAGATCTCAGCCCCGGGTCCCACACACCTGGGTTCCTTTGTCAGTTCTTTTATGCGTGAGGCTCATCCAAGTGTGTGGAGAGTGCTCCCAGCAAGGCCTTGGCTGGGCCTCGGTGGTCTTCAGGTGTTGGGCCCTGGTGGAGACAGTCAGGCATAGGGTAGGAGACTCTCTCTTGTTCTCTCCCAGGAGCTGAGTGATTGGAGAGAGGATTGGAATTAACTGTGACTAAGATCAACCAGTCTGGCCCTCGTTCCTTTCTTTGCCTGCCCATCGCCATCGACCTCCCTGGGGTGGGGGAAGAAGGGTGAGCCTACTGAACGTGGGTGGTGGGAGAGACAGAGCCACCGCCACTGTGTGCCGTGCCCCTTCTTGAGTTTACACAGGAAACTAAAGGTGGAAGGAAGGTGTTCTGATGGTGGGATTGGTGTTGGAATACTGAATATGGTAAATTATTGTGAACTATTTTTATTAAAATAAAATAAAATCGAGGGAGAAAAACAATCTCCCAAAGGGTTAATATTAAAGGTATTTAAAGTACTGGTTAATCTTAACAACAACAACAAAAATCAAACATCAAAAAATGAAGAGTGTGACAAATAAATCTCACAAGAGAGCCACAAACTGCAGAGATGGTCCCATGCCATGCCAGGCTGAACTTCATCCAAGTAGAGAAGAAGAGGGATGGAAAGTCCCTTTGCCCGTCTCAGCAGAATCCTGGCAGCCAGAAACTAATCACCAATATGCTCACAGCTGATCTCCACAGGCTCAAGTCGATCCCTCACATATCAGAATGAATCTGCTGAAAAACCCAGGTATGTGGCATTTGTGATGCCCCAAACTTCTGCGGAATGGGCAACCTCCACCCATATACGTGTTTTCCTGGAACCCTGGCAGCCACACCCATGAACCAGCTCTGGCACCATCTTAACTCACTAATGGACATGATCCAGAGACTGACAAATAAATCTCACAAGAGAGCCCCAAGTTGTATCACCCTATCCAAAATCTCAGAATCCCTGGAGTTTTTATAATCCACTCCACATGACAGGTTTGGACAGAAAAGAGGTAACTGGGTAACTTTGTTCTTCCTCCACAAGGAGCTTAGGTTTATCTGGTTACACCCATCACAGTGCTCCTGAGGCACTTCCATTCCATTGTGTTTATCTGTAAACAGTCTTCCCTATGCTCTCCTCCCCAATCAGTTAATCAGCTTTCCCCCTAATCAGACTCTGTTAATTTGTAAGGTCAGATTCCCCAGAAATCTATGATTTTATAGGTATGAGTGAAATATTGCCTTTCTCCTCTCTTTATGCCTTATGAACAGTTTACTTTAAAGCAATATCCTTTTTGTATAGATACAGGAAAACCGTTAACATTATGCTTTGTAATTTAGGATTTGATTGGCTTTGAATATTATTCACTCCCGGGCATCTGCTTTCTCAATTTAAGCCTCAGTTGCCCTTAGTTCCTAACACCCCCAAATAGTGTCCCGACAAGGGACTGAATGGACCCAGGGTAAGCGGTGAGCTACCCTGGCATTGAAATGGGCCAGGCCAAAGTGCCACGATTCTTAACTATAAGTTAAGAGTTTGATCATAGACAAATGCTGTCATGATCCAAAAGTAACAACGAGACTAGGATCCTGCTAGGGGTGGGAAAGACTATCTGGCCTGAGCACTGTAGTCTGAGATCAAGATGGCCCTAG
This sequence comes from Sorex fumeus, assembly GCF_029834395.1. NCBI lineage: Eukaryota > Metazoa > Chordata > Mammalia > Eulipotyphla > Soricidae > Sorex > Sorex fumeus. The sequence goes on from NW_026606118.1 coordinate 23,556,619, forward strand.
GAGAACAATTGTATAAGTTTAAGATATTTCTTACTGTATCCATACAAAATGATTTATATTATATATTCTTATATGATTGTCGGACAAAGAGAGGAGAGATACACCCACAGGATTCCACTCTAGGGTGGATCGTCCTGCTGAGAGAGGATCTGTCCTATGAGCGGCTTTCCCTGAGGCAAAGAGTTCTACCGCTATTGATTGTGACCACACTTATGTGTAATTATTACCCCAACCCCTCATGCTTTGGAATTTAACTGTACTGTAAGAGTGAGCTGGGGGATCAAAAGGAAGAGAAGGAGGATCAGAACCCAGACTCCAGAAAAGGAGGATGGAGGGAGGTGGAGAAGGAGAATGAAGTAGCATGGGGGAGGAAGAAGCAGAGGCAGAGGCAGAGAAGAGAGACTAGTGTGGATGGAGAGAGGATTGGAATTAACTGTGACTAAGATCAACCAGTCTGGCCCTCGTTCCTTTCTTTGCCTGCCCATCGCCATCGACCTCCCTGGGGTGGGGGAAGAAGGGTGAGCCTACCAAACGTGGGTGGTGGGAGAGACAGAGCCACCGCCACTGTGTGCCGTGCCCCTTCTTGAGTTTACACAGGAAACTAAAGGTGGAAGGAAGGTGTTCTGATGGTGGGATTGGTGTTGGAATACTGAATATGGTAAATTATTGTGAACTATTTTTATTAAAATAAAATAAAATCGAGGGAGAAAAACAATCTCCCAAAGAATCAAAAAAAAAAAAAAACAATGGAGAGTACAGAGCAAGAAACTTTAATAACCTTGACTTTTATTTTAGATTTGGGCAATAGTTTAACTCATTAAGTATCAAAGAACTGAATATCAAATTATACAATCTGTAAAACAGACACTTAAATACTTGGTAGAAAAATTTTGATGCCACTAATTGTTGTTTGAGTAAATTGTTCATGAATCAAAAGGAAGATAAAATACTTTAACAAAATTAAAAACCTTGAGAGCCTCTAAGAATGGGAACAAGACAAGGTTGCCTACTCTCGCCACCTCAATATAGTACTGGAAGTACTTACTATAGCACTTAGGCAAGAAAAGTATATCAAAGGCATCCAGATAGGAAAGGAAGAAGTCAAGCTATCACTATTTGCAGATGACTTGATACTATACTTAGAGAATCCTAAAGACACTACAAAAAAAAGTTACTGGAAAAAATGGGTTTCTACAGCAGAGTGGCAGGTTACAAAATCAACACCAAAGTCCGTGGTCTTCCCTTACACAAATAATAAAAAAAAAGAAAGACATATTTAAAAAAAATCCCATTCACAATAGTGTCTCAGAAAATTAAGTACCTTGGAATCAGCTTAATTAAAGAGGTGAAGAACTTGTACAAAGAAAATTACAAAACACTACTTTAAGAAATAAAAGAAGACACTAAGAAATGGAGACACATCCCCTGCTCATGGATTGGGAGGATTAACATTGTCAAAATGGTAATATTTCCCAAAGCATCGTACAGATATATTATAGTCCCTATAAAGATACCTATAGGATAACATTGCTTTGTCCTTTCTCCCTTGCCACAAGGAGCTTAGGTTTATTGGGTCACACCCATCAAAGTGTTCCCAAGTCACTCCCGTTATTTTGTTTATCTGTAACCATTTCTCCATGCTCTCTTCTCTAGTTAATCAGCTTATTCCCCTAATCAGTTTCTGTTAATTTGTAAGGTTAGATCTTTCTAGGACACTGAACTTATATTGTAAGTTAATATTGCCTCTCTCCTCTCCTTATGTCTTGTGAATGGTTTACTTTAAAGCAATGTCATTTTGTATAGACATAAGAAGATAATTAATATTATGCTTCTGTAACTTGGGATTTAATTGGCTTTGAATATTATTCATTCCCGGTCATCTGCTTTCTCAACTTAAGCCTCAGTTGCCCTCACTTCCTAGCACCCCCAAAAGCAGGGTCCCAACTAGGGACTGGATGGAGCCAGGGTAAGCGGTAAGCTATGTGCTACCCTGACATCGAGATGGGCCTGGACAAAGTAACACAATTCTTGACTATAACTTAAGAGTTTGATCATGGACAAATGCTGTCATGATCCAAAAGTAATGATGAGACTAGGACCCTGCTGGGGATAGGAAAAACTAATCTGGCCTGAGCACTGTTGTCTGAGATCAGGATGACTGAAGGAGAGCAATTCTATAGGCTTAATGCATTTCTTACTGTGTCCATACAAAATGATTAATATTATGAATGCTTATATGTTTGTTGAACAAGGAGAGGAGAAACTGACCCATGGGATTCCACCATTGGGTGAGTCGTCCGACTCAAAGAGAATCTGTCCTAGAAGAAGCATTCCCTGAAGAAAAGAAATTTACCCTTATTGTTTGTGACCAAACCTATGTGTAAGCCCCAACCCCTAGGTTTTGGGCATTTAACTAGACAGTAAGAGTGGGATGGGGAATCGAGATCAGATCCAGAGTCAAAGCCAGAGGGAAAAAGGGGTTCCAGATCGGGGAGCAGAGGAGAGACAGGAGTGAATGTGAGAGGATTGGAATAAACTGCAACTAAGACCAACCAACCTGGCTCTCATTTTCTCCTTCGTCTGCCCTTGGTCAACAGCCATCCTGATCCAGGCTACACACAGTGGCTCTAGAGCACCAAACATGGGCAGTGAGATAGAGTTGCCCAGAGAACCCTCAAACACATAACCTTCAGCATGTGTAGTTTTTTACAGATACCCATAAAATTTTTCAAAGAAATAGACAAAACACTCCTGAAATTCATATGGAGTAATAAACCCCCACAGATAGCCAAAGTAATTCTTGGGAAAAAGAAAATGGGTGGCATCACCTTCCCCAATCTCAAACTGCACTGCAAAGTGGGAGTAATTAAAACAGCATGGTATTGGAATAGAAACAGTTCCATAGACCAATGGAACAGAGTTGAATATTCTGACACAATATCCCAAGTATAGGATCACTTAATCTTTGTTAAAGGAGCAAGAAATGTGAAGTGGAGCAAGGAAAGCTCCACTTCTTGAACAAGTGTTGCTGGGTAACTGGACAGCTACATGCAAAATAATAAACTCAGACCTCTGTCTAATGTGGAGCAATAAAGTCAGATCAAAATGGGTTAAAGACCTCAATATCAGACCTGAATACATAAGGCACCTGGAGGGAACTGTAGGCAGAACCCTCCATGAATATTGAAGCGAAAGGCATCTTCAAGAATAAAACACCATTGACCAAGCAAGTGGAAGAAAATATAAACAAATGGGACTACATTAAACTAAGAAGATTATGCATCTCAAAAGAAAGTGACAAAAATACAGAAAGAGCCCATGGAATGGGAAAAATTATTTACCCAATACCCATCAGATAGAGGCTTAATATCCAGGATATAAAAGACACTGTTAGAAATTTTCAAAAAAAAAAAAACCCTCCAACCCCACCAAAAAAATAGGGAGCAGAAATGAACAGAAACTTTCACACACACACACACACACACACACACACACACACACACACACAAAAGAAATTCAAAAATCGCCAAAGGCACATGATAAATGCTCTACATTGCCAATCATCAGGGAGATGCAAATCAAAACAATAATGAGATATCATTTTACACTGCAGAAACTGGCACACATTAATAACAAGAACAGTGCTGGTGCGGATACGAGAAGAAAGGGACTCTCATTCATTGTTGGTGGGAATGCTGACTGGTTCAGCATTTTTGGAAAACAATATGGACATTCCTCCAAAAACTAAAAATTGAGCTTTCATATGACCCAGCAATATGACTCCTGTAAATATATCCCAGAGATGCAAAAAAAACCCCAAAAAACTTAATTGCACTTATATGTTTATTGCAGCACTCTTCACAATATCCAGAATCTGGAAAAAACTCAAGTGTCCGAGAACAGATGACTGGTTAAAGAAATGCTGGTACACCTACACAATGAAATACTATGCAATTGCAGCTGTAAGAAGAGATGAAATCATAAAATTTGCTTATGAATGGATGAACATGGAGAGTATCATGCTAAGTGAAATGAGTCAAAAAGAGAGAGACAGGGAAAATAAAGTAGCATAATATGAGACTAATGACTAAGGACATTAGAGATAAGGGCCAGGAGAATCACACCATGGTTGGGAAGCTGGCCCTACGTGCTGGGGGAAAAGGCAGTTGGGATGGAGAAGGAATCATTAAGTAAATGGTGATTGGAGGGATTGCCTTGTATGGAAGATGTGTGCTGAAAGTAGACCAAGAACCAAACATGATGGCCCCTTAGTATCTGAATTGCAAATCACAATGCCCAAAATTAGAGAGAGAGTAAGAAGGATTGTACCTGCCACAGAGACAGGGAGTGGGATGAGGTGGAGGTGGCAGGTGGGACTCGGAACAATGGTGATGGAAAATGTGCACTGGTGGAGGGATGCGTGCTCGAGCATTGTTTGACTGAAACACAATCATGCAAGTTTGAAACTGTATCTCATAGTGATCTAATAAAACTTATTAAAAATAATGAAATAAAATATAAAGGAAAGTTTAAAAAATTAAAAATTTCATTGAAAGTCACTGAAAATAAATATTGCAGATTAGAAGAAATATTCTAATAAATAAATATTAAAATACCTTGTAATAAATGTATTTGAAATATTTTTGAATCTAAAAGTATTTTGGCTCTTAAGATGGAATAATAGAAAAAATAGCACCAGAAACATTGAAGAGATACATTATAAATATATATGTGTGTATAAGTAGACACTGTATTTGAAAAACACTTGTTTGATTTAAGATGAAAATGCAAAATAAATGTGATTATGTAATGTGATCATTTTTCAAACTCATTATAATGATAAATACTCAATTAAAGACACAAATAAGCATTGAAAAATATTTTAAAACTTTAGAACCTTCATTTGCTCGAGCGGGCCCAGTAATGTCTCCATTGTGAGACTTGTTACTGTGTTTGGCATATCGGATACATCATGGGTAGCTTGCCAGGCTCTCTGAGAGGGTTGGAGGAATCGAACCTGGGTTGCTGAGGTTGGCCATGTGCAAGACAAACGCCCTACCTATTGTGCTAACAATGGGAGGACAGTGACACTGACCGTGACAGAATCATCTAAAATTTCTGGCAGTGATGCAATGCTTTTGGAATGCAAGCACTTGTCTCTTTACAAATTTCATCAATAGCTTAGCAATTCTACTCCTTATAATTCTCCCAAATAAAGTTGAATATGGTCCTGCAGTGAAATGCTACTCATAAATAAACAGTACAATATTTTAATAGTTTTTAGAAGATATAGAAAACATCAGGCTGAAGAAAAGTATAGAAAAAATTTGTAAAGTAAAGTACAGTCTGTAGTGCTAATATTCTCTCCTAGGTCAGTAACTATACATGAAGATGCTGATTATTTCTAGATCAGTCCTCATCACCCTTTGGTTGGAGACCAGCACCAGAATAAAATCTCAACAGTTCCCTGGAGGCAGGGTACAAAGCATAATCTATGAGGAACTGTGCTGTATTCTAAAAGAATTACTTTGGTTTTCTAACTTATGCAAGTATGCCAAATACATGTGGATATGTAAATAAATGATGTGAAAGGAACACAAACTGTAATTAAGCAGACTTTGTTGAGATAGGTCAAATTGGAAAAGATTCTTAATATTGCAGTTGAACTACTTTGAAAGGCTTTAACATTTGTTTGCTTTAAACATGACTGAAATGCCTTTTTTATTATTACATAATGCTTTCATACAGACTTATATCAAGTCTAGTTATACCTAGAACATTTAGGTGTAACTAGACAATTATGTATCCATTTAGGTATAACTGACAATAACAATTCTCAGTTTCTGTTAATTCTAGGTGACAGCTCTCTTTTCAAATCAGATTTATCATTATACACATTTCCTGAGATAATATACCTCTGATGTATTTGAAAATTTTAATACAAAGTTTCCTAGATTATCTAGTAAAAATAGGTATTGGAAATGTTTTTTTATAGTTCCTTACATACCTGGTAATAATTATTTCTTTAATTTTGTTGATAAATTAAATTTTAAAATACATATTGTAGCACTGTCCTCCCATTGTTCATCGATTTGCTAGAGCAGGCCCAGTAACGTCTCCATCGTGAGACTTGTTGCTGTGTTTCGAATATCGAATATGTCACAGGTAGCTTGCCAGGCTTTGCCATGCAGGTGAAATACTCTAAAGTAATTTGATACATTAATAGTCTTGATATACTTAGGGAACACCTTAGCAAGAATAAAAGGAGCAAAATGAACAAAAATTGGATCCTTTGGAGAACTTGAGGAGAGAAATTTAGATGAAATTTAACTTCCAATATTTTCTTTAATTATGAGTGAATTGAATTCACTCAAATGTATGAATCATGTAGTATATGCTAACTACTCAATCCCTGCTATTCTGCTTCCTGTTATTCCAAATTATAATACTTTATTGCATGATGACTGTTAATGATAACCTGGTTTTGACAGTGAGGTCAGCTCTTTTGTGTTGCTCCCATTGAAAATGAAAAAGAAACCAAATGAGTCATGAGCATGAGAGATACATTTCTCATCCACATAACTCATTTAGCATCACTCTTGCTCATAGAATCCTGTTTTTAGAAACAATATCTGGTCATCTTGAAAGACAATTTGAAAGACAATGTTAGATGCTTTCATTTTTGTCCTAAGGCATTTTCTATTTTTACAGCTTGACCCAACATTTTTCTGATGTTAAACTCAGTCACTGACACTTTGATCATTTTGTTTGGCACCTAATTTTCCCTTTCTTGTGTACTGAACTAAAATTGCAAATTTTAGTAACCAATTGCAATGTTATTTATATTGCACAAAATAGTCAAATATAAGATAATTATCACTTTTAAATTTTGGTTCTGTTTAATTGTAAGCAATATGAAATTGCTAATAAATCAAGATATAGTATATATTTCCTCATTTTTGTATTCATTTTTATCATAAAATATAGACTCAAATATAGATTTTGTTTCATTAAAAGAGCTAGTTAAAAAACAAACATAAAAACAAATAAAAACATGTTGCAGACTTTAAATCCCAGAGTTGCATTTATGGAGCTCAAGTGAAGCATTTGTTTTATCTCCTATTGGAGTTTATCTTCACTGTTATTGGAGATAACAGTGTTTTTCCAACCATTGTTAAAGATCCCAGCACTTCATAAGATTCTTTAGTATGCCATGAGGTTATGTCTGAGCACAGAGCCAAAGATAGGACTGAGGACTGAATATCTCTGGTTGTGGCCCAATATACAAATCACTGTCACTGTCCTCCTGTTGTCATGGACTTGCTCCTGTGGGCCCAGTAACATCTCCATTGTGAGACTTGTTGTTACTGTGTTTGTGTATATCGAATACATCGTGGGTAGTTTGTCAGGCTTTGCCACACACGTGAGATACTCTTGGTAGCTTGCTGGGCTCTCCGAGAGGGGTGGAGGAATCAAACCCAGCTTGGCCACGCCGGCCTGGTTCAAGGCAAATGCGCTACTGACTGCTATACTATAACTCCAGCCCAATATACAAATGACAACATAAAATTCCTCATGGTAAAAATCACCTCCTAATATTCTAAAAAAACTAATTTATTTTAGAATAAAATGAATTTAATGAGTTAATTGTTTTTATGACCTTAGTTTTCTGAACTCTGATGGTTTTCTTTGTGTATATATGTACACTGGTGCACGCATGCAAGTGTGCACGTGTGTTTGTATGTGTGTGTGTTTGTTTGATAAATGTGTTTCATTTTACTTTCAATTTTTTAAAAAATGAAATTTTAAATACTGTGTTACTAAGCCTTTACGCTTGCTTAAACTGGTTTTAGATTTGTTTAGACAGCTTCCCCTAACAGGTTGTGGCTATGAGCTGCTTTTGAAGAGTTCTACTGAACTACTTTAAGATGTTTGAAATCTGGTTATTCTGTTTCCATGGACACATGAAAGTTTTATAAAGATTTGGACTATAATTTCTTATTCTTTACTTATGTTTAAGAATTAACTTATGTATTTCCGGTTGGACTAAGTATACAAATTCTGTAGAGGTTTATATTTTAGTGGTGCTCTTTCTGTTTCTCATATTCACTCATTAAAATTCCAGTTCTTTATATGGCACTGAATGTTTCAATAACTTAATTATCAAGCTAGTTGAAGTATTTTTTCTATTAACATAAAACTTATTTTGCTTTAGCATTAATATTTACTGGACTGGAGCAATAGCATAGCAGGTAGGACTCATGCCTTGCACATGGCCGACATAGTCAACCAGAGTTCGATTCTTCCGCTCCTCTCGGAAAGCACAGCAAGCTACTGAGAATATCTTGCCCATACAGCAATGGCCTTGCAAGCTACCCATGATGTATTTGATATGCCAAACACAGTAACAAGTCTCACAATGTTACTGGGCCTACTTGAGCAAATCAATGAACTATGGGAGAACAGTAACAGTGACAGTTTTAATATTTACTATGAAGTCCTACTTTCGAAAAATACTTTTTAAAAATTTTATTGCAGTTTAGGTAACATAGTAATATAATGTGAACATTTATACTTTTAGTGTAAAAAGTTACTGAGCCTTTGAAATCATCAAAATATCCAAATACTATTATTACTACTACTGCTATAACAACTAGTACTCAACACTACTCTCCTGTAGTACTGTTTACTTTTATATTCAGACATTGTGATTTGCAGTCGTTTGAATAATAATATTTTGTATATACAATGCTTCAACCTCGTGTCAAATAAAAAAAAGTATTGAAAATTGATCAAACATAAAGGCTCATTCCACGGCATAAATGATAAAAACAAGTATAAGATCTTTTATAAGATGCCATGGATTGATATGTCACTTTTACATCTATATGAATGCTTTTTCTAAAAGTACTATTTTATTACAAAATAATTAGTAGACAAGTTGTTCTATGATTGGAAAGATAGGACAATGGGCAGGCACTTTCCTTGAGTATGGTTGACCTGGGTTTGATCCAAGGCACTGTATGTGGTCCACAGAGCATCACCAGGTATGACTAGTAAGCACAGAGCCAGGAATAAGCCCTCAAACCAGCCGAGTGTGGATGATAAACAAGCAAGCAAAGAGCATCATCATCTTATTTTACAAATTTGTGCGGGTTGTTTAAAAATGTATGTGAAAAAAAATTTCATTACATATATAATTTTTAAATTCTAGAGATATATTAAAAAGCATGTAGAAAGAAAATATGTGTGGGATAGGGTATTTTTGGGGGTCCACAGCCACTCTACTCAGAGATCACTCCTGTCAGGGTTCATATGACTATATGCAGTGCCACGGATCAATCCCACATCTAACACATGCAAGGTGACACTGTGCTACCAAATGAGTAGCTATGCTACCCAGACTTGCTATGTGCTGTCTCCAGCCTGGTATGGCTCAGGTTTTTCTGCACAAATGGAGTTACATTTTATGATTTTGTCTGAAAAATAAAGAACATGAAAAATTTATATTTTCATGTAGTTTTATTATTTTAGATGACCTGGATATAAACAGGCCCTTAAATGAGTAACTTGACACAAGTAAGAAAAGTAATTTATGAGTAAATGGGTTTAGATGTAGTCTTCTTTAGATGTAATTGCACAAAAATATCCTGGAAAGGGTGCGATACTTGAGTTATTGAGTGGAGAAAAAGGCAAATATCTAGAGAGCACTGTACCAAGAATGTCCTACCCTGCTAGGTTATCACAATACAAAGACTCATGGACAGGCAACAGCTAGGGAATTCATGGCTTTGAAACCAGTTTAGCAAGAACATAAGTTTTAAAGAAAAGATTTTTTTTATTTTGTTTTTTTATTAGTGAAACACCATGAGATACAGTCGTTAACCTTACAAGTTTTTGTACTTGGATTTCAGTTATACAATGATCGAATAACCATCCCTCCACCAGTGCCCACTCTCCACCACCTATGATTCAAGTAACCCTCCAACCCCCCTCCATCCCACATCAGTGGCAGGGCATTCCCTTTTGGTTGCTGCGGTTTGGTTGAGTGGCAAGCATGCTCAGTCTATAGTCTACTTTCAGCGTGCTTCTCCCATCCTGGGAGGATCCTTCCAATACCCTTTATTTGGTAGTCCCTTCTCTATCTGAGCTGCCTTTTCACCTAGCATGTGTGGCTGGCCTCCAAGCCATGGAGTAAACCTCCTGGTACTAATCTCGGCTATTCTTGGGCGTTAGTCTATTTTGTTACTTTATGTTCCCCAGATGAATGCAATCTTTCTAAGTCTTTCCCTCTCCTTCTGACTCATTTCACTTAGCATGATATTTTCCATGTAGTACCACTTGTATGTAAATTTCATGACTTCGTCTTTTCTAACAGCTGCATAATATTCCATTGTATAGATGTACCAAAAATTCTTTAACCAGTCATCTGTCCTCGAGCACTCGGGTTTTTTTCCAGATTTTGGCTAGTGTGAACTGTGCAGCAATGAACATAGAAGTGCAGATGTCATTTCGACTATACTTTTTTGCCTCTCTGGTTTACATTCCCAGGAATGGTATTGCAGGATCAAATCAGAGATCAATTTCTAATTTTTTGAGAATCGTTCATACTGTTTTCCAAAAGGACTGGACCAGTTGGCATTCCCACCAGGAGTGAAGGAGTTTCCCTTTCTCACCACAACCATGCCAACACCCGTTGCCCCTGTTCTTTATGATGTGGGCCAGTCTCTGTGGTGTGAGGTGATATCTCATTGTTGTTTTGATCTGCATCTCTCTGATGTTTAGTGATGTAAAGCTTTATCCCCTGTGCCTTTTAGCCATTCAGATTTCTTCTTTGAGAAAGTTTCTGTTCATTTCATTACCCCATTTTTTGATGGGGTTTGATATTTTCTTCTTGTGGAGTTCAACCAGTGCTTTGTATATCCTTGATATCAACCCCTCGGATGGGTATTGGGTGAATATCCTTTCCCATTCTGTAGATTGTCTTTGTATTCTGGTCACGTTATCTTTTGAGGCACAGAAGCTTCTTAATTTAAGATAGTCCCATATGTTCATCTCTGTTTCCACTTGGTTGGTCAGTGGAGTGTTGTCTTTGAAGATACCATTAGCCTCAATATCGTGGAGGGTTTAGCTGACCCCGTCTTCAATGTATCTTATGGATTTTGACCTGATGTTGAGATCTTTAATCCATTTTCATCTGACTTTTGTGCGTGATATTAGGTCAAGGTTTAAGCCCATTTTTGCCTGTGGTTTTCCAGTTATGCCAGCACCATTTGTTGAAGAGGCTTTCCTTGATCCACTTCACATTTCTTGCTTCTTTATCAAAGATTAGATGTTCATACATTTGGAGTTGTGTGTACGGATATTCCACCCTGTTCCATTGGTCTACGGACCCGCCTTTATTCCAGTGCCATGCTGTTTTAATGATTACCGCTTCGTAGTAGAGTTTGAGGTTGGGGATGGTAATGCCTCCCCACGTCTTTTCCCCCAAGAATTGCTTTAGCTATTTGTGGGCATTTATTGTTCCATATGAATTTCAGGAGTGCTTGATCGATTTCTTTGAAGAATTTCATCGGTATCCTTATAGGGATCACATTGAATCTGTATAAAGCTTTGGGGAGTATTGCCATTTTGACGATGTTAATTCTTCCTATCCATGAACAGGGAATATGTTTCCATTTCCTCGTGTCCTCTTTTATTTCATAGAATAGCATTTTGTAGTTTTCATTGTAGAGGTCCTTTACGTCTTTTAAAGTCCAGGCTTACTTTGCAGCACTTTGCCATTTTTTATGCCATTCACTTATGGTACCTATTATTATCCTCTACTCAATTAAGAAAGGTCTGTGTATTCCTAGCTCACAAGGACTGTTATACTTTTTGAAAAATTAATGTTTCATTTATATTGAATTTTCTATGTTTATTGAGATGATTTTTGTCTATAGAGATTTTATTGCAATCTTTTACTTATTAATGCTGACACTGAAGAACCTTCTGTAACATAATAATTTAATATAAAAGCAATACTTCATTTTTATAATAGAACACACCTTTTCATTTCATTTTTCATTTCATCATCCTGTTATTCGTCGATTGGCTCGAGCAGGCCCCAGTAACGTCTCTTTCATCCTAGCCCTGAGATTATATTCAAGGCTATTTAGGAGAATGAGACCCATCATTGTTACTGGTATTTGGCATATTTGGTGCGCCACGGGGAGTTTGCCAGACTCTGCCCTGTGGGCAGGCTATATTCGATAGCCTGCAAGTTTGTCCAGAGTAGGAATAAGATAATGAGATATCATAAAAAGATGTTCTGATAAGATTTTTATAATAGAACACACCTTAAAATTTTTATAAGTCTATTTACATATTCTTTTAATCTCATTTTAGTTCTCCTCTCTCCATTCTTACTAAACTGTTTATTTGTAGGATGTATCTATTTGGTGTAAATTAAAAAATGTATTAGCATAAAATTATCCTATTAAGATTTAATTTATATACCTGCAAAAAGAAATATAAAGTATTTTGAAAAGAGAAGCATATATCGTATCATTTTTTATAATGTGGTAGAATATTAGAATATTTATTACTATAACACATGCCTGAAAGAAAATACAACCTGCCCATACAACATACTATTATTTACCTACATGGAACTACAAAGAAAAGAATACTAAAATATACAGCAACCTAATTAAAAGAATTTATTTGAGTTCACTTTTGCTTAAGATTATGAAAATTATAACTGATCATTGCTTTATAACAATAATAGTATTTAATGCAGGATAAGAGAACTTTTAAAAATTCAAGAGTTCACTTAGATTAAGAAATGTGGTGCCTTTCCTGTTATAATTTTCTCAAGATTGGTTTAATTATGTGGGGAGTAGTGTGTTTCACACAAATTTTGATAGGTTATTAATTGTCATTGAAGCATCTTATTAGGATTTTAATAGGAATCATACTGTTAACTTGGACTGGAGCAATAGCACAGCAGGTAGGGCAGTTGCCTTGCATGCAGGCAACCCGGGTTTCATTACTAGGTCCCTCTCGGAGAGCCTGGCAAGCTATCAAGAGTATCCCGCCCGCATGGCAGAGCCTCACCAGCTCCCCATGGAATATTAGATATGTCAAAAACAGTAACAACAAGTCTCACAATGGAGACATTACTGGTGTTTGCTCGAGCAAACCTATGAAAAATGGGAGGACAGTGCTACAGTGCTACTGTTAAATTAAATGGGATAAAAACTTCAATGTTAGGAACAATCAATAAAATACGTAGAAGAAAAAATAGAGAAAACACTCCATTGGCATCTATCAGGAATTTCACTCCAATATCAAGGGTAACAAAAGCAAAAGGAAAAAATATTTGATTGTATAAAATTCAGAAATATTTTTATTGCAAATAAAACTACAAATAAAATGATATTCCCTACTGAATAGGAAAAAAAATCAACACTAATATCTTATAATATAAAGAACTCACAAAATATCAACAGCTTCAAAAAAAGTCTCATAAAAATGAAGGGATCCAGAGAGGTAGTACATGGGGTAGGGTACATGCATTGTGTGTACCTAACCCAGTTTTGATACCTAGCACCAGGCATTTCTAGGTATAGTTTTGGATACCACCAAGCACCTCCAGGTATTGCAATCTTGGTACCAAGCATCAAAGGATTCAAGTATCCACCCACCCTTGGGAGTTTGTATGGAATCAGCTTCTCAGTTGGCCAAATAGCACCAAGAGTGGTCACTGAGCATTTTGAACACTGTTGGGGAGATCTATTAAAATCAATAAATGAACCTTGGGGGAGGCAACTGAACAGACTTCTGTAGAAGACAAATGGCACATGAGGAAATACTTATTTTGATCAAATCTATTGATTATAAGGAGATATGAATAGATGTAAAATCATAACTATGTAAAAAGACAAGAAACAAGAGTACTTGCGATGGTGTTGCAACAAACAACACATCATCTGCTGGTAGCATAAATGTAAACTGCTTCAGTCACCATGGAAAATAGCATGGAGTTAGCTCAAAATTCAAGAACAAAACTGAAACATTACCTAGCAGTCAAATATATCCTAAGAACACAAAAATAATAACTCAAAATAATATGCACACCTATGTTAATTTCAGTGTGATTTACAACAGCCAATATCTGGAAACATCCCAATTGGCTAATGACTCGTAAATAACTATGTCATTTATGAAAATGTAAATTCTTGCCTTGTGCTACACAATGGACCTGGTGAATGTCTTTTTATAAGCAAAGTCCAAAGTAAGAAACAAATAGCTATGATCTCATTCATATGAAATATATATGAAGAAACAAAATCCAATATTGGCAATGTCCATTATTGTCTAATATACTGAAACACTGTGAGTATACTGTCAAATATGCATCTAATACACTGAAAATATCCAAGAAAATAATCCCTTAGAATCTGACAGTGTAACAGAGTGTACAATGGTTTGGAGGAGTAGGTTGAAGGCATAAAGTGAATATAATGGACTTTACCTAGGAAAGTGTTGAAATTTTATCATGAGTATAGTGTAATAGCATTGTACCTCCAAAGTTTATACCTTCTTTATCTTTGGTTTCTCTTTACATATCTGTATCACTGTATCACTGTCATCCCATCGTGCATTGATTTACTCGAGCAGGTGCCAGTAACGTCTCTATTCCTCCCAGCCCTAAGATTTTAGCAGCTTCTCCTTACTCATATTTCCCAATGACTGTTTTTGACATATTGAATACGCCACAGGGAGCTTGCCAGGCTCAGCCCAAGCAAGTGGGATACTCTTAGTAGCTTGCTGGACTTCTCTGATAGAACAAATCTCTATCTATGATTTGTTGCTAATGACTGAACCCCATCAACTATGGTGTGGTAATTATGAAAAATGGGTAGGAAGTGTCTTAAGATGTGTTGCGCTGTCCGAAAAGCAACCTGGAGGGTGGCGGCAGTTGGGTAGTGGAAGTCGGCTGCCGGAGCTGTGTCCCTTGGGGCAGGGAAGGCTCTTACCCACCCCGCTCTGGGGAACCCAGTGAACCCAGTGAAAACAGCTTGTGAAACTTGTTGTTACTGGTGTCTGCTTGAGCAAATCGATGAACAACGGATGACAGTGATACTCACTTAATCACTTAACTTCCCGTTAGTCATCGATTTGCTCGAGCGGGAGCCAGTAACGTCTCCATTTGTCCCTGTCGCGTGCTAGTGTAGCCCAATGGCATCTGTTCGCTCCGGGAACATGAAGGGCCTCAAACCGATCGTTCATGATCTTGACGAAGAAGTCTGACCATCTGGTAGGTGGGCGGCCACGCGGTCTTTTGACATCCCGTGGAATCCAGTCGGTAACATCTCTAGTCCAGTGGTCGTCTTTAAATCTCATTACGAGACCAGCCCATGTGATTTTCGACACCTTGGCAAATGTGACAGCGTCCCTGATTCTTGATCGTCGACGGATGTCGGAACTCAGGATTCTTTCTCTCATTTGAGTGAAACGTGATATTCCAAGCATAGCTCTTTCTATTCTTCTTTGGGAGACCTGAATAGCATTCTCATCTTGTTTGCATAGGGCCCAGGTCTCTGAGGCATATGTTAATGCAGGAAGAACAGTGGAATCAAAGAGATGTGCCCGGAGCCGGAGGTTCTTCGTCCTCTTAGCTATTTCTTCGACTTTCTTGAAGGCGTTTCAAGCTGCTCTCTTCCTCCTGCGCAGCTCGGGTGCCAGGTCATTTGTCATGTTGACCTCTCGACTAGGTACACATAGCTGTTGCATTCGGAGATGGTCGTTCCTTTGAGAGCGAATGGGGTGTCAGGAACGAGGCTGTTTCTCATAAACATTGTCTTCGTAAGATTCAGCTGTAGTCCTACCTTTCCACACTCACGGTCAAAGTCGGCCAGCATTTGTGCCGCTTGGCTGATGTTTGGTGTTATTAAAACAATGTCATCAGCAAAGCGGAGGTGGTGTAGTTGCCGACCATCTATCTTCACTCCCATTCCTTCCCATTCCAGTCGTTGCATGATGTTCTCGAGGGTGGCACTGAAGAGTTTCGGTGAAATGGTATCACCCTGCCGCACCCCTCTCTTGACATCAACAATCACTTCTTTGTAGAATGGTGAGATCCTGGTAGTGAATCCGCAATACAGCTCACGGAGAATCCTGATGTATTGGGCTTGAATGCCCTGATTGGCTAGGGCTTCAATGACCGCTTCCGTCTCAACAGAATCAAAGGCCTTCTTTAAATCAATGAACGTTAAACAGAGCGGCATCTTGAACTCCCGAGAAACCTCAATGAGTTTGGTTATCATGTGGATATGGTCGACGGTGCTGAATCCTTTGCGGAACCCGGTTTGCTCGCATGGTTGTCCTTCATCTAGTGTTCTGCCAATCCTATTTAGGATGACTCCAGTGAACAACTTGTAGATGACAGACAATAGGCAGATCGGGCGATCGTTGCCAATGTCATGGATATCTCCCTTCTTGATCAGTAGCATGGTCCTGCTGGTTTTCCATTGGGACGGAACCTTGCATTCAGACAGGTAGCGAGTGAAGAGCCGAGCCAGTGTATTGATGAGTACTGACGGCAGGTTCTTCAGGTGTTCAGGTCTGACCTTGTCTGGGCCAGGTGCTGTTTGTTTCTTTACCGACAAAATGGCGTGTCGGATTTCGGAAGGGAGAACGTTGGGAACAACAAATCCTAAGAAATTCACATCAGGACCCATGGCCTAGAATGGAACGAACAGGGTGAGAGACTGTCTGAGTTCATCATGTCGACCAAGACCATTCATGGTAACTCACAGTTCCAGAAGGCAGAATCTAAACGATGGACATGGGAGTCTCCCGGTGGACGATTCCACAACGAAATAGACCACATCATATTCAATCAACGGTTTTGCCTGACTGATGTCGCTGTTGTCCCAAAATTTCGAACGGGCTCGGACCATAGTCTCCTTCGTGCAAAATTCTACTTCACAGAGCGGGGAGAAAGGGCTGCAAAGTTCAAAAAGAGAACTCCCAGAATGACCACCAACTTGGAACTCTTTGGTACTATTGCGGCAACATGGGAAGATGTTGACAACATTGACGAGGAATACGATCAACTGGTTCAGCACCTCCATGAATGTGCGAGGAACGCCAAGAGAGAGATAGCCACAAAAAATCGCTTATCTTCGAAAACTCTTGAGCTAATTCGCACAGTGTGGTTTGGCGCATGCCTCAGGCAACCGCAACCTAACGTCAGACCTCGCAAAGCAGTGCAGAGATGCGATCAAGGAAGACCTCAAAGAGAGAAGAGCAGAAGTAGTGGTAGATGCAGCAGAAGCCGGGAAAAGTGTTCATAATGCCCGCCTGTCCTTCGCCAACTACAAGACCAAGATGACTGCCCTCCGACGTCCTGATGGATCCATCACATCCTCCAGAACGGCAATGGAGAAGATTATCCATGACTTCTATTCAAATCTCTTCGATAGCCATGTCCACTTGCCGACATACCAAATTCCACAGGACAGTGATACAGTGATACATAAATTTGTATACATATTACACAAATCATATGATATGCAAATACATAACACTGGTCTGATTGAGTGCCAAGAATAGAAAGTTATTCTTGACAGTTTACAACTCTAATTGCTCCATGATAATTAACAACAGTTGCCTGCTGAAGGTCCAGGACATGGTAAGATAACCAAAAGTGAGGGCTCTGAAGTACAGAAAACAGTGAAACTGCTGTAGCTTCTAAATGAAGTCAGGAGGAAAGTAAGGAAATATGAGATTAAAAAAAAAGAAATCCCTTGAATGTTGTCTAGACCTTGACCTGATGCCTTTCAGAGATGCTCTGTAGAACGTAGATGGGGAAAGCTGAGAAAAAGGCATTAGTGACACTTTAGAGTTTAACAGAGCAGACAGCAGTAATCATCAGAAGGTGGAGGCAGGACAGCTGTGTGGAGATAAATCCCTCTGAGACACTTCACTGAATGCACTGTAATGATGTTCTGAAGAACTGAGAAATATCTAGACCTATGCCTCTCCAAAGATTAAACAGATAGTAGGTAAACAGAAAAATTACATATTTATTGAGTTGAAAATTTAAATAGCAGGGAGATACCATTATACATATTTTAAAAATTGCTAAAATATAGGGCTGGAGCAATAGCACAGTGGGTACAGCATTTGCCTTGCACACAGCCAACCTAGGCCAACCCTGGTTCGATTTCTCTGCCCCTCTCAGAGAGCCAAGCAAGCTACAAAGAGTATCACACCTGCACGGCAGAGTCTGGCAAGCTACCTGTGCCATATTCAATATGCCAGAAACAGTAACAAGAAGTCTCAAAATAGAGATGTTACTGGTGCCCACTCGAAGAAATTGATGAACAATGGGAGGACAGTGCTACAGTGCAACAGTCCTAAAACATAAAACAATATCATAGAGTGTGGTGGTAGGCTGAGGATGGGGCTCAGTGATTGGTAGAGCATCTGCATTGTGCATGTATGAAACACCAGGTATGATATTTTACATAGAAAAAATTATTAAGTAAAAAAAGAGAAGATCAAAAGAAAAAAATAGCGAAGAATATATTGATAGAGCAGGAACTGAAGTGTGGAGGACCAGATCACTTTATTTAAAAAAAAAATAATGAATCATTGTGAGATACAGTTACAGACTTACAAATTTTTGTGATTGTGTTTCAATCAAACAATGTTCAAATACCCATCCAGTGCCCATTCTCCACCACCAATGATCCCAGTGTCCCACCCTCCACCCTTATCTCTTCCTACCCCCTGCTTCTCTTACTCCCTTTCCTTTGGGGTGTTGTTGTTTGCAACAACAAAGGCACTAAGCAGTCATCATGTTTGACCCATAGCCAACCTGAGTGACTCCTCCAACCATCATTTGATTAGTGGTCTCTTCTCTATCCCAACTGCCTTTTCCTCCAGCACATGAGATCAGCTCCCAAGCCATGGGTCCACCCTCCTGGCCTTTATCTCTACCATCCTTAGGTTTTATTCTCCTATTATGTTACTTTATATTCCACAAATAGGCACATTCATTCTGTGCCTATTCTGCTCTTTCTGACTCATTTCACTTAGTGTGATACTCTCCATGTTGATCCACTTACATACAATTTTCAGGATTTTGTCTTTTTTAACAGTTTCATATTATTTCACTGTGTAAATATGCCAAAATTCCTTTAACCAGTCATCTGTTCTCAGGCACTTGGAGTTTTTTTTTCAGATTCTGGCTATTGTAAATAGTGCTGCAACAAACATACAAATGCAGATGTCATTTCTACTGTGTTTGCATCCTGGGATATATTCCCAGAAGTGGTATTGCTAGGTCAAATGGGAACTAAATTTCTAGATTTTTTTTTTTTGAGAAACGTCCATGTTGTTTTCCAAAATGCCTGGACAATGCGGAATTCCCACAAGCAATGAAGGAAGGCCTCCTTTTCCCCACATCCACACCAATACAAGTTGTTTTTATTTTTTTGGATGTGTGCCAGACTCTATAGTGTGTGATGATATATCATTGTTATTTTGATCTGCATCTCTCTGATGATTAGTGATAAAGACCATTTTTTCATGTGCCTTTTGGACATTTGGATTTCTTCTTTGGGAAAGTTTCTGTTCATTTCCTTGTCCTATTTTCACTCAGCTCCTGGGAGAGAACAAGACAGAGTCTCCTACCCTATGCCTGACTGTCTCCAGCAGGGCCCAACAGCTGAAGACCACCAAGGCCCAGCCAAGGCCATGCTGGGAGCACTCTCCACACACTTGGATGAGCCTCACGCATAAAAGAACTGACATAGGAACCCAGGTGTGTGGGACCCGGAGCTGAGATCTCCAAGCCTGTACAGTTTGGGACTGGACCTGCCAGTAACTAGACAGTTACACCCACCAACTGCCGTGTAACTCCAACAACGGCCAGGATCCAGAGATCATCACACTCAGCTCCTGGGAGAGAACAAGACAGAGTCTCCTACCCTATGCCTGACTGTCTCCACCAGGGCCCAACAGCTGAAGACCACCGAGGCCCAGCCAAGGCCGTGCGACATCTTATCATCTCATTCCTAATTTGGTCAAACTGGCAGGCTACCAAATGTAACATGCCCACACGGCAGAGTCTGGCAAACTCCCCGTGGTATACCCAATATGCCAAATACCAGTAACAATGATGGTCTCATTCTCCTAACCCTGAAGAAGCCTTGAATATGGCACTTTAAAAAAAAAATCTCAGGGCTAGGACGAAGAAGACGTTACTGGCACCTGCTTGAGGCAATCGACGAACAACAGGGTGGTCGTGATCGTGATCATGATCGTGATTTTCTGATGGGGTTGTGTGTTTTCTTCTTGTAGAGTTCAACCTGTGCATTGTACAATTTTGGTATTATCCCCTTATCTGAGTATTGGATTAGTATCCTTTCCCATTCTGTAGACTGTCTTTGTATTTGGTCACTGTTTCTCTTGAGGTGCGGAATCTTCTTCGTTTGAGATAGTTCCATTTATTTATCTCTGTTTCCACTTGCTTGATCAATGACCATTTGTCCTTGAAGATATCTTTAACTTCAGGCTTTGCTAATCTTTTCTTCAATGTACTTTATAAATTTGGGTCTGATGTTGAGGTGTTTAATCCACTTTGATCTGACTTTTGTGCATAGCATTAGGTAGAGGACTGAGTCCACTTTTTTTGCATGTAGCTGTCCAGTTTTGCCAGCACCTTTTTTTTTTTTTTTGCTTTTTGGGTCACACCTGGTGATGCACAGGGGATACTCCTAGCTCTACACTCAGGAATTACCCCTAGCGGTGCTTAGAGGACCATATGGGATGCTGGGAATCGAACCTGGGTCGGCCATGTGCAAGGCAAACATACCCTTGCTGTGCATTGCTCCAGGCCCCATCCAGCAACATTTGTTGAAGAGGTTCTTCTTGCTCCACTTTACATTTCTTGCTCCCTTATTGAAGATTATATGATCATCATATACTTGAGGGAGTGTTTGTAAGGATATTCAACCCTATTCCACTAGTCTGCAGCAATATTACTCAAAACATTATACAGATTTAATGTGATCCCTAAAAGGTACCTACAAAGGTACCCTTGTTAGTCTTCAAAGAAGTTGATCGCACACTCCTGAAATTCATATGGAACAACAAACTCCCAGAAATAGCTAAAGCAATCCTTGGGGTAAAAATTGATAGGGGTCATCACCTTTCCCAACTTCAAACTGTACTATAAAGTGGTAGTAATTAAAACAGCATGATATTGGATCACCAGATTACTTTAAATCTCTGTCCGTCCAAGGTCACCAACCATAGCATAACATGGGATGTCTGGGAGTGGAATTTGGCTACATACAAAGGGGGCCTCTTTGGGGAACCGTGGAATTCACTGGACCTACTTCTATCTCCCAGGGACCCCAGGGAAGGTAGGGATGCATGAACCTGGAGAGGGCACAACTCTGACAGGGCTTGTATGCTCAGGAGGGGATAAAGTGCTGGGTACGGGAATCTCACCAATGCACATGTGGCCACAGTTGGAGACAGAGAGAGTGCACACTGGCTCAAGGGCAGTTCAGGGACAGGGTCCAGCTATCATTTATCGGAGGTAAGTGTACTGCATGGAATGGGACAAGGAAGTTGTTCACGGGACTGGATATCGTCAGGAACAGTTCCCGGTCATTGTTCACAGGAAAAGGAGAGGCTTGGACGTCAGGGCAGGGACCTGGAACTAGCCACCTTTTCTGTCCGATAAACTTTCACTCTTCTGAGTTTTGTATGCAACCTTTCATACAATTCTCAAGAACCCACCAGCTAGGAAAATGTAGTTTTGTGCTAACAATATGAGGAACTTCTAATTATTGCTACCAAAAATGGAAACTAAGAAAATTGTTATATGTTATAAGTAAATATACTGATAAGTAATATTTATTTATATTTACTCGTGAACGGATTTTTTTTTGTGTGTGTATGTGTACTAAAATCTGCACATCCAGGTCTAAGACAACTTCTTTTATATTCACAAAACCTTGTACATAGCAAAGATAGCTTTTTATATGTAAATGAACAAAGTGTTGTAAGTATACACAATGAAATAGTGTTCAGTGATATAGAGAAATAAACTATAAGAACTTGAAATTATATGGAGGGATTTTAGCGATATTTCTAAAAGAAGTCAATTGAAAAAATTTACACATCATGTAATTTCAATAACATAACATGCCAGAGATGGCACAACTACTAATATAGTGAAAAAGATAAGTTGTTGTCACAAGTAGAAAATGGAAAAAGGAATGAATAAGAGAACAGAAGATTTTTATTATTAAAGTAAAACTAGTCTCTGTGATATTGTGATGGTGAACATGATATACATTGTCAATGTGAATAGCTGAATAAATTTTTTGGTATATACTACATCGTATGACAAATTATAATTAATAAAGAGTAAGTTGTAATGTTAAACACATACTTTAGTTCATAATAATGTATTAATTATGGCTCATTAGTTGCAACAAATGTACAACACTAATGCCATATGTTGATAATAGGGGAATAGATAGTGTGTATAAAATTATGGACATCTGGGAATCTATAACTCTTGAGATTTTAAATGATATGTATCAAAGCACAAATATGCAAGAAGGAAATATACTAAAAGGCTAAATATATGCATACTAGATATTTGTGAGTGCTCTATATATATATATATATATATGTGTGTGAGTACAGAAATTGCATGCTATGCAAAGAGTGAGCACAGAAATGTAACGAAACTTAAAATGTGTTGTTATAGGTAAATATAATTTTTCTTACTGACATGTATGGAAATATTTGAAAGTTTTATCAGGCAAAGACAATACTAATGTTTGTGATTTATTTAAAGAGAATAAAACATGTGAATAAAAAATGGACACAAAAAAGAGACAATCTAAATTTGGATATTTTAATAGGCATTTTATATCTTAATATTTTATAAATTGAAAATATACAAACTCAACAAAATGTTGAGCTGTTGAAAAACATTGTTCTGAAAGTACTCTCAGTACTTTGTACAAAGTGCTGTGACAGAGGCAAAATGTGTATTCAAATTTATGAAAATAATGCATTGAGCCATGAAAATATTCACCAATATCAGATTGGAAAGCATAAAAATGATGTTATGATTTTTAATTATAATACATTAAATAAGTCAATTTTAGTAAGGTAAGGAAAAATCTACAGATATGTGCAAATTAATAAACATTTTTTATAAGAAAACATGACAATAGTTTTGAGGATTCAAAATATTTTGAACTGTGAAGTAATATATTTTTACATTAAAGTTATAAAATTATTAATGCAAATTTTAATCATCAATCATGACTAATTTTAATTACAATTTCTATTAAATGAGAACTAATTATCTAGTTAGGTTTCTTAAAACAGTAAGTTGGGATAGAGATACAAACTGACCCCAAACTGAGACTAAATAAGCAAGCATTGAGAATAGTGACTTAAAATGACGGAGAAACAACTTATAAAAGTGAAGGCAAACATTTATGTTTATTAAATTAATAAGGTCAGAGAAAGATTGTTCATGAGAATAGAGATAGAAATATAAAATATAATACTCTATAGACATTAATCTGAAGACAAAGTATATCTCTAAAGGGTAAGAATTGAGCACAAGACTTATGACTGGTACAATATACTATAAATCTCAAATACATTTTGGTGGGTTAAAGAAGCAAGATACCCATGCAAAATGACTTTTCATACAATTGCACTTGTACTTATTCTAAGAATAGGCAAAGCTAATTTATACTGATGGTAATCACAAATTGGTTCCGTCTGTATATGAAATTCCTGATAATAATTCCTAAGAAAATTTCTGATAACAATCTCCTGCATAAAATTGATATATGCTCAGAAGATTATATTTTAATCTATGTGCTACATCTCATGTATGCTTAAGTTTTTACCCTTTATTTCTTAAAATAACTTCAATTCTACGATAATGTTCTATTAAATATTTAGACTAAATATTTAATATTAAGTATATTAAATTCAATTAGTTGTACATATAGATATTTGTTTCAAACATTTTATAATTTTTTATTTCATAAATACAAACAAAAATAACTCTATATAATCTTGTTTTAACAGTTTTAGTCTTGTCTTTCTATTTAATGACAGTTATCTCATTGAACTGAATAGTACCACTCTCGCTCTAATTCTTCTCACTGCTGGGTGATGTACTAGAACAGTCCTAAGTACTCAATGGTCTATGAATAAACAAGGCAAATATCAGTAGTTTAGTCACTTAATTGCTGAATAAGATTAGTGAAGGAGTCATTGATTTCTTTTATGTCTAAATTTCTTTTAAAAACTCCCTAAATTGATTTTAAAATTGAGTACTATTCACAAATTTTAAATGATATTAAATAATAGCATTTTTTTTCTTTGACACAGTTATTGAAGAATTTATCTGGTGAAAATGTTCTGAGAGCCTTTAAACTATTGGGTCACTTTTGAAAACATAAGGAAGGCAGCTGGAATAGAGAAGGGATCACTAAGTAAATGATGGTTGGAACGATTGTTCTGGTGAGAGATATGTGCTGAAAGTAGATAAAGGACCTCACAATGTCTATATTGCAAATCAAAAAGCCCCAAAGTAGAGAGGGAGTATGGGGGAAATTGTCGAACATAGAGGCAGGGGGACAGTTGGGATGGGGTGCTAATACTCAGGACATTGGTGGTGGAAAATGTGCACTGGTGGAGGGATAGCTTTTCAATCATTTTATGACTTAGGCTTAAACATGAAAGCTCTTTAACTGTATCTTATAGTGATTCAATAAAAAATTTTGAAAAATACATAAGGTATAGTGTCCTATTTAAAAATATAAATTTTAATGAGTTTCAACAAGTTTATATAATCCATAAAAATTAAGAACAGAATATTTCTATTACCCCAATACCTGACAGAACCAATTTTATCCCCATCACTATAGCCTGGATAAAAAATATTATTTCTATTTGTACTGATTCTTCCTTTCTAGATTACTTTCATGTTTTCTTTCTTTTAAATTTTATTTTTATAAAAATTGATTACATTCAATATTTCAACAGCAATTTCCACCACCATTCCACCTTCCCACCACCATTCAAGCCTGATCCAAAGACATATGCAAGACAATTTATTTTGTATTGCTTGTTATAAATAGTAACAATATGTCCGTTAGGGTCTATCTCACAGTGATTTTCCAAAAAAGCAAAAAAAAAATAGTATGAGATATCAGCCGTGTGCAATTGGGATTCTAAAAATTTAAATAATTGGGATCCAGAGCCATCCCCCCAGAGGGCTACTTACTCAGTTCCAAGGTCCATTTGTGAGTCTCTGGATCATGGACACTAATGCACTTAAATGGCACCCAGAGGCAGTTCCTACTTTCATATATTTTCATCGTACATTCTCTAACCTGAAATTTCCTCTTCATGTGAAAAATAAATAAACCAAAAATTTATCAAACGTTCCATTTTTTGATTTATGACAAATTGTTTAATTTTTAATATTAACCACATCTAAACTTAATGTGACTCTATAATCAATGTATATTTGATGGAATTGGTTTTATTGTATAGTCCAGATAATAGTCATATGACCACTGTTAATTGTTTATTTGCCAGTTTTTAGGTAATTTGTAAGATACTGATATGCCATGTTAGGAAACATATGCTATCTATGATATCTGCTAAAGCTCCAAGAAAATAGTTAGGCATTACATTATTGGGTGATAGGTGGGTATAAAAGCTTGTTCTAAACATGTAGAAATATACATAAAAATCTTGAGTCTCACAGATGAAATTTTTAGAAAAGTAAGGTATCACCTGAGACCTCAGAAAAATGCAACAGATTTTAGGTGAAAGTAAAAATAAATTCAATTAGAATATAAAGGCTGAGAAACATTCAAGTTCAACCAGAATAATAAGTTGAGTAACAGCTGACTGAAAAAAAAAAAAGAGCAAAGCTCTTGATATTTATCTCTCGTATGGAATTTGTCCTAACTGCAACAGGAAATCATGAGAAGCTTTTAAAGGCTGTTGATTTGAATATGTTTGATATTTCAAAAGGTCATCTGGGATTTTATGAAGAAAATTGATCTCTGTGTATAAAATTTCAAATTTACAGCACTGTAGCACTGTCCTCCCATTGTTCATCAATTTGCTCGAGCGGGCCCAGTAACATCTCCATTGTGAGACTTGTTGTTACTGTGTTTGGCATATTGAATACGTAACGGGTAGCTTGCCAGGCGTTGCCATGTGGGCAAAATACTCTCGGTAGCTTGCCAGACTCTTTGAGAGGGTAGGAGGAATCGAACCTGGCTGGTCGGCGGTTTGCAAGGCAAACACCCTACAGCTGTGCTGTAAATTTCAAAATTACAGCATATGTAACATAGCATAAAACTATGTGAGAAAACCTTTTTGTTTTTTTCACAACAATAAGTTACCTTCTTGTGCAGGGAGAAAAACACATATCAAAATGACTGCAAATAATAGGCTTTAAGCATGTGGAGAAAAGAACCCTCCTTATTTTTGGTGGAAATGTTATCTGGTTCAGATTTTAAGGAAAACAGTACGGAGATTTCTTAATAGATAATATGACCCAGCAATCTCACTACTTGTTATATATCAGCAAAGCATAGAAACATTGATTCAAAAAATTATATACGCACATAAGTTTCCACTGCAGTGCTGAGTACTATAACCAGGCCACAGAAATAAGACTAAATGTCCATGGATGGATGAATGGATACAGAAATTGTGGTATATACATATACTAGAATAAGAGGCAGCAGTACAAAAAGATAAAATCATGCAACTTGATGTAACTAGAATGAAATTGCAGGGAATCATTGCTAAGTGGAAAAGTAAGTGAGAGGGAGGACAAATATCAGATGATCTCACTAATTTTTTAGAACAATAGGAAAAGAGAATAAAAGATAATCAAATAATGTCAAACTTTTGATCCTGAATTGCAGTACTGAGAAGGCCAGGTGTCGGGTTTGATGTGGCTGAATGGAGGTAACATAATGGCGGTGACTGAGAGTCTTGTGTGCTAACCAGAACAGTGAATATTTTAATGAGGTTGCTACTGAGTCAAATCACTAGGTGGGAAATAGATTTGAGCATGGTAAGATGATTGACTGTGGGTAGGAGGGTAACTAAGGACATTCGGTGGAGGAAGGCTGACTTTATGATTGGATTTGTACCAGTTTGAATATAGTAAGCTTAAAATTATTACGAATAAGATTGCAAATATGGTGCTTAAATTAAAAAGAATAAAATTTAAAATCATCTATAAATTTAAAGAGGTTCTATATTTGCGTAATAGTAATACTATTAACATTATATAAAATACTATCAATTCATAAGAGTAAAATATAAAATATTTCATTGACAGAACAATTCTAAAGTAACAAGTGTCTAATAACACAGTCTCATATAAATTAATTATATATAAATTAATTCAAATCATATGTGGGCAACTGCAATTCTTCTGCTAGAATAAAATAAAACATCAAAAATTAAGAGGTAGGGGCTGGAGAGATAGCACAGCAGGTAGGGCATTTGCCTTGCATGCGGCCAACCCGGGTTCAATTTCCAGCATCTCATATGGTCTCCTGAACACCGCCAGTAGTAACTCCTGAGTGCAAAGCCAGGAGTAACCCCTGTGCATTTCCGGGTGTGACCCAAAAAAGCAAAAAAAAAAAAAATTAAGAGTTAAAGTATCGGGTCTCCACAAAAAGTGTAAAAGGGGCCCCTGGTTCTACACCTAGTTACAATCTGGTTCACTGAGTCAATGAAGGACAGAGTAACCCTATGTATAGGACATGTGGTTGCAGAGTGTCAAGCGCTAAATACAGCAGTGTTCTGGGTACTGTGTTGTGTCAGGGATTGAACTAGGGTCTCCCATGCTCCTTAACCCCCTTGCCATCTCCCCAAGCACCTAAAATTAAACTTGTAAGATTTGTAAGTCGTTTTGTGCATAAAATCCTAAAACTCTTGAAATGAGACAACAGTATGTAATATATCATGGGTCACAGTGCTTAGAATCATAAATTTAAAGATGTCAACTGTTTCCAGATAAATCTATAAGGTAAAGGTAAAGGCCCTCCCATTGATCGTCGATTTGCTCGAGCGGGCCCAGTAACGTCTCCATTGGAGACTTTGTTGTTACTGTGTCTGGCATATCGAATACTCTCGGTAGCTTGCCGGGCTCTCCGAGAGAGGCGGAGGAATCAAACTCGGGTCGGCCATGTTGGCCGCTTGTAAGGCGAACGCCCTACCCGCTGTGCTATTGCTCCAGCCTAAAGGCCCTCCCGTTGATCGTCGATTTGCTCGAGCGGGCCCAGTAACGTCTCCAGATAAATCTATAAATAAAATGTATCACTTGGCCTAGAATGGAATGAACAGGGTGAGAGACTGTCTGAGTTCATCATGTTAACAAAGACCATCCATGGTAAGTCACAGTCCAGAAGGCTGAATCTAAACATTGGACATGGGAGTCTCCCGGTGGACGATTCCACAATGAAACTGATCACATCATATTCAATCGACAGTTTTGCCTGACTGATGTTGCTGTTATTCCAAAATTCCAAACAGGATCAGACCACTGTCTCCTTCGTGCATAATTCTACTTCACAGAGCAGGGAGAAAGGAATGCAAAGTTTAAGAAGAGAACTCTTAGAATGACCACCAACTGGGAGCTCTTTGGCTATGTTGCAGCAACATAGGAAGATGCCATCATTGACAACATTGACGAGGAATATGATTAACTGGTTCAGCACCTGCATGAATGTGCGAGGAATGTCGAGAGAGATAACCACAAAAAAATGCCTATCTTCGAAAACTCTTGAGCTTATTCGCCAACGTGGCTCGGTGCATGCCTCAGGCAATCACAAGTGAATCTCAGAGCTCGCAAAACAGTGCAGAGAAGTGATTAAGGAAGACCTCAAAGAGAGAAGAGCAGCAGTGCTGGTAGATGTGGCAGAAGTTGGGAAAAGTATTCGTAATGCCCGCCTATCCTTCACCAACTACAAGACCAAGATGACTGCATTCCGACATCCTAATGGATCTATCACATATTCCAGAAGGGCAATGGGGAAGATTATTCATGACTTCTACTCAAAGACCTCAAAGAGAGAAGAGCAGCAGTGCTGGTAGATGTGGCAGAAGTTGGGAAAAGTATTCGTAATGCCCGCCTGTCCTTCACCAACTACAAGACCAAGATGACTGCCTTCCGACATCCTAATGGATCTATCACATATTCCAGAAGGGCAATGGGGAAGATTATTCATGACTTCTACTCAGATCTCTTTAATAGCCATGTCCACTTGCCCACATAGCAAATTCTGCAGATGGATATGTTGTTCCCAACGTTCTCCCTTCAGAAATCCGACACGCCATCTTATCGGTTAAAAAACAAAGAGCATCTGGCTCAGAAAAGGTCAGACCTGAACACCTGAAGAACCTACGGACAATACTCATCAATACACTGTCTCGGCTCTTCACATGCTACCTGTCTGAATGCAAGGTTCCGTCGCAATGGAAAACCAGCAGGACTGTACTACTATACAAGAAAGGAGACACCCATGATATTGGCAACTATCGCCCAATCTGACTATTGTCTGTCATCTGCAAGCTGTTCACTTGAGTCATCCTGAATAGGATTGGCAGCACACTAGAAGAAGGACAACCATGCGAGCAAGTCGGGTTCCGCAAAGGATTCAGCACCATTGACCACATCCACATGATAACCAAGCTCATTGAGGTTTCTCGGGAGTGCAAGATGCCACTCTGTCTGATGTTCATTGATTTAAAGAAGGCCTTTGACTCTGTTGAGATGGAAGTAGTCATTGAAGCCCTAGCCAATCAGGGCATTCAAATTGAATACATCAGGATCCTCCATGAGCTGTATTGCAGATTCACTACCAGGATCTCACCATTCTAGAAAGAAGTAATCATTGATGTTAAGAGAGTGGTACAGCAGGGTGATGCTATTTCACCGAAACTCTTCAGTACCACCCTAGAGAACATCATGCGACGACCGGAATGGAAAGGAATGGGAGTGAAGATAGATGGTTGGCAAATACACCACCTCTGCTTTGCTGATGACATCGTTCTAATAACACCAAACATCAGTCAAGTGGTACAAATGCTCACTGACTTCAACCATGAGTGTGGAAAGGTTAGATTACAGCTGAATTTCACAAAAACAATGTTCATGAGAAACAGTCTTGTTCCTGACGTTCCATTCACTCTCAACGGAATGACCATCTCTGAATGCAACAGTTATGTGTACCTAGGTCGAGAAGTCAACATGACGAATGTCCTGGCACCTGAGTTGCATAGAGGAAGAGAGTGATTTGGAATGCTTTCAAGAGCATTGAAAAAATAGCTAAGAGGATGAAGAATCTCCAGCTCTGAGCACTTCTCTTCAATTCCACTGTTCTTCCTGCATTAACATATGCCTCAGAGACTTGGGCCCTACGAAAACAGGACAAGAATGCTATTTGGATCTCTCAAAGAGGAATCGAAAGAGCTATGTTTGGAGTATCATGCTTTCCTCAAATGAGAGAAAGAATTTGGAGTTCCAATCCTCATAAACGCTCAAAAATCAGGGATGCTGTCTCGTTTGCCAAGGCATCAAGAATCAGATGGGATGGACACATAATGAAATTTAAAGATGAACACTGGACTAGAGCCATTACCAACTGGACTCCACAGGACGTCAAAAGATCACGCGGCCACCCACCTATGAGATGGTCAGACTTCTTTGTGAAGAGCCTAAATGAGCGGTTTGAGGCTCTTCATATTCCTAGAATGAACAGATGCCATTGGGCTATGCTAGCACTCAACAGGGATGAATGGAGAAATTACTGGTGCCCACTCGAGCAAATCAATGAGTAACGGGATATCAAGTGATCATGTGATCACTTGTCATCCCATTGCTTATCAATTTGCTTGATCAGGCACCAGAAATGTCTCCATTCGTTCCTGTTGCATGCTAGTGTAGCCCAATGATGTCTCCTTGACCCAGGAACATGAAGAACATCAAACTGCTCATTCAGGGTTTTGACCAAGGAGTCCAACCATCTCATAGTTGGGCGTCCAGTCAGTCTTTGGATGCCCTGTGGAATCCAGTTGGTAATGGCTCTAGTCAACCAGTCATCTCCAAATCTCATTACATGTCTGTCCCCTCTGATTTTCGACACCTTGGGAAACAAGGCAACGTTCCTGATCCTCAATCTTGGACGGAGGTTGGAACTCTAGATTCCTTCTCTCACTTGAGTGAACTGTGATACTCCAAATATAGCTCTTTCGATTCCTCTTTGAGAGACCCAAATAGCATTCTCATCCTGTTTTCCTAGGGCCCAGGTCTCTGAGGCATATGTTAGTGCAGGAAGAACAGTGAGTCCAAAAGATGTGACCAGATCTGGAGTTTCTTCATCCTCTAAACAACTTCTTCAATGCTCTTGAAGGTGTTCCATGCTGCTCTATACCTCCTGCACAGTTCTGGTGCCAAATTGTTTGTCATATTGATTTGTCAACCAAGGTACACAAAACAACTGCATTCGGAGATGCTCTTTCCCTTGAGAGCAAATGGAACGACAGGAACTAGTTCTTTTCCCATGAACATTGACTTTGTGAGATTCAACTGCAGTCCAACATTTCAACACTCACAAGAGCATTCATGCCTCTTGGCTAATGTTTGGTGTTATTAGAATGATGTCATCAGTGAAGCGGAGGTGGTGTAGTTGCCTACCATATAACTTCACTCCCATTTCTTCTTATTCTAGTCATCGCATGATGATCTAGAGGGTGTCACTGAAGAGTTTCAATGAAATGGTATAGCCCTGCTGAACCACTCTCTTGATGTCGATGATCCCTTCCTTGTAGAATGGTGAGATCCTTGTAGTGAATCCATAATACAGCTCATGGATAATCCTAATTTATTGAGTTGGAATTCCCTGTTTGTCTAGGGCTTTGATGACTACTTCAGTCTCAACAGAATCAAAGACCTTCTTTAAAGCGATGAATGTTAGACAGAGTGGCATCTTGAACTCCCGAGAAACCTCAATGAGACTGCTTATCATGTGGATATGGTCAATAGTGCTGAATCCTTTTGGGAACCCGGCTTGCTGTCATGGTTGTCCTTCATCTAGTGTTCTGCCAATACTGTTCAGGATAACTTGAGTGAACAACATGTAGACAATGGAAAACAGACAGATTGGGTGATAGTTTCTAATGTTGTGGATGTCTCCCTTCTTGTACAACAGAATGGTCCTGCTGGTGTTCTACTGGGACAAAACCTTACATTCAGAGAGGTAATGTAGGAAGAGCCAAGCCAGTGTATTGACGAGTACAGGTGGCAGATTCTTCAGGTGTTCAGGTATGACCTTGTGTGGACAGGGCGGTGTATGATTCTTACCAATGAAATGGCATTTCGGATTTCAGAAGGGAGAATGCTGTGAATGACATATCCATCCTGCAGAATTCGGTATGTGGGCAGGTGGATGTGGCTATCAAAGAGATCTGAGTAGAAGTCACGGATAACTTTCTTCATTGCCCTTCTGGAAGATGTGATAGATCCATCAGGATGTCGGAGGGAAGTCATCTTGGTCTGATAGTGCGGGATTTGTGAATACTTTTCCCGGCTTCTGTGCGATCAGATAACACTGCTGCTCTTATCTCTCTCTGAGGTCTTCCTTTATTGCTTTCTCTGTATATCTTTGTGAGCTTGGACGTTAGCTTGTGATTGTCTGAGGCTTGCTCCAAACCACGTTGGCAAATGAGCTTGAGATTTTCTGAGGACAGGCATCTTTTTGTATCTTACTCACTCTGTCATTCAATGGTTCACCCTCCTACCCTCAATGGTTCACCACCTCTTAGTGGCCGGGGGTGGAAACGTTGCCAGGTTTGTCAGCTTGCAGATCATTACAACATGCCTCTCGACTAAAAGCTTGCATTTGGTAGACTGGGAGCACCTTTAAAGGTGATTAGAGGCTTCCCCAAAAGCCTCCATCCCTCTCGGAGAGCCTGGTAAGCTACTGAGGGTATCCCGCCTACACGACAGAGCTTGGCATGCTAGCCATGGCATATTTGATACACCAAAAACAATAAATGGTTTCATTCCCCTGACCCTGAAAGAGCCCCCAATATGGCAGCATTAGGAAGGACAAGCAAAGAGAGGCTGATAAAATCTCAGGGCCAAACTAGGCTGCCAAAATGAAGAAGGACTAAAACGACTATCTGTACTTTCAATGCACATATGCTGGCATCAGAAGCATCCATGGAGGATCTGATGATGCAAGTGCGGAAGATAAAGCACGACATCACTGAACTGACTGAAATGAGAAGGCATTGATCACAACACACCATTTTCGACACTGGAGAAGAACTGTTTCTCAAAACATGTGACAATAGAGGCGCAGGTGGTGTCAATGTACTTATCAACATGAACTTGACCATGAGCATTGATTCATTTGAATTCCTAACAACCCAAATTGGACGCTTATGTCTGAATAGATGTGGCTCATTGTCAGCAGTTTCTATCTTCATTTTCTATGCACCAACATCTAACTACGATGACAAAGTAGGTGAGAAGTTCCTCACAGAGCTGGAGAAGTTCTCTAAAGAAGACCTCACCTTTTACAAGGTCAGTGTTGGATTTTACTGCCAAGATAGGACTGAGATGGTTGCTCAAAGAACTTTACATCAGGACCCACAGCCTAGAATGGAATCAGCAGGGTGAAAGACTGTCTGAGTTTCTCACGTTGACCAAAACCATCCATGATAACTTGCAGTTCCAGAAGTCCGAATCTAAACGTTGGACATGGGAGTTTCCCGGTGGACAGTTCCACAATGAAATTGACCACATCTTATTCAATTGATGGTTTTGCCTGACCAATGTTGCTGTTGTGCTAAAATTCCAAACGAGATCGGACCACTGTCTCCTTCATGCAAAATTCTACTTCACGGAGTGGGGAGAAAGGGCTGAAAAGTTTAAGAGAACTCTCAGAACAACCACCAACTGGGAGCTCTTTGGCATTATTGTGGCAATATCAGAAGATGCCATCATTGACAACATCCATGAGGAATATAATCGACTGGTTCAGTGCCTCCATGACTGTGCAAGGTATGCCAAGAAATAAAATATAATACAAATAATATATGAGTAGAAGCTTTTTCAAGAAACAATAATTTGAAAACAGGGTTTTATACATTTGGAGATGAGTAGGTAGATTTGAATATATTCAAGAGCTAAAATTTTCAGTAATTGAGGATTGATTATAATAAGCATGAAGAATGAAGGCAGTATGTTTGAATTTGAGAAATGAGTTAAAGATTAAATCATTAGGAAAAACAAAACTTAATAGATTTGAGTACTTAAAGATTCCTAATGAGTGGGAATAACTCAACATATACTCACTTATCCTTTACCCAGATCCACCAACTATAAGCAGATTTTCAGGTCTCTTATTCTTTCATCTTCCATTAATCTTACTCCACATACAGTTAAACACACATGTGGCCATATTTAAATGAAAGCTCTGAATAACATGATGTTTCTGTACTAAGTACTTACCAAGCTTCCTCTGAAATAGGAGGAAGCCCTGAGCACAGCTGAGTGTGGTCCTAAAACAGCAGATAGAGGAAGAAAGGAAGAGAGGAAGAAAGGTAGGAAGGAAGGAAGAAGGGAGGGGCAGAGGGGAGGGAAGGAGGGAGGAAGGTAGGTAGGTAGGGAGGGAGGGAGGGAGGGAGGGAGGGAGGGAGGGCCCAGATTGATCTTCCAAAAGCCTGTTAATGCTCAAAAGTCATGCCAAGACCTCAGCCTAAGACTTTCCCAGTGACTCCTGAAATTTGGAGTTCATTCCTCTGTTTTTCAAGTTCCAAGGAACTCCCTGAGTTTGGGACTGCAATGATCTGAATTTGTTGCCTTCTTAGTAGGCTGGACACATGCAAGCAATTTTTCAGGCTCTTTTACTTAGGAACATGATGTCAATTTTAATTCTTACAGAAAGTATGATCTTTGCCATTTCAGTGAAATATTTTTTAATGTAGCCAGTTTCTAAATCAACTATGAAAGACAGTTTTTTTTTTCTAGCTTTTACAAATAGCTATGTGGCATTAAGAAAAAGACCAGTTACTAAAGAATTTCACATTCTGATGGTATCAGTGAGAGAGAAAAGCAAATGTTAGTTGTAGATCATAATCACTAGAAAAAAAATTTCATATATGGGAAAAGTAAAACTTGAATTCCAAAAAAAGATTATTTTATTTCTTAGTAGTTCATTCATTTCCATACAACAAATATTAATCACTTGTAAGCAATTTTTATGAATTTATTATTTATAAACTGTGCCAGTTATTTTTATGAATGCATTTTTTCCATAAATAGCATATCTCTTATCATTAATTCTCTGATAAACCTCTGTCCTGCAATACAGGACATGTGAACATATTTCCTTGCTAATTCTGAACACACAGTATTAAATAACTCCTGCAAAAAAATTAAAAAACAGATCAAGATCTTATTTTTATATTTATTAAAACACTGTGATTTATAGAGTTGTTGCTAATACAGCTATTTCATACAATTTTCCAACACCAGTCCCACAGCTGGTGTGATCTTCTCTCCACCAATTTTCCCATTTTTTTTTCATCCTCTCCAAACTGCCGTTGTAGTATGAGCATAACAAATTTAATTTATATTGCTTACTCCAATGACATAGCAAATAAAATTATCGGAGAATGAATCAGGAAATAACAGGTTTAAAAGCTCAACTTATCATCTCGCATAGCTAATTTTAAGAGCAATAGCACAGTGGGTAGGGCATTTGCCTTGCATGTGGCCAACCTGGGTTCGATTCCTACACCCCTCTCAGAGAGCCTGGCAAACTACCAAGGATAGCACTCCTGCACGGTAAAGCCTGGCAAGCTACCCATGGCATATTCGATAGGACAAACCAAAAATAGTAACAAGTCTCACAAGGGAGATATTACTGGTGCCCATTTGAGCAAATCGATGAAAAAACAGGAGGACAGTGCTACATTTGTGTATATATTTTTAATAAATCATAGCAAAGAAGCGTACTTGGATTTAAAAAGAGTATTTTTTTCCTTATTTTATTTTTACCATATATAGTAAAACCAAATGCTTGGATAGTACTTCCTTTTACATTCACAATACTGATTTTGTGAAGGAAAGACTTTGTCTTAAAAACAAACAAACTAGGGGCTGGAGAGACAGCAGTGTGGGTAGGACATTTGCCTTACATGCAGTCTACCTACATTCGATTCCCAGCATCCCATATGGTCCCCTGAGCACCACCAGGAGTAACTCCTGAGTGCAGAGCCTGGAGTAACCCCTGTGCATCGCCGGTTATGACCCCAAAAACAAAATAAATAAATAAATAATAAAAAATAAAAACAAACTAAAAACAATGTCCCTAAATTTGAATATTTAAAATTTAACAGTGATATTATAAAGTTCTTTCAAAATATCTTGTAAATAGAAGATATTCTTAACCATGTTAAAAATCTTTAATCATGTTATGTAAATAATTTAAGGCACAATTTTCCCTGAGGGTCATCGGTAGTTATGTCCTTTGTCTCTTTAAACATAATTTCATGGCTGTGTCTCCAGTTGGTAATAAGAATGAAAGACAGTTCAGTGATGAAAAAGGAAAAGAGCAAAATATAGGTCAAACAGACCTTTCATCTTCTTTTTGAACATTATTTTGTTATTATGATAACATTTTCTTATTATGAACATTAATTAACTCATCTAATTTTTTTCTTTCATGTTTTTAAATTAGCAATTTTGAATTCAGCACAAATTTTGAAAGCTCTAAAGAGACATCTAGTGGCCATTGCAGAAACCTTAGGGCATCTTTGGTATTATTGGCCCGGTTTGTTAATGAGGCTTTGCAAAAGCAAGCGTTTGTCTGATTTTCGTAATTTTATTTGATTTAAAAAACTATTTTGAGGATAGTGAAGAAATTTATTTTTATTTCACTTTTATTTTACTAGTTCTACTTAAAACTTTAGTTTCCAAGCTCTCCAATTATTTGTAAACACCAATAAGTAATTTAAAAGTTTCCCACTGAGTTGGTACAAATACTTAAAGTGCACCAATAATATTAAAGGTATTGTATTATATGAATTTTACATGAGAACGGAGAAGGCTCAAAGCACAATATTAATAATCAGTAATTACTTTGATGTTTTAGAACAATTACTATGCCCACCAAAAATTGTCTTCCAATAATTCTTTAGATCTATCTTCTATATCAGGAATATCAATATGCTTTCTTTTAAGGATGAGGGGTTACCCCAGCTGCTCTTAGGACTTACTCCAGGCTCTGCCCTGCGAGCACTCCTGACAGAGTTTGGGACACAATGTCAGATGCTGGGGATCCAACCCAATTCAACCAGTGCAAGGCAAGCACCCTGGCCGCTATAATATCAATCTGTCCCTAAATACATATTTTCTTTTTATAAAAATAGCATAATACAAAGCCATACATTAGAAAAATATACCTACATAAATCTCAAGACTGGTAACAGTTTGGGGGATATAGAAATAATAACCAAGCGCAAAAATTTTCTATGCGTGAAACTACGGAAAAGGCTCATTCAAGGCAGAAAAGACGAATTTATAACTAAGCCTCTCAATGAATTCTGAAAACGCATTAAAAAAAAGTATCAAGAGGGACACTCGAAAGAAAACAAAACTAAAGTTCTGAACAGAAACAAAGGCTAAGGAACAATCAAAAGAGTCACCTCCAACCTAAATTCAACAGTTATAATATAAATGATAAATGAGTTCTTTTCCTGTGCTCCCACCCCGCTCCTGTCTCCATAGTCAATCCCAAATGTAAAGAAAAAAAATTCCATATAACGGTAGATACTCAACTGCTCTGGGTTCTCTTGGATGGCATATAAGAATGGCATGCTGACCACACAGGTCATCAGTTTTGCAACTCTTGGTTTAACAGCTCAAGTTGGTACAGGCGAAGCAGGCAGAAAGACATGAAGCAAAAGCAGAAACAGATGGAGAACAAAGAACCTTTATGCCTGGGCCAGGGTTTATACATAGCATATATCCCCACCCCTTTAGTTGTTTCTTTGATGGGATAGGTTACACCCTTTGAGATCACTAAATTGGAACAACCAATCCGGTTGCCAAATGCAGTGTGGGATGACCAATCAGATAAAACGATAAAACGTGTCCTTAAATAGGCATGTGAGATGATGTCAACAACTCTTATGCGAATAAGTTTTGGATAAGGAAAACTGATGGGAACACATAACTAAATTAGAGCCTGTGATATGATTCCTGAGGTCTTACCCCTCAGTCTACTTTCTAGACCCTCCCTGCCTTTCTTCCTTCATAATGCCAACTTTTCTCACTTTCACATCTCACTGGGAGATTTTGAAGTCTGACTTGGTAACGATTCTTACATCATCAAGGTTCTTACCTGCTTTACTGATTCTTGCCAGAAATCCAGAATTTCTTTTCAAAGTAGTTGTGAAAAGTGAGAACTATGTAGTCACCAATTCATCAAGGATATGGGGATAAAATCCCACCCTTCAGGTTACTATGAGTTTGGCTAGGTAATCAAGGCAACATCACACAAATCAGCA
The DNA here is from genome assembly GCF_029834395.1 of Sorex fumeus. NCBI lineage: Eukaryota > Metazoa > Chordata > Mammalia > Eulipotyphla > Soricidae > Sorex > Sorex fumeus. Next base: position 23,595,310 of record NW_026606118.1, read on the forward strand.
AAGGAAAATTCAGCCCCATGGTAAACTGATAGGAAAATTTGGATGACAGGCATTTCTAAATAAAAACAAGTTATTGAACCTTTAATATTTATCTTGTTAAGCAAGAGTATCAAGGAGAGAGAAGAGGGGGATTGCCATAGCAAAGGTGGAATTACTTTATGTTTATTATGAGATTAAAAAGATAAGTTAATCAATTAGAAAGGAGACAGGTTTGCTGATGAATTTAACCTGAATATACCATTCAGGTCATTGAATATGGCCACCTGCCAGCCATATTCTTCTGTTGTAGGTTAGGATAAAGCAGCAAATACTTCTCAAATAGGAAATGAGCAGAAGATTGAGATGATATATAATTTCTCAAACTGTAGGACCGTCATTCTGTTTAATTTAAAATAATCTGTGTGGGTTAAGTAATGGAAACGATTTCTACTGAGGCCCACAAGGACTGGGTTAATTATTGGCCCTACATTCTAAGGTGACACTCATTGGAAAATGCATCCTCTGCGCATATTGTGAAAAAAAAAACTAACTTTAATCATGTTAATGCCACAACATAGAGTAATAAACAAAATCTGAAACAATTGGAAGATGATAGCATGACAATGCTAAACTTCATAGAATAGATTAAAAGCATTATAATGAACAAAATTTATTTACTGATTTGGTTGAGGCATGCCTTTGATTAAGATCCATTCCTGGAAGTGTCCAGGGACTATATGTGATGCCAGCTATGAACTTGGGTCAGTGACATTCATGACAGCACCTTGACACCTACGTTATCTCTCTAGCTCCAAATACTTTTAATGACAAGATAATTGTTCAACTACTATCATATATTTAAAACATTTTCTTAAAATATAGAGTGTTACTTTTCAAGCATGCAACTGCCATTTTCAAAAACTGATCACTACAATTGTTTTTGAAATACTTTTTTGAAATTTGTCAGAAATATTATTTTCAGAAAAACTCAAACATAATTCAAAACTTAAATCTTTGTAATTAATTAGAATAAGTAGTGGTGACTTTACATTATTTTGAAAATGCTATTTTCAACGATGATGCATTATGATAGCAAATATTGCTATAGCTGTCATTTATTATTCATAGTGTTTCCAACTATGTTACTGTAAATAACTGTAATTAATACACATATTCCCAAATGATTTAAAATTTGCATTAAACCTCTTCACACTTAAAAATCTTATATTTGTACATATTTTTACTAAGAGAAATTTGAAAATGTTTTTGATTTATGCAAAAATTGAAAATAGCTTTCAGATATTTCAGTTTTGTCATGTTGTCTTATGAATTGTTTCCCAGGAATGTTCTGCATTTGAAGAGTATGATATCCCTATACATAATAGTTATTTTTATATGCTATAGGTTATTTATTTTTAAAATTTATTTTATTTTTATAGTTATATCCAGTCCTCCCATTGTTCATCGATTTGCTCGAGCGGGCCCAGTAACGTCTCCATCATGAGACTTGTTGTTACTGTATTTGGCATATCGAATATGTCACAGGTAGCTTGCCAGGCTCTGCCGTGCAGGCGAGATACTCTCGTAGCTTGCCGGGCTCTCCGAGAGGGGCGGAGGAATCGAACTCGGGTCGGCCATGTTGGCCGCTTGTAAGGCAAACGCCCTACCACTCTGCTATCGCTCTATGAAATTATATAAAATATAGTTTACTATATATTTTTTACTATTGATATTTACTATTCCAATATCAATCTTTCCACCATTACACCTTCCCACCATGGTATTTTTAATGTTTCCACCCTGGCCCTCAAATTCTGCCCCAATGCAGGACCTAAATAATTAATTTTGTTCTGCTTGTTATAAATAATTGTAGGATATTGATTCTAATAAATATATTTAGATGCTTAGTGTTTGAGTCATTGTCAATTAGAAAAATCCATACTACATTTATAAAATATTTTACTAAAAGCTCGATCTGAGGCACTAATTTGTTGACACATGATGGTCCTCTATTTTTCATACTTTTTTATTGGAGAGATAAATATAAAATATAGTAATTATTTTAGCTTAAATTTCAATAATATTGAGAAGTGTAAATTTCAATAATTTTCTCTGTATGTATTATGCAAATTCCTTCATTGGTTTACATTGATATATTAAAGTAAAACATTTATTCAATTTTTTTTTTTTGCTTTTTGGAGTCACACCTGGCGTTGCATAGGGGTTGCTCCTGTCTCTGCACTCAGGAATCACCCCTGGCGGTGTTCAAGGGACCATATGGGATGTTGAGAATCAAACCCGGGTAGGCCGTGTGCAAGGCAAATGCCCTACCCATTGTGCTATCACTCCAGCCCCATTATTCAATTTTTTTAATTTGAACTTCTTGTTAATATTAAGCAATCTGATGTTTGGGCATTGATTTTATAAACATATTAATGACTCCGAAACTTATTTTATGCACTCTTCTCAACAGAGAATATATTACATTTGACTTTATATGGCATGTCTTTTGAAACATTGACATAAACTGAAAATTCAAAATATAATCATAGGCTTTTGGTAATTATTCTGTCCTAAATAAATCTAGTCAGACTAAATTTCTGTTTCTAGGTTTTGCCAACCTTCAGATGATATAATTTTAGACTCAATTAATGTGTGCTTAAAATTAGGACTCATTAACTTTTTTCTCTTATTAATACCTTTGTATGTTTTTACAATTCTTTTGCCATTGTCTGAGTTTATAACTTTATAGTTTTCATGCTTATATTATCTTATTTTTGAAAAAGGATCATTTTTTTATTACAGAACACCCACAATAACAGCCATTTTATTCTCCTTCACATTTCTGTGAATTGACATGCACTCTAAGGAAAGTTGCTTACTTGGCATTATCAACAAAATGAGTTATCTGAAGACATCATCAGAATATATGCTCAAAGTTTCTCACTTGGGATTGTAGAAATCAGTTGTCAATCTGCAACTCAGACACTATTCTTGTCACTGCGTCTTTCCATTGACTATAGAAATTATCAAGACAATTTAAATGAAGAGTAGTTACTTTATTCCTCTCAATAGCAACAGTAGAAAAATATTTAGAACCACGTGAATTTAGCCAATCTGACAGAAACCATGTACATTAAAAACTGTTGATTACTTTCCATTTACAATAGCACTGTAGCAATGTCCTGTAGCACTGTCCTCCCGTTGTTTATCGTTTTGCTCTAGCGGGCCAAGTAACGTCTCCATTGTGAGACTTGTTGTTACTGTGTTTGGCATATCGAATAAGTCATGGGCAGCTTGCCAGGCTTTGCCGTGCAGGCGAGATACTTTTGATAGCTTGCTGGGCTCTCCGAGACAGGCAGAGGAATCGAACCTGGGTTGGCAGGGTCGACCGCTTTCAAGGCAAATGCCTTACCAATTGGGCTATCGGTTTCTCTTCAGATCGTATAAATCTTTCCATTTACAATAGTAATTAAAATTATCCAAATACATATATGTCATCCCTGTTATTGTATGTTAGTCTACTTACAGTTGTACCAATACCAGATATTTATAATAACTGTATTCCACTTTTAAACATATTCCCTAAACAATTGTAAATACAAACTCTAAAATACATTGTTTGAATGTACATCATATCACTCGGTCACTTGATCACTTGACATTCTGTTACTCATCGATTTGCTCGAGCAGCGCCAGTAACGTCTTCATTCTTCCCTGTTGCTACTGTAGTCAAATGGCATCTGCTCGCTCTAGGAACATGAAGAAACTCAAACCAATCATTCAGGGTCTTGACAAGTCTGACCAACTCGTCAGTGGGTGGCCACATGATCTTTTGACGTCCTGGGGAATCCAGTTGGTAATGGCTCTAGTCTAGCCGTCATCTCCAAATCGCATTACATATCAGCCCATCTGATTTCTTATGCCTTGGCTGACCAGACAGCGTCCCTGATTCTTGATCATTGACGGAGGTCAGAACTCCAGATTCCTTCTCTCACTTGAATGAAGCATGATACTACAAGCATAGCTCTTTCAATTCCTCTTTGGGAGAACCCAAATAGTGTTCTCATTCTGTTTTCATAGGGCCTGGGTCTCTGAGGCATATGTTAATGCATCAAGAATGGTGGAGTCGAAAAGATGTGCCTGGAGCCAGAGGTTTTTCATCCTCTTAGCTATTTCTTTGATGTTCCTGAAGGCGTTCCATGCTGCTTTCTTTTTCCTGCACAACTCAGGTGTCAGGTCATTTGTCATGTTGAGTTCTCGACCTTGGTACACATAACAGCTGTATTTGGAGATGTTCATTCTGTTGAGAGCAATGAAAGTTCAGGTACGAGTTTGTTTCTCATGAACATTGTCTTCATCAAATTCAGCTGCAGTCTGACATGTCGATACTCACGGTCGAATTTGGCCAGCATTTGTGCTGCTTTGCTAATGTTTGGTGTTATTAGAATGATGTCATCAGCAAAGCAGAGGTGGTGTAGTTGCTGACCATCTACCTTCACTCTCATTCCTTCCCATTCCAGTCGTTGCATGATGATCTAGAGGGTGGCACTGAAGAGTTTCAATGAAATGGTATCACCCTGCCAAATCCCTCACTTGTGGAATAGTGATATCCTGGTAGTGAATCCGTAATACAGCTCACAGGGGATCCTGATATATTGAGTTTGAATGCCCTGCTTGGCTAGGGTCTTGATGACTGCTTCAGTCTCAACAGAATCAAAGACCTTCTTTAAATCAATGAAGGTTAGACAGAGTGGCATCTTGAACTCCCAAGAAACCTCAATGGCTTGGTTACTGTGTGGATATGGTCGATTGTGCGAATCCTTTTTGGAAACTGCCTTGCTCTCATGGTTGTCCTTCATCTAGTGTTCTGCCAATACTATTCAGGATGACTCTAGTGAACAACTTGTAGATGACAGACAATAGGCAGATTGGGTCATAGTTGCCAATGTCATGGATGTCTTCCTTCTTGTACAGTAGAATGGTCCTGCTGGTTTTCCACTGGGATGGTATCTTGCATTCAGACAAGGAGCATGTGAAGACCTAAGCCAGTGTATCGATGAGTACTGATGGCATGTTCTTCAGGTGTTTGGGTCTGACCTTGTCTGGGCCAGGTGCTGTTCACTTCTTTACTAACGAAATGGCATGTCATATTTCGGAAGGGAGAATGTCGGGAACGACATATCCATCCTGCGGAATTTGGTATGTGGGCAGGTGGACGTGGCTAGAGAAGAGATCTGAGTAGAAGTCATGAATAATATTCTCCATTGCCCTTTGGGAAGATATGATAGATCCATCAGGACATCGGAGGGCAGATGTCCAACTACATTGGTCTTGTAGTTGGTGAAGGACAGGTTGGGTTGAGAATGCTTTCCCGGCTTCTGCTGCATTGGCCAGCACTGATTCTCTTCTCTCTCTAAGGTCTTCCTTTATCGCTTCTCTGCACTGCTTTGAAAGCTTGGATGTTATCTTCTCTACCCAGCTGCTGCCATGTTCCAGGTTGCTTTCTCAACTGCTCGGACTGAGCCTCACACATGAGTGAAGCCCCACATCACATCATTATTCACAATAGACAAGATTTAGAAATAATTAAAAAGTCCACAAAAGAATCTAGAAAAAATAATAAATGTTGCACATACAAAATAATAATATTCAACCTCAGAAATGTAAGAAATCCTAAGAGTTGTGACAACACAGATGGGCTTAGGGATTGATTAAGCCAAATGAATTAAGTCAGTCACAGATACTTTTTGTCTGGAACCTTTTATATGACATATCAAAACCCACCAAATCTACAGAGGCTGAAAATAGATTGGGGGTTGCCAAAGTATGCATGGGGTAGTTGGGAGAGAGAATTGAACAGTTTTCATTCAAGTGTTAAAAGTTACAAGGTAAGTAGGTTCTAGAGATCTACAGTAGAGCCTAGTGTCTACAGTTTGCAATGTTCTTATGCATTTAACATTTTATAAGAGAATTAATCTCACATTGACCTCTCATTGTTCATTGATTTGCTTGAGCGGGCCCAGTAATGTCTCCATTGTAAGACTTGTCGTTACTGTGTTTTGACATATCAAATACGTCTTGCTAGGCTTTGCTGTGTGGGTAGGATACTCTCGGTAGCTGGCTGTGCTCTCCTAGAGGGATGGAGAAATCGAAACTGGGTCAGCCGGGTCGGCCACGTGCAAGGCAAATGCCCTACCCAGTTTTCTATCGCTCCAGCCCAATCTCACATTATATGTTCATATTACAAAGAAAAGAATAATATGATAAATCCTTTGAAGATATTTGTACATGGTTATACAGATATTTGTACATGCTTATACAGATGGACTGAAGTGAGAACACAGCAGGTAGGGCATTTGCCTTGCATGCGGCAAACCCAGGATCAATTCCTCCATCCCTCTCAGAGAGCCTGGCAAGCTACCGAGAGTGTCCTGCCCGCTCGGCAGATCCTCGCAAGCTCCCCATGGCGTATTTGATATGCCAAAAACAGTAACAATAATGGCTCTCATTTCCCTGACCCTAAAAGAGACTCCAATATGGCAATGTTGGCAAAGATGAGTAAGGAGAGGCTGCTAAAATTTCAGGGCTGGGACAAATGGAGACATTACTGGCTCCTGCTTGAGCAAATCGATGAATAATGAGATGAAAGTGATACAGTGACATAGTACATGACAAAGCTATGTATACATATTTTTATTGACCATTATACACATAATGCTGAAGTGAGGTATTTTGCATTCAGCCTTTGCCTTATTTTTAAGTATTTTGTTGGTTGGAGGTGTTAGGAAGGAGAAAAGAAATTTCTAAAATTCTATTGAAAAAAACAGGACTTTTCAATAGAGAAATACCTTCAATATTCTGCTCATTGATGAACTTTTGAGACAATTTATTTCTTCATTTTAGTTTTCATATGTAAAACAACAAAGCCAAAACTGTCAATATTGCAATGTTCCCAGATTTTTGACTATCCAATCCCAAGAATTTATTTCATACAATAAGTTACTTTAAGTGAAAATCCTATCAACCATTTCATCACTACCAAATTAATTTCTCTCATTTATTTTCTTTCTGAAACAGTTCCCTAACATTGTCCTCTATATATTCTGACTGACTCTTCTGTCTACTATTAGTTTCAAAGGCTATGCCAAGCAACTTTTATTTTCATAATTGCCAAATACCTTATCTGATATCAGTTTCTACATCAATCTCTTTGTAAAGCCAAGAACAAAAATAATCATTATTTTGCTAAGTGTTTCAAGGTAAGTTTAAAGGTTTGGCTCATCTCAGCTCAAACCATTCTATAAACTATAAATTAGCCAGGTGGTATCTTGATGTGAAACAGAAGTGTTATTTACATGCTTCTTCAAAATCTTTTCAAGTTATTTCTAATAATAACCCAATTGATCAAAGCATGTAACAGAGTTAAATGCCCAAGCCAACGACAAAGATGTATATTTCACTTCTTTAGTCGACAGAAAGATAAAATCAAAATATACAAAGGATGTGAACAAATTTATTGTCACAACCAAGATAAAGCACAGTCTTCCTTCCCGTTTGGTTGATGCAGGTCTTTTCATTCCAAACTTTTACTGAAGTCATAGAAATTGATTTTTTTTCTTTACTGACACAAGCTTTTGGAGATAATGAACATAATTATTTCCAAATATTATATATTATTATGTGCTGGAGCGATAGCACAGCGGTAGGGCGTTTGCCTTACAAGCGGCCAACATGGCAGACCCGAGTTCGATTTCTCTGCCCCTCTCGAAGAGCCCGGCAAGCTGCCAAGAGCATCTCGCCCACACAGCAGAGCCTGGCAAGGTACCCATGACGTATTTCGATATGCCAAACACAGTAACAAGTCTCATGATGGAGATGTTACTGGGCCCGCTTGAGCAAATAGATGAACGGGAGGACCGTGCTATATATATTATTATAAGATGTTAAGAAGAAGTAACAAATAGGGAGCATTGAGTGATGAGTGTATGAAGTAAGAAACAAACTTTGATTCAAATATTATTTCCCACTGACTAACATGATCTCTTTTCACTGTTACTGCAATCTTATTAAACTTTCTTTGTCTCCATTTTTTCAAGGTAGAATGCAACTAATACAGTACTTAGAGTGCATATTTATAATACTTTCCCTATGGTTAATTTAGTCATATAAAATTCATAAAATGATGTTTTGCATTCATCAGTACTTAGCAAAAGTCATACTAGGAAGGAGAATTTTCAGCAGGTAGTTAAATGAATTTAAAAATCAGGTTAGAAGATATGAGCAAGAGTATTGTCTCACCTTTCACAATTTTTGTTTCTGGTTAATGTAAATAAAAAAGAAAACAAATACAAATATTATAGTTCAGGTATAACATAGGACACCTATGGGTAAAGACCCCGATAACCATGCCACTCGACTCTGCGCCAGGCTATTTTCACTCAGGGTGCTCCAGAGGTGGGTGGGTGAAAGTGCTTCCCACCACAAGGGACCCAGCCCCAGCAGCCGACTTTCACTACCCAACTGCCACCACGCTCCAGGCTGCTTTCCACATGCTCAGGCCGAGCCTTATGCATGAGTGAACATATTTCTGGACCGCACAGCTGTGAAATAATAAGACAGATCATAAGACACTCCCTACCTATTTTCCTTAATTACCACACCATATTTGATGGGGTTCTGACAGTAGGTGACAGATCTTAGAGGGAAATATATATATATATATATAGATAGATAGATAGATAGATAGATAGATAGATAGATAGATAGCCCGACAAGCTACTGAGAGTATCCTGCTTGCAAGGCAGAGCCAAGCAAGATCCCCGTGGTGTATTCGATATGCCAAAAACAGTAACAATCATGGGTCTCAGTCACTGACTCTAAAAGAGCCTCTAATACGTCAGCATTGGGAAAGATGAGTAAAGAGAGGCTACTAAAATCTCAGGGCTGGGACGATGGAGATGTTACTGGTGCTCACTCAAGTAAATCGATGAACAACTGGATGACAGTGATACAATGATGGGTAAGGAGGAAAACAAGACTTTCTTAGATATTCTTGAAAAATTTTATTTTGAAATCTCAAAAGAGATCAACAATTTGCAGAGATGATCCCACACCCTACACCAGGCCAAATCTCATATCTGGGTCAGCCCAGAGGAGGACAGGTAAGCCCACCACCTATCCATACAACCCCTGTAGCCGAAAACTTCCACACTGCAATCACGGCCATGTTCATTGTCAGTCTCCACAGTCTTGGGATGAGCCTCACCAGAAATGAAAAACTCAGGTATGTGAGTTTTGTGACAGAAATCTCCAGGATCTCACAGAGTCAGGGATGTGTAACCCCCCACCCACTACACTCCCCATCTTCCTGTTTTTCTGGGAGTCTGACAGTCACTCCCATGAACTGCCTTTGGTGCCATATAAGCCCATTAACTGGCCATGAACCAGGAAATCATAAAAAAATCTTCAAAGACATTAACAAGCTGCAGAGATGCTTCCCAACTTCATACAGTTAAAAATTTAACTCCAGCTGTATCTGTCACTGTCACTGTCTTCCCGTGTTTATCGATTTGCTCAAGCGGGCCCAGTAACGTCTCCATTGTGACAATTGTCACTGTGTTTGGCATATTGAATATGTCACAGGTAGCTTGCCAGGCTTTGCTGTGCAGGTGAGATACTCTCGGTAGCTTGCTGGGCTGTATCACCCCATTCAAAATTTTAGAATTCCTGGAGTGATGTTTCAAACTCTACACCAACTGGTATACCAGGAGTGGCATACCACAATGGATGGGATGTAAAGTAGAAAGCAACAAATCTCAATTACGAAAATATTAACACTCACGTCTTAACCTGTAACAACATGTTGTTGATCTTATACAAGGGCTTATTGACTTTAGGATGAGGTATAACAATCTTCACACACTTTCTTCTTAGGAAATCTTTTTTGATCATTTTTAGTGAATTATTCATAACAAGCAATATAAAACAAAATCTTTAGGGCTTGCTATTGGGTGGTGTTTGGGAAAATTGGAAATAATGGTGATGGTGGGAAGGTGTAATGGTGGTGGGATTGGTGTTGGAATATTAAATGTAATAAATCATTGAGAACAACTTTGTAAAAATAAAATAAAATTTGATTCTATCCATCTTAAAAAGGAGCATCTTTCTGAGGTGATAATGATAATTATTCCTTACTTGCTTAAAAATGATAAAAATCCACTAAGTATTACGTCCCCAATATGTTGTAATTTTGCAGAAAACAGTTAAAATTAGGTCACTTGGGATATTTAATTTTTCAGTTTGGCAATGATTAATAAAAGTTTTGTTTAAAATAATTAAGTCATTTTGTTCTTGCCATGCACACTTTAATTAAATTGATATTAGTAAAGGTAATATAACATAAAAATAACATTAGAGTAGATTTAATGCTCTCTGTTTTCTATAGTATTTAGTTTAGGATAATTAAACCTGGTGGCATATTTATTAAAGAAAAAACACATCAATTTAAGATTACTCTTTAATGAATTTATTTAGTAGTAAAATCTTTTTCATTAAATATTTAAAACAGCTTATGAATATATTTAGTTCCCTCAAATATACTAGTAAATTTTTAATACTAAACAAATGTTCTATTTTATTTCTTTTTTTCATTGTGTATCATGTGTATCTTGTTATGTCTTAGTCCATCCTGCCAAGAGTCTATGCTAATGGTTGAAGTTTATTCCAACAGTCTATTTATCACTAATAAAAATTTTAAGATGGCAATTTCTTTTATTCTGCATATAGATGTGTGAATCTTGCTTTTAGAGACTATAAGGAAAAATAAGAGGAGCATTTTAATGGAAGATCTAATGTAGATACTGATTAAAGACTAGGTATGTCATCATTTGAGAAACTGCTTTACTCCTTCAGGAGAAAGTTCTCTTGCATTTGAAGAATAAAATAGACTTGTGTAATCTGCATTTTCCTTTGCTAGATTTCAACTTGTTCTCTAAAATATAATTAGAGTATGAAGCAATAAAGAGCCTGGCCAAAATCTAAGTGATCTTTCACAATAAGATAATGAGAGAATGTTTCTGAGCAAATTTGTTTGAGTGACATAGGCACTTCTTTAATTCCATACTTTTGGAGACAGATACAGATCAAAGGAACCTGTTTTTTGTTAAGGTGACCTCTATGATTTCACAAGTCATTTGTCTTTCCCTTTTTTGATTTCAATACTTTTAAAATTTTGATTTTGATACTATAGGCCCCACAGAATTAACATATTATTTTTTTATTTTATTCTTTATGTTTACATTTTTTATGACTGATTCTAAAACTATACATTAATCTTTTCCTGACTAATCTCCGCTTCTTAAAAGTTATGTGATAGGTACTGATATTGATAGCATGGAAATGATGAATTAAGGTCTAAAGATGTATTTGTTTTGGTTAATGTGTTCCTTTAACACTGTGAATATTATTAAATATCTATTAGTTTATTTATTTGATTATAAATTAAGTTGCACAATTAGCAGTATTTTCAGAATTCAACTGTTATATTTAAATGAATATCTAGGTCTAGAGAAATAGTGCAAGAATTAAAGCACTTACCTTGCAAGTGACTGATTCTGAGTCTATCTCTGCCACCACATATCGTCCCCTGAGCACCATCAGGAGTTATCCCTAAGTGCAGAGTCAGGCCCTGAGCACATCTATGTGTGGCAACCCCCCAGAACCCCCCCTAAAAAAACAGCAATATGTAAATTGTGTATTCCCCTCACTGTCTTGGAAATTATGACACTTCTAGATATGGTCATTCCACTGGTTATTCTTATAAGAAGATCACCCATTGAATATTGATAACTATGCCCTGGAGGCTCAAAAACACACAACAGAAAAAGCATCTGCACATGTATGTTCATTGCAGGGCTACTCACCATAGCCAGAATCTTGAAACAACCGAAGTGCCCAAGAACAGATGACTGGATAAAGAAACCATGGCACATCTACACAATGGAATATTATGCAGCTGTTAGGGAAACTGAGGTCATGAAATTTGCCTATAAATGAATGGACATGGAGAGTATCATGCTGAATGAAATGAGTCAGAAGTAGAGGGACAGGCATAGAATGATTAAACTCATTTTGAGGATATAAAAGTATATACTCTGAGACTAATAATACTATATATATACATATGTATATTTTTAAGCAGGAGGTGTCAGAAAAATTACCACAGGGATATAGGGATAACTGGCTTGTGGCAGCCAAGCATTCATGGAGACGTCTCTTTTTTTAAATTTTTTGGTCACACCCGACGGTGCTCAGGGGTTATTCCGGGCTCTCCACTCAGAAATTACCCCTGACGGTGCTCAGGGGACCATATGGGATCCTGGGAATCGAACCCGGGTTCGACAAATGCAAGGAAAATGCCCTACCCTCTGTGCTATCACTCCAGTCCCCGAGATGTCCTTTTTTGATCCTTCGATGTTGGCTTTTCCTATCATTGTGAAGCAGAATTGACCAAGTTCACCAACAATCCAACGCTTGGTGAATTCTGCTTCACAATGATAGGAACAGCCAACATCGAAGAATCATAAAGTGACATCTCTATGACCGCTTGACCACCACAAGTCAGTTATCTCTGTGGTAACTTTTCTGACACCTCCTGCTTAAAACCCCAAAGGTCAGAAGGATCGTGAGGCCCCACTTTCACAGTCTGTATTTGTACTGAAAAATCAAGATCAAGCGAGCTTTTGCCCTTTTGCTCCACGGGAGGTTTCTGTCCTGCCTGAGCTCGCCTTTGGAATACCTGCATTACCATTTGACAGGGACTCCGCACCAGGCTGTGGGATGGGTGAGAGTCCTCCCCACCCCAAGGGAACCAGCCCCAGTAGCCGACCTCCACTGCCCAATCACCGCCACACTCCAGGCCTCTTTCTGCTTTACCCCCATGTGACACATTGTAAGACACTTCCTACCCATTTATGCCTCTTGGAGAGCCCAGCAAGCTGCCGAGAGTATCCCGCCCGCACGGGCAGAGCCTGACAAGCTCCCCGTGGCATATTCGATATGCCAAATACAGTAACGACAATAGGTCTCATTCCCCTGACCCTGTAGGAGCCTCCAATCATTGGGAAAAGACGAGTAAGAAGACGTTGCTATAATCTCAGGGCTGGGAGGAATAGAGACGTTACTGGCACCTGCTCGTGTAATTTGACGACCATTGGGATGACAGTGATACAGTGATGTATACATATATATTTTATATACAACAATTGAATTCTGTATCTGTCTCTCTCCTTCTGACTGGAATGTTCCTGGTTGAAATTTTCATGAACTTAACTTCAATTTAGAAGTTACCGTTCTTAGTTTCTAACTATAAAGTTCTCAGGGATCCATATATCATTCATAAAAATCAGTATTTCTTGCTGAGCAATTTGGAGATACTTTCTGTTTGCTCAATGAACACAGACTTTTCAGCAGATACTAAGCAATTTTTTTCTAAGAAGTGCTTGTAGGTCAAATAAGTTTGGGAACCTCTATGAAAGAAGTGTCTTATATCAGCAGATGATACATTTCCCAGGACAGACCTGTTATAACTGTTATCCATGTTCTAGATGCCTCAGGGATGAACAGATTAGGACAGCAATGCTACGGTGGACACAGGGAATAGTACAATCAAGGTAGAATGCACATCTCGTTAGTGCCCCAAAGATACTTGTGATCACCAAACACAGAGCACACTAACTGGACCTTTAGAAAAACAAGGGGGTCCACCCACTTTAAGAGCCCCATAGCCAGTGACACATCTGTGAAGTGCTATACAACTTACATTTTTCTACCCCCACCCTCCAACGTTGTTCTGCAGTAAACTCTTTTAGTGCTTTCAGCCTACAAGGCCCTTAGTTAAAAACTTCTGCACATTTAGACAAAGACATTTGCCTTTGGGTTTGGAATGGGATACCCCCATCTATAACATGATTACTTCTATATGATCTCAAACGCAGTATCTAGCTAACGTCATTAAGACAAATGATGAAAATTCTTTACTGATGTTTCAGATGCCATAGGATAAGCAACTCAGAGTCACAACACTGAAGAGCATCTTAATGCTCCAGGACAGAAATGATCACACTATTTTGAATGTGCTGTTGAGAATAAATGTGAACCTTGTTATTTACCCTGATAATTCTGGAATGGACAACCCACTCCACACACAGCTGATTCCAACGTCTCTGTCCATGTGGACTGTTGTAGAAGCTGTTTCCCTGTTGAGTAATACAGGCTGGAATGCCAGGTTTAACTCAGGGCTGCTGCCTTAAATCTTCGGTGCAAGAGATTTGCTACTTGAGATTGGATATTGTACATGCCTTTCATTTTCCTTCCTTCCCCTGGTTTTAATTAGCATCGGTGATTTAAGGCTGACTACATTTTTCATCCAAGTTTTTCTTTCAAGTAACTGATCAATAACTCGTTAATGAAGCCAGAAAATGAGAACAGAAGCATTCTTAAATGTCCACTATCACTCCCCAAAGCAAACAAATAAACAAGCCAGTTCTGCACTGAACAAATCATTCAGCTAGCTAAATCATGGGGTTGCTAAGAGGAAGGATAATTGATTTAGTGAGGAGGGTGCTCACATCTCTAAATATTAAATTTAATAGTAGTAGTTAAGATACAGTTTAAATGTCTCTTAATATTTGCATTATCGTTTTCAATTTAACTTTCATGAAATGTCATAGTCTTCATAAAATACTTTCCATGAAATACGTCATTTTAAGAGCCATTCATTCAGTCTTCCCTAAATAGAGTCCTTTAGAAGACCATTACATTTTGAATCTCCAAAGGATCCAGGCAGTATGTGATGCATTTTCTCAGTATTCACGCAGAGAATAGAGAAGGTCATTTGCACTTGTGTGCCAGACATTTCAAAAAGAAAGCGAAAACGTGGAGCCCTCAATGCACAGTGCAAGAAACAGACCACTAGGTGGCAGAAGTGCACCTTCAGCTCTTCCTCTGCTCCTGGTGTGGGCTGTAATTAGGTCAGTGTAAGTTAAAGTAGGACTGAGAGATGAATAAAGTAGATTTTCTCCTCTGGAACACGCTGCAGTTTAATTTCACTTCTTTCTACATTGTGTGATGAAGGTGGATTTAACTTTTAAAGGCAAAGAGACAAACCTCTTCCAGGATAAATGAAAAGACTCAAGGAGGGCAAATCACACACACACACACACACACACACACTCTGAAAGAAAGGAAATGCTTTCTGGCTGTTTCCTAATTTTGATATCCGGGTCATCGTCAGAAATCATTTTTCAAAGGTAAAGTGATGTATGCATTTTATAAAGAGGGGGTGATTTCTGAAGCCTGAAGGGGTCTGGTTGGTGGGTGTGATGTTAAAAAGCTCCCCTACTGGTAGCATTAAATAAAATAGAACTATTTTATCCTCGAAGCTGTTTTTCTCATTTTGTCAGCAGCTAGAAGCATTTTAATCTGAAGGGAAAACTCCACACCCCAGCACTGATTTCCTTTTCCTGCCGAATGAGTCACGAAGGAGGGAAGTGGTCCTGAAGGTGAAAGTTGAAACTGGGTGTTCTATTCAATATTGTGTTTTATAGGCTCTGCGGAAAGGACAGGAGACCCTCGAAAATAGGGATTAGACTCTGTGTGTGTGTGTGTGTGTGTGTGTCTGTGTATGTGTGTGTCTGTGTATGTGTGTCTGTGTCTGTGTGTGTTAAACAATCATAATATCAGTGAGGGCACAATTGAGTGGCTTCAGTTTCAAAGAACATCAGGGGTCACTGTGATTACTTAAGTGAAAAAGGGCAGGGAAGTGGAAAAACAATCATAGGAAAAATCTCTCCTTTCCCAAATTGCTACTCATGGCATTGTCATGTGCAAGTACAGATTTATCTGAAAGAAAATTAAAGCAAATAAGACATAAGAATAGTCAGATTTCCTGATTTTATACTGTCTAGAGGTTAAGGGCATCTGGCTAATTTAATTTTCGGGGGTTGGGGGGACTCTTAATTATAGGCCATCATAGAAGTAATGCCAAGCTCAGAGAGAAGAGGAACCATCATTGACAGTTTGCATTGTTGCTATTGTGTTAACTGAGGGACTAGCTGAATAAATAAGAAAGTGACTCCGATAGACCAAGATTCTTCAAATGATTCTGGATTGTACGTTCCACTTTCAGGATGGGACTTGAGGTGCTTTCTCCTCACCCCTCTTCGATATTGCCCAGTTGCTAATGTCTCTGTGTTTGTCACCCAAAGACTTGTTCAAACATACTGAAACTGGAAATCCACCTGGTTAGCAATAGCTCCTGTTTGTGCAGGCTGTTTTCCATCTGTAACCGCAGATGATATGACTACAGACTTTGTGTGCAATTCAGGGTTCTTATGTTTGCCTACGGAATCATAGACAATCACATTAAAGCTATGTGCAAACACGGTACATGACTAAATTCTCCATTCTTGAAATGATGTTCGGTGCGTGTCTCAATATTGTTAGATAGGGATAAGGAAGAGAAGAGAGGAAGCAGGCAAAGAATAATGATCATGGAAAAGGGGGATCTTGTCATATTGTTTCAAGGGTATAGTCACTGTGTTAGAGCTTCATGTTCCCACGATACTAACAGTTCCTATTGCTGACAGACACTGGTCAGATATGGGACAATTAGATACTGCACTTCTTGATGGGATTAGAAAAAGAGAAGACAGCCAGTGAATGCAATTTACAGAGAGAGTGGCCAGATCCCTGATGTGTATCTCAGAAATCAGATAGATATTTTATTGTAGTTTGGACACATTTAGAAAAGACTATTAGTTAATCAAAATTTGTTGAAAGATTTCAGTGAAACTGACATACAAACTGGCCACATAAACAGCTTGGACATTAATTCAAATTTCTTAATAGAAACCTCACTTGGTTGCTTCAAATTTGTAACACTCACATTTAAATTTGTTTTAGGATAGAATGCCAAAGTGACATTTTGGAGGCATATGTATTTTTCACTTGTGAACTTTACGCAAGTAGTCAGTTCAACCTATTTTAAGCATAAGCCGTAATCACAAAATCTATAAAGACAGTATTTATAGGAATAGTGGGGAGAAGCATGAGCAATCATTAGACGTATCATAGACAAGATCAAATTCTTTCCTTAGAATATTTCAAGTAGCTTGTTCTTTAAAAGCCTAGAATGAGTCAATACAATGAGACAAGCCATCTAGAAGGACTAATGGGCTTTGGATTTCACCCATTGTTATTCTCTCACTTGTATCCTTATGAATCTTTCTGCATTCCCTTCACTGTAATCCCTCTGCATTTAATTATCTTCATGTCAATATGTCTATGGGAAAGAAAGTATATAATAAATATACTTAAACTCTCTTCTCATACAGAAAAATACCTTTTGCATAATGAATATTCTTTATCTATAAGTAGCTTTTATATTCAAATTGAATCTAAGTTTTGCTGGTAGAACTTGAAATAAATCGTAGTGCTTTAATTTTTCTGCTTCAATGATTTCTTTATTTATGCCATGGCTCTTGTTTTGGTATCGATCACAAATGTTGCCAGTAGTTTTTTTCTTTGCACAGATTTTTCAGGCAATGTATTCCTTTCCCCAAAAATTTAGACACCAAGTTTTATAATATGTTTTATACTGGTGTTTTAGGAATATAATATCACTGCACCACATCTGCCATCTGAGTGTCAACATCCTTCCACTATTGATATTCCTCTCATCTTATCTCTTACTAGATTCAGTTCTATATGGCATGTTTTCATTGACTGTTATTGATGCCCTTACTTTGTTTCTTCACACTTTGCATATGAGCGAATTCACCCAGTATTTATCTCTATGACTAACTCTGCTCAGCAAGATGCCATAAACAGCCACACAAGTTACAGTACAGAGTAGGATTTCATCTTATCTTGTAGCTGAATGGTTTTTCATTGAGTAGTTTTTCATTATGTGTATACATCACAACTTCAGATCTAGGTTATTGCCAATTGCACTGCATTGATTATAGACATGCAAATATACTTTTGAATTAATATTTTTGGGTTTGGCAGGGAGAGGTGAGAAGTGCCCATGAAATGAATAAAATTATCTTATGAAAATATTATTTTTAATATTTTGAGACATCGCCCTCCATACTGTTTTTCATAAAGGATAAATCAGATGCCATTCTTACCAACTGTCAATGGGGATTTCTTTTTCAATGAATCCCTGATGGCACTGTTTCCATCACATTTAATATTGGGTTTTCTTTTTGATGTGAGGCAATATCTCATTCTTCTTTTGCTTAGTCATGATGAACACTATTACATACACTTATTGGCCATCTGTATGTCTTCTGTTCATCTTCCATTTTTGGGGGGAGGAGTTATGTTTTTGTTGTTGAGTTTTATGAGTACTTGGATATTTTGTAAGATCTTGGATGTCAGCCCATTTTAAATAAAAGTCATGTGAAAATTTTCCCACATATATCTGCAAAGTGTCCTTTTGCTTTTCATTCCTTTCACAGTATATAAAGTTTTTATTTTGCAGTAGTCTAGTTTGTTTACTTTCTCTTCTAATTCTGTTCTCCTTGATGTATTGTATTTTTGCATTCAGGTATATTACTGAGGTTTTCAAAGCATTTTGAATTCAATTTTGTGAGATAGGAGTCACATTTCTTTCACAAGTGTCTGTTTTTTCCAGCACCGATTATTAAAGACAATTCCATGCTTCTAGTTCCTTTATCATAGACTGATAGGTTTATTGTTCATAAATTTGAGGAGTTATCTCTGGAGTTTTAATTATATTCCATAGTTTTGAGGTATTCATTTATTCCAATCTTATTTGCAATAAATTTATTCCATATAATTTTGATTACCATCGATTTATAGTATACTTTAAAGTCAGGAAAAACAATACTTCTTGTTTATTTTTTTGTATTTCTCATGAGTACTTTGACTATTTATGGAATTTTATTATTTCATATAAATTATAGCAATATTTGCTATAAGGACCTAAAAATAGTATAGAAATTTGATGGGAATTGCATTATATATGAAAAGTTCTTTGGGTTGAGAGGTCATTTTAATGATGTTAATTCTTTCAATTCATGAATAAGAGGGATGGACAGATGGGGCAATTGGCAGGACACTTGCTTGCATATGGCTGACGCTGACCTGAGTTCAATCCCAGGCACCCCGTAGAGTCCCCCACATCCTAACTGGATTACACCTTGAGCACAGTTGCTATGGGCCCCACTAACCCAAAGAAGCAATTCATGAAAAAATAATGTTTCTATTTCCTTGTATCAAAGTTTTGTCCTTTACTATGATTTTCAAATTACACTTCAATCTTTCTCTTATTAAGCTGATTTATTTATTAAGTTGTTTCTGAGGGGACTACTGGGACCAGAGGAGGGAGCAACACAAATGTAAATAGAAATAAATATTATTATTTCTTACCTCATTGATAACACATAGGCTTCTGCATACTGCATATCAAAAAGAGCAAGAGCAACCAGTACTGGGTGGATGTATGGAAAAAGGTACCCTCCTTTATTGTTGGTGGGAGTGTTGGTGCTGATTGGTGCAGTCTTTTTAGGACCAATATAGGCATTGGTCAAAAGCTGGAAGTTGAGCTTCCATATGAACCAGCAATACCAGTTCTGGGAATATGCTCCAGGGCCCAAAGCCACATGCGTTATGTATTTATTGCGGCACTCTTTACAATAGCCAGGATCTGGAAACAACCCCTGAGACCCAGAACAGCTGGCTGGTTAAAGAAACTATCTACACAATGGAATACTATACAACTCTTAGGAAAAATGGAGTCATGACATTCATTTGAAAATGGAGGGACATGGAAAGAATTAAGCTGAGTAAAATGAGTCAGTAAGAGAGGGACAGACATAAAATGATTGCACTCTTGTGTGAGATGTAAATAAACATGGGTCTAACACCCAAGAACAGTAGAAACAAGAGGCAGGAGGATTTTTCCACAGTGGGAGTCTTCTTCAAGTGCTTGGGGGAAAGGCATTTGGGATAGAGAAGGGGCCTCTAGAACAAATATAGTTGGAAATGATAACACTGGAAAAGAACTGCATTCATAAGAACTGAAAGTCGACAAAGGAACAAACACAACTCTTCAGTATCTGGATTGCAAACTGTAAATCTCTAATGCCCAAATGGAAAGGGAGAGATAGAGAGAGGAAAAGTGTGCACCATAGAGGCAGACTGGGAGTGGCGGGTGGCGGGAGGGAAACTGGAGTTATTGGGTGGGAAATATACACTTGTAGAGGGGATGGGTTTTGGAACATGGTTTGACTAAAACCCGATCATGAACAACTTTGTAATTGTGTATCTGAGATGAGTCAATAAAAGATAAATTTAATTAAAATAAAATCCTTTTGAATACTAATATTTCAGCCTAAAATTTTACTGTCAATGTCTATTGTTTTTAAGAGTTTTTTTTTAATTTTAATGTAGGAGTTCTCTTCCAGGAGCTGGGTTTTATAGCTGAGATCTCCAAGCCTGCTCAGTTCTGGCCTGAGCATCCTCCACCCAGATCCTCCATCTTCCAGTAGGCAGGGGTCACACCCACCACCTGATCCCCTGGCGCCATGTAATCCCATCAACAGCCAAGACTATAAAACCCAGCTCCTGGAAGCACGTGGCCACATTTATGGCCATGTGACATCTCATTATCTCATTCTTACTTCGGACAACCTGGCAGGCTACTGAATGTAACCTGCCCACACGACAGAGTCTGAAAAACTCCCCGTAGCGAACCCAATATGCCAAATACCAGTAACAATGATGGGTCTCATTCTCCTAACCCTGAAAGAGCCTTAAATATGGCACTTCTTAAAATATCAGGGCTAGGATGAAGGAAACGTTACTGGGGTCTGCTCGTGGCAATTGATGAACAACAGGATGATCGTCATCATGATTATGAATGTAGGAATATTGCTATTTATTCAGCCATTGATTAGGCTGATTGAATTGGGCATGAACTCCATCTTACATTTTTTCTTTTTTTTATAAATGTATTTATTGAATCACTGTGAGAGCAGTTACTAAACTTTCAGGTTCAAGTCTCGATCATACAATGATGAAACACCCATCTCTTCAACAGTGCCCATTTTCCAGCACCAAAAACCCCAGTATAGCCCCCATCCCACACTCTCCCCCTCCCTGTGTGGCAGATGATTTCCACATTACTCGCTCTCTACTTTGATTACATTCAATATTTCGACACAATACCCACCATTATTATTTGGGATTTTATCCCAACACTCAGATCTGCTGAAAAGGCAACAGTAGACAATTTGTTTTCTGTTGTTGGTTATAAATAACATATGATGTCACACAGCCACAGTAGTGGCCATACGATTTTGGAGTTCTGAAATTTTAACAATTAAGTCTGGAGGGATTTCTGCCCATACCTGCTGGGTTCCAAGATTTGTTCCTAAGTCTCGGGGATCATGGTCGTTAAGCAGCTTGATTAGGAGCCAGCGAGGCCATTCATGGGCGGCAACACAGGGTATTGTTGGGGGAACGGGAGGAAATAGCCGGCTTCACCCCCATCCCATGAGGCCCTATGTGTCTTGTTACTGCGGTTCCAAACCTGACTGTCCAATGGCCTCTGGAGGATGGAGGCCACCAAGATGCCAGGGGAACAGGCCAAGGCACAAAACCTATTCCCAGATGGCGTGGCTCAGCCTGAGTAACCTACTGCAGGGACCGGATGCATTTTTGCCAAAAGCCATTGGGTTCTGAGATTTGTTTCTGAGTCTCTTGGATCATGGCCATTAAGCAGCTTGATCAGGAGCCAGAGAAGCCATTCAAGGGCGGCAACTCAGGGTCTCATTGGGGTGGGTAGGAAAGGGCCGACTCCTCCAGCATCCCTTGAGGCCCTGCATGTCTCATCACTGTGGGTCCAAACCTGACTCTGGAGGATGGCGGCCACCGAGCCGCCAAGGGGAGCAGGTGGAGGGACAGCACCCTTTCCTCCCTGGGTGGTCCGGCACTGGTAACCTACTGCAGGGACTAGACACATTTCTGCCAAAAGCCGCTGGGTTCCGAGATTTGTTTCTGAGTCTCTGGGATCATGGCTATTAAGCACTTTGATCAGGAACCTGAGAGGCCTTGCCTCCAATTATATAGCTGAGCTGGATGTGGTTTGTGGGTGTGTCTCCCACATACCTAACTTTTGGCCCTTTACTTTCTTGGTAAACTTGGCCCCATGTTGTTGGGGTTTGGCCAAAATCAGAGCAGCAATTTTTGGGTATCTAGAAGTCTGAAGACACCATCAAACTGCTGATTCACTTCCCTCAAAGGTACAGATTGACCTGGTGGCGGCACCATACCCCACCTTTTGTGTTTTTGTGAGGGGAGTTATTTAGGGTTTTTTGATGCCTTTAATTTTTCTATATTGATGTTATTTAAACATTGTTGAATAAAAGTGTGTAAGTGGAATTTTTTATTTTGTCTTTGCTTGATCTTAGAGGAAAGGCTATTGAATTTTTGCCATTGCATATGATGATACCTGTGGGTTACTAACATAGAGCATGACCTATATTGAGGCAGGTTCCTCATATCCCTAATTTGGTGAGAATTTTTTTGTAGGAGTACTGCTATTTATTTAGCCACTGATTAGCTGATTAAATTGGGCATGAACTCCACCTTAATTTTTTTATTAATTTTTTTCTTTTTATATTTATTTATTGAACCACTGTGGGAAAAGTTACTGAGCTTTCAGGTTTAAGTCTCGGTCATACAATGATCAAAAACCTTTCCCTTCACCAGTACTCATTTTTCACCACCAAGAACCCCAGTATACCCCCCCCACCCCTCCAAATGCCTGTGAGGCAGATGATTTCTACTTAAATCTTCTCTACGCTGATTACATTCATTATTTCGACAAAAGATGCACCATTATTGTTTAGAATTTTTCTCCAAACAATCAGAATTGCTGAAAAGGCATTGTGAAATATTTTGTTTTCTATAGCTGGTAATGAGAATCATATAATGTCATGTGGCCACGATTTTGGATTTCTGCAAAGAGCCAGATAATTACGAGATTGGTCTCTGTGTGTCCGGTGTTATGGTGCCGAAGAGCCGCTCGTGGGGTGTAACTCGTGACCTCGGTAGGACGTGAAGGACGTGCCGATACCGACCCCCTTCCCATGAGACTGCAGTTGCCCTGTTACAACCAGCTCATACCTGGCTTTTCTATAAGCTCTGAGGTGGCGGCCAACTTGTTGCCGGGGGAAAAAAGGCGGAAGGAAGAAACACCATTTCCCTCCGGGGCAGGCATGGCGCCATAGTTTAACGCATGGTCCATTCACTTTTCTTCCGCAAGCTGCTGGGCTCTGAACTAAGTCCTTTTGCCTCTGGAGCCATGGCCGTGCCAGAGAGCCACTTGTGGGGGGCAACTCATGACCTCGGTAGGGCGTGAAGGACGAGCCGGTACCGCCCTCCTTCCCATGAGACTGCAGCCCTGGCACCGCCTGCTCATGGGCTCACCTGGCTTTCCAATAAGCTCTGAGGTGGCGGCCACCTTACTGCCAGGGAAGGAAAAAGGTGGAAGGGAGCAACACCCTTTCCCTCCCGGGGAAGGCATGGTGCTGTAGTTTAATGCATGGTCCATTCACTTTTCTGCCGCAAGCTTCCGGGCTCTGGATTAAGTCCTTTTGCCTCTGGAGCCATGGCCGTGCCAGAGAGCTGCTTGTGTTGGGCAACTCGTGACATCAGTACGACGTGAAAGACGAGCCGGTACCGCCCCCCTTCCCATGAGACTGCAGTTGCCCCACCATTGCTGGCTCATACCTGGCTTTCCAATAAGTTTTGAGCCGGCTGCCACCTTGTATGCAGTCCAGATGCATTTCTGCCAAAAGCCGCTGGGTTCCAAGATTTGTTTCTAAGTCTCTGGTATCATCGCTCTTAATCAGCTTGATCAGGAGACAGAGAGGCCGTTTGTAGGCGGCAATTTGGGGTCTTGTTGGGATGGGGAGAAAGAGTCGGCTCCACCCCCATGTAGTGAGGCCCCGTCTGTTTTGTCACTGCAGGCCCAAACCTGATTGTCCGGTGGCCTCTGGAGGATGGTGGTCACCAGGCCGCCAGGGGGAACAGGCCAAGGCACGAAGCCTATTCCCACCTGGAGTGGCCCAGTGCCAGTAACCTACTGCAGGAACAGGACGCATTCCTGCCAAAAGCCTTTGGGTTCTGAGATTCGTTTCTGAGACCCTGGGATCATGGCCATTAAGCAGTTTGATCAGGAACCAGAGATACCGTGCCTCCAATTATATAGCTGAGCCGAAGGTTGTTTGTGGGTGTGTCTCCCACATACCTAACTTTTGGCCATTTACTTTCTTGGTAAACTTTGCCCCAAGTTTTTGAGGTCTGGCCAAAAGCACAGCAGCAATTTTGGGGTATTTGAAAGTCTGACGTTGCCATCAGGCTGCTGATGCACTCACCTCACAGGTACAGATTGACCTGCTGGCGGCACCATACCCCCCTGATGGGACTTTTTATCACTAATGAACTTGTTGAATGCTTCTTCTGAAAATATTGGTATGATTAAATGATATATAAGAGAACTCTTGGATACTTTATGGCATTTCATCTTTGCAGATTAATTTGCATGTGTTTCTCTGCGTTTGACAACTGTGCTTAAGGGTTGGCTGTGTGCAGGCTTGGGTGACTTCTTAGGTTCACATGTGACAACTTCATGTGTAGCCTTGGGGACTATATTTGAGTGCTGCTATATATCACTAAGACTCTGCACCGTGGAACTGTCCTCCTTCCCTGCATTCACAGTTGCTCGTGACTCACCCTGGCCTTGCTGTTACTGTCCTCAAGCATGGACAGCAAGGCACATCAAACAAATATTTCTTATTTTTTTGGCAAAGGCCTCCTTTGTCTGATTCTGGAGAATGCCTGTATTCACATGTACTCATGTATCATGGGGAAACAACAGTCTTTGCCCCCTCCTGAAGCAACTAGCTTCAGCTATCGTCCTGAGACCTTGTGTGATCTAAGCTCTAACACCTCTTCAGATTTCTTTTTTTTTTTCTTTTTGGGTCACACCCAGCAACGCTCAGGGGTTACTCCTTACTCTACACTAAGCAATTGCTCCTGGCGGTGCTCGGGGACCATATGGGAAGCTGTGATTAGATCCGGGGACCACTACATGCAAGGCAAGCACCCTAACTGCTCGAATTTCTCTCCAACCCCCTCCTCAGGTTTTCTAAGAGCAAAAGTCAGACATTCATAAATTTCTGGATACATTTTTTAGCCCACTGCTTCCCAGTGATTTTACCCGGGCCTGTGGTTCTCCACTCCCCAAATCCTTGGGGCCATGACACCTGGGAATCTTATTTGTTCCCGACTCCCTCATCATTCTGCCACAGACTCTCCTGTGTGTCAGTGTCTGAGATTGCCGGTTACTTTTGTGTTTAGTGCGGTTTGAAGCCTGTGCAGTATCACAAAACATCCTTGACTGCCATCTTGGCCCTGTGTCTTCCAAGGCATGTATTTTCTATATTTCTTTGGATAAATGATAGAATACTATGTGTATCTTCAATAAGATGCAAATAATTTTCTTATACAGAAATTATTTGTAAATTATTTATTTTTTTCCACAGTGAAAAATATTCTCAAACTGAAACACCCCGGTATTAGTTGACAGAACATGAGACAACACTAGGAAAGTGACCATGTTAGTAATTCTAGAAACACAATTTTTTTTCTCATTAAGTATACCTATTTTAGGAGCCACATTATTGATATTGTGTTAATGACAGGGTTGAATGCATAAAATAGTACCAAACCTTACCTTCCAGCAGAGTGTGTTCACCCTCAAACTCTTTTCTCATTCCTCACCATGGTAATTTCAGTTTTGCAGATCAATTCTCAGGTTTTTTTTCCTTTGTCTTTTTTTTAAATTCCCTTTCTAGATTTCTTTATATTTCGCATATGAGAAAGATAATTCTGTTAATGTCCTTCTGACTTACTTTATTCCGCATGTTCCTGTCCAGACATATCCATGTAACAGCTAATTGAAAGACTTTTCATTTTCTTGTAGATTTTATATATTATATTTTATCATTCAAATATTAAATCTTTTTCTTGTATTCAGTTGTTCAGTTATGCCACAATTTCTTAATCAAGTGATACCTTCTTGGGAGCTTTGGTTCTTCCAGATTTTAGCTATTAAGAATAGTCTTCAATATTAAATGACCATAATAACTCCAATGTATTCTTGAATAGAATTTGGAGGGTTTGAGTTTAGGTGCCAAGACATGAAATTGCTAGATCATATGGAAGCTCAATTCCTATTTTTTTGAGGTATCTGTATTGCTTTCAAAAATAATGACTCTCTAGATGTAACCACCAACAGCAGATGAGAGTTCCTCTTCTCCCACATTCACACCAACACTCGTTGTTTTTGTTCATTTTGCAATGTGCCAGTCTCACTGGCATGAGGTGATATCTTGTTGTTTTGGTTTATATTCCCAGACAATAATGGATGTGAAGCATTTTTTCTTATTTCTATTTACCATTTCTTTAAGTGCGTTTCTGGTGATTTCTCCTTTACATTTTTTGGCATTGATACGTCTTTCTTTTTTTCCTTTCTGCTTTAATTTTTCCTATTACTACATTGTGATTTACAAAGTTGTTCACAATAGAATTGTTTCAGGCATACAATATTGCAACACCAATTCTACTATCAGTATTTTAAGGGCCCCTGCCACCCCCCCCACCGTCCCCTTTGCAGGCATATCACGATCACGATCACGACCACCCTGTTGTTCGTCGATTGCCTCGAGCAGGTGCCAGTAACGTCTTCTTTGTCCTAGCCCTGAGATTTTTTTTTAAAAGTGCTATAGTCAAGGCTTTTTCAGGGTTAGGAGAATGAGACCCATCATTGTTACTGGTATTTGGCATATTGGGTATACCACGGGGAGTTTGCCAGACTCTGCCATGTGGGCAGGTTACATTTGGTAGCCTGCCAGTTTGTCCAAAGTAGGAATGAGATGATAAGATGTCCGCGTCAGCGCGCTTCTGGGAGCTGAGAGTGATAATCTCTGGATCCTGGCCGTTGTTGGAGTTACACGGCAGTTGGTGGGTGTAACTGTCTAGTTACTGGCAGGTCCAGTCCCAAACCGTGCAGGCTTGGAGATCTCAGCCCCAGGTCCCACACACCTGGGTTCCTCTGCCAGTTCTTTTATGCGTGAGGCTCATCCAAGTGTGTGGAGAGTGGTCCCAGCATGGCGTTGGCTGGGCCCTGGTGGTCTTCAGCTGTTGGGCCCTGGTGGAGACAGTCAGGTACAGGGTAGGAGACTCTGCCTTATTCTCTCCCGGGAGCTGAGGCATATATCACGTTTATTTTATATTTCTTGCTACAAGGAAACAAAAAAATGACAAATGGAATTATCAAAAGGTAAATCAACAAGAGTCAATTTGTAATAATTAATTGTATATGATTTTAAATTATGGGAATAAGGAAATTCAAATAACTTAATATAATACTCTATACTGCCTATTCTCATTTACATAACTAAGTTTCAACCCTAACATCAGAAACATATTGCATTAACTTTTATTTTGGTCCACCGCCATGTTGACTCACCCACTGGCTATGCTCTACTGATTCCCAACTAAATCTCTCAGGAGATGCACACCAAGCAGCTAGATTTGATGGAATCTTTCTAAAATTGATGGAATAGTCTTTAAAATCTTTAAAAATGCATAGAAATCAGCTCTCACAGCTGAAAACTCCAGGGTACCCTTAGGAGATGGACAAGCTGAATATCCACCCAGGCCAGTTGTAGCAGTCTCACCCACACGCCACTCCAGGGCTCAATTCCACCACTTCACAAATATTCTCTGCAGTGATGACAAACTGTGAATAATTTCTCATACCCAATGCCCAGGCTAAGAACTCTGATCATTTTCAGAGTCAGGGGAGGGGTATGGCTTCCTGGCCCAGATCCGATAATTCCAAAAGCCTGGCAGCCATGCCTATTCCCATAGCCACCTTCATGCCAACTCATTGGCCCATAGGTCCTGAACTCTCTGAACACCTCCTAATTTCTCAATACTGAAATTCCACTAGCAGCACATCAAAGTAGATGGAAAAGTAACATAGAAGCCAACTAAACTCAACAAACAAGAACAATAACACAGATGGTTTAACTAGCAACAAGCATCTTAATACATTCTTAGATAAGAACTTAACAAACCTGTCATCAGCTATAAAACTTTTTAAAAATAAATTTTATTGAATCACCATGAGATAGTCATAAGCTTTCATGATTGGGTTACAACCACACAAAGATCAAACACCCATCCCTCCACCAGTGCACATTCTCCACCACCAATATCCATGGTATATCCCCCCTTTCTCACCCTACCCCTGCCTCCATGGCAGACATGATTCCCCATAATCTCTCTCTACTTTGGGGCATGGTTTGCAATACAGACACAGAGAGGTTATCATGTTTGGTCCTTTATCTACTTTCTGCACACGTCTCCCATCCCGACCGATTCCTCTAGTCATCTTTTTCTTTTTCATTTTTTTTCATTTCATCATCCTGTTATTCGTCGATTGCCTCGAGCAGGCCCCAGTAATGTCTCTTTCATCCTAGCCCTGAGATTATATTCAGGGCTATTTAGGAGAATGAGACCCATCATTGTTACTGGTATTTGGCATATTTGGTACGCCACGGGGAGTTTGCCAGACTCTGCCCTGTGGGCAGGCTACATTTGATAGCCTGCAAGTTTGTCCAAATTTTGATAAGATGTCGCGCGGCCGCAAATGCGGCCGCGCGGTTCCGGGATCTGGATTTTATAGTCTCTGAGTCTTGGCCGCTGATGGGATGACACGGCGCCAGGGGGCCAGGTGGTGGGTGTGACCCCCGCCTACTGGAATTTGGAGGATCTGAGTGGAAGATGCTCGACTCCAATTCGAGTAGGCTTGGAGGTCTCGGCCCCGGAACCCGCGTGGCTTTGTCCCTCTGCCAGTACCTTCATGTGTGCGGAGAGTGGTCTCAGCATGGTGGTGGCTGGTCCTGGAGGTCTTCGGCTGCCGGAGCCCTGGTCGGGGCGGGGAGGAAAGCTCAACCCGCTCCCCTCCAAGGGGCTCCGGGAAGGAACACCCAGGCGCGGGGGCAGAGACTGCACTGTTCTCGTCCGGGATCTGGATTTTATAGTCTCTGAGTCTATATCTTTTTCTTAGCGATCCCTTTTCTCCTCTTTGCTCATGAGGCAGGCTTCCAGCTATGGAGCAATCTACCTGTCCCATATATCTACTATCCTTAGGTGTCAGCCTCATTTTATGTTGTTTTATACTCCACAAATGAGTGCAGTCCTTCTATGTCTGTTCCTCTCTTTCTGACTCAATTCACTTAGCATGATATTCTCCATGTCTATCCATTCATAAGCAAAGTTCATGACTTCATCTTTCCTGACAACTGCATAGTATTCCAATGTGTAGATGTACCAAAGTTTCTTTAATCAGTCATCTGTTCTAGGGCATTTGGGTTATTTACAGATTTTGAACAGGTTGTTTCCAGATTGCAGAAGAGTGCTACAATGAAAACAGGTAAAGATGTCATTTCTACTGTGCTTTTTTGCATCCTTGGAATATATTCCCAGAAGTGGTATTGCGAGGTCATATAGAAGTTCAATTTCTAGTTTTTGAAGAACTGTCCATATTGTTTTCCAGAAAGGCTGGAATTGGAATGCCTAATGTCTAGTGGGCATTCCCACCAACAGAGAAAGATTGTCCTTTTTTTTCCACATCCACGCCAGCACTGGTTGCTTTTGTTCTTTTGAATGTGTGCCAATCTCTGTGGTGTGAGATATCTCATTGTTGTTTTGATTCACATCTCTCTGGTGGCTAGCAATGTGGAGCATTTTTTTTATGTGCCTTTTGGCCATTTGTATTTCTTTTTTGAGGAAACTTCTGTTCATTTCTTCTCCCCATTTTTTGATGGGGTTGGAGGTTTTTTTCTTGTACAATTCTACTAGTGTAATATATATCCTGGATATTAATCCCTTATCAGATCGGTATTGAGTAAATATTCTTTCCTATCTGTGGGCTCTTTCTGTATTTTGGTCACTGTTTCTTTTGAAGTACAGAAGCTTCTTAGTTTGATGTAGTCCCATTTGTTTATGTTTGCTTCCACTTGCATGGTCAGTGCTGTTTCATCCTTAAAGATGTTTTAGCTTCAAAGTCGTGGAGAGTTCTACCTACATTTTCCTCGATGTAACTTATGGATTCATGTCTGATATTGAGGTCTTTAATCTACTTTTAGCTGAATTTTGTGCCTGGCATTAGACAGAGGTCAGAGTTAATTTTTTTGCAAGTAGCTATCCAGTTTTCCCAGCACCACTTGTTGAAGAGGCTTTCCTTGTTGCACTTACATTTCTTGCTCCTTTGTCAAAGATTAAGTGGTCATATATTTGGTGGTTTGTGACTGAATATTCGACTCGGTTCCATTGGTCTGCAGGTCTGTTTCTAGCTAAGTACCATGCTGTCTTAATTACTACTGCTTTGTAGTACAGTTTGAAGTTGAGGAGGGTGATGCCACCCATGTTCTTTTCCCCCAAGGGATGTTATAGCTATTCGTGGGGGGGGGGTTATTGTTCCATATGAATTTTAGGAGTATTTTGTCTATTTCTTTGAAAAATGTCATGGGTATCCTGATAGGGATTGCATTGAATTTGTATAGTGCTTTGGGCAGTATTGCCATTTTGATAATGTTAATCGCCCATTCCACAACCTTCACTACCCAGCCGCCACCATGCTCCAGGACACTTTCTGGACCTTATAAGGCACTTCTGGACATTATAAGACACTTTAATACCCATCTTTCAGAATTGCTGCACCATATTTGATTGGGTTCAAATATGGTTTGAACCATAGGAACACCTACAAGGGAAATTAGAGGCCACCCCAAAAGCCTCTATCCCTCTCAGAGAGCCTGGCAAGCTACCGAGAGTATTCCACCTGCATGGCAGAGCCTAGCAAGCTATCCGTGGTGTATTCGATATGCCAAAAAACAGTGATTACAATGCGTCTCATTTCCCTGACCCTAAAGGCATCACCAATACGACAGCGTTGAGATAGATGAGGAAGGAAAGGCTGATAAAATCTCAAGGCCGAACTAGGATGCCAAAACGAAGAAACACAAAAATGATTCTCTGTACTTTCAATGCACGTATGCTAGAATCAGATGCATCCTTCAAGGACCTGATGGTACAAGTGCGAAAGATCAAGTACGACATCATTGGTCTGACCAAGACAAGAAGGCATCAATTACGCCTTTTTTCGACACTGGAGAAGAACTGTTCCTCGGAATATGTGATAAAAGAGGCATCAGAGGCGTCGATGTCCTTGTCAACACAAACTTGGCCATGAGCATTGATTCATTGGAATGCCTAACAACCCAAATCGGACATTTACACTTGAATAGATGTGGCTCACTGCCGGCAGTTTCTATCTTTGTTGTCTATGCACCAACATCCAATTATGATGAAGGAGAAATTTAGAAGTTCTACATGGAGCTGAAGAAGTTCTATAAAGAGGACCACACCCTCTACAAGATCATTGTCGGTGATTTTAATGCCAAAATAGGACCAAGAGGATCAAGCAAAGAACTCCACATCGGGTTCCATGGCCTACAATGGAACAAACAAGGTGAGAGACTGTCTGAGTTCATCATGTCGACCAAGACCATCCTTGGTAACTCACAGTTCCAGAAGCCCAAATCTAAATGTTGGACATGGGAGTCTCCCAGTGGATGGTTTCACAACGAAATAGAACACATCATATTCAATCAGCGTTTTTGCCTGATGTCGCTGTTGTCCCAAAATTCCAAACGGAATTGGACCACCGTCTCCTTCATGCAAGATTCTACTTCACAGAGCAGGGAAAAAGGGCTGCAAAGCTTAAGAAAAGAACTCCCAGAACGACCACCAACTGGAAGCTCTTTGACTCTATTGCTGCAACATGGAAAGATGCCATTGTTGACAACATTGATGAGGAATACAATCGACTGGTTCAGCACCTCCATGATTGTGCTAGGAACGCCAAGAGAGAGATAGTCACAAAAAAACCCTGTCTTCGAAAACTCTTGAACTTATTCGCCAACGTGGTTTGGCGCATGCCTCAGGCAACCACAAGCGAATGTCTGAGCTTGCAAAGCAGTGCAGAGATGCGATAAAGGAAGACTTCAAAGAGAGAAGTGCAGAAGCGCTAGTAGATGTGTTAGAAGCCAGAAAAAGCATTTGTAATGCCTGCCTGTTCTTTGCCAACTTCAAGACCAAGATGACCGCTCTCCAATGTCCTGATGGATCTATCAAATCTTCCAGAATGGCAATGGAGAAGACTGTTCATAACATCTACTCAAATCTCTTTGATAGCCGCGTCCACCTGCCAACATACCAAATTCCACAGGATGGATATATGATTCCCAACGTTCTCCCTTCCAAAATCTGACACACCATTTCATCGGTAAAATAACGAACAGCACCTGGCACAGACAAGGTCAGATGTGAACACCTGAAGAACCTGCTGTCAGTACTCATCAATATGCTGGCTCAGCTCTTGACATGCTACATGTCTGAATACAAGTTTCCATCCCAGTGGAAAACCAGCAGGACTCTACTACTTTACAAGAAGGGAGACATCCACAACATTGGCAACTATCACCCAATCTGCCTACTATCTGTCATCTACAAGCTGTTCACTGAAGTCATCTTGAATAGGATTGGCAGAATACTAAATGAAGTACAACTATGTGAGCAAGCCGGGTTCCACACAGAATTCAGCACCACCGACCATATGCTCACGATAACCAAGCTCATTGATGTTTCTCGGGAGTTCAAGATGCCGTTCTGTCTAACTTTCATTGATTTAAAGAAGACCTTTGATTCTTTTGAGACTGAAGCTGTCATTGAAGCCCTAGCCAATCAGGGCATTCAAACTCAAAACATCAGGATCCTCCATGAGCTGTATTACAGATTCACTACAGGGATCTCACCAGTCTACAAAGAAGTGATCATTGATGTCAAGAGAGAGATTCAGCAGGGTGATACAATTTCACTGAAACTCTTCAATGCCACCCTTGAGAACTTTATATAATGACTGGAATGGAAAGGAATGGGAGTGAAGATAGATGGGCCGCAACTACACCACCTCCGTTTTGCTGATGACATCGTTTTAATAACACCCCACATTAGCCAAGCAGCACAAATGCTGGCCGACTTTGACTGTGAGTGTGGAAAGGTCAGACTACGGATGAATCTCACAAAGACAATGTTTATGAGAAACAGCCTCCTTTCTGATGCTCCATTAACTCTCAATGGAACAACCATCTCTGAATGCAACAGCTACGTGTACCTAGATCGAGAAGTCAACATGACAAATGACCTGGCACCTGACTTGTGCAGGAGGAAGACTGTGTCTTGGAACCCCTTCAAGAGCATTCAAGAAATAGCTAAGAGGAAGAAGAACCTCCGGCTCCGGGCACATCTCTTCAATTCCTCTGTTCTTCCTGCATTAACATATGCCTCAGAGACCTGGGCCCTATGAAAACAGGATGAGAATGCTATTCAGATCTCCCAAAGAGGAATAGAAATATCTATGCTTGGAGTATCACATTTGACTCAAACGAGAGAAAGAATCCATAGTTCCGACCTCTGTCGATGGTCAAGAATCAGGAACGCTGTCTCTTTGCCAAGACGTTGAAAGTCAGATGGGCTGGACACGTAATGAGATTTGGAGACAACAGCTGGACTAGAGCTGTTACCGACTGGATCCACGGGACATCAAAAGACTGCATGGCTGCCTACCTATCAGATGGTCTGACTTCTTCGTCAAGACCCTGAACATTCGGTTTGAGGCTCTTTGTACTCTTAGAATGAACAGACGCCATTAGGTTACACTATCATGCGACAGGAACAAATGGAGATGTTACTGGCACCTGCTTGAGCAAATTGATGATTAACGGGAAGTCAAGTGATCAAGTGATTCCTCTCTATCCATGAGCAGGAAATGTGTCTCCATTTCTTAGTATCCTCTTTTCTTTCTTGAAGTAGTGTTTTCTAATTTTCCTTGTATAGATCCTTCACCTCCTTGGTTAAGCTGATTCCAAGGTACTTGATTTTCTGAGGCACCATTGTGAACAGGATTGTTTTTTAATGTCTATTTCTTTTCTTTCGTTATTTTTATATAAGAAAGCCATGGACTTTTGGGCGTTAATGTTGTAGCCTGCCACTTTACTAAACCAACCTATTGTTTCCAGGAGCTTTTCTGTAGTATCTTTAGGGTTTTCTAAGTACAGTATCATATCGTCTGCAAATAGATGTAGTTTGACCTCTTCCTTTTCTATCTGTATTCCCTTGATACCTTTCTTTTCTTAACTGCAATGGTCAGGACTTCCAGTACTATATTGAATAGCAGTTACGAAAGTGGGCAACCTTGTCTTCTGCCCAATCTTAGAGAGAAGGCTTTTAGTTTTTCCCCATTGAAAATGATACTTGCCATGGGCTTGTGGTAAATGGCTTTGATTATATTGAGGAAAGTTACTTCGATGCCTATTTTGCTGAGTTTTCATCATAAATGGATCTTGTCAAATGCTTTCTCTGTGTCTATTGATATGATCATATACTTTTTATCTTTTCTTTTGTTGATATGATAGATTATGTTGATAAATTTCAAATATTAAACCATCCTTTCACCACTGGGATGAATCCTACTTGGTCCTAGTGTATTATCTTTTTGATTATTTGTTGAGGAACTTTGCGTCTGTGTTCCTCAGGAATATCGGCCTGTAATACTCTTTCTTTGTGGTAACTTGTCTGCTTTTGGTGTTAGGATGATATTTGCTTCACAGAAACTGTTTGGAAGTGTTTTTATATTTAAATTTTGTGGAAAAGCTTAAAGAGGATTGGGAGTAAGTCCTCTTTAAAGATTTGAAAGAATTCACTAGTGAATCCATCTGGGCCAGGACTTTTGTGCTTGGGAGACTTTTTATTACCATTTCAATGTCCTTGATAATGATAGGTCTGTTCAGGTATTCTGTGTCTTCTTGGTTCAGCCTTGGGAGCCTATAGGAATCTAGGAATTTATTCATTTTCTCAAGGTTTTTGTGTTCTGTGGCATAAAGCTTCTTAAAGTACTCCCTGATGATCCTTTGAATTTCAGTAGTTTCTGTTGTAATGACCCCCTTTTCATTCTGATTCAGTTTATTAGGATTTTCTCTCTCCCTTTCTTTGACTTTTGCTAGAGGCTTATCGATCTTGTTAATTTTCTCGAAGAACCAGCTCTTGGTTTCACTGCTCTTTCGGATTGTTTTTTGGGTTTTCATCTTGTTAATCTCTGCTCTGAGTTTTATTATTTCCTTCCTCCTGTTCAGATTGGGCTCCTCTTTTTAGTCATTCTCCAAGCTCTTAAGCTGTGATGTTAGGTTACTTATGTGGGCTCGCTCCTCCTTCCTGAGGAATGCTTGTAGAGCTATAAACTTTCCTCTTACCACGGCTTTTGCTCTGTCCCATAAGTTTTGGTAACTTGTATCCTCATTTTTGTTTGTTTCCAGGAATCTTTTGATTTTCTCTTTGATTTCTTTTTTAAGCCACTCGTTGTCCAATAGTAAGCTGTTTATTTTCCAGGTGTTTGATTTAGTTTTCTGTGTGTGTGTGATTTACTTCTAATTTCAGCGCATTGTGGTCTGAGAACGAGATTATTCTTAAAGGGTTCTGTCCCATTTTTCTGTTGAAATTTAGTATATCTGAGGGCCCTGTCTTGTCTTAAAGTAGACCATTTAGTTGTTCTTGTAACCATGGTTTTGAGTGTATGGAGTTCCTGAGATGTTGTCTGTGAAACTGTGTGTTGTTCCTTCTGTTATGAATGAGAGTCTCTCTGGGTAAATTATTTTTGGTGAGGCATTTATTTCATTGAGTTTTTTCACTATATCCCACCACTGTTTTCGGCCCATGGGGGTTTCATCAGACAAATAAGCTGTGAATTTTAAGGATGCTCCTTTGCGGAAATTTCTTTCTTTTATCTTGCTGCTTTCAGAATTTTGTTTCTCTCTAATGTTTTGGTTATTTTGATCAGGATGTGTCTTGGGGT
Organism: Sorex fumeus; assembly: GCF_029834395.1. Taxonomy (NCBI): domain Eukaryota; kingdom Metazoa; phylum Chordata; class Mammalia; order Eulipotyphla; family Soricidae; genus Sorex; species Sorex fumeus. The sequence continues at coordinate 23,631,434 of NW_026606118.1, forward strand.
GTTTTTATTCGCATTTCTTCTAGCTGGTACCCTTCAGGCCTCCTGGATGTGGCCACAAGTTTTCTTCAGCTCTGGAAACATTGTAGCAATGATGTCTTTGACAGTTTCTTCTTCATCAGTGTTTTCTTCCTATATCTCTGGGACTCCAATAATTCTTAAGTTACTCCTCTTGGTTTCATCACGATCTTCTCTTGCCATCTGTTCCCGAATTGTGAATCTCTTTTCCATTTTCTGCTTTTTTCTGGAGAGTCTCTGGACTTCATCTTCGAGCTCACTGATTCTGTCCTCAGCAACTGTCACTCTGCTGCTGAGGTCTTCCACTGATTTTTTCTTTTTTTTTAAAAAAAAAAAGTTAAAAATTCCTTCATTTTTTATTACTGGTACCACTACCATAATTTACAGGGCAACATACCTGTTTTAATGAAAAGGCAAAGAAAAAGTCAAAGCTACAACAGATAAAAGACCTCAGGAATGTACATCTAATTGACACTAGATTGCATTAATCAATAGCTGCACTTTTGCAAACTGTGGCTATGACAGTCCTGAACAAGAAGGGCTTTCTATTTAAGCTGCAGTAACTTTTCTGACTATGGATCATCACTCCTTCTGTGGCATATTTTTACCATTCCTCTAATGGATTTGGGACGACTGTCTCAAAGTAATCTGCAGCTTTCCTGACAACTCCTCACTCTCTCTCTCCTAAAGAACTGTAGCATTTTTCTATTGAGTTTTTAGAACCTTCTGCTACCATAGGCACCACTTCCACCACCAGATCCGTAACCACCACCATAGGGTCTGCCCCAGCTTCTTCCACCAAAACCGCCCCCTTTTATGGGTCCATAATTTGATTGTTATTGTCCACTATAATTTAGAAAATCATTATAGTTCCTACCACCACCATAGTTACCAATGCCAAAATTTCCTCCTTCATTGTAACTATCATATCCTCCACCACCATAGACTCTTCTTACTACTATAACCAGGACCTCCGCCATAGTTGCCACCATCACCTCCAAATCCATTATATCCACCATCACCTCCCCCATAACTACCTCTGCTGCCACAACCTTGATTTCCATATCCTGGTCCTCCACCACCATAGCCTCCTCTTCTACCAAAGTTTCCACTATGGCCAAAGTTTCCTCCACCACCTCCAAAATTGCCTCCAAGGCCCATAAAGTTGCCAGATCTACTTTCACGACCTCTTTGCGATCCAGCAGACTGCATTTCTTATTTAGAAAGGGCCTTTTTCACTTCACAATTATGCCCATTAATAGTGTGGTATTTCTGAACAACAGTTTTATCAACTGTATCATGATCATCAAAAGTCACAAAAGCAAATCCTCTCTTTTTCCCACTCTGCCTGTCTTACATAAATTCTATGGTTTCAATTTTGTCATACTTTTCAAAGTGTCTATCAAATTATATTCCTCTGTGTCTTCTTTGATACCGCCAACAAAAATTTTCTTCATTCTTAGATGGGCACCAGACTTCACAGAATCCTTTCTAGAAACAGCTCCCTTGGGTTCCACTACATGCTCATCAACCTTATGTGTTCAAACACACCTAGCTGCATCCACCTCTTCAACACATGAGTAAGTCACAAAACCAAAGCCGTTTTGTTTGGGGGTCTCTCATCATCACGCAATCTCTAAGTGTGCCTCATTTCTCAAAATGATCTCTTAAACTATCATCTGTAGTTTCAAAGCTCAAACCTCCAATAAATAGTTTTCTCAACTGCTCTGGTTCCTTTGGATCCTGGCCCTCCATCTTGAGACCCAACTCGCCTCTTCCAACTTGAGTTCAATATTCACTGAGTTTTTCAATTCGCCTACCAGGTTTTTCAGGTATGACATTTCTGTTTGTAATTTTATTTCCATTTTCCTCACTTCAAATCCTCTTGTGTTTTATTGGCATTGCTTTCCATTGTGTCCTTTCGCTCCCTAAGCATCCTCAGTAGCTCCCTTCTAAATTCTTTGTCAAAGATGTTGTCTAGCACTTTATTACTGTTGGTGTCTTCTGGGCTAGCCTCTTCATAAATAAGCTGGCTGGGATTCTGCATAGCTTTACCATTTTGACCTGTATGCTTTAGACCTTCACACTCACTGTTACTATTCTGATTAAGATGCAGAATTAATTGAGATGGGCTTAATGAATTGTTGTCTAATGTGTTTCTGGTGGTCAAGCTAACCTAGTGCAAGTTCCATCTCAGAGGGTAACTTATGGTTCCTATGGGATATGTAGGGGGAGAACAACCTGTGGCCACATTAGGGGCCATGGCACCGGGAAGGGGCCCTGCCACCGGGAGGGTACCTGCATGAGTAAGCAGAGGGTGCTGGAACGGCTCAGTTATGGGTTTGGACAGTGTGACTCAATTCCCGTCCCCCACAGACCAAGGATGAAAACCGGCCATTCTCAGGGGATCTAGTCAGACGCGCAGCCCCAGGAAGGGGACCTGCTGCCAGGTGGGTACCTGGATGAGTGAGCCATATAACACTTTTCACATAAACTTTTTTTATGCTTACTGATTATAATATTAGAGCTTTGTTATCTAACCAATTTTAATTCTAGAATTGTTAAAACAATAATATTTTTTTAAAAAATTCTTTTGTATTTGAACCTTATTGCCATAATATCATCATTCCTGTCATAAATCAGGCGTTTTTGGTCCCTTTGTCAGGCATATAACAGGTTTATTTCATATTACTTGGTGCAAAAGACTTTGAAGAATTGAAAACAGAATTATTTGAAATAAACCACCACAAGTCAATTTGTGGTGATTAATTGCTATATTTTTAACCATTTTTAATCTATTAGAGAATAAACATAGTTGTTCAATATTAGGGAGTACCATATTCAATATCACACATTGGGAAGTTTCTCCTGTCCTTTAAGAATATGTTTTAACACTTCTTAAAAAACTGGCTTCAAATCTATGAATTTCCTAAGCTGTTGCCTATCCATGAAGCTTTGTATACTTCCTTTAAATCTGAACGATAATCTTGTTTTATAGAGTATTTTTGGTGAGGAGTTTAGTCCCATTGAATTTTTGTATTATATCTTTCCATATTCTGATGGCTTGTAGGGTCCCATTGATTCATCTGCTGTACAATTTATGGGTTTTCTTTGTATGTACATTCCTTTTCTGACCTTGCTGCTTTCAATATTATCTCTCTATCTTTAGACTTTGTCATTTTGAGTATATGTTTTCCAAATTAGGTTTTCCAAATCAGGTCTTTCTTTTTCTGGGACCCTTCAGGCCTCTTGGAACTTTGGGCCTGTAATCCTCAACTCTGGGAAATCCTTATCAATGATTTCTTTAATCACTGTTTCATCACATTTGCTTTACTGTTCTTCAGGACTCCAGTGATTCTTATATTGCTCTTGAACTCATCCTATAGTTCTCTAGTATGCTGATTATTTTTTGATAGTAATGAAAATTATCTCTTTTATTTTACTGAATCACTATGAGATAAAGTTACAAAGCTTTCATGATTGAGTTTCAGTCATACAATGATGGAATATCCATCCCTCCACCAGTGTATATTTTCCACCACCAATGTCCCAAGTATCCCTCCCACACTCTACCTTACCCCACCCCCTGCCTATATGGTAGACAATTTATATCTTACTCTTGCTCTCTCTATTTGAGGGCATTATGGTTTCCTATACAGACACTGAGAGGCCATCATATTTAGTCTTTTATTTTCCGCACACATTTCCCATTCCAAGCATCCTCCAGACACCATTGATTTAGTAATCTCTTCTCCATTCCAGCTGCCTTCTCCCCTAGCTCAGGAGGCAAGCTTCCAACCATAGAGCATTCTTCTTGGCCCTTGTCTAAACTGCCTTGGGTGTTAGTCTCATATTATGCTATTTTATATTCCATATTTGAATGAATCAATGCTCATGGCCAAGTTAAAGAATGCAGACATCCAAATCCAAGGAGCCAGAAGGTTGCCAGCTAAACGAGACCCGAATAAAAACACTCCAAGGCACATCATAGTCAAAATGACGGACGTCGTGGATAGAGACACAATACTGCAAGCAGCAAGGTCAAAGAAGGAAATCACATACAAAGGAGCACCCCTTAGATTTACAGCAGCCCTATCAGAGGAAACCCTCCAATAGTGAGATATAGTAAAAAAATTCAATGAAATGAATGCCTCACCAAGAATGCTTTATTCAGCTAAACTCTCACTCAAACTCGATGGAACAATACACCATTTTATAAATGAACAGCACCTCAGGAACTTCATAGACTATAAAACCAAACTTACAAGATGGGCTAAAGGGGCTACTATAAGACAAGACAAACCCTACAAGCACAACACACCCTTACAGAAAGATGACAAAACCTCATAACAATAATCTCTCTCAACGTCAATGGCTAAATTCACCAATTAAGAGACACAGAGTGGCAAAATAGATACAGAGACAGAACCCAACATTCTGCTGCCTACAAGAAACTCATCTCAACAGTCAGAGCAAACACAGACTCAAAGCTAAAGAATAGAAAACAATCCTGCAAGCAAACAGCTACATAAAAAGCTGGGGTGGCCATACTAGTATCCGACAACATACATTTCATGTTGAAAAAGATTAGAAGGGACATTGAAGGTCATTTTCTATTCATCAAGGGATACATACAACAGGAAGGAAGAAATCACACTCTTAAATGCATATACACCTAATGAGGGACAAGCTAAATACTTAAAACAACTGCTGATAGTTTTTAAGGAGGACATTGCTAGCAACACAATAGTAGTTGGAGACTTCAACATCGCCTTATCACCTCTGGATAGATCAACAAGAATAAAACTCACCAAGGAAACATTTGCTTTGAAGGAAGAAATAGAAGAGAGAGGGTTAATAGACCTATACAGGGCTTTACACCACCAAAAGAAAGAATACACCACATTCTTTTCCTGTGCACATGGAACATTTTCCAAAATACAACACGTGCTAGGCCACAAAACATGCTTAAATAGAATCTGGAAGATAGAAGTAGTATCAAAACTCTTTTCAGACCATGATGCACTGAAGATAGAAGCAAGTCACACACAGACACGGAGAAACAAATGAAACACTTGGAAATTAAACAAGTCAATGTTGAACAACAAGTGGGTCAAGAAGGAAGTCAAGTATTAAATCAAAAGATACTTGGAAACAAATGAGAATGAAAACACCAACTATCAGAACCTGTGGTAGTCAGCTAAAGCCATGTTAAGAGGAAAACTTATTGCTTTGCAAGCATTTCTAAGGAAGGAAGAAAGGACCTACATATAAAACCTGACCTCACAGCTCAAGACCTTAGAAAAAGACCAACAAAAGGAACCCAAATTTGGTTCCTTTTTCATCAACAACTATCAACAAAAGAAATGATAAAACTTATAGCAGAAATTAATGACATGGAAAACAAAAAGAAGTTCGAAAGGTCAATGAAACCAAGCTGGTTCTTTGAGAAAATAAACAAGATTGATAAACAACTAGCAAGACTCATAAAGAAAGAGAGAGAGAACCCTAATAAACCGAAGCAGAAATTATAAAGGGGACATCACAACAGAAAACAATAAAATTCAAAGATCATCAGATACTACTTTGAGAGTCTGTAAGCCATGAAACAAGAGAACCTATAAGAAATGGGTATATTCCTGGATTCCTATAATCTCCCAATACTGAGCCAAGAAGACTTGGAATACCTGAATAGACCCATTTATATCAAGGAAATTGAAACTGTAATCAAAAGTCTTTCCCAAAACAAAAGCCCATGCCCAGATGGATTCACTAGTGAATTCTTCCAAACATTTAAAGAAGACCTGTTGCCAGTTCTCCTCAAGCTTTTCCAGGAAATTGTAAAAACAGAAATTCTCCCAAACAGATTCTATGAGGCACATATCTCCCTAATACCAAAAGTAAACAAAGACAACACCAAGAAAGAAAACTGTAGGCCAATATCCCTGATGAAAATGGATGCGAAGATCCTCAACAAAATATTAGCAAATAGAATCCAACAACTCATCAAAAAGATCATACACCACTACCAAGTGGGATTTATCCCAGGGATGAATTTAACATTCAGAAGGTTTAACATTCAAAATAAATCTACATAATCCATCATATCAACAAAAGTAAAGATAAAAACCATATGATCATATCAATAGACAGAGAAAGCATTTGACAAAATCCAGCATCCATTTATTATAAAAACTCTCACCAAAATGGACTTGGAAGGAACTTTCCTCAATATAGTCAAGGCCATCTACAACAACCCAATGACAAGCATTATCCTCAATGGAGAAAAACTAAGGGCCTGTTCTCTAAGATCAGGGACAAGAGAAGGATGCCCTCTATCACCACTTCTGTTCAGTATAGTAAAGGTAAAGGTAAAGGCCCTCCCGTTGATCGTCGATTTGCTCGGGCGGGCCCAGTAACGTCTCCATTGGAGACTTTGTTGTTACTGTGTCTGGCATATCCAATACTCTCGGTAGCTTGCCGGGCTCTCCGAGAGGGGCGGAGGAATCGAACTCGGGTCGGCCATGTTGGCCGCTTGTAAGGCGAACGCCCTACCCGCTGTGCTATCGCTCCAGCCCAATATAGTACTGGAAGTAATTGAAATAGTGATTAAGCAAGAAAAAAGACATCAAAGGCATCCAGATAGGAAAGGAAGAAATCAAGTTTTCACTATTCACAGATGATATGATACTGTAGCTTAAGAATCCTAAATCTACTACCAAGAAACTCCTAGAAACAATGGACTTGTACAGTAAAGTTGCAGGCTACAAAATTAGTACCCAGAAATCCATGGTCTTCCTATATGCAGATAATGATACAGAGGAAAATGACATAAAAAAAAATCCCGTTTACAGTCGTGCCGCAATAAATCAAATACCCCGGAATCAGCCTAACTAAAGAGGACCTCTACAATGAAAACTAGAAAATGCTACTCCATGAAATAAAAGAGGACACAAGGAAATGTAAACATATCCCCTGCTCATGGATAGGAAGAATTAACATTGTCAAAATGGCAATACTCCCCAAAGAATTATACATATTTAGTGAGATTCCTATAAGGATACCCATGAAATTCTTCAAAGAAATTGATCAAGCACTCCTGAAATTCATATGGAACAAAAAACACCCACGGATAGCTAAAGCAATTCTTGAAAAAATAATGTGGGGAGGCATTACACTCCCCAACCTCAAACTCTACCACAAAGTGGCAATCATTAAAACAGCATGGTGCTGGAACAAAGGCAGGGTTTCAGACAAATGGAACAGGGTGTAATATCCATACACACAGCCTTAAATGTATGAACACCTTATCTTTGATAAGGGATCAAGAAATGTGAGGTGGAGCAAGGAAAGCCTCTTCAACAAATGATTCTGGCCTAACTGGACAACTACATGCAATAAAATGAGCTTAGAGCTTGACATAACACCCTGCACAAAAGTGAGATCAAAGTGAATTAAAGAACTAAACATCAGACCAAAATCCATAAGGTACATTGAAGACAAGGTCGGCAAAACCCTCCATGATATTGAGGCTTATGGTATCTTTAAAGACGTCACTCCACTGACCAACCAAGTGGAAATAGAGATAAACAAATTGGACTATCCTAAATTAAGAAAAATCTGCAACTCAAAGATACAGTTACCAGAATACAAAGACAATCTACAGAATGGGAAAGGATATTCACCCACTACCCATCCTATAATGGGTTGATATCAAGGATATACAAAGCACTGGTTGAACTCCACAAGAAGAAAACTTCCAACCCCATCAAAAAATGGGGTGATGAGATGAGCAGAAACTTTCTCAAAGAAGAAATCCAAATGGCTAAAAGGCACCTGATATGGGACTGGAGCGATGGCACAGAGGGTAGGGCATTTGCCTTGTACATTAAAACAACAATGAGATATCATCTCACACCACAGAGACTGGCCCACAATCCAAAAGAACAAAAACAACCGTGTTGGTGTGGATGTGGGGAGAAAGAGACTCTCCTTCATTACTGGTGGGAATGCCAACTGGTTCAGCCCTTTTGCAAAACAGTATGGACAATTCTCTAAAAATTAGAAATTGAGCTCCCATTTAACCCAGCAATACCACTCCTGGGAATATATCCCGGAGAGGCAAAAAAGTATAGTCATAATGACATTTGAACTTCTATATTCATTGCTGCACTGTTCACAATAGTCAAAAATCTCAAAAAATCCCAAGTGCCCGAGAACACATGACTGCTTAAAAAAACTTTGCTACATCTACACAATGGAGTATGAGGTAGCTGTTAGAAAAGATGAAGTCATGAAGTTTACATACAAGTGGTACTACATGAAAAGTATCATGAAGTATCATGCTCAGTGAAATGAGTCAGAAAGAGAGGGGCAGACATAGAAAGATTGCATTCATCTGTGGAATATAAAGTAACAAAATAGGAGACTAACACCCAAGAATAGGTGATATAAGTACCAGGAATTTTACTCTATGGCTTGGAGGCCAGCCACACATGCTAGAGCAAAAGGCAGCTGAGATGGAGAAGGGAGAACTAAGTAAAGGGTGTTAGAAGGATCCTCCCAGGATGGGAGATGCATTCTGAAAGTAGACTATAGACGGAACATGATTGCCACTCAATGCCTCTTTTGCAAACTATAGCACCCAAAAGGAGAGAGAGAACAAAAGGGAATGCCCTGCCACAGAGGTAGGGTGGTATGAGGGGTTTGGGGGGTGAGAGGGATACTGGGATCCGTGGTGGTGGGGAATGGGCACTGGTGGAGGAATGGGTACTCCATCATTGTATAACTGAAACCCAAGCACAAAAATTTGTAAGTACACATCTGTACCTCATGTTGTTTCACTAATAAAAATTTAATGAAAAAAAGAAGTTTTTCAGTTTTGTGTTTCAGATGAAACACATGTTGTTTCCACTTGTTGATATTAGAATCTGCACCATATTCCACATGAACTCAACTTTATAAGGATGCATTTGCTAGATATGTAAGGTTTCTTTTGGTTATCCAGAGGAATATGTGGGATAAATATTAAATGTATTGTGAAAGAAAAAATCTATATCCAGACTTCTGATCTTGTTTTCAGATTTTAAATAGTTGTACAATGGACAGGAATACTAATGTCTTTCCTCCATTGTGTTTTTGGTGCTTTGGGGATATACTCAAAGAAGTAGAATTGCTGGATCATATGGAATCCCAGTTCCTAATTTTTTGAGAAATGTCCATATTTTCTTCCATAAAGGCTGGATCATTTAATATTCCCACGAGCAGTGAATCATGGTAGCTTTTCTTTGCAAGCTTAACAACAGTGGCTGTTTTTGATGCCTGCCAATCTCTGTGGTGTTAGGTGTGAGGTGATATCTCATTTGTGTTACATTTCTCTGAGGGTTAGTGCTTGCAGAGTATTTTTTATATGTATTTTAGTAAATTGTCTTTTTTGAGGAAGTATATGTTCATCTCCTCATTTTTTCTTGGGATTGGATGTTTTTTGCTTTTGTTTTTGTTTTTCTTAAATTTTTTAAATGCTTTATATATCTTGGATAGTAAAACTTTATTAGATGAGTGGGTGGTAAAATATTTTCTTCCAGTCTTTGGGGTAATTTTGTATTTTGGTCAGAACTTCCATTGACGTGCAGAATCTTCTTCATTTAATGTTGTCCCATTTGTTTATCTTTGCTTCTATTTGGTTTGTCAATGGAGTTGTCTACTTAAAGATGCCTCTAGCTTCAATATCATAGAGTTCTGCCCATATTTTCTTCAATGCAAATTAAGGATTCAAGTTCATTTTTTTACACTGCACTGTCCTCCCATTGTTCATCGATTTGCTTGATTGGGCACCAGTACATCTCACAACAAATTGTGAGTCCTGTTACTATTTTCGGCGTATTGAATATGTCACGAGGAGCTTGGCAGGCTTTGTTGTGTGGGCGAGATACTCTCAGTAGCTTGCCTTGCTCTCCGAGAGGGGCGGAGGAATCAAACCCCGGGTGGCTGCGTGCAAGGCAAACACCCTACTCTGGTTTCTCTTCAGATCGCATAAATCTTTCGCCTTTAGTTTTACACAGTACAAAAACTGGAAATTACAAGAAACCATTGTACCAGAGTGAATATTTAGAAGAATTTGATACAAATCAATGAAAAAATAGTGTTATTATTTGTGGCTTTTATTTCACAGAAGTATTTGTTTTTTATTTTTTGTAAACAGCGGGTGCTATTTTCCTTAGAAGATTCAATCTGCAACAAATGTCAAGTGCTGAGTCTGTGCGTAGTATCACTAGTTAGTACTTTGAGTTCTACCTAAACTCAGTTTAAAAACTATTTACTACATCAATAACTTCAGGTTGCATAATATTGGACAGTTTTTGAAAAAATATCTCGTATTATATTTTAAAAATAGGTAAGAACTTCAACTCAGACACTTGTTTATATGTTTTATCTCATAATGTGTAATGGGAGAATGAATTAATGGTTCAGTAGCATATCAAAACTATTCTAATAAATATAAATAATTTCTTGCCCTAAAATTTAAAAAATGTTAATTATTGCCATCATATAGTGGTGGTGGAATTTGTGGGGTGCGTTTTGCTTGTGCATGTGCATGTACATAAATTAAATGAAATTGAAGGGATAAATGGCCAAAATGAAGGTTTGATGCAGAAGAAAAATTTTGAGTGTTGTCAATATATCCCATAAGCAAATAACCCTTTGTAAATTAATTATATATGTCTTTCTTATGAGTATTCCTTACCATTTCTCATAAATAAGATAATAGAGGCTAAAATTACAGCTTAAGAGAAAACATGGCTGGACATTAAAAATTCAGGAATTTTGTTCTCCTATTTCAACGACGTGTGGTCATTCTAACAAATGTCTCTTATGCAGGTTTTCAGAGGCCCCTTGAAATTAGAAAAAGCGTTGGCAGACAAACATCAAGTGAAATGTGATATCGAGGCAGTTACAATTCTGTCTGACCTTCACTCCCTCCTGGCCATGATAATTATTGAACAATTAGGCTATTGTTTTACAAAACATTTTCTTAAAAAAAGCAAGTATGTCATTTCTAGTGTGAATAAATTTTGCACTATTTATCAATGGCAATTTAATTTTCATAATGATAATTTTGTGCGATATTCTGTTGAACTACAAAATCTCTTTACTTCTGAGCATTCCTAGTTCATTCTTTCTCTGTCTATAGTTTCTACCTGGATCATTCTGTCTTTCTTTCCCATGGTCTTTCTTTCCTTGTCACCATCTCTCTTTTCTCTCATGTTAATGATAAATTGCTAAATCACAACAATTGGAGAGATCTCAAATTATTTATAAAAGAAATAGAATTACCACATCAAAAGTTTTAATATTTCTAAAGATTGAAAACAAAAACAAAAGCTTAAGAGGTCAGTTCAGTTAATTAAATTAGTGGTTTAGTCTCACATGTATTCTTAACAGCTCTGAAATAAATATTCTCATTTTACTTTCAGGGGTATGAAAAATTGGGAAAAATGCAATGACACTTTATACCATGGAGAAAAATTTGGAGTAGAAAAATATGGATGGAAAATAATGTAACTTAAGTCAACTTAATGGCAATGTGTGAAAAAAACATTTTATATTTTACTTGCTTGGAGACATCCATTTCTAACTAAGGTTGAAAAATTCTTGATAACATGTTTATACTACTTCAAATATTTGAGAAATTTAAATGCTTGAGAATCACTAATTTGGAAAAAGTTTACTTGATATTAAAAAGGATTAGAAAGATGAAAATTTAAGAGATACATTACATGTTTCATGCACATGTACTTGAGTGTTTAATCTAATTTTTCTTTTAATCGATCTTTTCCTGCTTTTAATATTAGAATATGCTGATAAGTATTTCCCTGGAAAAGCGTATGTAATAAATTTGTAGCTAATGTCAATGTTACTTTATTTTCTAATCTTAATTTTTAAACTAAAGAGTGTTTGTTGAAGCGTTTTTTAAAAAAGATCAAAGCATAAAACATGTGGGATGTAGACAAAACTTTAATATATATATATATATATATATATATATTGTTCAGGGCGAGATTGCCTTTCCCTCCCCACCCTGAGCAGAGCCCTGGCAGCCAAAGATCTCAGGAACCAGCCATACCCATACTAAGACCACTCTCCACATGCTGGTATGAGCCTCATGCATGAAGGTACCAGCAGAGGTACCCAGGTGTGCAGGACCTCAGGCTGAGAACTTCAAGCCTGCTTGGATCTGAACTGGGCCTCCTCCACCCAGATCCCCCATCTTCAAGTAGATAAACAGTTACACCCACCAACTGCCCCTGGCACTGTGTAACCCCATCAACAGCCAAGACCCAGAGACTATAAAAACCAAGCTTCCATTAACTGCCGTGTGACTTCTTATTGTCTAGTTCTAGCTCTCAGAGAACCCGGCAGGCTACCGAGAGCGTCTTGACCACACGGCAGAGTCTGGCCAGCTCCCCAAGGCGTATTCGATATGCCAAAACACAGTAACAATGATCGGTCTCATTCCTCTGGACCCTGAAAGAGCCTCCAATGTGGCACTAGCTAAAATATCAGGGCTAAGACGAATGGAGATGCTACTGGTACCTGCTTGAGGAAATTGATGAACAATGGGATGATAGTGATACAGTGATATATAAAACTCTGTATAGAGACATATATATATATATATATTTATTTGAAATGCATTTTAAAATGTATTTTCTGTACTTAAGATACATTTTCTGTACATAGCCTATAAAATTTCAAGAATTGCTTGTTTTTATACACAAAATATATTTGTACATACAAATAGTTTGTATATATAGTTTTGTATAGAAAATATTTTATATAAATACCTTATTATGAAAATATTATTTTATATAGTAAAAAGTAAAAGAAAACTTTGAAGAAATAGTATTTATCAAACTAAAATTTATGTGATTTGTACTAGAAAATTATTAAAAGAGTTTTTGTTCTCTGAATAATCTCTTAAGCACATTAGAAGATATTAATTCAAAAATAGAAAATAATTTTCAAATTACCTTTTACTAACTTTTTCTTATGAAAACCAAGTAATTATCATAAGTTTGAGAAATTATATTTTATAAGTAAATTAAGTTTGTGTCAGAAAAGTGGGTTTACTTCATGAGCATGAGCCATGATAAATAATTTACTGGTTAACAGCCTTTGATAATATATGAGAATAAACAATATGGCAATGCAAATTGAAGTGATAGTAATTAGTTTTTTACAACTATTTCTACTTCTTTTATTATTACTAATTATTATTAGGTGCAGTATGAAATATACATTGAATACCAACTATACAAGGATTACAAAATGGAAATTAAATTTATTTAATACCATCACAAGTTACTCTTACATGTATTGAAAATATTATTAACCTCTGAAAATCTATTCTCCTTGGTATAGTCTTATTCTCTTTATTTATTTATTTTTTATTTTTTACTTTTTGGTGACACCTGGCGATGCTCAGGGGTCACTCCTGGCTCTGCACTCAGGAATCACTCCTGATGGTGCTCAGGGTACCATATGGAATGCTGGGAATTGAACCCGGGTCGGCCATGTGCAAGGCAAACGCCCTACCCGCTTTATATCGCTCAAGCCCCCTCTTTAGAATAAAATGTTTGAGGAAGGTAATTAGATTGCTGAATAAAGTAAGACCTAAAGTATTATTGTTGAATAATTTCCTGAGAATACAATTGAGCATATATCTCAATTACAATAAACAATAGCAAGGGTATAGAAACAAACAGAGACTTAATTTTTATTTTTATTTATTTAAAAAAAACTTTTATTGAATTACAGAGCAACAAAGACATTCATGATGGAGTTTTTTTTTTGGGGGGGGGTCACACCTGGCGATGCACAGGGGTTACTTCTGGCTCTGCACTCAGGAGTTACTCCTGGCGGTGCTCAAGAGACCATATGGGATGCTGGGAATTGAACCTGGGTCAGCCGCATGCAAGGCAAACGCCTTACCTCCTGTGCTATCTCTCCAGCCCCGAGACTTAATTTTTAAATCTTCATTAATTTTCATAGAAGAAATTAAAAGTGATCACTCAACTCAAATAAAAATGATATAGTTATCTTAAGGGAAAGAAAGCTTGCTATTCATGAACCAAAACCTTATGGATTCTTGGAATATAGAATATGAAGATTTCTTTAATAGTGACTTATTTGATGTCTTGCTTTCAATATAGCCCATGTACAGCTGTGATCTGTGGAACTGCAGAGCAGAAGGTGAGTCTTATTTTGTGGATAAAAGCATTTCTTTTGCTACAAGTACAGGAGAAAGTAAGATATCAGTTCCCTCAGAGATAAAGAAGAATGCCAGCTGAATAATTTCATGACCTCCTTTTGTGTCCAAAATGTCTCATATCTTGCATTTCGATGTCATTGAGGGAAACTAAGACAGAGATTGAACTTTGCTGAATTCTTCTTTCAAATAGCTACGTTAAGTATGCATTTAAAACTCCACATTGGATGGTGATCTACATAGATAACTCTAGACTTTTTAAGGCAAGAAAAATTCCTTTGCTTATTTCAAAAGATCCCATTATAACCCCTATAAAAACAGTTCAAGCCCTGAAGCATGAAATTTGATTGCCAACTCATCTACTTTCATTGCTCCCTACACAGTATCATGATAATGCATCCTCAAATTTTAGTGAGAGATTTATTTCTAGTACAGATTAAAAACCAGCCATTCCCTTCAGAAACACATTTGCCACTCTCCTTTTAGATTAGAGAGAACTTTGTTAATAGCATTTAATGTGGCTGCATCTGGGTACAAGTTTGTTTATGCATTTGGAAACCAGGAATATTACAATGATACTTTCAGGCATTTATAAAACTCCACAGAACACAGAGCAGTTTGCACAGCTTTGCATCATCCAAAAGACACAGATGAATATCATATTTATGAGACAAAAATGAATCTTTGTATTATGTCCACAATGAAAAATTTACTCTTACTCTAGCCAGATTAAATCTAGCTACGGCATGCAAATTCACTATACATAGTTCAAAATAGAACTAACTTACCCTCGTTTGTCACCAAAAAGACCCCACTCTCCATTTTTATAAATGTAGAAAAGAAGCTATTGTTACTAATATTTGAGTGCAAATTATTTCTCACCCAACATTTTCAGCAAAAACACATAGCATTTATACAAAGACAGAGATGGAAGACTTGAAGACTCCTTATATTTTCACTCTGATAAATAGTAAATAACTGACAGAAAGTCAAAAGAAAAACATACATTTTTAGATACCTTAAATAAATAAGATGAGTTCATTGTGGTTTCATGACATAATAAAATATTTGAAAAAAGTGAGTTTTTAGGTTAATTATAGAAAATTAATAATCTAAATGCAGAAAAAAAGAATTAAATCAAGGATGGTTTTACTTATTACATGTTCTGTGTACCCCTAATTAGCACAGAGGAGCAAAGAAAACTTGACCTTTCCTTGGCAAATTTGCTATTAATCACATTATAAATACTATAATTTCAAATTGTTTGAGATTTATTGTAAGGTTAAATAAAAGAATAAATATATTTATATACTAAACTATACTACTGGAAAAAGAGAATGTACAATTCATTTGGGTAAGGGAGAATAATTTTTTTCTATTCTATTTTAAGTTAGAATAAAGGCTTCCTACTAAAATTAATGTTTATAGATTTCAACACTTCTTCAGGATTAAAAAAAAATTAATGAACTTAGAAAACAAAAAATAGTGGAAAATGTTTTATTTTTAACAATAGAGTCTATAAAATACAGCAAACACATTCTTAGTGGTTACAGACCAAACATTTCTCAGAAATATGAGAAACATAAGTATTTTTACTAGAGTTCCTAAGTACTAGCTTAAAATAAATACCATAAAAATAAATCACCATTAAAGAGGAAAAATTACCATGCGGTTTTATAGGTAGAAAGTTTGAATTTGTGAAAAGGTATAATTAAAATAATGTTCCAGCAAATTTGCAAGATGCAAAGTCACAATATAAAAATCAATCGTTTCTCTAAATTTTAGCATAAATAATTTAGAAAATGAAATTAAACAATTTTGTATGCAATAGCAAAAATCATGAAATATTATAGAAACGCTTTTGCTAATTACATATGTCCTGAAATTGCAAAACATTGCTAGAGCAATTTAATATCTAAGTAAAGGAAAAATGATACTGTATACATGAATTGGAATGCTCAATAGGTGCAAACTCCTGGAAACGTATGTCCTCCACTCCTCTCCCAAACTCATTCAAATATATTTGGAAATACATGTCACTGTCACTGTCCTCCCGTTGTTCATCAATTTGCTCGAGCGGGCCCAGTAACGTCTCCATTGGAGACTTTTGTTGTTACTGTGTTTGGCATATCGAATACATCACAGGGAGCTAGCCAGGCTCTGCCCTGCAGGTGAGATACTCTCGGTAGCTTGCCGGGCTCTCCGAGAGGGGCAGAGGAATCGAACTCGGGCCAGCCATGTTGGCTGCTTACAAGGCAAATGCCCTACCACTGTGCTATCGCTCCAGCCCCTATTGGAAATACATAGGATCTACAAATCAAAGTATATATTTCAAATAATGTATTTTGTGCTTTTGTTGTCCTCAGCTTATTTTCATCAGGCCATCCTAATTGAAAACAGAGCATCTAAGCCGAAATGGCCGAATTCAGTAGAAATGTTGAGAAAAGGAAGAGTTGATAAGGCAGGGAAGAGCAGGGAATCTGGTTCACAGGATGTTCTTAAGGAGGAAGCCTGGGAAAAAAAGACCTATTTTTTTATACTTGTTTAATAGGGGATGTGTGAGCACTCACTAATGGACTTAACCTGTTAAAGATGCAAGGAGAAAGGAACTGGGGAAGAGCAATGTGCTTAAAAGTTTCAGATTATCTTCTGTATAGAGTGGGTGCATATGATTGGCCCATGTTTAGAACTTTTTCTCCCTGGGTATTTTCTTCCTTCTAATTTTGCTCGACTTAAATGTTCCTTCTATCTCTGTATTGCTGAATCACAACCCCCACCTAGAAAACCCGGGAAAGGACAGGCACCTACCCTCATCTTGACTGGACCACTGGAACATACAGTTTCAGTGCTATCTCAGTCAGTAAAGAATGATTGGAGATCAGAATATTCGTTATTGGGACTAGAGAGATAGTAGAGCAGTTAAGGCACTTGCCTTGCATGCACCTGAACTAGGCTTGGATCCTCGGTCTCCCATATGGTCCCCTGAGCACCGCAAGGAGTGATTCCTGAGTACAGAGTCCGGAGTAATTCCTGAGCACTGCTGGTTGTGGTCCCAAAACACAAAATAAATTAATTAAAAAATTCATATTTATCATTAATTGCGGATGGTAAAATAGACTTCACTTACAGAGTTAACAAGGGAGACTGAACTGAAGTATACATATAGGTAGTGACACTTATAGGTAGTGTGGTGTTCCTCAGGTGGTGGAGATGAAACAGAGCAGAGGGCCGGTTTCCTTTGTTAGTCACCAGCCTTCAGTTCTGTGCTGTCATTGTAGGCCACATGGAGTACAGGAAGAAGCCACCCTTTCCTTGAATATCCAAGGTGGGTTAAGTGAATGTTTGGTGAGGACCCTGGACCATGACCCAAAGTCTAGCAGTAACTTCATAGCTAAATGGAACACCTGGACCAACATCTTTATCTGTTAGTAACAGTGTGGTAATACTCTTCTGTTGCAGCTGAAACAGCATTAGAAAACTTTCTAAAAACCAGCTGTGACCCTTACACTGGTAAAAGGACTCTAGTTACTCAGAGTGGGACTAGGGAGATATGGGGAGGTATAGATGGGGAGGTATAGACTTAAGAAGGACACTGGGGTTAGTAGTGGAGGGATATAAACACTTCGGTTATGGATACGGTGTAAAAATTATATACGCCTAAAGCGCAAATTGACACTACCTCCACTACCCAGCCGTCGCCACACTCCAGGATGCTTTCCGGACCCGCGTGGCAGCTCCGGCCGAGACTCACACACGACTGAAGACCCACAGAACAAGATAAGTGGAACTCTCTGAGACCTTGGACTCCAGCTTGGCAGACCCAGGGACAGAGTTTCTTTGCTCGCTCCCACCAACCACAGGTGACAAAGGGATTCTAACCAGAAGCCCCACCCTACCCTGCCCTGTCTGCTTCCATCAACCACCCAGGGATCAGATTGCACACAGAAGACCCACCCTACCCAGATAAATACCCCACTGGCAGACTTCCACTATCGACACTACCTCCACTACCCAGCCGTCGCCACACTCCAGGACGCTTTCTGGACCAGCGCAGCCGCGGACACATTATAAGACACTAAATAACCATCTTCCAGAATGGTCGTACCATATTTGATAGGGTTCAAATATGGTAACACCTACAGGGGTGATTAGAGGTCGCCCCAAAAGCCCTCAAAGAGAGAAGAGCAGAAGTACTGGTAGATGCGGCAGAAGCTGGGAAAAGTATTCGTTACGCCTGCCTGTCCTTCGCCAACTACAAGACCAAGATGACTGCCCTCCGACATCCTGATGGATCCATCACATCCTCCAGAACGACAATGGAGAAGATTATCCATGACTTCTACTCAAATCTCTTCGATAGCCATGTCCACTTGCCGACATACCAAATTCCACAGGATGGATATGTCCTTCCCAACGTTCTCCCTTCTGAAATCCGACACACCATTTCGTCGGTAAAGAAACAAATAGCACCCGGCCCAGACAAGGTCAGACCTGAACACCTGAAGAACCTGCCGTCAGTACTCATCAATACACTGGCTCGGCTCTTCACTCGCTACCTGTCTGAATGCAAGGTTCCGTCTCAATGTAAAACCAGCAGGACCATACTATTGTTCAAGAAGGGAGACATTCATGACATTGGCAACTATCGCCCCATCTTCCTATTGTCTGTCATCTACAAGTTGTTCACTTGAGTCATCCTAAATAGGATTAGCAGAGAACTAGATGAAGGACAACCATGCCAGCAAGCCGGGTTCCGCAAAGGATTCAGCACCATTGACCATATCCACACAATAACCAAACTCATTGAGGTTTCTCGGGAGTTCAAGATGCCACTCTGTTTAATATTCTTTGATTTAAAGAAGGCCTTTGATTCTGTTGAGATGGAAGCAGTCATTGAAGCCCTAGCCAATCAGGGCATTCAAGCCCAATACATCAAGATCCTCCGTGAGCTGTATTGCAGATTCACTACCAGGATCTCACAATTCTACAAAGAAGTGATCGTTGATGTCAAGAGAGGGGTTCGGCAGGGTAATACCATTTCACCAAAACTCTTCAGTGCCACCCTCGAGAACATCATGTGATGACTGGAATTGGAAGGAATGGGAGTGAAGATAGATGGTCGGCAATTACACCACCTCCGCTATGCTGATGACATTGTTTTAATAATACCAAACATCAGCCAAGCGGCACAAATGCTGGCCGAATTTGACCGTGAGTTTGGAAAGGTAGGACTATAGCTGAATCTTACGAAGACAATGTTTATGAGAAACAGCCTCGTTCCTGATGCCCCATTCGCTCTCAAAGGAACGACCATCTCTGAATGCAACAGCTATGTGTACCTAGGTCAAGAAGTCAACATGACAAATGACCTGGCACCCGAGCTGCGCAGGAGGAAGAGAGAGGCTTGTAACGCCTTCAAGAGCATCTCAAGAAATAGCTAAGAGGACGAAGAACCTCCGTCTCTGGGCACATCTCTTTGATTCCACTGTTCTTCCTGCATTAACATGTGCCTCAGAGACCTGGTCCCTACGCAAACAGGATGAGGATGCTATTCAGGTCTCCCAAAGAAGAATAGAAAGAGCTATGCTTGGAATATCACGTTTCACTCAAATGAGAGAAAAAATGCGGAGTTCCGACATCCGTTGACAATCAAGAATCAGGGATGCTGTCTCATTTGCCAGGGTGTCAAAAATCAGATGGGCTGGTCACGTAATGAGATTTAAAGATGACCGCTGGACTAGAGCTGTTACTGACTGGATTCCACGGGATGTCAAAAGACAGCATGGCCGCCCACCTACCAGATGGTCAGACTTCTTCGTGAAGATCATGAACAATCGGTTTGAGGCTCTTCATGTTCCCAGAGCGAACATATGCCATTGGGCTACACTAGCACGCGACAGGGACAAATGGAGATGTTACTGGTGCCCACTCGAGCAAATCAAGGACTAACGGGAAGTTAAGTGATAAGTGATTAAGTGATAAAGCGCAAATACATAATCATGTTTACTTCATTATTATGAAAATATGTTTTAAAATTGCTCGAGGCCCTCCCGTTGATCGTCGATTTGCTCGAGCGGGCCCAGTAACGTCTCCATTGGAGACTTTGTTGTTACTGTGTTTGGCATATCAAATACTCTCGGTAGCTTGCCGGGCTCTCCGAGAGGGGCAGAGGAATCGAACTCGGGTCGGCTATGTTGGCCGCTTGTAAGGCGAACGCCCTACCCGCTGTGCATATACAAAAAAAAAACCCTAATAATGTTTAAATAAGATCTTGAGAGTTCAAAATTCCAAAAATGGTTTTAAATGAAAACTCATTTTTATGGAGCTGGACATATATTACAGAAGGTAGGGCATTTCCCTTGCATATGATGAGGTTCAGTTTCTAGCATAACATATGGTCTCCAGAATCCTGCCTGGAGACATCACTGACCTTAGAGGCACAAGTAAACCCTGAGGACTGATGGGTGTATTTTCAAAACCAAAAAATATATTAAAAAAGAAAGAGAGAAAAAGAGAAAGAAAGAAGGAAAGGAAGGAAGGAAGGAAGGAAGGAAGGAAGGAAGGAAGGAAGAGGGGAAGGAAGGAAGGAAGGAAGGAAGGAAAGAAGGAAGGAAGGAAGGAAGGAAGAGGGGAAGGAAGGAAGGAAGGAAGGAAGGAAGGAAGGAAGGAAGGAAGGAAGGAAGCAGGGAAGGAAGGAGGGAAGGAGGGAAGGAGGGAAGGAGGGAAGGGTGAAGGAGGGAAGGGTAAAGGAGGGAGGGAAGGTGGGTGGGAGGGAGGAAAGGAAGAAAGAAAGAAGAAAGAAAGAAGAAAGGAAGAAAGAAAGGAAGAAAGAACTTAGTTTAAAAACTAGACAAATTTCAAATGAATGAGAAAAGGTAATTGACAGGTGCTGACTGAGATAAAACCATTAAAATTACCTGAGAATTTCAATAGTAATCATCATAAAAATGTTTCAGTGAAAATTATGAACATGGTTAGATTAAAAACTAGACAGATTCAGTAAATTGATATAGAGAAGATTCATTAATGTGGGAATTTAAAAAAGAAAATATAATAAAATGGAAAATATTTCAGTGAATGTTTTTGACAAAAGAATGGTAAGAAGAGATGAAATAAATGGTAAACTTGATAGTAGAGTAATAGAAAACAATCATTCAAGTAATATTGTAAGCATAATAATGAAAGAAAAGAGTAGAATTTTAAAATTTTTCTTTTGAGTTGTTTATATTATCTTTAGGAAATGTAAGAAATAAAAATATCTGGAATGAATTACTTAAGTATTCCAAACCAAATAATAAAGTATAAAGAAAATAATTGTATATTCTATTATATAAATATTATTTATAAGTAATAATGCTAGACAAAATAGATAAACTGTATATATGCTCTTTCTTATTTCATATTAAAATAATACATTCATAGCAAGGGATATAGTACAAGGGTTAAAACAGTGGACTTTCATGTGACAATACTTAGTTTGATTCCTAGTACCACATATATTACCCTGAGCACTACCAGGAGTGATCACTAATCACAGAGCACTTAAGCATTGATGGATGTTACCGCCAAAAAATGAACCCACACCAAAATGCAAAATACTCTGTTCTCTTAAACATAATATTTAGTGACGTACATAGACATAATGAATGGACCAATTTTATTTTAAAAAATTACTTAAGTTGTTTACCTAGCATAGTGTACACCAGCTCTGTCTGTCCTGATTCACTGACAGCCTGTCGGAAGGTGCACTCCAAAATAATTTTTTTTCAGACTTCCAAAAAGCTCAAGGCAGCAACATGCAGCAACATAATATCTTTGTCCTTCATATACCAATGAAAAACAATTTGGACCCATACTAAACTCAATATGGAGTGTCTTGGACGTGCCCAACCACACCACAGTACATTAAGCTAAATCAGCTCCTGGGTTATCTATTGGTAGTTCTGTAAATTCAGCAAAAACTTACGGAACTACCAATAGGACTAAGAAATCAAAGAACCGCAAATTATAGCTGGAGTAGTGGCAGGGTCAATGAGTTTGAAAATCTTCTTGGAACTCCTGCACAAAACTTTAAACAACTAATTATTTATTATTGGCTCTTAACCCTAAGTGCTTTAGGCTTCATCCATGAATTGTCCTTCCCCTCCTTACCCCCCATCCCCCGAGAAGATTACAGTGCTCTTATGTGCACTTCTAACCTGTTATGTTTACATTTAATCTTTGCTTTGTGCTTCACCTCTCATTGTTAACTACTAAATTCCCCAAGTCAGGTTGGGTTACTTATAAAGTCAATTCTTCTGGTGACTCTGGATTTTGTATTCATAGCGAGTGACTTGTTTTTCTATTTCCCTTATAACCTTCTCATATTTTACTATAGAGTAATGTTCTTTGCTTAAAAACAGAAAGACGGTTAATGTTGTGCCCCTCATATTTGGGATTTGATTGACTCTGAAATATATATAGTCCTGGACATCCATCATAATTATTTGACTCAAGCTTTGGTGAGTTCCTAATATCCCATAAAGTAGGGTTCTGCCATAGGACTTGAATGGCCCTTTGGGCAAGTCACAAACCTACCACTGCATTAGAATGAGACAATTTAGAAAATAAAAGCAATGGTCTTGATGCAAGCTATTATGACTTAAGAGACAGGACCCTCATGGGAAAGGAAAAGCTAAACGGGCTCAAGAACTTAGTTTGATGGTAAAAGCCTTGCTTGCCCATAGAGGCCAGAGAACTGATTTGGAATCTATACCCCTTATTGAGTTTATACAAAGTATTAAAAACTATTAATAAGTATTAATCAAGTATTAATATAGGCAAGTATTGTCACTGTCACTGTCCTCCCGTTATTGATTGATTTGCTCTAGTGGGCCCAATAACATTGTGGGACTTGTTACTGTATTTGGCATATTGAATACATCACTGGTAGCTTTCCAGGCTTTGTCCTGTAGGCAAGATACTCTCGTAGCTTGCTGGGCTTTCTGAGAGGGGCTGAGAAATCGAACTTGGGTCAGCCATGTTGGCTGTGTGAAAGGCAAATGCCCTACCCGCTATGCTATAGCTCCTTTGCTCTCTATGTACACAAATAGAGTTGTAATAAACACTCTAACATGTTACTATCACAAATACAATGGGAATGAATCTTTTAAAGCAATTAAAAATTATTATATCCAATCAAGTACATTTTTAAGCATGGCAGTCACAGAAATATTTACTTAAATACGCTAGGTTTCAGGAAATATGCCATTTACATACCATGCCTTAAAACAAATTTTAAAATGCAAAGTTAGAAAAGAAAAATACTTTACTGTAGTCTTAGTGCTACCTATACTTTTACTTAAAATTTTAAAAGAGTAATATTAGGGGCTGGAACAATATCATAGCGGGTAGCGCATTTGCCTTACATGCAGCTGACTTGGGTTTGATTCCCAGTATCCCATAGGTCCCCCGAGCACTGCCAGGAGTGATTCTTGAGTGCAGAGCCAGAAGTACCCCTTGAGAATCGCAGGATGTGACCCAAAAAGCAAAAAAAAAAAAAGAAATGAAAAAAGAGTAATATTAATATTAAATAGAGAGCAATAATCTTGAAAAAATAATTTATCAATTTCTTGGTAAACAATGAGTGAAAGAATACATTCTCTTTTCCAACTTACTTATTTTTTATTTGGGGGCACACCCAGAAGTTCTCAATGCTTACTCTGGACACTGTGCTTCAGATATACAGATATACAGATACTCCTGTCAGGCTCAGAGACCATATGTGGTGCTGGGGATCACACCTGGATCACTTGCATGCAAGATAAGAGCCTGCCCACTGTACTATTGCTCCAGCCTCAGAATTCAATCCTAATATTAAAATAAAGAATTGTTCTCATAATCTCGAGAGATATTTTATCCGATAGGTATTTACCCCGCATGAGAATAACCTGTTCAGTCCTTGGTACCTCATATGTTCCTCCCAAAACCTATTGAAGTGATCTCTGAGCAGAAAGCCAGGAGAGCAATATTTTTACAACTTGTTACCCCCAAACCAAATTAATAATCTTAAACCAACAATCTATATCAGGTTGTATAGTAAACCCAACAGTCATTCCAATCAAGTTTAATTTATGAACGACTTTGTTATTGAGGAGGGATTTCTTTTTTTTTTTTTTTGGCCACACCCAGGATTGCTCGGGGCTTACTCCTGGCTCCGGTGCCCTGGGATCACTCCTGCTGGCCTCAAGGAACCCTATGTCATGCCAGGGATTAATTCTGGGTCAGTTGCAAGCAAGGTAATTACCTTACCCACTGTACTATAGCTACAGTCCTTCATGAATAACACTTTATTCATTATCATTAAATGATGACATAAGTAAAATAAGGTAAAAAATTAAGATATAAATATATTATAAATAAATGAATATAGCCTCTAATTTAGACACTATTTATTGAGCAAAGTGATGGTATAAATGGTATAACTTGACAAAATACAAAGAATTCTATCAAATTTTTGCTAACTAATGACAAGAATTTAGTGATTTGTAATGTATTTCCAATAACATTCAATCAGAAATTATTGCAGTTTAAATGGATACAAGATTCAGATAACCTGATTCTTAAATAAATGGCATCTACTCTTTAAAGAATAAGCCACTTTTATCACTGGCAAGCTAATATTATAAATAACACATAGGAAATTGGCCTTAGTCGTGAACCTAGTATCAAAGTCTTAAAGTCTAAAATAAAATGTTTGACTTACGCATATCCCCAAGAGAGTGGCCAGCTCCTATAAATTATAAAGTGTAGGATCACAGAATAACATGTCTCTTGAGAAGCTTATTCACAAGAGTCAACGGAAATATTAGGTAATTTCACCAAGCTTTCCTCACAAAATCTGCAGTGACGTTAAATCACTTGTCTTTAACCATTAGAATGATGTTAAGGAGTACAAATGAATGATAAACAAGCGTGGTTATATAGTCAATTATTTGTATATAATAGCTATAAAGACAACAAGAATTGAGAGAAAAAATAAATGATTTGATTAAATGTTAAGGATTATCTAGCAGTTCTCTAGAAAGTGTATTTATTGTAAAGCCATTTCATCTCTACAAATATATAATTAGGCATTTCATTCTGTTGATTCTAGTTTATTATTTAGTCTGTCATCTCAAAACAATGGTATTTTTGCCATTACGTGAACTGGTTACAAAAACAGCTTAAATGTGCTCTTGTTCAACACCTAAGACAGTGTATGGAACCATGAGGCATTTTTGTAAACTTTTTCCATGTTGTGTATTTTATCTTTCAAGTTTGGAATCACATAACGTTCTGTGTTTGAAGTAATTTCATCCAAATCTACATGAATAAACTTCTCTCTGCCTTATCCCAATATTGTTATATAATAAAATAATTTTAAAGGAAAAGGCAATGGTTTGACTCATAGTAGGCAGAGCACTTGCCTACTATGTACAAGTCTCTGAGTTCACTTCCTAGAACTGGTTATTTCCACTCATGCTTCCATCCCAATCTCCATAAACTATGCTAAATGTGATTTTGGTAGACCTTGAGTCTAGAATATAAATATAGTGGTCCAGTTGGTTTCTGAGCTCCAAAGACTGTGACTCATCTATTATCTATCTATCTATCTATCTATCTATCTATCTATCTATCTATCTATCTATCATCTATCATCTATCTATCTATCTATCTATCTATCTATCTATCTACACAGGAGAGTATGCAATGGTAGTACATAGATTAATATGCTTCCTTTGCACACAGTAGATTGTAGTTTGATTCCCAGAACCACATATGGTTCTCCAAGGACTGCCAGGTGTGACCCCTGAGCTCAAAACCAGTAATAAGGCCTAACCTCCTCCAGGTGTGACCCAAACCATGCCCCAAGTTACAAGGATTTTTCACTTAATTTAACCTTATAATTTGAGAGTCTTATTGAATATAGGAAAGGATTTAAGTGATAGCAATCAATAGCAATGATAATGAACTTTAAAAATATAAATGTAATTTTATGAAAAGTTAAGATCATTCTAATTTCAGTCTGGTTGCTTGAAATTACTGATAAATATATCTGATTTAAATGGTCCAACTTCATTGACTGCACATGAAAGAGAAAGCAATAAATGCTCATATCTTTACCACAGTCATGGGACTTGAGTATTCTGTCTCCAACTTGGGGAATATATCTAATTAAGGAAAATCTGCCTTAAAAATTTGCCTTAGGATCACAATTAGTAGAGAACACTGGGGACTGTGATTTTTATTCAGAGTCCTCGTATTTGACTGTGCAGTTATCCAATATGGAAATAAATGAGACTTTGTGAAAAGATGCACCAACAAACCTATTGAATTTGTTTCTTTTAGATCATATGCACCTTTTTCATTAAGAAAGTTCTGTGTACTTAGTAATGAAAAAAGTTTCCAAGTACTTTATCATGTATGAGATATAACTTTTATTTTCAGTATTACTGGTGACATTTTTTAGTGGACAATATGAAGATGAATACTAAGGATTATCTTTCATTCAAGAATTTTTGATAGCCAACTATGCAAACTTATCTTTTCATTTATGAAGGAAAATAAGATTGTTATTTAAATAATTCTTAATTGTAATGCATGTTGCATTGCTTTTTTATTTATAACAGGGCCAAATAATTGTGATGGCCATCTTAAAAAAAGCTCCCTCCAAAGCTTCCTACATCTTGGAATTTACACCTTTTAAATCATACTCTTCATGATTTTAGATTGGAGCTATTAATATGGATAAAACAAATAGGATATGTCAAAAGTGAAAGATTATTAATCTAATGCTCTTGATGAATGACACTTCCAACATGCCTTCACCTTCTCTCCAGATCTTGCTCATTGTAGGGAAAGAAAATGTGATATTGCAAAATGCTCTGTGATCCCATGAAATTGCTCACATGGCAAAATGCTCAGTGTCCTCAGTACAGTGGGCAATGAAGTTATGTTATGATGAAACATATGCTAAAAGTTCATGAGGAATTGATTACCACCAATATTGATTATGAACTTTGAAACCCATACTTTCTTAGCAATCAATAGCAATCAATAGCAATGATAATGAACTTTAAAAATGCAACCCATAGCAATCAATCGCAATGATAATGAACTTTAAAAATATAAATGTAATTTTATGAAAAGTTAAGATCATTCTAATTTCAGTCTGGTTGCTTGAAATTACTGATAAATATATCTGATTTAAATGGTCCAACTTCATTGACTGCACATGAAAGAGAAAGCAATAAATGCTCATATCTTTACCACAGTCATGGGACTTGAGTATTCTGTCTCCAACTTGGGGAATATATAGATGATAGTTAGATATTGAGATATCTGCTGCTTTTTTTCATAAAACTTGATTGTAGTCTTTAAGAAGAATATGAGAAAAAAGGAACAAAAATGATCCTGTGTTTATTATCCACAGTAATAAATTTAAAAATAAGTTTTAATTTATTAAATTTACATAAATAAATAAAATAAAGCAATTCATTACAAACAAATATTTGTCCAAAACAAATGTCTTTTGTTTTTAATGAATCACTGTGAGATATAGTTACAGTACCCATCCCTCCAAACTTTCCCATTCTCCATCACCAATGTTTCCAGTATCCCTCCTACCATCCCCTGTGACCCCTGCCTCTGTGGCAGGCACTTTCCCTCTTACTCTCTCTCCTTTTGGGTGTTATGGTGTGCAGTATAGGTTCTAAGAAACCATTATGTGTTGTCCATAGTATATGTTCAGCACATATCTACCAGCCCAAGAAAACCCTCCAACCATCATTTACTTAGTGGTTTCTTCTCTATCCCAGCTATCTTTCCCCCCAGCACATGAAATCAGATTCCAAGACATGGAGCGATATTTCTGGTCCTTATCTCTACTATCCTTAAGTGTTAGTCACATATTATGTTACTTTATATTCCACAAATGAGTGCAGTCATTCTATAGCTGTCTGTTTCTTTCTGACTCATTTCACTTAGAATGATACTCTCCATGCTGTATCCAGTTGTATGTAAATTTCATGATTTCATCTTATCTAACAGTTTCATAGTATTCCATTTTGTAGATACAACAAGGTTTAACCAGTTTAATCATCTGTTTCTTTAACCAGTTTAATCATCTGTCCTCAGGAATTCGTTTTTTTTTTCCAGATTGTAAATAGTGCTGCAATAAACATACAAGTGCAGATATCATTTCTACTGTACTTTTTTGCATCTCTGGGATATATTCCCGAAAATGGCATTCTGGGTCAAATGGAGCTCAATGTCTTGTTTTTTTTTTGAGAAACATACATATTGTTTTCCAAAAAGTCTGTACCATTGGCATTCCCACCAGCAGTGAAGATAATACCCTTCTCCCCAAATCCATGTGAACATGGGTTGCTTCTGTTCTTCTGGATGTGTGCAAATCTCTATGGTGTGAGATGTATCTCATTGTTGTTTTGATTTACATTCCCCCAATGACTAGTGTTACTGTTACTGTGTCTGGCATATCGAATACTCTCGATAGCTTGCCGGGCTCTCCGAGAGGGGCGGAGGAATCGAACTCGGGTCGGCCATGTTGGCCGCTTGTAAGGCGAACGCCCTACCCGCTGTGCTGATGAAGAGCATTTTTTCATGTGCCTTTTGGCCATTCGGATTTCTTCTTTAAGAAAGATTCTGTTAATTTCATTGCCACATGTTTTGATGGGATTGAATGTCTTTTTTCTTCTAGAGTTCAACCAGTGCCCTGTATATTCTTGATTTAAACCGCTTGTTGGAGAGGTAACGGGTGAATATCTTTTCCCATTCTGTAGACTGTCTTTGTATTCTAGTCACTGTTTCTTTTTTTTTTTTCACTGTTTCTTTTGAGGTGAAGAATCTTCTTAGTTTAAGATAGTTCATTTTTGTTTATCTCTGTTTCCACTTGTTTGGTCAGTGGCATTTTGTCCTCAAAGATACTTTCAGCTTCAATGTCGTAGAGAGTTTTGATGACTTTTTCTTCAATGTACTTTATGGATTCTGTCTGATGTTGAGGTCTTAAATCCATTTTGATCTGACTTTTGTGCAGGGTGATAGGTAGAGATCTGAGCCCTCTTTGTTTTTGTTTTTGTTTTTTTGCATTTAGCTGTTCAGTTTTGCCAGCACCATTTGTTAAAGAGGCTTTCCTTGCTACACTTTGTATTTCTTGCTCCCTTATCAAAGATTATATAATCATATACTTGAAGGTGTGTATAAGGATGTTCAACACTATTCCACTGGTCTGTGGATCTGCTTTTGTTTCAATACCATGCTGTTTTAATTACTAGCTCTTCGTAGAGTACACTTTGAGGTTGGGGAAGGTAATGCCTCACAACATTTTTCCCCCAAGAATTGCTTTAGCTATTTGTGGGGGCTTGTTGTTCCATATAAATTTGAGGAGTGCGATCCATTTCTTTGAAGAATGTCATGGGTACCCTTATAGGGATCGCATTGAATCTGTATAATGCTTTGGGAAGTATTGCCATCTTGGCAATGTTAATTCTCCCAATCCATGAGCAAGGGATAAGTTTCCATTTCCTCATGTCCTCTTTTATTTCTTGAAGTAGCATTGTATAGTTTTCTTTGTACAGTTCCTTTCCTTCCTTAGTTAAGCTGATTCCAAGGTACTTAATTTTCTGAGTGAATGTGATTGCCTTTGTGAATGGGATTGCCTTTTTCATATAACTTTCTTATCTTTTATTATTTGCGTATAGGAAAGCCATGGACTTTTGGGTATCGACTTTATACCCTGCGACTTTACAATATAAGTCTATTGTTTCTAGGAGACTCTTGGTAGAGGTTTTAGGGTTCTCTAAATATAGTATCATATCATTTGTGAAAAATGAGAGTTTTATTTCTTCCTTTCCTATTTGGATGCCCTTAATATCTTTTTCTTTCCTAACTTCTATGGGAAGTACTTCCAGTATTATATTAAATAGAAGTGGTGAGAGTGGGCATCATTGTCTTGTCCCTGATCTTTGAGGGAAGGGTCTTAAGTATAAGACTCTTAAGTTTTTCGCCTTTAAGTATAATGCTTTCTGTAGGCTTGTGGTATATGTCTTTGACTATATTGAGGAAAGTTCCTTCAATTCCCATTTTTCTTAGAGTTTTCATCATAAACGGGTGCTGGATTTTGTTAAATGCTTTCACTGCAACTATTCATATGATCATATGGATTTTATCTTTTCTTTTATTAATATGATGAATTATATTGATTCACTTGTGAATGTTAAATCATCCTTGCATCCCTCGGATGAAACCCACTTGGTTGTGTTGTCTGTTCTTTTTGATGAATTCTTTAATTCTATTTGCTAATATTTTGTTGAGGATCTTCACATCCGTGTCAGGGATATCAGCCTGTAATTTTATTTTCTCAAAGAACCAGCTCTTGGTTTCATTGATCTTTTGGATTTTTTTTTATTTCCATTCTGTTAATTTCTGCTCTAAGTTCTATTATTTCCTTTCTCTTGTCTGGTTTGGACTCCTTTTGTTGGTTCTTTTCTAGGATCATGAACTGTGAATTCAGGTTATTTATGTGGGCCATTTCTTCCTTCCTGAGAAGTGCTTGCAAAGCTATACATTTTCCCTTTAACACTGTTTTAGCTGCCTTCCACATGTTCTGGTAGCTCATGTCTTCATTCTCATTTACTTCCAGGTGTCTTTTGATTTCTTCCTTGATTTCTTCCTTGTCCCACTCATTGTTCAACATTGAGTTGTTTGATTTTCAGGTGTTTTATTTGGTTCTCAGTTTCTGTGTGTGATTAACTTCAATCTTCACTGCATCATGTCGTGAAAAGAGAATTGATACAATTTCTATCTTCATGATTCTACTTAGATATGTTTTGTGGCCCAGCACATGGTCTATCTTGGAAAATGTTCCATGTGCACTGGAAAAAAGTGTGTATTCAGTTTTGGCGGATAAAAAGTCCTCTATACATCTATTAATCCTCTCCCTTCCATTACTTCCTTCAAAGGCAATATCTCCTTTCTAAGTTTTATCTTTATAGCACAGCATAGGGCATTTGCCTTGCACGCAGCCAACATGGCCGACCCGAGTTCGATTCCTCCGCCCCTCTCGGAAAGCCCGGCAAGTTACCGAGAGTATCTCGCCCGCAGGGCAGAGCCTGGCAAGCTCCCCGTGACGTATTCGATATGCCAAACACAGTAACAACAAAGTCTCCAATGGAGACGTTACTGGGCCCGCTCGAGCAAATCGATGAACAACGGGAGGGCCTTTACCTTTACCTTTACCTATCAAAAGGTGATAGAGTAGTGTTGAATTCTCCAACTACTATTGCGTTGCTACCAATGTTCTCCTTGAAATCTATTGGCAGTTGTTTTACGTATTTTCTGGTCCCTTATTGGGTGCATCTTTTTCTTTTATATCTTATTTTCTTTGTGCTTTCTGCAGCTCATCTTCAAGCTCACTGACTCTGTCTTCGGCCATTGTCATTCTACTGTTGAGAGTACCCACTGAGCTTTTAATTTCATTGACAGAATCCTTTATTAGTGACACTTCTCTTTGTACCTTTCTTATTTCTGCTTTCATTTCTTCCTGTATTCTCTTGGCTGTCTGTTCCATTGTTTCTTTCATGTCTTCCTTTAATTCACTGGATGTCTGTTCTACTGTTTCTTTGAGCTCATTGAACATCCTTAATATTTCATCTCTGAATTTTTTATCAGAGAGGTTGTATCTGTGGGAATTCCCTGTTGAGGCTTCAGGACTCTTTTCTTCATCCATTCCTCGTGGTGGAGATATGCACTATTTCTTCATGTTCCTATGGATGTATGGAGGTAGGTCCCCCTAGTTGACTATCAGTGACCCCTTCTCTCTACAAGGGAGGATTCTAGATGGGATCAGTCAAAGTGGTCTCCTTTTTACACCTGTAAGAATATCACCTCTTTGGTACTCCTCTGCCTTATATGAGGCCACTATTGTAGCTTCAGCGGATGTGATGTTTTATATTATGCTTATTTGGATTCTTGTGTTCACTGTTATTTTGGTGAGTTTTGGGAGAACTTAGATTGGAATAGGCCAGTGTTCTATTGGCCTAATGTATTTGGGACAGCCAGGATGTCCTCTTCAGAGTTAGGTAATGGAGGCTGGGCTATGAGTCCAATGTACTGGGAAACAGAAGAATAACTGCAGTCATGCCCACCACGCCAGAGTAGCTGTTGGGGGAAGGGTTGATTCAGTGCCTGCTTGGGGCTTGTGGTTCACTTCTGATGCACTGCTCAGGCTTGCCGGTTCCCTTTGGCCAGGTGCTGCAAGGGCACTTAGGTCAGCTGGGAAGGGGGCTTTTTCAGGGTCCCATGTTCTAGTGGCTGGGCAGTCGCCACAGAGGTCACGCCCCCAAAACCATTATGTCTTAAGATAAAGTATCAGGTGATAATAAATAACCAAATACACCAATAGCTCTTGAAATAGGTGATGTTACTTCAGAGAAAAACTGAAAATAACCACTGGCATTACCAAAATTTCTTCAGTAGTTAATTCAAAAAACTAAACTAAATGACATTTATCTTATACTCTATGCAACTATCAGATTATATAAACTAGTATATGTAAGTAACGTTATATATGAATGCAGAATTTCAGTAAAATGAAATAAAATGGTGAGTTTGAAAGTAATTTAATCAGCTCTCAGACACTTTCAAAATGATGAGAATAAATTCAAACTAAAAAATTCCACTATTCGGTAAGATAGATATCAATTCATAACAACATTTAAAAGTTAAAAAAATAAGAAATTTTAAATGATATAAGCTTACTTGTAGGTCATGCTGGGAACATCTGGCCAGATTGATTATTTTTATTTTATTTTTAATATTTTTGCAGCAGTCATGCATTCACAACAAAACTGTGAGAAAGGTTTAAAATTTCTCTGTGTCCTAAACTTCCCTATCGTTGCATGCACATTCTAACGCATATATATGTACACATGTAAAATTTCCACCATTATCAATACATCTCATTTTATTGACTTATTTATTTCAATAAACAAACCTACATTAATATATCACTATCACCTTAAGTTTATGGTTTTACTTTGCCCTTGTATATATTTTTTGGCAAATAGGTAAAAATCTATGTCTAACATAATAGTATCATAATATATAATATCTAGAAGTCCTCACTGTTCCATCTATTTAATCCTTCCATTGATTGTTTGGTAACCAGTAATATTTTTATTGTGTGATAATCTTGCTTATTTTCTAGAATGTCATGTAGTTGGAATAATACAGAGAATAGATTTCTTGACTGGTTTCTTTCACTTAGTAGTATACCTTTGAATTTCTACAATTTTGTGTTTATAGTTCAATTATTTTACTACAAAATAATATTATAATTCTTGTGTCCACTAGATTTTATTTATCTAATTTGTACTGGAAAATATTTTTGTTGTTTCCAAAACTTAGAGTTTATGAATAAAATTAAAATAGGCATCTATGTGTGTGTGTGTGTGTGTGTGTGTGTGTGTGTGTGTGTTTAATGCATATAAAGGTTAACATTAAAGAGATATTATGGTATAAAGTTTAATTTTATGTGTCATCTTGACTAGGGTAAGGAATGTCTGGTTAACTGGCAAGTTTTAATTACTTAATTAATTTTTTACTGATTTGCTTATGAAGGTGTCTCTGGAAAAGAATAATACTTAAGCTAATAGAATAAGAAGATACAGATACACATCTGGATGGGTGTCATCTATTTTGGTGAAAATCTGAGAATGAGTCGAGGTAGAATAAATATGCCCATACTGTTTAAGCTGAGATATCTATCTTTTTCATGTCTTCAGAAATTGTCAGTGGTCTTGTTTTTCAGTTTTAGGAATTACTTTCACATATATCACTGTTCTTAGATACACAGGGCTTCTGATTTGGATGTAATAACATGAATAGCTTTTCTGTATACAGAAAACCAATCATGGGATCCTTAAATTCTCATAACTATGAGTCAATTATCTTACTGAATCTCCTACATATGTAACCTATATATGATTTTCATCTATTTTGTGTCATTCATATTTTATTAATTATATTTTATTTGGTGACAAGTTTTTTAGAATTGGGTTTTATAACAGGCTTTGGAATTTCTTCAATTGATTTTCTAATTGCAACAGAATTAATGATTCAATCATTTGTCTTCCAGTAGTAAAGAGAGCACTAATAGTCTATGATATCATTTATAGATCCACAAAATACACATTGCCCAGTTCTAGCCATATGGATATGTATATATATATATATACACATATATACACAGATTCAGTATTACAATATATATGTGAGTATATGGTCACAGTCATGGTCCTCTGGTTGTTCATCAATTTGCTCAAGCGGGCCCAGTAACATTGTGAGACTTGTTACTTTGTTTGGCATATCGAATACGTCACAAGTAGCTTGCCAGGCTTTGCCACACGGGCAGGATACTCTCAGTAGCTTGACAGGCTCTCCGAGAGGGGCGGAAAAATCAAACTCGGGTCGGCCATGTTGGCTGTGTGCAAGGCAAACGCTCTACCGGCTGTGCTATCACTCCAGCCCATGTGTGTATATATGTATATGTATATGTATAAGTATTTGTATATGTATAAAAGGTAAAGGTAATGGCCCTCCCATTGATCGTTGATTTGCTCGAGCGGGCCCAGTAACGTCTCCATTGGAGACTTTGTTGTTACTGTGTTTGGCATATCGAATACTCTTGGTAGCTTGCCGGGCTCTCTGAGAGGGGCGGAGGAATCGAACTCGGGTCGGCCATGTTGGCCGCTTGTAAGGCAAACGCCCTACCCGCTGTGCTATCGCTCCAGCCCATGTATATGTATATGTTTATGTATATGTATATGTATATGTATATATGTATATAAAGACTCCTGTATAGGGAATGAATATATGTGTATATATTCTGTCAGATATACATATGCATATATATGTATATATAAATGCATATATACATATATATTATGCCCTGTGGTGATAAAGTATTACTCCTGATTATGTGCTGAGAGATCAATAACAGCTCCTGGCATTGCTTCAGGAGCGCATATCTGGTGCAGCCATATGTAGTGGGGACCATATTTGATACTAGGGAACAAAGAGAAGTTGGCTACAGACAAAGAAGTACCTATACCTCTGTAGTTCCCTCCCATCCTCAACCTCAATCACAATAATTTTTTTAGGAAAAAAATTACATTGACATTAATTGGTGATTCTAATATCATTAGTGATAATGATGAAAGAAATTGGTGAATGAAAGGGTTTCAAAAATAAGTTAATGAAGAGGTATACATAGTTCCTGAAGGAGGACACTTCCTTTAAATACAGGGATTAAAAGATTGAAGATCAAACTAAGAAATTCATAGTGTAATTGACAAACTCTAATACTAATTCAATCCCTTTAAGATAACATTGTTTTGTTCTTCCTGCATAGCCTCAGGTGGTTTAGGTTTATTGGGTTGCTCCCATCACAATGCTCCCATTTCTCTGTGTTTTTTTGTAATTTCTTTCTTTGTGCTCTGTTGACTTGTAAATATTGTTTTCCTCTTCTCCCTAAATCCTTTGCATAGTTTATTCAGAGCAATGTCCTTTTTGTATGGACACCAAAAGACAGTATTTGTTATGCTTTTGTAACATGACTCTCAGTGACATTTTCCTTCTGGGCATCTGTTCTCTCAACCTAAGCCTCAGCTGCCCTTACTTCCTAGCACCCCTGCCCCTCCCCACCCCTCAAGGCAGGATCCCGAGAAGAGATTGGATAGAATCAGAGCAATCAGTCAATCGGTAAGCTATCTGCTACCCTGGTATCGAGATGGGCCTGGCCAAAGTGCCATAATGCTTAACTATAAGTTAGGAGCTTCGTCATGGACAAATGCTGTCATGATCCAAAAAGTACTAACTAGATTCGGACCCTGCTAGGATTAGGTATGATTAATCTGGCCTTAGCGCTGTAGTCTGAGTCTGTGGCAAGAAGTTCAAGGAGAGCTGCCCTACAAGTCTCAATGCATCTCTTACTGTGTCCATACAAAAATAACTAGTATTAAGATGTTGATAGAGTTATTGGATGGAGGAAGAGGAAAGGAGAAAACCACCTTAACAGGCATTTTGCCTGAGGCAGTCAGGAAGAGTTTTGGAATACCTCTTAGGTTTTGTTCCCTTTGAGCTTGGTGGGCCCTCAGGAAGGGTTTTCTTATGTTGATTTGGCTACCAGACTGGCTGCAGTGTCAGTGCAGAGTGTGGAGACAGAAGTTGGGGGGGGGGGGAGTTGGAGAGGGAGAGATCTTCAGAGAGTGAGAGAGAGCAAGGCAGTGAGATGGAGTGAGGAAAGACTAGCAAGGGGGACAGAGAGAGAAGGATATAGAAGAAGAATACGGGAGCAGGTACGTGGAAAGAGAGAATAAGGCTGCAAGATGGAGCATAGAGAGATAAGCAGGAGAGACAGGAGGAGACGGGAATAAGGGGCAGTGTGAGACTAGAATGGGAGGCTCAGAGAGACTGGGGCAGTTGTGTGGGGAGAATGAAATAAATAGCATCTTATAAATCAACCTGTTTGGCCCTCATTTCCTCCACCATCTGCCCCATAACCCAGGCCTCCCAGGCTGGGGGAGCGGCCCAGGTCCACTCCAAATGAGGTGGCTAGGGGAAGAGCTGTCCAGCCTCTCCCCGGCCACCCCTTGAGATATTTATACAAATCCCCAACTTCACTGTGTATCTTGTGAGAACAGTGATTAGGAGAGAATTGTATCATGAATATTTTTGAAAAACAGACTTAGTGATATTGGGTTTTTAATTCTAATGAGTCTGCTTTGCCAGTGGACTTTTCTCTGTCCCCAGTGTAATCAGCATTCCCAAATCTAAGGATAGATTCATACGAGTAATATGAATCTTCAGCATCCTTGTGGATAAGGTTTGGCCTGCATTGCCTAAAGTAATGGTAATAACCTCTCCTGGGAGAGTATTGTGTAGAACAATGCAGATTCTCCTCCTCTCCCTACCAATCTTCCTGACCTATTATTAGATTGAAGTCCCAGAAGAACCCTAAAGGTGAGTTACAAAATGAAATTCATTTTTCCAACACTTAGTGCAATAAAGGCTAGAATACACTGAGGTGTCCGAAAATAGAGGAGTGGATAATGAAGATGCGGCTATATATATAATGGGATACTATGAAGCCACAAGGAAAACAACCATGCATTTTGCTGCAAGCATGAATTGAACTGGAAGCTATCATGTTAAGTAAAGTGAACCAGAAGAAGAAGGACAAATATTGGGTGTTCTCATCTATCTGTGTTATATAGAACACATGACACTTGTAAAGGAATATAATAAAAGTGGGAAAACATGTGGCCCCAAGTAACATACATAAAAATGCGGGGGAAGGAAATAATGTTAGGGGAACTACAAAGAAGTATGAAAGTAACTAAAGGCAAGAGGCAAAGGTCTTGAATATATCTGTGATGTAGGGGATAGTATTTCTATATGTGTAAACCGCTAGATGCAACACCATTATAAGCAATGAACTCAGATGACAATGAACTGTAAAATGTATCTGTTAATGAGGTGGGCTGTGATGTATGTGTGTGTGTGTGTGTGTGTGTGTGTGTGTGTGTATGTGTGTGTGTGTGTGTGATGGAAGGAGGGGATCTAGAGATATTGGTGGAGGCATGCTGATACCGAAATTATTAATGACAGCTTTATAAATCACAGAGAATAAAAAGAAACAAAAGTGAATGGAAAGGTCCACCACTCTTCAAAAGAACAACTTACTCAGGCAAAGATACAGTGTGAATGTGTATGGAAATAGATATTAAGTCAGTTGGATATGTGACTTAATATCTATTTAAAGTAGACTGGGATAAATTTGATTATATGAACTCTCCAAAGAAGAGGTTCAGCTTAATTTACTTTTGCTGGTTAAAGAGGAAATAGATTTTTTTAAGAATTTGGTTGATTGGCTGAAACAAGTACCTAAGATGATCTACAATGAGTGGACTAGAAATATCAACCTTCTCTGTTTGATATAAAGAAAGAGATTCAGATATTTAAGGAGATTGGAATGTCAGAGTGAATTTGTCACTTAACCAACTAACTCACATAGGGGGTCATGTCAGGAAAAATATCACCAACAACTGAGAAGAAGTACAGCATGTAATTGAATGTTGTGATTGAATATATCATTAAAACACCATGAACATGTGAGGAAGCCCCAACAGAAAATTCCTTCATGCAAGGCCAGAACTCATAGTAGGTAACATAGGTACTCAAATAAGAAACTAAATAGTTCCAGTTGTTTGAAATTGTTATGGTGTGTTTTATGGGTCAGAGTGTGCTATATCAGGGTGAATGCTGCAATAGTATATATGCTGGTTTTTATTGGATGAAATACTCTACAGATGTCCAGTATAAATAGTTGATTGATGATGTTGTTTAGTTCAATTGTGTCTTTACTGATTGATTTTCTGTCTGCTGAATCTGTCTATTTCTGAGAGGGATCTTGAAGTTTCTAACTATAATTGTATAATCATACATTTCTTCTCTTCTAGTGGTTTGAGGACTCATGTAGTTTTTTATCTGTTGCAAAACGTTAAGACTGTTCTATATTTTTAGAGATTGATATGTTTATTACTACATCATAGTTTTATCCCTGATAAAATTCGATTTTGAAATCTGCTCTGTGTAGAATTATTATTTGTGGGGCTGGAATGATAACACAGCGGGTAAGGCATTTGCCTTGCACACGACTGATCTGGGTTCGATTCTCAGCATCCCGTATGGTCCCCTGAGCACCACCAGGAGTAATTCATGAATGCATGAGCCAGGAGTAGCTCCTATGCATCACTGGGTATGACCCAAATACCAAAAAAATTAAAAAAATAAAATAAAGTTTAAAATAAATTATTCTTTGAAGGAAAAATAGGTGTTATTTGGAAATTCTGAGGAAGAGGAAAGAGAGAAAAATAGACTAAAGAAAAAACCCGTTTCCCTTAAGGTGGGGTATGCTCTGTCTAAACTTAATAAAGTACTTATTTCTTTGAGTAGTGCTAATGTGGTACATAATTTTTTTACAGCCATTTATTTTTAATTTACACATCGTATTTAAAGTATACTTTTTGCAGACAGAACATAGTTCATTTCTTAAATTCCGAAAAACGTTTTAAAGTTTTAATTTATTTTTAATATATAAATTGATATTTCAAAATTTACTTCTAGCAAATTTATATCATAACCATCATATTTGCAACTATTTTCTATTTGCTTTCCTTGTTTTGTTTTCTATTTGTGTATTTCATCCTCTTTCTGCTTTTTGAAGTTAAAATTAACTGTTTTATGAGTTCATTTTATCAGTATTCCTTAACATGTAAGATGTAGCACTATTTAAACAATGTCTATAAAGTGGCTGCCTTATTTATCAAAATATAATTTTACAAACAAGTCAATTTCTCTTTCAAAAATATCAAGACTGCTTTACAAATGATGCATGTACTTTATGACAAGAATGTAATCTAACTCTTCTACTTATTTCTGTATCATTGCTTTTTTTTATTTTATGCCAGAAATCTGAGTGATATAAAAACATATAGACTTGTCCATAATCACATTAACATGCATTAGCAATTAGTTGCTCTTATTAATATTTTATACAAAATAGATTGAGAATAAGAATATGAAAAAGCATTTACTTTATTTTTTACCTATTCTATCTCAACTTTTGTTCCATTCTTTATTGTTTAGTTAGTTTATTGTCTTTTGGCTAAAATTATATGTAAAAAAAATTGAGATCCAACTGACTTTTATTAGTTGATAGACTTGTCTTATTTTTGATTTTTAAGGGAAAAAATAACCGGTTTTCCACTAGAGTAAGAAATCTGTGAGTTTATATATTTATGGATTCTATTATGCTGAGATTTTTAAATTTTATAATCATATTTGAGACTATTTACCATAAGTAAAACAGGATCTATTCAAATTTGTTTTCAACTTCTATTGATATACATTATACTTGTCTTTGTTTTATTAACATAGACTATTATATCAATTAATTGCATATATTAAACCATTTCTGTATGCTTGGAATAACTCCCACTTCATCATAATAAATGCTCTTAATACACTGTGAAGTTAATTTGAGTTGTTCATATGTTTTAAAGAGTTTGTATTCATGCTCATCAGAAACACTGATCTGTGTTTGTCTTTTTAGTGATATTGTTGGATGGTTTTAACATTTGGTAAAGAATGTTTTTATAAAACATATTAATCACTTAATCACTTAACTTCCCATTAGTCGTCGATTTGCTCGAGCGGGTGCCAGTAACGTCTCCATTTGTCCCTGTCGTGTGCTAGTGTAGCCCAATGGCATCTGTTCGCTCCAGGAACATGAAGGGCCTCAAACCGATCGTTCATGATCTTGACAAAGAAGTCAGACCATCTGGTAGGTGGGCGGCCACGCAGTCTTTTGACATCCTGTGGAATCCAGTCGGTAACAGGTCTAGTCCAGCGGTCGTCTTTAAATCTCATTACGTGACCAGCCCATCTGATTTTCGACACCTTGGCATATGAGACAGCGTCCCTGATTCTTGATCGTCGACGGATGTCAGAACTCCAGATTCTTTCTCTCATTTGAGTGAAACGTGATATTCCAAGCATAGCTCTTTCTATTCTTCTCTGGGAGACCTGAATAGCGTTCTCATCTTGTTTGCATAGGGCCCAGGTCTCTGAGGCATATGTTAATGCAGGAAGAACAGTGGAATCAAAGAGATGTGCCCGGAGCCGGAGGTTCTTCATCCTCTTAGCTATTTCTTCGACGTTCTTGAAGGCATTCCAAGCTGCTCTCTTCCTCCTACGCAGCTCGGGTGCCAGGTCATTTGTCATGTTGACCTCTCGACCTAGGTACACATAGCTGTTGCATTCGGAGATGGTCGTTCCATTGAGAGCGAATGGGGCGTCAGGAACAAGGCTGTTTCTCATGAACATTGTCTTTGTAAGATTCAGCTGTAGTCCTACCTTTCCACACTCACGGTCAAAGTTGGCCAGCATTAGTGCCGCTTGGCTGATGTTTGGTGTTATTAAAACAATGCCATCAGCAAAGCGGAGGTGGTGTAGTTGCCGACCATCTATCTTCACTCCCATTCCTTCCCATTCCAGTCGTCGCATGATGTTGTCGAGGGTGGCACTGAAGAGTTTTGGTGAAATGGTATCACCCTGCCGAACCCCTCTCTTGACATCAACGATCACTTCTTTGCAGAATGGTGAGATCCTGGTAGTGAATCCGCAATACAGCTCACGGAGGATCCTGATGTATTGGGCTTGAATGCCCTGATTGGCTAGGGATTCAATGACCGCTTCCGTCTCAACAGA
Organism: Sorex fumeus; assembly: GCF_029834395.1. NCBI lineage: Eukaryota > Metazoa > Chordata > Mammalia > Eulipotyphla > Soricidae > Sorex > Sorex fumeus. The sequence goes on from NW_026606118.1 coordinate 23,673,090, forward strand.
ATCAAAGGCTTTCTTTAAATCAATGAACATTAAACAGAGTGGCATCTTGAGCTCCCGAGAAACCTCAATGAGCTTGGTTATCTTGTGGATATGGTCGATGGTGCTGAATAAAAAATATTAGGAAGAATTAATTCTTACTTTTCTCAGGAATCTAAAAAGATCAGCATTATATGATTCATTAAATCGTTTAGACATCTGTAATATTTTTAATTCTCTTTTTGTGGTTGAATTCTAATTTCAGACTATTCTGATTTTCTTTTAAGTTTCATTTTGTGTCCCAACATATGATCTATCTTTAAAGGTGTTTTATGTTGGAGACAAGGAGATTACTTTGGTGATGTTGCACCAACCTGGCATTCGCAAGTCCCTGAATCAGTTCCTGAAACTTTTGAAACTTCATACCAACCCTCACAGTGTCTTAAATGTAGACTCTGTGGACATTGAGCACTATGTTGAACTGTTTAGAGTGAACTGTAAGAATGTTTCAAATGCAGTTTAGAGTAATGGGAATTCTGGACATTGCATTTTATCATTATTTTAAATATTAAAGATACATTTAGTGAATTTTTAAAATCAATAACATTTAATATTACTAATATTAAGATTTTCCTATATATATTATACTTTTATATACTATTATACTGTAACACTGTAGCACTTCCTCCCAATGTTCATTTGCTGTTAAACTACCATCCTAAATACTATTATAAATAAGATTTGATTATAATTTCCCAATATTAATTGTATAAATCAATCTTTCTCTTTATTTCATAAATATATTATGTCCTGCATCTGAAATCATTTGTGATGTATACTAAAGAGACCCTTATTTTTTTTAATGTAAGAGTACTGCTATATATTCAGCCATTGATTTGATGATTGAATTGGGCATCAACTCGACATTATGGTTTTTTATTCAAACTGTTAATTTTATTATTAATTTATTATTTTTTAATCACCATGAGATACAGTTACAAAGCTGTCCTGTTTGAGATTCAGTCATCATACAATGATCAATCACCCAACCTCCACCAGTGCACATCTTCCACCACCAAGGCACCCAGTATCCCTCCATCTCACCCTCACCCTGCCTCTATGGCAGACAATCCCCCCATACTGTTTTGCATTGCTTGTTATGAATAGTGGCTGCAAGAGCAGCCACGTGTTCCTAAAATTTTAAAATTTTACATAATTAGGGTTTGGAGAAATCTCTGCAGCAAGCTGCTCGGTTCTGAGAGTCTTTTGTGTGTCTCTGGATCATGGCCATTAAAGAGCTTGAGTAGCAGCTGGGGTCAGTTGTAGGCGTGATCCCCAGGATTCCATGGGGATGGGGGATGAGAGGGACAGGCTCATCCTCTATCCCTTGAGACCTGGAGATGCTGTCACTGAATCCACTTACCTGCACTTCTCATTGGGTTCTGAATGTTGGTGGCCACCTGGGTTTTTAGGGAACAGGTGGAGGGATGATGCCTGCCCCTGTCTGAGGTACCCCATTAAAGTTGGTCTGGCTTAAAATCTGGAGGCATCTCTGCAGTGAGCTGCTGAATTTGGAGACTCTTTTTTGTCTCTGGATTATGGCCCTTGTTTCCATCTTTTTTTCTTTTCTATTTTTGGGTCATACCCAGTGATGCTGAGGGGTTATTCCTGATTCTGCAGTCAGAAATTACCCCAGACCATGTTTGGGGAACCATATGGAATGCCAGGGATTGAACCTAGGTTGGTCATATGCAAGACAAATGGCTTACCTTCTGTACTATCTTTCCGGCTCTCTTGTTTCCATTGTTTCCAGAGAAATAAACTAAGACACTATTGGTATATAACCTTCAGAGTGGACCCGCTCGCCCACAGCTCTCTGCACTGACATCCCTAACCACAGCTTTTGATCTCTCTCAAGATTTATTGGTCTCTGAAATAAGGCCAATAAATGAGTTTGTATAGCTGAACCAGAGGTGGTTGGTAGGTGTGACTTTCACATGCCTAAATTTTCACATTTCAATTCTTGGTAAACTTGGCCCCAAGTAGTTGGGGTCTGACCAAAGGCACAGCAACAATTTTGGGGTGTCAGAAAGCCTGAAAGCATCATCAGGCTGCTGATGCCCTCTCTTCAAGGTACAGGTTGAACTGCTGGCAGCACCACACCTGCTAAATACGTCCTTATTTTATACTTAGTTTGTTGCTTGCTTTATTTATGCTTTTAATAGTGATAAACTTTTATCACCCTATCTTGCAATATTATGATTGCTTGATTTATTCACAATTATATTTCCTTCACTTGATCACTTGATCACTTGACTTCCCGTTAATAATTGATTTGCTTGAGCGGGCACCAGGAATGTCTTCATTCCTCCCTGTCACATGCTAGTGTAGCCCAATGGCATCTGTTCGTTCTAGGAACACAAAGAGCCTCAAACCGACTGTTTAGGGTCTTGACATAGAAGTCTGACCATCTTATAGGTGGGCAGTCATGCGGTCTTTTGACGTCCCATGGAATCCAGTTGGTAACAGCTCTAGTCCAGCAGTCGTCTCCAAATCTCATTACGTGTCCAGTCCATATGATTTTCAATGCCTTGGCAAATGAGACAGCGTCCCTGATTCTTGATCATCAATGGAGATTGGGACTCCAGATATTTTCTCTCATTTGAGTGAAACATGATACTCCAAGCATAGCTCTTTTGATTCCTCTTTGGGAGACCCGAATAGCGTTCTCATCCTGTTTTCTTAGGGCCCAGGTCTCTGAGGCATTTGTGAATGCAGGAAGAACAGTGGAATTAAAGAGATGTGCCTGGAGCCGGTGGATCTTCATCCTCTTAGCTATTTCTTCGAAGCTCTTGAACGCGTTCCAAGCTGCAGTCTTCCTCCTGCGCAACTCAGGTGCTAGGTCATTTGTCAGGTTGACTTCTCGACCTAGGTACACATAACTGTTGCATTCTGAGTTGGTCGTTCCCTTAAGAGCAAATGGAACGTCAGGAACGAGACTGTTTCTCATACACATTGTTTTTGTGAGATTCAGCTAGAGTACGACCTTTCCACACTCATGGTCGAAGTCAGCCAGCATTTGTGCCACTTGGCTAATGTTTGGTGTTATTAGAATGATGTCATCAGCAAAGCGGAGGTGGTGTAGTTGCTGATCGTCTATCTTCACTTCTTTTCCTTCCCATTCCAGTCGTCGCATGACATTCTTGAAGAGTTTCGGTAAAATGATATCACCCTGCCAAGCCCCTCCCTTGACATCGATGATCACTTCTCTGTAGAATGGTGAGATTCTGGTAATGAATCCATAATATAGCTCACCATGGATCCTATTGTACTGAGTATGAATATCCTGATTGGCTAGGGCTTCGATGACTGCTTCCATCACAACAGAATCAAAGGCCTTCTTTAAATCAATGAACATTAGACAGAGTTGCATCTTGAACTCCTGAGAAATCTCAATGAGCTTGGTTATCGTGTGGATATGGTTGATTGTGCTGAATCCTTTGTGGAACCTGGCTTGTTTGCATGGTTGTCCTTGATCTAGTTTTCTGCAAATCCTATTCAGGATGATTAGAGTGATTAACTTGTAAATGATAGACAATAGGAAGACCAGGCGATAGTTGCCAATGTGCCAATGTTGTGGATGTCTCCGTTCTTGTACAGTAGTACAGTCTTGCTGGTTTTCCATTGGGTGGAAACTTGCATTAAGACAGGTTGCGTGTGAAGAGCTGAGCCAATGCATTGATGAGTACTGACGGCAGGTGTTCAGGTCTGACCTTGTCTGGGCCAGGTGCTGTTCATTTTTTTACCCATGAAATGGTGTGTCGGATTTCGGAAGGCAGAACGTTGGGAAAGGCATATCCATTCTGCAGAATTTGTTATGTGGGCAGGTGGACGTGGCTATCAAAGAGATCTGAGTAGAAGTCATGGATAATCTTCTTCATTGCCCTTCTGGAAGATGTAAAAGATCCATCAGGATGTTAGAGGGCAGTCATCTTGGTCTTATAGTTGGCGATGAACAGGTGGCATTATGAATGCTTTTCCTGGCTTCTGCAGAATCTACCAGCACTGCTGCTCTTCTCTCTTTGAGGTCTTCCTTTATCGCATCTCTTCACTACTTTGCAAGCTCGGATGTTCACTTTCCGTTGCCCGAGGCATGCACCAAATCATGTTGGCAAATAAGCTCAAAAGTATTTGAAGACAGGAGTTTTTTTTTGTGACTATCTCTCTCTTGGTGTTCCTCGAACAATCATGGAGGTGCTGAATCAGTCGATCATATTCCTTGTCAATGTTGTCAATGATGACATCTTCCCATGTTGCAGCTATAGTGCCAAAGAGCTCCCAGTTGGTGGTTGTTCTGGAAGTTCTCTTCTTAAACTTTTCAGCCATTTCTTCCCACTCTGTGAAGTAGAATTTGACATGAAGGAGACAGTGGTCTGATCCCATTTGGAATTTTGGAACAACAGCGATATCGGTCAGGCAGAACCATCCATTGAATAGGATGTGGTCTATTTCGTTCTGGAATCATCCACTGGGAGGCTCCCATGTCGAACGTTTAGATTCGGCCTTCTGGATCTATGAGTTACCATGTATGGTCTTTGTTGACATGATATATTTCCTTATTTTCTATATTTCCTTATTGATATACAAATTAAGGACTGCATTAAGTGTAGAAAAAATTATATTTTCAATTCGATCACAGATAATTGGTTCTATATACTCTAATCTGTTTCCAACCAGAATAGTCTCTGTGTCTTTGTATTGATTCTTCTGTATAGAATTACACAAAACGAGTTTGAAGCTATGCTCTTCCTGACTTGTCCTCGTTCCTTCTTCATTCCCCTTGTACTTTTCTAAAACTTATTCACATAAGTAACTAATATAATTGGGTTAGTCATTTTTGGTGATAATTAAAATATGCTTAGCCATTTTATTTCTTTTATTTTTTAAAGCAAAGATGTTTTATTTAAAACAATGTACTTAGAAAAACATGAAAGAAGAGAAAGAGAGGAAGATGTGTTTTAGGAGAGAACATGAACTTCTCCAGAAAAAAATACTATTTATCTCCCTTGTTTATGTTCATTTTTCACAAGATCATTTGCCTTTTTTGATACGTTTTAATTGGAGCATCTACTTAATGATAAATATTTTAGTGTTTCAAATTTATCACATACATTTCTCCAAACAGTGAAATTTATTTTGTTTTTCTAAATCATGTTTTTAATTTTTCATTTTCTCTTAGTCAAATACCCACTGATATTTTTTTCCATCTTTGTATATAGTTGATTAAAGGTGGAAAGGGCTTATATTGACCCTCTAGATTGCCAATATCATAAATTATAAGACTTCTAAAAATGGGACAGGAGGTTTGACAAATCAAAGACCATCCAAAACAAGGTCAGTACACTTTGAAATAACTACTATATGTGTCATAGAAGAGTTGCTATAAATTTGACAGTTGTTTAGTTGAGGGGGAGGGGCGAGGGAGGAAGATATTGAAAAGATGTAGCTGTCTTAATATTGGCTCAGTTGTAGTTTGGAAAAATAAAATTTTCTGCTGGATTCAACAAAATGTATCCAAAGAACAAGAAAGCAGTCTTACAAAAATATCTGATATATACTGGTTAAAACTGCTCATTTAGTCAACTCCCTATAATCGGTGTTTCAATATAGTCACAGTGACCTACTGTCAAAGGGCTTTTTGAAACAGAGTCCTTAATTTGGTGCTTATTTGATTAGTTAGTTTTTCCAACTGTGATTGAATGTAAAAACGGCAAAATAAAAAAATCTTCATGTTGTAACTTATATGGGTTTATTATTTGTAAAAAGAGGCACTTCACTAAAAATTTTATTTTTCTGTACTTCCACACTTTCAAAATACTTGAGTCTGAGTCTAATGATATAGATGATGAATGCAAATTGGATTCTAAGGTAATTATGCTTTTCAGTCCAATAATCATAAACAGCTTTAACAACTTTCCATTCGCTCTAGATCAAAGTAAACTATATTTAATGCAGTTATTTAAAAAATGAAAGGGATTCATAAAGAATACATATATAAAGTATAATCATGTTCTAGGAAATGGCAGATCATTTTAAATGGCAAAATATCTAGCTGAATATTTATGAAAGTATTAACTTTGCTTTTCCTTATTTTTTAATCATCCTTTTTTGTATATGATTTTTAAATTGCTATCTAACTTTTAGTAAAATCTAATATGCTATCCTCCTCTTTAATTTATGGCATTGCCACAAATTTTCTAGGATTATAAGTCGAATGTTTACTTTAAGAACTGATTAAAGTAAAGAAAATATAAATAACAATTATCAATTATTACTAAAGTTTTCCTGAATTCTGTGTGCTATATGGGACAGACAGTGCTATATTTTCTTCTAGTTTACATAATATTCATAAAAGTTATCTTATTTGAGGTTATTCTTGAGATGATACTTTGGAGTACATCAGAATTATTTACTTTTCCTAGTGCCACAAGAGGCATGAAGCTATTGTAATGAATAAGAAGCTTTCCTTGCTCTAATTTCTACACATATAGCAGTGTAGCACTGTCCTCCCATTGTTCATCAATTTGCTCGAGTGGGCCCAGTAACGTCTCCATTGTGAGACTTCTTGTTACTGTGTTTGGCATATCAAATACGTCACAGGTAACTTGCCAGGCTTTGCCCTGTGGGCAAGATACTCTCCGTTGCTTGCCTGGCTCTCCAAGAGGGTTGGAGGAATTAAACACGAGTTGCCTGGTTGGCTGCATGCAACGCAAATGCTCTACCCACTTTACAATTTCAAAAGTGACATAGGCACTGCTTTCATTAGCTTAACTGGTCCTTGGTGCCATAAAACCTACTCACTCATTTTAAGCTAATTTTTCTTTCCTTTTTGGGTCACACCCAGTGATGCACAGGGATTACTCCTGGCTCATGCCTTCAGAAATTACTCCTGGTGGTGTTTGGGGGACAATATGTGATGCTGGGAATTGAACCTGGGTTGGCTGCGTGCAAGGCAAATGCCCTACCTGCTATGCCATCGCTCCAGCCCCTAAGCTAAATTTTTGTGGGTAATCAGGTCTGTACTTAATGCATGAGTCTTTTCACTTAACTTTAGACATACATGTGTATATGTATGCTTATATATATACATATATGTGTATATTCTGTTAATTTTTATTTTTCTTTATATCATAAAAATTGAAAATATAGTGATGTTACTATAATTTAAAATTGATTTAATTTGAGTGCAGTTTCATTTATTTCAAATAAAATTCTTCATTGAATGTGTCACTTTAGGGTAAGAGAGACAATACAGCAAGTAGGGCTCTTGTTTTGCATGTGGTGATCCCTGGGGTCCTTATTCCATCCCTTGGGGCCCATCCCAAATGATCCCTGATCACAGATCTAACGGTATGTCCTGAGCACTGCTGGGAATGTAAAAGCCAAAAAAAATTCCAACAACGTGTTCTCATGATTAAGTTGTTTTGATATGAAATGGGCTGGAGTGATAACACAGTGTGTTGGGCTTTTGCCTTGCACACGGCTGACCTGGGTTCGATATCTGCATCTATCTCGGAGAGCCAGGCAAGTTACTGAGAGTAACCCGCCCGCAGGGCAGAGCCTGGCAAGCTGCCCGTGGTGTATTCTATATTCCAAATACAATAACAACAAGTCTCACAATGGAGATGTTACTGGTGCCCTCTCAAGCAAATAGATGGAAAGTGGGAGGACAGTGCAGTGCAGTGATATGAAATATATAATAGAACATTTTGGATTTAATTATATTTTTTTCCTATGGCCACCTACTCCTGAGTTTCATGCTGCACCAAAGAAAATGCCAGCAAATATCATCACATTTGACAGAAATTTAAGTATAAGTAAATCTGAATGAAACATATAAAGTTGAACTGCAAGATAGATAACATAAATTCCATGTAGTAATACTCTGATTGTCTGCATTTTTTTAATAAAAGATTACACCAAGTCCTCATTATGACTTACACATCATTTGTGAAAAACTGACCATATTGTTTAGATGGCAATTACTTTAGGAGGAGGAAATACTGTAAAAGGATTATATGGTAAATATGTTAAGAACAATTATATAATGTTACTCTAAAGAGTGGAGTCTGATATGTTTGGAGAGATTGAAAATTTGCAATACAGTTTCCGAAAATGGTGTTTCTTATGAAAAATTAAGCATTAACACATTATTGTTATATATGCTTCCATTTTTCTCATCTTGGTCTTGGTAGTCAGTAGTTAGATCACAGTATACTTACAGCTACTTCTCTTGATCCTTATCAGGTTTTACTGAATTCATTGAGTATGTATATTAAATTATTAATCCTTAAACTAGAAAATTTTAACTATATATGTATACCAGGTAATATGACATTATTTCATAGTACTTTGCAATTCCAATTTTTCCTATTCTTTTACATAAAATAATTTGATTTTATATAAAATTTTCTTCTAGTATACTCAAATTCCAAGATTCTTTGCTCATATCTCAAATGCTATTTAAATACATCATGAAGTTATTTTATTCATTATACATCTTGGGCTGGAGCGATAGCACAGCGGGTAGGGCGTTCGCCTTACATGCGGCCAACATGGCCGACCCGAGTTCGATTCCTCCGCCCCTCTCAGAGAGCCCGGCAAGCTACCGAGAGTATCTCGCCTGCACGGCAGAGCGTGGTAAGCTACCCGTGCCGTATTCGATATGCCAAACACAGTAACAACAAAGTCTCCAATGGAGACGTTACTGGGCCCGCTCGAGCAAATCGACGATCAACGGGAGGGCCTTTACCTTTACCTTTACCTATACATCTTACCTCTAGAATTTATATATCCCTTTCTGTGAAACATACTTTTAATTCAATTGATTAACATTTATCTCTAATATTTGTTTTATGGTATTTTCTCGATACAATACTTGCGCATATAGAAATGGTTTCTCTTGATCATTTTCTTTTTGAATGTGGTGATATCATAAATTATAGTCCATAGAGTATTTTTTTTGTGATTATTTAAAGTTACCAGTGCTTCATTTGTCACTACTCAGAGAGCAAAATATCTCTCTCATGCTGTGATCACTGATATGAGTTTTTATTTTTTCCTCTTTGACCTTAGCTCAATGCCTATTGTGGACAGAAGTATTTATCCAGGAAGCAAAGGTGATGCTGAAAAGTCATAAAATGTTGTGTTTGAAACCCTATCAGCAATGATACTGTAAACCACAGTACAACACATATACATATATGTAGAACATGTGTATGTGCTATATATATGTACACATGTATATGTTTTAAACATATACATGTGTACATATATATATAGTACCTCTCATAGAAACAGTGGGTTTAGAGACAAAAAGCATGGTGGGAATGTGGGGGTGGGGATAGGGGCAACTATGATTTAGTGTAGGGAAGTGGTCTCTGGTCAAGAAATTCCTGTTGAAACATTGTATACCTGAAACTCACTCATGAACAACGTTGTAACGTCACAGTAACTACATAAAAAACAAGGTCAACCTGAAAAAATAAATAGTTTTAAAAATCCCTGTGCTTGTGGCTAGCTAACTATGGTTCTGCCAGTAGAGCTGAATCTGAGTACAAAAGGCATGCAAAGCGTTAGTTTTCCCAGGTCCCACTGGAAGCATTATCAGCTTTTCCAGATGGAAGTGTCTAAATTTGCTATTGACAGAGTGTTTTAGTTGTTACCCTAAAAGCAAAAAAAATCCCTTTTGAAAAATTTAGTAGAGTTTAAACTTGTTTTCTTTAGAAGTGAGTTGTCTAATTAGCATTTTGCCACAATTATAGGAAATAGCTCCCTAAAGATGTTCATCAATACACTGAGAATATTTTGAAAAAAGTATATATGTATTTTCATTTGAATTTTAAGTTAAAGAGAGTAGAGTAAGAACCAGAGCAATCCAACAGAGAGTGAGAGACTTGCCTTGCATGTGACTGACCCTTGTTTGGTCACCAGGACCCCAAATAGTCCTTCAAGCTTGGAGTAATCCCTGAGTACAAAGCAAGGAGTAAGTCCTGGCCACCTTGGGGTTTGCTAGTGTGACCACCTCTGACCCCTACAAAAAGTATAGTACACAAAGATATCAAGTAGTTAATTAATTAGTAGCAATTGCTTGCTTGTCTTTTTCATGCAATTTTTTATACTTAAAAAAGACTTGTGATGGTAACAATAAAATGTCAGTGTAGCTTTTAAATAGAACTTCAGTGTTGCTACAGTCATATTACAAAATTTTTGCTTCAATAGTATTGTCTGCAATTATCTAAGTATTTACTGTTGATTTCAACTTATCTTGATTTTGTTATAGCAAGAACATATTTTTTGAACTTTTCTTAGATACTGCATAAAATATCATTATTTTGATGTAATGAAATATTCTTTTAGCTTGGAACTTATCTAAAGAGATTCCTGTCAAACATAATGTATAGACATAACATCTTTACCCTGTATGTTTATAGCCAGAACTTATATGTGATCTACTAGGTAATCTATTTATTAAGCATTCTGAAAGAGTTCACATACTTATTCTTGGTACAGTCATTCTTGGCAATCTGACAGGATCAGAAAATTTTCCTGGAGTCTCTAATAAATCAAATATAACATTTACTTTCTTTTTGCTGCAATATCAGTATATATGGGTAAGTGGTTTTCATCTTTGATTAAATGTAATGTCAATTGACTTTACATTATTCTAATAAGGAGTTACTTACCTGAAATATTTTTAAGAAACAAAATAATAAATCTTTAACTTAAATATCATAAGTGCTTTTTATGCATTATAAATTTCAAGAAATAAAAGTGTGTTCCAAGAACTACATAGTACTTGCATTAAAATTAAAGATATCCTTAGTTCTCTCATGAAAATATTTTTATTATGAAATAATAAGTTTTGTGCAATGAGCCAATATTGGACTCATAGAAATGATTTCTCAGATGCCATGTTTTAGCTGTGATTAGATCACATCCCCAAGGAATTTGACTGTATGTATTTTACCAGTGGATATAGATATAATCTCAATAGAAATCTATAAGATAGTAAGAACTTAATCTTAGAAAAGTAAAAGCAATATGAGACCCAAGGGTTATCTGAAGATACAATACCAAGAAAATATTGTGTTTCCACTAGTAAAGTAGCTGTGTATTCAGATAATATATTTTCTGTATATTTATTTTGTCTAAGATTTATTTAGTCTTTAACATTAAATTTTTCAAACTTCACATATGTTTAAAATACAACATTTCTCCCAAACCTATTTATAACATCTACATTTCTTATTCTAACTTGTTTTTCCCAAAACACTAGTGGCTGATGAAATTAAGTCAATGGTCCATACATCTAATGTGTTCTTAAAACCTAGGTTATAAACAAAGTTCTAGCTCTGTGTCAGTTTTAGGAATCTCACACTTATCAAGCAAAATACTTTATACCCAAACCAAAGGTATATGTTTTCAAATTAGAAGCCAATTTTCAGTTATCATTTTCATTTCCCCTTTGATTCAGAATTATGTATCCAAAGAGTTACACTAGAAATATTTCTCTGATCTATTATTTGACATTGTCATTATGTTTTTGATGTCCCATGTTTTTATATTGTCACTTACATTTCTATATTAATTTATTCCCAGATGAGAAAACATCTCTTGCAATTCAATATATGGTTCTAATGTTACTTTCTCTGACCTACAGTATTATGTATATTCTTTATGTTTGCAAAGAAGATACTTCTCATATTATCATCATCCACCTGAGTACTAAGTAAACTTCCATAAAGGGTTGACAGCATCATTTATCAATAAAGTCACCCTAAATCTTGCTGTTACCACATAGAAGCGGTATGGTTGGTGAATACAGTATTTATCTTCTTATGATTTTAAAACATTTTTGATATATTATCTTAAGCATCAATTTCTATGTACTACTCTAGATCTCTAGATAAGTCCAGGGTAATTTCCGTGAACAAAAAAATAATATTTCAATCCTAAGCAACATAGACATCATGGTGCTGAAGAATGAGATATTTATATCTTACTAATTTTCTCATGTATTTATGATCTATTCTGTTACTATTTTTTAATTCCTATGGTTATAGTTTAAGAAAAATGTTCAGGAAATAAACATAGAAAATATTTTGCGTAGAGACTAATAAAAACTTAATAAATTAATAGTAAATTTATATGAATTGAGTTATGGCAAGATTAGAGTGTGACAAGAATGAAAATAAGAAATATACTATATATGCTTTAGCTAGGCATGGAAGTACATTATTTGAAAGCAATTAAAAAACTTGAGGCAAGATTCACATGACTGTTTCTTTGAGGAGTCTAAAATGCTATAGGCTAATATAACAGATAAGCAGGAAACAATTTGAGGAAATCAAGAAGAAATTGAATGGATCAAACCATAGACTTTTAGTTGCCTTCAAGCTTAAGATCTGCTTGACCTATGACATAGAGAAGATGCAAAAGGAGAGTTAATGGGAATTGAATAGTTGAAGGATGTAAAGCGTCCTAATGGCATGAGTCAAACTATTGGCAACACAACTAAGCCCTTTGTAGCACAATTGTCTTATGATCCTCCATAATAAAGTGACTCATGCTTATTTTGCATCTTTTAACTTGCAAAAATTGGTTGTGTTCAAATAACAACACAGAATCACTGATGGAAGCATGTTTGGAAAGTATAATTTGGAGAAAGTATAGTTTTGTGATACATTGGACTGCTGCAACTTGATTCTTTCCTGGAGAATGTATTTAAAATGCACTCAATTCAAGTATCAAAGTCTTGTGCAGATTTTCCTGAAATCTCACCTCGGGGATGTGGTCTTACCCATTGTGAGAAAGAATACTTCCAGAAGCTCTCTGCACTGAAATGCAGTTTATCAGTGAACAAATTCACCAGGCAAGTGTTTAGTACATTGTCCCCGTCACACTGCCAATTGCAATTATTTACATATTGTCATCTAATATAATCCATTTTCCACAATTACTACACCATATCTGATGGGGTTCAGACAGTAGGTAACAAATCAGAGAGAAAAATATATAAATATATGCCTCTCGCAGAGCCTGGCAAGCTACCGAGAGTATCCCGCCCGCACAGGCACAGCCTGGCAAGCTCCTCGTACCATAATCGATATTCCAAATACAGTAATGACAACAGGTCTCATTCCCCTGACCCTGAAAGAACCTCCAATCCTTGGGAAAAGATGAGTAAGAAGAGGCTGCTAAAATTTCAGGGCTGGGAGGAGTAGAGACGTTACTGGTACCTGCTCGAGTAATCCGACGATCAACAGGGTGACAGTGATGATGACAGTGACAGTCATGTAATGTTGTTACCCTCTGAAAAGTCTTATTATGATTTAAAATATAATCAGTTTATTATATGTCACTTATTTTGGGTTGGTGGGGACGGATAGGCCATATCTTTGGGTACTTAGTTAATTTCTGGCTCTGAGCTGGAGAATCATTCCTAGCAGTGTTTGGGGCTTCCAGGTGAGAGATGCTTAGGAAAGCATGTGGTGTCAGAAATCAAACCATATGAGAGTTAGTCTATGTGGCATTTCTTCCGGTTTCAATTGTATAGTTTGTCCATAAAATGCTTTAAAAATCAACCAGGTAAGTGAAAAGTTGTAGTTCTAAAAATGCATGATTTTTCTGAATTATACTTCTATTGTTAAACATAGAACCACGTTAAAAGTAAGCCTTTTCCAAAATTGGATTCTTATGTCTTATGTTTCTCTAATTTAATTTAGTTGTCTGGTAGGAATCATATAGAATCAAGGCATCTTAGTTTGTAAAGAAAAGTATCTTTTCAGGCCAAAATAAAAGTTCAAAGATCTGAATTTATACTTTTCCCAAGGGAATTCTGGATTCCATACCTGGTAATACTTATTACCCTGAACACCATCAAGACCTACCTTTGAGCACTGAGATGGTAGCACTCATCCAAGCCCCACCAGGTGTAGTCTATGAAACAAAAGTAAAACAAACAAATGAGGAAGAGTAACTATTGAAAATCACAAGTGGGTTTGAATATATTAGAATATGATCAATGTTTATTATGACCTTGATTTTGTCATTAAATTCTATGCATGTTTTCTAATAGAAAAAAAGCTAGTAACAATTTTGTACCCAAGTAAGAAGAATTCTATGTTGTGTTTGTTTAATGAAGACACTATGTTATTCAAGTATAGAACAAAATGAGTATAATCTGATCATTACTTTCTCTACAAATTGCTGATATAAAATACAATTTTGTGTGAAATAATATCCAGCTGTGCCATCTTTTGTTCCCATTCTGGGAATCCTTTAGTTATGTAAGTGAATTGCAAAGATAACGTGCTAAGATTGACTCTGTTTTAAAAATCAAGTCATAAAATTAAATTGTCTCTAAATATTATACATTTTACTCACAACCGTTTATAATCAGAAAGATCTGTTAATTAGCATATTTATTTCCACTTAGGTATAATAATTAAGATAATTTTCATTTACTGATACAAGACATTTTGTGGGAGTGTGAAGTGTACTGATCATTTTAAAAACTAAAAATTTTAATTCTTATCACAACTTGAAGAAACAACAAGATCAAACTCCATGTATGTGTACTTAATATTTCATGTCTTTTTCTAAGTCTACGTCTCTGGTACAATACATTCAATCTGAATACAAAGTCAGATCACCTTCCACTGTAAAATAATCACTAACAAATTTATACAAACAAAAATAAAGATATCATTCTCATTGTCACGTTCATCCATTTGTACGTGTACCTGCACAATAATGTATGGCTGCACACATCTTGTAGATTTTCTTCTATTTAATCCTGTGAGGATTGAGTGGGAGAGTGATCTTGTGGATCCCATTTTATTCAGTTTTATTGTGATATGAGTGGTGTGCAGATCTGGGATATTGTGATTTGTATGAAATATGAATTATCCGTATAACAAAATATATTCCTCACATACATTTGATTTCCGTTCCAGCTCCCTGAAAACATTAGATTTTCACCAGTTAGAAGTGGTGAAGTTGTCTTTGGTTATGTTCATGAAGACCTCCTAAAAATAATCTTAAAAATCCAGGATGGGGTTTGCTTTGCAAGCCTGTGCTCTCCTTTGAACATGTATCTCACTTTCCTGTCTCTGTATTTCTTTGCTTGCTTTTCCCATTCCTAAGAAGCCTGTGTTCTCTCTTGAACACATACTTCTTTTCTTTCTCTCCTCTCACATCTTTCTAAGAGAGTTTTGTTTTTAAATAATACTACCTTGTTTCGCTAAAACAAAATAAAAAGACTGAGGAAGAATGTGTTAGTGAGTTTCCAGGATGGTTGAACAAATGGCGATTTGGAGAGTGTGGAGTCTCAGCAAGGACATGACAAGATCCTGCTCTTTTCCACAGCTTGTGTTAGACTTGTCTTCCATAACTGGCTCTTCTGAGTTGTAACTATTTCTAATATACCAGTAGTCTAGTAAATACAATGTTTCTCTTGAATTCAGAGAGCTGCTCTAGCAAATTAGTTGAACCCAAGTTTATCATCATGGGAACACCCTAGCTTATACTTCAGCACCTGAGTTTTAGAAGGGAATCTGAAGAGGGAAAGAGGATCAGTTATTTAGGATGAAATCTTTTTCATTATTTCAGATTTTTTGTGGGGAGGAAGGGGCATCTGGTGATGGTCAAGAAACTACTTCTTTATTTGTGCTCAGATTTCACTCTGAGCACATGGTATAGGGTTCCAGGACTAGAACCAGAGTCAGCCAAATGCAAGACAACTGCTTCCTTGGCCCCAGTAGACTGAATTCATTATGAATACTTATTGGTTATATCTTCACATGAATGCTTTAATAGCTTGACATAGAGAAGAGTTACTTGTGTGTAAAATCTTATCACGTCGAAGGTTGTGTGTTCACGGGCTCACTGGATGGCACTGTCTCACCGCCTGCGTTCGGTGCTCTTGAGCCGCTGTGTGTGGCCTGGATTGGAACGGCTGTTGGCCAAGGGCAGACGGAAGAAGAAACGAGGGCCAGGCCAGTCTCTATCAATAGTAGTTTATTTCAATCCTCTTCACTCCTGTCTTTCTCTGCCTCCTTCTCTCCTGGGCCCCAATCTTGGAACCTCTCTCCTTCTGGCTCTGACTCTGGATCTCTGGAGCCCGAGCTCTCTCGCTTCTGACTCCCTTTCCGAGCTTACGTCTTAGTTTATATAGCAGTCACATAAGGCAGTTACATAAAGGTGGGTTGAAAACTGATGAATCAACAAAGAGAGGTAAGACCACTCCTCCAGGATATTAACTCAAGGATAAAATCTCATCTACAGAGATTACTTCAGATTACTAGGAGATCCACCCAAGGGTGGGATCCCAACAAGGGTGTGTTCTTGCCTCAGTTAGTAATCTACTTAAATAGTTGTAATAAATCTACTTCTAATATTTCTAGCAATGTCATTCTGTATGAGCACAGTAAGAGATACAAATTTAGTTTGGTTCTTCCTGAGAACATCTCACTATACATTTCGCAGTCCTCAGGCTGGGTTAATCTTCCTAGCTCCAGCAGGGTCCTAGTCTCGTCGTTACTTACTTTTGGATCATGACAGCATTTGTCCATGATCATGCCCTCAACTTATAGTTGAGTATCGTGGCTCTTTGGCCTGGCCCATTTCGATGCCAGGGTAGCTCACTGCTTGCCCTGGGTCTATTCAGTCCCTCGTCGAGACCCTACTTTTGGGGTGCTAGGAACTAAGGGCAACTGAGTCAAGAAATCAGATGCCCAGGAGTAAATATTATTCGGAGTCAATCAACTCCCAAGTTACAAAGCATAATATTAACTGTCTTCCTGTGTCCACACAGAAAGGACATTGCTTACAATACAAGTTCAGTGTTCTTAGATGGGTGTGACCTGACAAACTTAAGCTACCTGAGGAAGGACAAAAGAGTGTTATCCTACACTTGTGATTTGTACTTAACTCGCTTTAATACAATTATTTTAAAGCTGAATATTGACTTTCTTATGAATGAATATGTCCACACACAGGAAGATTTTGGTTGAATTGTAGTGTACTGAGTACTTATCAGTGTGAAGACAACAACTGACACTTTAATAATGGTAGTAATATCCATCACATAAGAAATATTTTTAACATTAAATACCAAGAGTTTGTAAAGACTTAATGGGTGTGTTCCAGCTGTGCAAGATGTATCTGCTAACTTCAATAATTCTTCCCAAACCTTGACACATTGTTTCTGTCTCATTAGGGCATTCCTTTAGACTCCTTCCTTCTAAATAGTGAAGCAATCTTAAAATGATTAGGACATTGATTTCTTATTGTAGCAAGACTTTGTTATAGTAAGAGTCTCAAACTAGAAAGCAGTCCCTGGAACCACCCTCCTTGACTGCAAATGTCAGCAATTTACCTTCCCTAGGTGTGAACTCTAGTATCAGGAACTGTTGTCTTGATTCAGCACCTGGCAGGGGGACATTAGCTCCTACTTGAATAAACTGGCTCTGCCTGTTATCAAATCAGAGAAAAATCCAATTAAGTTTGGATGTTATCCCCACAACACACACACACACACACACACACACGCACATTTAAGTTAAATAGTGGTAGTTTACAAAGTTATGCATGATGATTTTTTATAGGCATTCAATATTCCGACACCAATCCCAGCACCACTGTCACCTTATTTCCACCATTGTTCCCAATTTTCTAACCTTGCCCCTGAGGGAGGCTCAAACTGATATATTTGATATTTCATGTTACCTCTCAATGGTTAATAGATTCAAAAATACTTCAGTAAAAGAAAATTTGTGAAAATTTCTGCATCTTACCATGGAAATATTAAGTTTTTTTTAAGGGTTTATTAGGCAGATGTTCAAGCTAAGCCTTCTGAGTTAATGTTTTTGTTAGTTGAGGATACTTGGTGCTATTATAGTTGGATTATAGTTTCAAGCATTTTAGGCTTAACATTGGATTGTCCTTTCTCTCCCACAGAGAGTTTATGTTATTTGAGTTACAGCCACTACAGTGTTCTGAGGGTATACCTAATTCCACTGGGGCAATGCCAATCCTCCATGTTTATCTTTAGCTTGTATTTTGTGTTCTACTCCTGTTAATGACAAATATCTCCTAATCTGGTAAGTTGGAAAGTCAAAGCTTCTGAAGGCTCTGGGTTTTGTTTTTCCTTTATGCCCTTTGCATATTTTTATTTTAGAACAATATACTTTTGGTATAGATACAGGAAGTTAGTTAATGCTATGCTTCTGTAATATCAACTATGAAAAATATTAACTATTGGCATCTGCCATATTTGCTTGACTTGCTCCTTGGTTGTCCTTGATTGTACTTAGATTGACCTTAGTTCCTTACCAAAGGGTGGGTCCCACTAAAGGACTTGGATGGAACTGGAGCAAGCCATTAGCTACTCTGGCTTCAACATGGAACAGCCTAGGAGCCATAAGAAGTATAATAAGCTAAGAGCACGGTTATGGAACAAAATCTGTCATGACCTAAAAAAAATGACTGAATAAGGATGCTATTAGAGTTAGAAAAAGCTAACATGGCCTGAGGACTGTAGTCTGGAATGTATAGTGAAATGTCCCCAGGAAAAGTCACCAGTTACTATGCAGAAGTGGAGATCCTCTGCCCGTTCCCCCAGTCTCCGGCAACCCAGTCTCCGGGATCACTCCTATAAGCCACCTCCTGCCAACAACAGACATTTTTTCATTGGCCACCCTCCAGATCATACGACTGCTTCTCTCTGAAGGGAGCATAAAATGACGCCCCCGTAGTCATGCCACCGGACTCCATGCCAGGCTGTTTTCACTCGTGAAGCCCCAGAGAGGGGAGGGTGAGAGCCCTCCCTGCCCCAAGGGACCAGCCCTGGCAGCCGACATCCACAACCCAACTGCCACCCCACTCTAGGCCGCTCTCTACCTGCTCGGGCCGAGCCCCACATATGAGTGAACATCTGTTCATTTTTTATGTTATTGTTCAACCATGCCTGTGTGTAATTGCTGCCCTCCAACCCTTTGTAATTTCTCTGTTATCATCTTGATTAAATTCAAATAAAGTCACCACTGGTTACCAGCCTGTAGATCTGTTCTTTCTTTCACCATCCAGGGGTACAATCATTGGCCCTGAATGCACCAGGGGACCCCAGTCACCGCAACTTGGCTTCCATGTTACATTCCCATCCAATCAGATATGCTTCAACTGGGATGTTAGTATCATAGTATTTGGAAATGTTACTCCAGAAATCCAGAATATTTAACTGGGCAGTCCAGCTGCAGTCATGGCAGCAGCTGTTGGGGTGTGAGTGTGGTTGCCAGAGGTTTAGTAGGATGGGAACTCAGCCTACTCCCTTCCCAAGATGGCCCCAGAGGTCTCAACTTGGATTTGATATTAAGAAATTTTTGCAGCTAGTTGATCTCTTTTGAGATTTATTTATGAGTATCTGGAACAAGGTTGGTAGATGTGCCTAATGGCAAGCAGTGGTGGGACGTGACTCTGGACTTTATTTCATTTCTTTCTCTCTTTTCTCTTTGAAAGAATCATGTAATGAATTCATTATTGATTTGTAATATGTTATTTTCATTTTGTTTTTGTAAGAGGCATTGTCATATGTGCTTCAATTATTATTATTATTATTATGACATAATAAAGTATATACCCCACAGTGAACTGATGCTTGACAAAATATTGGCAAGAACAGTCTCAGTCTCTAAGCAAACAATCTTGTCTTACTGTACTAAGAGAATAAAATATTTTGATCTTGGAATCAGATGCTTCTTCAGGGTAGATAGTATGAAATCTCAGTTTTGTTCTTAGACATAGTGTTTTAGAACTGCTATATCACAGTACGGGAGAAGGCTCTTGACATTGGAAGTTGATGCTAGAATCCTTTCAGTACTGCCTAAGTTCAGGCTGATGCATAATAATAAAATGACTCATTTTATTACCAAATAATTATCACAATAAGTTCAGTTAATAACATCACCTCAAAGAGTTAATTTATTTAGGATATAAGTACTTTTAGAATATACTTAGAAACTTTCAAGTATACCATAAGGCAGGTTATAGTTAACATATGAATTGCATTTTCAGTTTACAGTAAAAACAACACTTCACATCTTGTGTTCCATTCTTAAAGTGTGTTTTTGACACTTGCCTCTTTGTAAAGTAGTATATTTTCTCTTCTTGAATCTGAGTAGGTGTGTGACCATGGTACCAATGATGCTCTGTGACTTATAAAGGAATTCCTGAAAGACAAAATCATTTCCATTTGATTCTATAGAAATATATTTTCTTGGAACTAAATCACTGTACTGAATGGATGTCTAAGAAGACTATGTAAAGGTGCAGATGAAAAGAAAATGGACAGTCTTCAACCTTATTCTTTTGCTGTACACACACATGCACACAAGTACACACACAACAGAGTTTCCAGGTTAAGTTTCCAGGTTGTAACCATGTCAATTGATGTGACTTATTTAATTTTAGCAAGTATAGACTAGCTATATGCAACATTGACATTATCTAGAAAAAGACTAGTTTTACTATTACCATTCCTGCTAAAAGAAAATACTATACAATAGGTGATTCTTTGGATTTATTTGGTAAAATTTTGCTATAAATTATAGTTCTACCATTACCTTGCTTTCTATACAATAGATGATATTTTTGGTTTGTGTCATAAAATTTGATTATCAATAACTATTGGTTTTCTATATTATTGACTTAGAGTATGTCATTTAAAATGCCACATGAGAAACCCAGGGCTAGCATGTTTTCAGGATTCTTAGATCACTTCTAACGGGTTTTCATGGTGAATGTTAGATTGTCAATTTCTTTAAATACCCATTTACAATTCCCATTGAGTCATCATAAACTATTAGGCATGAAGATTAAAGACTTGTAGCAGGAAGAAAGCACTCACCATTATCCTGTAAGCTCGTCTACTGGCCTTGTTTCAGAGACTAATAAGTCTCAAACAACATCAAGAACCACAAAAATTTCTCAAACACGGATTCTGTTTGACACCTCCAGGATAATCTTGGGAGAAAAACTGTTCAGCTCCCACCCAAACAAAGCCCTAGCAGCAACTCCCACACCCCACAGCCACGGCCATGCTTCTGGCAGTGCTGACTTAAGTTTAATATTCTGGATTTTCTGGAGCAACATTTCCAAACTCTAGAAATCTGACATCCCAGTAGTAGCACATAAGATTGGTTGGGATGTAATGTAGTAATATAGATGCCAATCAATCTCAACTAAAAAAAACATTAACACAGAAGGCTTTAACCTGCAACAATAGCTTAGAAAATACTCAGACAAAACTTAATGTTCCTTTGGTGAAATATAATTTTCAAAACTTTCCTTCTACTGAATTATTTTTGACCATACCATTAGTCATATAGGTAACAAGGGATACCACAAAAATTATTGTGGGTGAGTGACAGAAACAGGCTGGAGGGAGGCTTGAGAAAATGGAGACAATGGTGGAGGGAAGATGACACTGGTGGTGAGATTGGTGTAGGAATATTGAATGTCTGTAATAAATCATCATGAACAATTTTGAAAACCATGGCATATAAATAAAGTGAGAGGGGAAAAGGAGAATTTTTAGCAAAGTCTTGCTACCTGCTAGCCAGTCATTGAAATACGACACACTTTTCTGGTTCTGTCTTTGCAAACTGCGGAAAGAAGTCATCCCATTTATCCTATTACCAATTGATGTCATATAGAATCTGTGTCATAATAAAATAGTTGCATTAGATACTTAACTGTAGGGGATTTTTTTTTTTACATATTTTAGATAGGCCGTCAGAAAAGTTTGTGCGTGCTATCGGTAATGGATCTTGCAATCACAGATCTAACATATGTTGCAGTGGTGGTGTTGGTATTGGTCAGTTTTGGGGAAAACTGGAAGAATATTGAGGTGACAATTAGTGAAAGTCTAAAATAGCATTCAGAGACAAAATTAGTCTTAGCAAAACTATTAAGAACTGTGAAGCACTTATAGGTGAGGATTTAGATAAGTTAGAAAAACATTACTAAAAACTGAAGGAAATTAGACATTTTATCAAGAAGGGAGAAAGATTTTAAATATGAAGACTGACAAGTTTCTAATATGGTACTTCTATAGAATTTATGCTCCAGGGAGATTTCAATGCTGAATTTTTAGTATGCGGTCTTTTAATTTCTAATTACCAAATATGAACAGAAATCTGGAAAAATTTAGAAAATATAAATGATCTCATAATTGCTGAGTTTGTAAGAAATATATTTCATTCATAACTATTTCTGGGAAAAGAGTCAGAATTTAAAAATACATTAGGACACAGACCAACTAATGGTTGGTCTAGTGTTTCAACTAGTTGATGAAATTAGTTGAAAAAAAATGAAACTGAGGCTGAAACTTTAAGACCATTTGCAAAGATCCCAGAAATTCCTCCTACCTAAACATAATTAACAGGCATCCAACAAATTTTACTGGCAAGCATTGTGGTGACTATGTAATAAAACCAAAAAGAAAAGAAAAATGGGATTTCTAAGAATATTGGAAGGTTTTGTCTCTGTAGATTGAAAGAGTAACACCAGTGGATGTGTTCTGTTCCTCCAGCTTTTACTTATGGAATATATTTCACATTGATGCCCATAAATAATATATACATATTTATTTAGTGCAGGGTGGGTGTGGGGAGGGCTTTCACCCAGCAGTGCTTGGGGCATCCTCATGACTCTGCACTCAGGGATCACTCCTGGTTTGAGGGAATATACTTGGTGGCATGGATCTAACCCAAGCTAGCCATGTGCAAAGGCAAGTACCCTACCCACTGTAATATTGCTCCAAGCCCTCTATTTTTTAATCATCTCATACTTAACTAAAAGCAAGAGAGAGAATAAAAATAATTTATACTTTTAGAAGAAAATGTAGGCAAGAATCTACTGAGAAAAAAATCACTCACTTGCAAAAACAAATGCTTTTTCTTTAAAATAGGATACAAAGTGTGCTTCTGATGGCAAAACTAAGACCATAGCTCCCAGGCAAGAAATATTAATCCTAAACTATGAGCTATATGCCCACGAAAATCTCTTGACATGGATCCTGTCTCCTGTTTTCAGATGAGAGTATCTATATTAGCTATTAGATGATTGTCCCAATCTTATATACTACTGCCTGTGGAATAGGAAAGATAACTTGTTTCTTTAATGCCACAGGTTGTAATAAAAATGCATACAAGTAGCTCTGCCTATACAAGGCACAGGAACTGAAGACCTTTTCTGTAGTTGCAGAAGACTGAAAATTTTGATGAGTTTATCATGTAATGGGCTGCTGTTTATGAGTTATTTCCCAAAATTTTTCTTATGACATTTGCTATACCACATGCTCTTCCTGTGATGTGATTTGGATATCTTTCTCACTGAGATAGGTGGTCTAAACTCTCTTCCTTCAAATATGGAGGGCTAGCTAGTATGTTAGCAATAATAATGAGACAATTATACACCCAAAAGTGGTTCATAAAAGGCCGCATCGCTTCTTTCTAATTATCTGGGAACACTTGACTTTATAACCTGAGCAACATCAGATATTTGCTGTGAATGAAGTCAGGGTCACCTGCAGATTCTGCATCAAGGAATCCTGAACAACACCGGTAGATGAAGTCTTTGCCTTGGAAACCATTAAATTAAATTGATTTCCATTTTTAAAGCAATAAATATTCTAGTATGTAATCTCACATTTTATATTCAGTACACTTAGCTTTTTCATTTTAAGAGAAAACTTTCTTTGAATAATTTGAAAATTGTTTGTTTCATCTATTTTCAGTATTGTGGTTATCTGGACCTTATTAAATGTCTACTTAAATTAGAATTTTCTTGCAATTTCTGTCATTTTTTTTTTCTGTACTTAACTTCCTCGGTGAAAAGAGAAACTGCACATTGCTTTAGTTCTGTTATCTTTTGTGGTATAAAAATCTTCTATGGTGCTTGTCTACAAAAAATAAAAATGAAAATAAAGATCTTTATTTACTTTACACTTTTTTTTGCTGTCTTTAAAGGAGAATAGTATGCATTAATTTGCCTTTATTTTAAATATCTAATTTAGCGTCTTTTTCTTCATTTATATGCATCCAATAGAAATATCATCTAAAATATTTTAGATGATGATAGTCCATATATATATATTTGCTTTTTGGGTCACACCAACCAATGCACAGGTGTTATTCCTGGCCCTGCCCTCAGGAATAACCCCTGGCGGTGCTCAGGGGGCCATATGGGATGCTGGGAATCGAACCCGGCTCAACTGCGTGCAAGGCAAACTCCCTACCCACTGTGATACTGCTCCAGCCCTAGTCCATATATATTTTAATTGTATCTGTATTTTAATTGGGTTTTGATTGCCTTAAAAATAATAGAATCGAGGCTGGAGCAATTGTACAGCGGGTAGGGCGTTTGTCTTAAACGTGGACAACCTGGGTTCGTCACTGGCATTCGGTATGTTTCCATGAATACCACCAGGAGTAATTTCTGAGTGCAGAGTGAGGAGTAAACCATGTGCATCGCTGGATGTGACACAAAAAAAGCAATAATAATAATAATATAAATTTTATCTTATACTTTGAATATCTTATCCCATTCTATCTTTCTCTCTTTCTCTATCTCTCTGTCTGACTCTCTTGCTTTTAGTTTTTGTTTTGGGGGGGCATACCCTACTGTGCTCAGAGAGTTCTCAGAGCATCACAGGTAGAGGTATTCAGTGGGCCATATGTGGTGATGAGTTTTGAATCCTGTTTGGCAACATGGTAGGTGAGCATCTTCCCCACTGTACTATCTCTCTGACCCTTGATTATGCTCTTGCATTTAGTATTACTTACAGTATATGATACTCAATCTATTGATCAAATATAGATCTGCTACATTCTAACTATTTCAGTGAATTCCTCTGCTTCATATATATTTAATGACTTCTACAACTTTTATTTTATGGAGTTATGTGTCTCTTTTTTATTATAAGTATAACTTACATTCTTATACTTCCCATACTTTTTATTCTATTCTCATTTTTTTCTGGAAGGGCTTTAAAATTTAATAATACAGTTCAATAAAATACCACTTTGGCTTAACTACTGTTATAAAATCTGTCTGCTAACTCTATTTTTAATCAAATTATAATATTTTTATAAAAGGTTTTTTCACATTTTCTACAACTTTTACATTTTACTTTGTTACCAATAATTTTAAAGTAGTTTAGCTTCCCATTTTCAAATATTTGTTTTTTTCTGCATTTCATAGTCATTTATAATCCTTAGAGGAGCATAAAAAAACTAAAGCAGAAAATAGTCAGAAAAGATAGGGCCTTGGAATGAGGATCAAGCTCAGAAATGATTGGGGTGTAAGGAGTTCCATGCTTGGCACCTCATGTTCTCCTGGACACGGGGCTGGGAGAAATTCCCTGACATTACCATGTCATGCCCTAAAACAAAATAACAAAGCAAAATATGGAGTTTGAGATCCCACAATTTTACATGACTTAATGAATTTAAAAACTGGGTTAAGAAATAGCAAGCAGCAACAGTAAGATTTTTCTTCTTTGATGGAGACACACCCAGAGGTCTGAAGGCTTACTTCTTTTATGTATTTATTTATTTTTAAATTTTTGCTCAGGGGTCACTCTTAATGATTCTCAGGAAACTATATACGGTGTCAGGGATAGAACTGGCATCAGCTATGTGCAAGGCAAGCAACTTGCATCTTTTCTCTGCTCTCAGCCATTGTTTTGAAATTATTCTATCTCTGGATTTTTTTTTAACTTACCTCTCTAACTCCCCGAAGTAAAATGCTCTTCAAGTCGATTATATGTAATTTTATGGTGTAAAATACCACCTTTCTATTATTCCCCTAACCCTTGACAAATGGAGATAGGAAGAAGACCATCCTAACTAAGATCATAATGGTCAGGAAGTCCCTTGTGAATAAATTACAATGTTCTCACCACCTGCAGGCTCTAGTGGCATCCTAGTGCTTCTCTTTATCAGGGTGAATCTAGAGCTAGCAGCACGAAGTACCAGAAAAACACGTTTGCTGTCCACCTGCCTCAAGCAGATTATCATTAAAGGCAAAATAGCATGTCCACTGTTGTCTTCTTGCTCTCCATTAGATTCCTCATCTCTTCAGATTTAAAGAGCAACTAAAAAATCCCATAGAGCTGCAAGATTGTTTTATTATGCTTAACTGTCAATCAATTACTTTAAGCAAATGGAATCCTAAATGACACACTTTTCAGTATGAAAGAGACATAGTACTTACTACAAATAAAAATTTATCATTGAAAATGATAGTGTCATTAGGGACTAGATCATACAAGGTATTACTGCCTTCTAATACTTGTCTCTGATGTTGGATTACCCTTGACAAAGATGAGTTATCAGGGTGTAAATATTCTCAAGATTTCTATTTGACATAGTCACATTGTGGAGAGCTAATGTCTTTGTTAGCAACCCATGAAAAGTCACGATGTTTTCTAACAGCCATATCAGTAAGTCATTTTAAAACAAATCTTATCACTGACCAGTGCTCAAATGATTGTAGGTAGTCCTGCTGAATTTATTCTTGCAAACTGGAGAGATCCTGAGCTAGAATCATTCAGATAAATTGCTGCTGTATAGATAGAAACTGAGGCAGTAAATAACTTGAGTTTTAAGCCACTAAATTTGGTATAAATTGTTAGCAGTAGAACACATACAGAATCTTGAAACAGTGGGAGAATGTGATTTTAATTACTCCATTTAAAAGATATCTCATTATTTTTCCGGTCACCTGACAAACTGTCTCACAATGTGGCTATACCAGTTTGCATTGCCAGTAAGATTTGCTACTGTTCTCCATTCTAACCATTATTTAGAATTGTTAATATTTGACTTTTATTATTCCAATAATTGTGTAAAGGTATCTACTTTGTTGGCAGTTTCTTAATGATACAGCATCTCCTCATTTGTTTATTTGCTCTCTCTATATGTTCTTAGTGAACTCTCGGTTAAAAATGTTTGCTTATTTTTCATTTGAATTGCTCATTATGTTATAGTAGATGGGTTATTGCTGCATTTTGAATGTCGATTCTTTATCAGGTATCTTTCACAATTGTTTTCTTGCTTATTGTGACTATCTTTCATGGTTTTTGACAATGCTTTTATGGAATATATGTAATTAATTAATTCAACATTGATTTGTTTATTTTTATTAGGTGCGGACAATATTATGAGTGGTGTTTGGAGGTCATATGGTAAAGAAATGAAACTCGGGTCCTTGCCTATGGCAGGCAGGCATAGATATTTTGAGGATATTTTGAGATATTTTGAAGTCCAATCCAGTCCTCACTTCTTTCATGGATCATGCTCTGTATGTTGCAGCCAAAAATGCTATTACAGTGCCCAGAATTATCTAAAGTTTCTTAAATATTAGCTTCTGGAAGTTAATATAGTTTACAGTTGGGTATACATTACATTTTCTGTGTGTGTTTAATTAAGAATTCAGTGTTTAAATCTGGATTTATTATTTCTCATATGGATGCATCATGTTTTAGTGCCATTTTCTGAAAAGACAGTATTTTTGTCTTATTACTTTTATGCCATATATTAAAAATATATTGTATTTAGATATGATTTATATATCATTATTTTTATCAGTTTCAATTGTAAGATTAGAAAAGTTTGCGCAAATGTTTGCAGGGTAAATCTCCCACCATAATCATTGTTGAGACTCTCTTCATCACCTGAAATGGTTCCCTAAAGATTCTTTGTACAAAATTCCATGCCCAGTTTCATTCTAAGGCAAGAAGTGATCCTATTTCTGTCACTACAGATAGCTCTTTACAAAGTTCACAATATGCATTTATTTATTTAGTAATTATGCATTATATGATCTTTTGTCTATGACTTTTGATTCTAATTTGGGGCTTTTACGTACAGATCTGCTATAAATTTTGAGATCAGATCTTTCTATGCACAGACACACATTTTATTTCATTATATATCTAAGGAGGGTTTTCTATCACACAAGTAAATAAATAATGATATATAGATACATATATTAATACTTGTATATATATGTATATATATAATACATGATTAAAAAAATGAAAAAGAATTACTTCTTTGCACTCTCCACAATGGTATATGAGTGTTCCAGTGGCCCCTAATTCTTATCCACAATTACTATCTCCAGGCACTTCAATCATTCTGCCTAATCTTCATGCATCTAATTGTGGTTGTAATTTGTATGCTCTTAATTACTATTTGTGCTAGGTAAATTTTTACAGCACCTATTTTCCACTTGAATATTCTTTATTTGAAGTCACAATGGTTTGCAACACTGCATATGTTTATACAGGATCACACTATATAACCATTTAAATATTTTCTTTGCATACAGTAAAATATCTTATTATTTTCAGTTATGGTCAAATCATGACCATATTGCTAAAGAATTATAGAGAGAGATAATACAATTTTTTAATCAGCTATAATATTTGCAGTGTCCTCCCAGGGTGTGAATTGATTTACATTTCACTAAATGTTTTGCTTGCTTTTTTTGTTTGGAGAGGAGTGGTAGAGAAGGTGTTACTCCTGGCTTTGATCTCAGGGATTGCTCCTGGCATGCAAAAGGAGGAAACTTGGATTGGTCCTACATGGAAAGCCCCTACCTGCTATATGATTTCTTGGGCTCTTAAAAGTTTTGTTTGTTTGTTTGTTTGTTTGTTTTGGAGGGGTACATCTGGAGGTCCTTAGGATACACTTCTGTTTCTGTGCTCAGTTATCATTCTTAATGGAAATAGGGACACTATATGTGATGCCAAGGATGGAACCTGGGTCAGACCCCCCAAAAAAGACAAGGAACCTGACCTCAGAACTATGCCTCTAACACCACTAATGTGAAAGCTTTGACTTTAACAATGATAAAATCCAAGTTCCATATCATATGTAGTATATTTGCATAAACCAAAAATGAATTTTTTAAATCTCTCCTTTCTTTTAGGAACCTGAACATTCATGAGCTGTACCCAGGGATCCCTCAAGATCTACTCCTGTTGAAGTGCTTAGGACTCACTCTCTTTAGGTGGGAAGTAGACTACCTGGTGCTGGAAATAAATTCTGATCTTCATTTACCGCACGTGCTTCAACCCATTGAGTGATTCTCCTAACATTATTAGTTGGTTTCTTATATCTATTTAAATAATACATCATATTTTAAAATTTTCACCATATTTAAAAACATTACCTAGGATATGTTGTGGGCTGAGCAATAGTACAGCAGTAGGATATTTGCCTTGCATGCGGCCGACCCAACTGACCCGGATTCAATTCCTCAACTCCTCTCGGAGAGACCGGCAAGCTATGCTTAGTACCTTACCTGCACAACAAAGCCTGACAAGCTACCTGAGACATATTTGATATGCCAAACACAGTAACAATAAGTCTCACAATGGAGACATTACTGGGACCACTCAAGAAAATCAATGAACAACGGGAGGACAGTGACAGTGATAGAATATGTTGTGCAATTAATTCTTTTGGACATCATGTATAAGTTTTGTTTGATTGGGGTGGGGGTCACACCTAGCGGTGCTCTGGGGATTCTTCCAGCCCAATGCTCAGAGTTTGCTCTTGAAGATGCTAAAGGACCGTGCAGTGCTGGGGCTTAAATCTGTACCTCTCTCACTGAAACTTGTGTACCAACACTGAGCTATCTCTTCATTCTGTTGTTACACAGTATGAGAGCTTTGTTTCTGAAAACACTATCTCACCCTTATTTCTTCATCACTTTGTGAGAAATAAATCAATCACACATGTCTCATCTGGACTCTATTTCCACTTCTTCATATTAATATTTTACTGTCAAATTATAGTGCAGATTACTTTTAAAACATGATTATTTAATCACTAATATTAGAGTGGTAATAAACATATTTTAAGCAAGAAAAAGTTCACCAAAAACTGATGACACAGATCACTTGATCACTTGATATTCCATTACTCATCGATTTACTTGAGCTGGAACCAGTAACGTCTCCATTTGTCCCTGTGAGTCCAGTGGCATCTGCTTGCTCCAGGAAGATGAAGAGGAACAAACCAATTGTTCAGGGACTTGACGAAAAAGTCTGACCATCTAGTAGGTGGGAGGCCAAGCGATCTTTTGACGTACCATGGAATCCAGTCAGTAATGGCTCTAGTCTAGCCATCATATTCAAATTGCATTACATGTCCAGCCCATCTGATTTTCAATGCCTTGGCAAATGAGACAGCATATCTGATTATTGTAGATGGAGGTCGGAAATCCGGGTTCTTTCTCTCACTTGGGTGAAGCGTGATACTCCATGCATAGCTCTTTCGATTCCTCTTTGGAAGAATTGAATAGCGTTCTCATCCTGTTTTCGTAGGGCTCAGGTCTCTGAGGCACATGTTAATGCAGGAAGAACAGTGGATTGGACGAGATATGTCCAGAGCCAGAGGTTCTTCATCCTCTTAGCTATTTCATCGATGCACTTGAAGGTGTTCCATGCCACTCTCTTTCTCCTGCGCAACGTAGGTGCCAGGTCATTTATCATGTTGACTTCTCTACCTAGGTACACATAACTGTTGCATTCAGAGATGGTTGTTCCGTTGAGAGTGAACGGAACGTCAAGAATGAGACTGTTTCTCATAAATATTGTCTTCGTGTAATTCAGCTGTAGTCCAAACTTTCACACTCATGGTTGAAGTCAGCCAGCATTTGTGCCACTTGGCTAATGTTTGATGTTATTAGAATGATGTCATCAGCAAAGTGGAGGTGGTGTAATTATCGACGATCTGTCTTCAATCCCATTCCTTCCCATTCCAATCAATGCATGATGTTCTCGAGGGTGACACTGAAGAATTTCGGTGAAATGGTATCACCCTGCCAAACCTCTCTCTTGACATCAATGATTACTTCCTTGTAGAATGGTGAGATCCTGGTAGTGAATCCATAATACAGTTCACAGAGGATCCTGATGTATTGAGTTTGAATGCTCTGATTGGCTAGGGCTTTGATGACTGCTTCAGTCTCAACAGAATCAAAGTCTTTCTTTAAACCAATGAACATTAGATAGAGCGGCATCTTGGACTCCTGAGAAACCTCAATGAGCATGGTTACCATGTGGATATGGTCGGTTGTGCTGAAACCTTTTCAGAACCCGGCATGCTTGCATGGTAGTCCTTTATCTAGTGTTCTGCCAGTCCTACTCAGGATAACTCTTGTGATTAACTTGTAAACGACAGACAACAGGAAGTTTGGGCCATAGTTGTCAATGTTGTTTACGTCTCCCTTCTTGTACAGTAGAACAGTAAAACCTGCTGGTTTTCCATTGGGATGGAACCTTGCATTCAGACAGGTAGCGTGTGAAGAGCCAAACCAGTGTATTGATGAGTACTGACAGCAGGTTCTTCAAGTGTTCAGTTCTGACCTTTTCTGAGCTTGGTGCTGTATGCTTCTTTACCAACAAATGGCGTGTAGGATTTCAGAAGGGAGAGCATTGGGAATAACATATCCATTTTGTAGAATTTGGTATGTGGGCAGGTAGACATGGCTATCGAAGAGATCCGAGCAGAAATCATGGATAATCTTCTCCATTGCCCTTCTGGAAGATGTGATAAATCCATCAGAACGTCAGAGGGCAGTCATCTTGGTCTTGTAGTTGGCAAAGGACAGGCAGGAGTATCCTGCCCACACGGTAGAGCCTGGCGAGCTATCTGTGGTGTATTCTATATGCCGAAAACTAAATACAATGGGTCTCATTCCCCGGACCCTTATACAGTCACCAATATGACAGTGTTAAGAAGGATGAGGAAGGAGAGGCTGATGAAATCTCAAGGCTGAACTAGGCTGCCCAAATGAAAATGATATAGATAGGTGCATGTGAATATATATATATATATATGTTTTATTTTTATGTGTATTATATATTGTGAGAAATTAAATATTCTTCAGAAAAGCTTTGGAGCCTCCCCTGTCTCTACCTCATAACTTTATATATGTGTGTTAACAAATATTTATCAGATTTCAAAAACTAAAACACAATCATGTCAGCACTAATGTTTTGCTCATCTGTATTTTCATCAATACGAATATAAGACAAAAACCTAAATCTTCATTACTGCTTTGGTCCACTGTAAGTGATTTCATACTAAATATTTTAAAAATTATAATTATAATGGCTACTAAAAATTTTAGTCACATTTCTATAAAATAAACAGTTATAATATTCATTATAGATGATAGCAGTGCATGTCTTTCACAACACGGAAGTAGGTTATCACAAAATAACTACTATTGAATTTAGATACTCTATATCAAACAACCCATTAAATTCAACATGCTTCACGAAAGTCAAAATTACAAGTTAGATGTTAATATATCAAGGACTTGCCTAAAGAATTTCCATTTTGTTTATCTTCCAAGTCCCTTAAACAGAAAGAGAAAAGGGAAATGCGACTCAATATTGTTAGATATTACTACTAATAAATTTTATATTCAGACTTGATTCTCAATAATAAGCTATATGTTTTGTTTCTTTTTTTCTTGCAATGACAAAATTAGATCCAGCAAATTATTTCCAGTGATTTTCAATTTTAGCTAATGATCAATATTCCATTTTCAGCTTGCAAATGCAGACATGTAAAAATAATGACAATTCCACATTGACTAGAAATAAGTGATATGTATACAAATTATTTTTCCTAAAACTATAATTGATTTATAGTCTAACAATGAACCTAAGGCATAAACAGTTTAAAATTTAGGGAAAAAAATCTTTGGGGAAAAATAAATTTTGAACATGTTTGTTACAGATCCCACCTACTATTTTCTCAGGCAGCAAAAAAATACAACTAAAAATGTGAACTGTCAGATTAAAAGATAATGCAGACACTAAGTCAGAAAAAACATGTATTATATTTATTATTTCCTCCCTAGGATCGTATGAAGTTCAAAGAACTGTTAGAGAAAATTATAAAATAATCTCTCTAATATACTAATTGGGAGATGAGAATAGTAACAATGGAACAAACATCTCCTAATGCAAAAGTTATGTGTACCTAGGTCGAGAAGTCAATATGACAAATGACCTGGTACCTGAGTTGCTCAGGAGGAAGACAGCAGCTTGGAAATCCTTCAAGAGTGTCGAAGAAATAGCTAAGAGGACGAAGAAACTCCACCTCTGGGCACATCTCTTTGATTCCACTGTTCTTCCTACATCCGCCTCAGAGACCTGGGCCTTAGAAAAACAGGATGAGAATGCTATTCGGGTCTCCCAAAGAGGAATCGAAAGAGCTATGCTTGGAGTATCACGCTTCACTCAAGTGAGAGAAAGAATCTGGAGTTCCAACCTCCATCGACGATCAAGAATCAGGGACTCTGTCTCATTGCCAAGGCATCAAAAATCAAATGGGTTGGATACGTAATGCGATTTGGAGATGACCACTCAACTAGAGCCATTACCAACTGGATTCCAAGGGACATCAAAAGATTGCTTGGCTGCCCAACTACAAGATGGTCAGACTTCTGTGTCAAGACGCTGAGTGAATGGTTTAAGGTTGTTCATGTTCCTGGAGCAAGCAGATGCCACTGGGCTACACTAGCACTCGACAGGGACAAATGGAGATGTTACTGGCACCCACTAGAGCAAATTGATGAGTAACGGGATGTCGAGTGATCAAATGATCAAGTGATCAAGTGAGAATAGAAATGACTACTAAAACTGACTTAGAAGTCATCTTTCTATTTGCTATTGGATAAGAAATGGTTAATTTTTTACTGGGCCCGCTCGAGAGGTGACTAACAAAATATATATATATATCTGTATGTATATATACACAAACATATAGATATATGATCTATATGTATATAAGTCATAGAGGGAACTATATATACAGACACACACATATATGTGTATGTGTATATATATATACATATCTGTAA
Organism: Sorex fumeus; assembly: GCF_029834395.1. Classification (NCBI taxonomy): domain Eukaryota; kingdom Metazoa; phylum Chordata; class Mammalia; order Eulipotyphla; family Soricidae; genus Sorex; species Sorex fumeus. The sequence goes on from NW_026606118.1 coordinate 23,707,089, forward strand.
GTTATATAAACTATCATATATTTAAAATTTTATAAAAAATTTTATAAAAACCAGATCCCGGAACCGCGCGGCCGCATTTGCGGCCTCGCGACATCTTATTATGACATCTTATTATCTCATTCCTACTTTGGACAAACTGGCAGGCTACCGAATGTAACCTGCCCACAGGGCAGAGTCTGGCAAACTCCCCGTGGCGTACCCAATATGCCAAATACCAGTAACAATGATGGGTCTCATTCTCCTAAAGAGCCTTGAATATAATCTCAGGGCTAGGATGAAGGAGACGTTACTGGGGCCTGCTCAAGGCAATCGACGATTAACAGGATGATTTGTGTGATTTGTGATATATATATATATATATATATATATATATATATATATATATCTCAGAGAGCCCGGCAAGCTACCTAGAGTATCCCGTCCACATGGCACAGCCTGGAAAGCTACCCATGGTATATTCAATATGTCAAAACCAGTAACAATAATGGCTCTCATTCCCCTGACCCTGAAAGAACATCCAATACAGCAGTGTTGGAAAAGATGAGTAAGGAGAGGCTGCTAAAATCTCAGGGCTGGTACGAATGGAGACGTTACCGGCACCCGCTTGAGTAAATTCATGAACAACGGGATGACAGTGATATAGTGATGTAGTGATATATGTGTGTGTGTGTGTGTGTGTGTGTGTGTGTGTGTGTATACCTTCTACTGCTGAGTGTTGGAGAAAAGGGAAAAATTTGAGTGGGGCACAGTTGGCAGTGTTCAAGTGTCATCTTCTCTCTCAGTGCTTAGGTAGTCCCTGGGCAATGCTCAGAGGACCATATGCAGTGCTCAGTATCAAACCAAGGTATGTTAAAGTGATGCAAAGAAAAAGAAAGTGCTTATACTATCTCTCTGACCCAAAATAAAATCCTTGGGTCAGAATGAAGAACAGAGTGACAACCTTGCTAGATAGAGTCTACATGTATCCAGGGTAAAAGCAGAAACAATTATGAAGGCCATATTCTTGATTCTGAAGTTCAGACTACAGAAAATTCCCATCTCCTCTTGCTCTCAGCTGAAAAAAGGCAGTCATCAAAAATGAACAAGTCTTGAGTACGCATAGCATTTGCATATAGTTGAGATAGTAGGAAGAGTGATTTCTAAGGAGTAAAACAAACCAAAAGTCAGGAAGAACACTCAAACATAGCAGACAGCAATGATTTCTCACCATAAGGAAAAAAATAGGTGGTAAATGTATGAAGCACACAAAATCATAATGAGACTGACAATCTCAAGAAAAAAAATGCTTATCAGGACCATAGTGTGATTTTGAGGGAACTGAAGTGATACAATGACTTTTAAGAATAACAATGATTATTAATTATGGAAAAGAGAGATACAATAAATCAGAACGGTAACTCTATTTGTATTTATTTTTTTTTAGAAAATAGGAAATTTTATTGGTAAGTAGAAGGGAAAGGAACAATAATCTCAGCCAGGAAAAAATCTGATATAAGACTAAATTTGGAGTGAAAATTTTAGCAGAGAGAGAGAGAGAGAGAGAGAGAGAGACTAATAAACTTGAAAATGTACTTTCATGTTTGTGAACATAACTTCTTATAATACTTCTAATTATACACATATATGTGTGTATGTGAACAAAAATTTTAAGTATACTGGATAATAACCAGTATAATTACAAATATATATAAATATGCATATATATTTGTACATGCATACACAAGTTTTATATAAACAATATGGTTGATTGTTATAAATGCCACTTTTTTCTGTAACAAAAGATGACTTTTAGGATACATCTTGGATTATTCCACTTTAGTAAAATTCTAACAAACAGAAAATTATATATGTGGAAAACAAATTTGTGGTTGATGTGGAGTAAGTGGAGAGAAAAGGACTGATGATAAGGGACATTCAGGTAAAATTTAGGGTGATTTTGTAATTTGAAAGTGTTTAAATAACAACTTTCCCAGTTTCTTAAAACTACATACATATATATATATACTATCAAGAATGAAATTTATTAACATGTGCATTGGCGTAGCTCAGTGAATTAAATGAAATAAACAAGATGACTTAAGTTGTTTAGAAAATCTGTATTTTTTGGATAGTATATTGATTAATAAATGAATTAAATTAACTTAGTAATTAATAAATGACTAAATGAGCCAGGTATAATTTGGAATGAATAATTGTACATCTCTTATTTGTACATATACATATGCATATATGTCCATACAAATACTTATATACAAAATTATACAGAGAATGAGGTTAATAAGTAAATTATGACATATGTATCTATCTACATATATTTGTGTATATATATGTTAAGGTTAAGGCTGGAGCGATAGCACAGCGGGTAGGGCGTTCACCTTACAAGCGGCCAACATGGCCGACCCGAGTTCGATTCCTCCGCCCCTCTCGGAGAGCCCGGCAAGCTACCGAGAGTATTCGATATGCCAGACACAGTAACAACCAAGTCTCCAATGGAGATGTTACTGGGCCCGCTCGAGCAAATCGACGATCAACGGGAGGGCCTTTTATATATGTTAAGGTTAAGACTCTTATTAACAGAGGGGAAAAAAACAAGTGATTGTAGTAGAGCATAATAAAATCACATCATTATAGGTCCAATATAAGCACTTGCTTATGTGTAAATATCTATATATATATAGATATTCATGTACTTGTTATATAACACATTTCACTTATATTACTGTATATTATATACAGGAAGTAATAATGTAGTATCATACATTCACATAAACAGAAATTCAAATAAAATATAGTTCTGTATATCTGTTGATATGCATAGTATATTTTCCAAGTGTGTTCACTCAGTAGTTCTAGTATACAATATCTCTGTCCACAGATCTTATTTGCTAAATGATATCTAATAAAAGAAACCAAAGTTTTCTGGGAAAATCACTCATTTTATGGCAGAAAATAACACTAGATGAAACTAAGGCATTCTACACAGTGATAAAGAAAACTTCAAATATTTGAGTACCCTCATCTCCTAAAATTTTTTCCACCCAATTTTCTTACTTAGTTCAAATCATGGTGCCCCTTTCCTTAGCCATGCTAAAATGTCGGCTAAATATAATTTAAAAATTGCAGTTTTTCTGTGCTCTTTGTTATGATATGGTTTGGTCCTTGAACAGAAGAAAGTAAATATAGGATCTAGTACTTTCAAGATGCCATGACATCAGATTAAGCCAAATCCTGTGACCGTGACTAAAGACTGCCAACACCCCTTATTTGCCTTGAGCTGATAATAACACATCTACATTTCCTTCTTCCTAGCTTACATTCAAATGGAATATTAATGCGTAAGGATATAATCAACTATTAATAATCATTAAATTACAAGCTAAGATACAATAAGATACTAATTCCCTATAACAAATTGACAACATTTCTTTAATTTGGATCATAGCTAATTTCAAGAAAAGAATTTGCTATTAAACTTTGTGTCTTATGCAATTGCCTTTCAGAAACATCATTGTGAGTAGCAAGCCAAGTTGAAGATGTTCAATAAGAAAACTCAGTAAGTCTTTTCTGGGCCTGCATCCTAGAAAAATTCTTAGTGCATAAGAATTTCTTAAGATGTAGCCTATGATTGACCTAAGACGCTTTATCTCTGCTGGTTCTGTTAACAGTTGCCAATCTGGGTCACACTCAACTTCTCCCTTTTGGAGGAATTCTATTTTGAAAACAAAGGTTCAATTCCTCTGCCCCTCTCAGAAAGCCTGGCAAGCTACTGAGAGTATCTCATCCTCAAAGCAAAGCCTGGCAAGCTACCCGTGACGTATTTGATGTGCCAAACACAGTAAAAACAAAGTCTCACAATGGAGACATTACTGGGCCCACTCAAGCAAATTGATGAACAACGGGAGTACAGTGCTACGGTGCTATAGAACCCATTAATCAAGATATGTCTTAACTAACACTGCTAAGGATAACTCTCAAAATGGTGAATGGAGAAGCAGTGGCTTAAATGCTCCTTGTGTTCTAAATCATAATCCATGTTCCACATAATCAAAGTGGAGTGTATTCCAGTCTCTCACTGTGACCTTGTTATCATTTCCAATTTTATCTTCCCTAGTCTCGTTTTCTGGTTTCCTCATTAAATATTTTTTTTCATTTCATTTCATCATCCTGTTATTCGTCGATTGCCTCGAGCAGGCCCCAGTAACGTCTCTTTCATCCTAGCCCTGAGATTATATTCAAGGCTATTTAGGAGAATGAGACCCATCATTGTTACTGGTATTTGGCATATTTGGTACGCCACGGGGAGTTTGCCAGACTCTGCCCTGTGGGCAGGCTACATTCATTAAATATGTCTCAGTTAATTTCTAAGGTAAATTTCTTCCCAAATCTTTGATTCAAATGCATTGGGTTATATTATTTGATTATTATGTATTCTTATCAAAATGACTATAAAACCCAGCTCCCAGAAGAGAACAGTGCAGAGTCTCCTGCCTCTGCGCCTGGCTGTCCTCGCCGGGGCCCCTTGGAGGGGGACAGGTTGAGTCTCCTTCCCCGCCCCGAGCAGAGCCCCGGCAGCCAAAGACCTTCAGAACCAGCCACAACCATGCTGAGACCACTCTCCACAAGCATGAAGGTACCGGCAAAGGAACAAAGGCATGTGGGTCCCAGGGCTGAGATCTCCAAGCCTGCTTGGATAGGGGCTGAGCATCCTCCACCCAGATTCTCCACCTTCCAGTAGGCAGGGGTCACACCCACCAACTGCCTCCCACCCCCACACCCCCGGTGCCGTGTAATCCCATCTTATTATCTCATTCTTACTTTGGACAACCTGGCAGGCTACCTGTAACCTGTCCACACAGCAGAGTATAGCAAACTCCCCGTGGTGTACCCAATATTCCAAATACCAGTAACAATGATGGGCCTCATTCTCCTAACCCTGAAAGAGCCTTGAATGTGGTACTCTTTAAAATCTCAGGGCTAGGGTGAAGGAGATGTTATGGGTGCCTGCTCGAGGCAATTGGCGAACAACAGGATGACCGTGATCACGATCGTGATCAAAATGAATCTAGAATTTAATGCTCCATCTAGAAGAATGGAGAATTGCATTAGCACAATATTTCTTAAATTTTGAAAACATAGCCTTCCATAGTGCCAATTCAAGAGCATCTATTCTGTGTTAGTATGATGATAGGCACATTCAAGTGACTTGCAAGTAAGACAATTAAATACATGCTTGAAATATTATGTTTGAATGAATGGATAGACATTCAATGCTAAATGAGCACTATAGAAATGTACTTTCCCAGATAATGCCAACAATAAAGTAAAAACTAAACATTGCAATTACTTTGGTAATCCAAAAATTGAGTCTTATCATAGTCTATTGGCGACTTAGCTTGCCTCAACAAAAATACTACATATCGAATGAGTTGAACAACACAACTTTTCTAATAGTTCTGGAGATGGAAATGAGAAAGGGTTAGGTGAGTAAGAGGGACAAATTTTCTAGCACCCTTTCTTTTTAATTCTACTAGATCAAAGATTCACTCTTGTGGTCATTTTTAATTTACTATTTCCTTAGGTTCCTTTTCTAAATGCCTGCAGTCATAATAGGTGTAAGGCCATGAATAGATGAAGTTCATAGGGATGTAAATATTTATTTCACAACATAGTCACATCCAATCCTCAAATTTTCTATCCAGTTTTAGCAAGAATTAGTAAGAATTTCTCAACTTTAATACTGATCAAATTTCTCATCCTTCACTATTTCCCAAGTACATAATATTATCCTGACCTATCCTCACCAAGAAAGAATTAGGGCTGTTAAAACCCAAATCCCTAATTTACCCCTGACATTTCCCTAGCAATTTTTAACCCACTGGCCTCTTTAACCTGATTCCTGGATATAAGTGCCCAATGCCCATGTTATACTTGGAACTGAGCCCAGTCTGTACTGAGGTCTCCTTACCTTCACTATACTAAGTATAATCTTCTGCTCTTTACTTCCTTAAATATTTTCTCGACTTTCTTTTTTTACAATTTTCTTTCATAGTGTTTTATTCTATATTTACAGTATAAAAGACACAACTTAAATTTGTTTAAACATTGGAAAAATTTTAATGTGATAAATATTACTAAAATATTAATAAGGGCCAAAAAATTCTAAAATTAAGTGAGTCATGGATTATTCTCAATCTTCCAAATAAAATGGCAAATGCAAGATTGTACTGCATCACTGGAGGAAAAACAAAAATTAGCACTCTAATTTGTAATTTAAGAAAAAAAATCCTCACGAAGAATAAATAGATATATGTTTAAAGTTATCTTTATGTTAGAAGGTGATATCAAGTGAGAACAAAGAGACTAACTCTTACTGCAATAAACCACGCTTGAGTTAAATGATTTTGTAAAAGTAAGTCATCAGGAAAATTAAATGTAAGATTCCATCTTATTTCTGTGTTATTAATATTAATATTACCTAAGCTATGGCCAAGATTAATTAGATACCCTAGACTCTGTAGAAAATAGCTTAAGTATTTTTGTTCCAGAATTCATGAACTATAAGTTCTAGAAAAATCCCAAAGGCAACTTTCACATTTTGAGACGTATTTAAGTCTGAAATTATGTTGGGGAAAATTCTGAAAAGCTTAGGAGAAGCATCCAAAATTTCAATTGCTTCCCTGAAACCTTGGAATACTGCCTGCTAATAATCTCCATGCTCTTTGCTTAGAATTTACCCGCACAATCAACTGACAGGAAACTGCCCATCTCCCTCTACCCTCACAGCAAGATTGTGCCAAAACATTCATCAGAAACCACAATGACAAAAATAGATCAAATTGACGACTAGGCAGTGACTAAGAAACGGATGTACCGATTTAAGCTGTCTTCTTTTCCCCTTGTTTTGATGGTGGTGATAAAATGAAAGAGAAAGCTACGTAATAGCATCTGGGCAAACAGCTTGTACACCAAGTTCAGCCCTGTGTAATTTAAAATATTTGAGTTCTTATAACATCCCTGAAAAGCATGGCTTACAATACAAACACCACAGACATACAGTACCAAACATCTAACTATATTCATGCTGCTGGGCAGGGCTTGCAGCAGTAGCAACAATAATAAAAGAAAATTCTCTTTGTACAGCTGAATGGCTGCACTAGAATTTTCAGTGTTCAGATGTAATTAGAAAACAGCTGTGAAGGAAAATCAATTGTTCCTGGTAGTCAATGGCTAATTTTCCACAATCAAAATAAAGAATGCAATATGACATGTTTGTAATGAGCAAGTAATTGTTTCTCTTTTGTTTATTGTTTTAACATTTTTCCCTTTATTTGTGGGAGCTGTCATTTGCTTGCTTCAGGACAACTTCTCCTGGTCCTTGCGTCTCCCATCCATATTTAAATATCAGCAACTGCCAAACAGCCTACATAGTCCAGCTTAGTTTATTCAAGATTGCCTCACTCATGATGATTTGTGGATGAGCAAGAAAATGTCCTTGCCTTTATGAATTTACAATAAAGATTCCATAAATGGAATGATTATTAAACAGTAGCATTTATTCATGGGATTTCACTTTGATTCATTCCACAAAGGTCTCCTGTGTCAAAAAAGATGCAGTTCCCAGAATTCATTGACCTGCAGTTCGAAGGGCTTCTGAATTGCAAAACAAAACAAAACTAAAACAACCACATAGCCCTTTTAAAAAAAATCGTTCTTCCACCATTAGCATAGACAGGAAGGGCTGGCTGCAGCAGATGGATAGAAAAGTAAACCTCTATGGTGCACATTTGGAATGTAGACAGGTGGGAAATGAACTTAAATCTTGCAATAGGCCAATCAGTAAACTTCTTTTATCATGCAAAAGAGTCTGGTTGAGAAATACCAGGAGGAATAACATTCCTATGCTGGTTTTGGTTGATAAAAAGGAGAAAGAAAACAACAACAACATGTTTTTTGTGTGGGTGAATTCAACTATACATTATTCCTTCTTTTATGTTTATATTTTTCTGGAACATTCTTTGAAATCTAATATAACAACAGTCTCAGCAAATGGAATGAATCATAAATTAGGGTTGAATCTCTGCTGCTATTTGATCTGGGGACCATTCCTTAGTTCCCCTCAATTTCTTTATAAAAGAAAGATTATAATAAGTGATCATGAGTTCTTTCTAAATTTTCATAATTATGACAAAAAGCTCAAGTACATAATAACATTTGCAACAATTTGAAGGTCTGAACACATAGTTAAACCTTTTAAATCTACATTACTAGCAGCATTAGTCAATATGTGAGATCATTTCGTCACATTTATGCCTGTAATTGACAAATGTTTGTAAGTATAAGTTAATTTTATCTCATATTTTTTACTTTAAAGTACCTGCCTAATGATCTCTATGATGATTTTATAAATATATTCATCTTTGGACCACAAAATAGACATTGGGAACTAATGTAATATTATATAAAGAGAAATCTTTATTTGTTTGAAGCAGTTTAAATTATAGACTAAGAGCTATGGTTTGAACACCCTTGGTACAATTCATTTTTTGTGATAAAAAATCTTATAATTTTAAATAAATACATATTTCAATTGATCATATTACCATGTGTTTTCTCTTTATGAAAATTTAGTAGGTGCTATATAATCTGTGATTATATGTCTAATTTTTCATCTTTTGTCTATATTTTTTCAGGTAGCATGCTAGAAGTTTAACAAATTCACAACTTTACAATAAACCTCATACTTCCATATTTTTTCATTTTTAAACATATATTCCCTTCAGCATAGACATGCACTTAACCCTCTCTCCTTATTTTTGGAAAAATATAAATAATGTCATGAGAGGCCTAATTTGATTTTAATTTACTTTATAAAATCAAAAGTCAATGGCAATTGAATATGACTATAAAATATTATAAAAAGGGATGACACTTGACTTCTCAAATCTCTAGGAAGGACTAATGTTAAAAGCTATTTAGGTGATATTAGTAAACTATACAAAACTTGAATAGGACCCTACAACCAATTGAAAAGAAAAAGAAGCATAAAAATGATGAGATAATCTTCTTGTTCAGGTGAGTAGCTATTAAATTACAGATATGCACCAGACAGTTCCTTGACAACTTCTCTGGCAAAATACCCAAATATGGGCCAAAAGAGAGTTTCGGGGGTTAATTGTTTGCATATAGTCAACCCTGGTTCAATATCTTGCAATGCATATGATACCTCAAATTCTCAAGCAGTGATCCTGCCTCCTGAGCACAGAGTAGGAAAACACTGAGCACTTACCCATGTGGCCTAACTCCTGCACCTCTCCAACCGCTAAAATCCTTACTTGCTTGATCACAAACACAATGATATGATTGTGCCTTGCAAAAAATTGAAAAATGTCAGTCAACCCCCAGAGTGATGGTGATCAGACTTATGGTAGAATTACTTCAGGGCAATCAGGATGAGACTCAAGCATTGATCTGTTTTTGATTGCCACATTTTCCCTTTTCCTAAAATTTTCCACAGATGTCTTCCTGGTTCTTTCTCTGTCTTTTAGATAAAACCTAAATTTTACTCCAAAATGTTTCTCTAACTCACAAATATTTCCCTGATTTCTTTCAATTGATCTTTGCTGCATGGCAAATACACTAAAGATGTTGAGTAATCCTGAAGTTATTACTTGTTTTGTGCTAAAGGAGTGATTTTGAGAACTAAATAGAGCAAGAGTGACTGAAAGAAAAGATAGGCTCTCTAGATAATAATATAATAGCTAAGATTGGAAATTGTCTAGAAAAATCTTGATCCTTTAATCCTTCAGGTAGGATTCTCAATGCAGATATAACACACACAAAACAAAACAAAACAAAACAAAACAAAAACTACTTCAAAAGGCTAGTTTGTTTTCATAGACCAGTTTATTTATTTATTTATTTATTTATTTATTATAGTGTGCAAGGGTGCTTGCCTTGCATGCAGCTGACCCAGGCCAACCCCGGTTTGGTTTCTCCACCCCTCTCTGAGAGGCTGGCAAGCTTTCGAGAGTATTGTGCCCACGTGGCAAAGCCTGGCAAGCTAACCGTGATGTATACGATATGCCCAAAACAGTAATAAGTCTCACAATAGAGACATTACTGATGCCCACTCGAGCAAATCGATGAACAACGGGAGGACAGTGCTACCGTGCTAGATAGGCTATAAATGGGTGAAGCAATAGCACAGCGGGTAGGGCGTTTACCTTGCAAGTGACCAACCCAGGTTCGATTTCTCCATCCTTCTCAGAGAACCTGGCAAGCCATCCCGCCTGCATGGCAAAGTCTGGCAAGCTACCTGTGGCATATTAGATATGCCAAAAAACAGTAACAAGTCTCACAATGGAGACGTTACTGGGGCCTGCTTGAGCAAATTGATAAACAATGGGAGGACAGTGCTACAGTGTTACAGAATATAAACAAAGAAACCATGCAGAAAAAATAGTTAGTCCAGATATATTGGAATATTTAACATAAAGAGAAAATAAGCCCAAACTTAAATTTTGCATTGTGAATGGAATGAAATTTAAGTTGAACTTAACAGGGAAAAAAGCTATGATTTTGATAATAAGAGTAACAGTACTAAAATCTAAAATCGTAGATTTTTATTATAGACACATTGCAGATGTTGAAGTAATATACAATTTGAGCAGGTTTATTACAGGAAAAGTGGGGTGTTGATTAAAATAATGTATGAATCAACTACATTGGGAAGATAATTTGAAGAATCCTTTCTCCTCCAAAGACATCTGTTCTCCCCTGAGTATGTTTCTATTTTATTTAGCTAACAGAAAATGTGACTTATGATTTAAGGATCAAAGTATTTTCTGAAGGTCCAGATGAGGGGCACATCTGCCACTGATGCCTTTTTGCTGAGATAATAAAATCAAATTTCAACTTAGTCATAAAAATATTGTTATATAACAAAATAGGAATAATTCACTTGGCAAGAAGTGTCGCATGTATAGCAATCGTTATTTAAAGGAAAATGGGAAAGAATAACATAGAAAACCTAATGGGATTTTGCTTAGAGAGAATACCATTTTCAAATACCATTTCAAGTGGTTTGGATTTGTTTTCTCAACACAGACACTCAACCTATAAGAAGATAGTTATCTATTGTTTTTTTTTTTAGAAACAATTTTGCTGAAGCAAACACAAAATAAAGACTGATCTAGACTATGTTCCATATTTGAAAGGATAACACTCTCCATATAAAATAAAGGATGTGAAGGAATGACAAGGGAACAAAATTATGTTGAATTATTTTTGTTTTCTCGCTCTATATAAAATTTCCCCACCTATATACTTTTCTCCACATGCCTTTATATGTTTTATATAAATCAAACATTTTTTATGCCCTTGTCTACTCAAGAATCCTTCTCTTAAAGTTAATGTTTTGTATTCACTCATCATCAAGCTCTGTCTACAAACTTTTTTGTGAATATATAAACATTTCAAATTTTGAGTAAAAATTTTGAAACCTCAAAATCCCCTTTACACAAAGAACACATACACAAAGTAAATCCTGATTTCTGTTTACAGCTTTAGTTTAAATTGCAAATAAGTCAATAAGATTAGTCTTTCTGTTTTCACCTTCTGTACTCTTTTTTTTTCATACTCTCTTGAAACCTCTTCAATTCAAAAGTTCCAACATGAACAATTTTAGCAAAATCATCAATGTTATTTGTATTGTCTAATTAAATCAAAATTTTATGTACTATTATAATGCTTAAAAGTTACACCTGAATCAGGTGATCACTCAACTTTTGGAATACATTTTTCTTGGAGTTCGTATATTTCTAGTAGATCGTTACCTTTAAGTTATCTTCTGTGTCTTCTATTTCTGTTCTTTGTTTTTAAGTCACACTCAGAAGTAAGCAGACTTTACCCTTATCTCTGTAGTAGGTATCTCTCCTCATGGAACTCAGAGGACTATATGAGGTGCGGGGGATAAACCCAGGTAAGCCATCTGCAAGGCATGCATCCTATCACCTGTACTTTCTTTATGACCTTTGTTTTTCTTATTGAATGAATGTATGAATGTTGCAAGCTCATCTTCTCTCTTTACACTTTTGTAACCTTCATTTTATGAAAATATTACACAATATTATATTGTATAAATTTATGTCTTTATTATGCATTTTCTCTTGAAAACCAGTTTTTTTATCCAAATCTCTTTATTAGTGGTTTTAGTAAAATTTCCATGTAAAAATTAAAATCTGTAATTTTTTCCCTAACTCTACAAATCTTTTTTTGAGCTTAAAGTTCTCATTGAAAAATTACATATATTATGTTTATAGGTACATGCATTTTATATATCATATACATATGGATCTGATAGTGTATAAACATTGCAGTGTATTTATAATATGCAGTAGATATGTATATATATGCATTTAGAGATATAAATTTATGTTCAAATATATAAATATTCCACATTTATATGACCTTTCCTATGTAAAATTTTTTGGTTTGTATTCTTATGAATTACAATAAAATTTCTTCACATATTTAGATAATCAAATGATTTTAACCTGTTGAATAACTTGAAATGACCTGCTAATATTTTCATTAAATCAAGTTTAACAGATATGAATGAAAATATTTCTGAGCCTGTGTGAAAATTTGCTAGCTGTGTATGAACATAGCACCAATACTTGCTACTTTTTCTACTTGATAATTAAAGGTAAACTATTTGATAATTAAAGGCAATATCCAATTTTTATACATTATATAATTACTTTCTTAATATTGAAGTTAGGGGTATTTATGTACATCAATTGCTTTTAGATATTATATATATTATTCTTTATCTTAAATACATATTTAAGTTCCCCACCCCCTACCCCCCATCCTCACACACATAGGTCAATGACAGAACTTTGGATGCTGAAGGCTCTGGGTTTGATCCTCAGTATCCATAAAAAAAAAAAAAAACTGAAAGTCAGCTAAATTTTGTATGGTATACTTGGCAATTTTTTATAAGGCATATTAAATAGTTTTTATGTAAGCTCACGTTAAAATTGCTAATATGTAAAATTTTTATATAAATTTTTGACTTAATTTACTATTATTTTAAAGGTCCAAGTATAGTCAAAGTATATTTTTCCTTTGTTTCAACTGATACTTGTGTATTATTTTAAAATGCCTTCTTTATGGTCTAAATAAGATCAAACAATGTTCAATCTAAAAACTTTGCTGTTTTAACTTTTTTATAATTAGACCTATAATTCATTTAGAGTTGTTTTTGTATGTACAGCTTGAGAGTAGGTATTAATATTAATTTACTTTGATTAGATTTTTGCTAATTATATACATTGATTTAAGAGTAGTGGAAATATTAACAGAAATGTCATTGAATGTGTGCACATTTATCTCTCCTTTCATTTATTTCCAGAAATCCAACTCAATAATATTTTATAATTTCAGTACAGATAACAATCTTTCATTAAATTTGTCATTATTATTTAATAGCTGAAAAAGTCATCATAACTCATCTTTTTTCAGAAGGGTTTTGATTATTTTCATTAGGGCAGGGAACTACTCCTAGCACAGTGATTTTGGTTTGCTCATTTGGGATATAGAGGGGACCATGTTATATTGGGGTTCAATCGAGCTTTCTGTATGCAGATCATCCTCTCTAGTGTGGAAAGCTATGTCTCTGGCCCAACACTATCATTTCAGTTTTAGTTTTGTATTGTCTGTCTGTGGTACAAAGGGAATTTGTATGATGACATGGTTTGTCATTTCTCCCTGGTCTCAGGGAGCTTAGGTTTATTGGATTGCACCCATTCAGAGTGCTCCTGAGGCACTTTCATTCCTCTGTGTTTATTTTTAACTTCTCTGTCCTCTTGTCCCAAACCAGTTTATCACCTATGTCCCCTAAGCAGTACCTCTGACCTGTAAATTCAAATTCCTCAGAAGTCTGAATTTGTATTTGTAAGTGAAATGTTGCTTATCTCTTCCTTTATGTCCTTTTGCATAGTTTACTTTAGAGCAATGTCTTTTTTGTATAGACACAGGAAGACAGTTAATGCTATGCTTTTGTAACTTGGAGTTAATTGATTCTGAATAATATTCACTCTTGGGCATCTGTTTTCTCGATTTAAGCCTCAGTTGCCTTTAGTTCCTACCGCCCCAAAAGCAGGGACCTCAAGGGGGACTGGACGGACCCAGGGCAAGCTGCGAGCTATTCTGGTATCAGAACGAGCCAGGCCAAGCACCATAATACTTAACTGTTAAGTTAAGAGAATGATCATGGACAAATTCTGTCATGATCCAAAGAGTAACAATTGAATTAGGACCCTGTTAGTGTTAGGAAAGACTAATCTGGCCTGAGCACTGTAGTCTGATATCTATAGGGAGAGGTCCCCAGGAGAGCCACCCTATAAGCTTAATGAATATATCTCTTACCATGTCCATACAAAATGACTAATATTAAGGAGTAGAATTAAGATGATCTTTTTAATGATTGTTGGACTTAGGAAAGGAGAAAAATATCCCTCATTGTAGTTCATCCCTAAATGGATTTCTTAGCTGCCAGAAGGACTTTGTATTATCTTAGAAGAGCTTCCCTTGGAAGGAAGGAAATGTTGATTGTGCTACCTCACCTGAGTGTAGTTGCTACTGCCAATGCTTAGAGGTTGGGAGTGAGACCAAGGCTGCGAAAAGAAGCATGGAAAGATTAGCATGGGGAACAGAAGGAGGCAGGAATGAGAGGCAGTGTGAGACTGGAGTGGGGTGCTCAGTGAGTATGTCTGGAGAGATAGCACAGTGGGTAAGTTGTTTGCCTTGCACACAGCCAACATGGCCGACCCAAGTTCGATTCCTCTGTCCCTCCCGGAGAGCCTGGCAAGCTACTGAGAGCATCTCGCCCACACGGCAAAGCTTGGGAAGCTACCCATGACGTACTCAATATGCCAAACACAGTAACAAGTCTCACAATGTTACTGGGCCCGCTTGAGCAAATCGATGAACAAAGGGAAGACAGTGACAGGACAGTGACAGTGACAGTGGAACAGGCAGGCACGGAGAATGGAATAAATGACAACTGATGACCAGCCAGCCTGGCGGCACTGTTCCCTCCTTCATAGATCTGTTGGTGGCTGCAGGACGAGGTGGGAAAAGCAGCATATGGCCATTGAATGCACTCGATGGGCAAGAGAGACCACCACTGCTGCCCACTCACTTATTTATTTTGTGATTACACAGGAATTGATATGAATTACCCTTTTAGAAATAGGGTAATTTTACAGTTTATTCAGTGTTTTGCCAAGTTTTAGTTACAGCATGTCATTGCTTTCTTCTTAGACCTTACCCATGCCATTTATTGTAACTGTCTTATATTATCAAGGGCTTGCAAAATGTTATATTAAAAAGTTGAAAGGGGGGTCAGGGCAATAGTACAGTGGGTAGGGTATTTGCCTTTCTTGTGGCTGACCTGGGTTTGATCGCCAACGTCCGATGTGGTCCCCCAAGCACCACCAGGAGTAATTCCTAAATGCAGAGCCAGTGTAACTCCTGAGTATCGTTGAGTGTGACCCAGAAAGCAAAAAAAAAAAAAAAAGTTGAAAGAGAAGAATATTCTAATGCATTTCTAAACTCATTAAAGATTTAACAGTTTTATTATTAAGTATATTGTTTAACATTGTTTTTTCATAGCTAGGTAGAAAATAAAATATTTACACCTCTACTTATTGTCTTATTGATAAGCACTTTTAAATAAACTTACATACAATTTCATAGCTTCCACTCAGAGGCTGAAGAGATAGTATAGCAGGGAAGGGATTTGCCTTGCTTGAGACTGACTCAGGTTCAATCTCTGTACTCCATAAGTTCCCCTGCGCACCACCAGGAGTGATGCCCGAGAGAAGACTCATAGTAAACCCTGGGCACCACTAGATGTGGCCCCGGAAATAAAAAGAAATAATAAAATACACGAGGCTCAGGAGACCATATGGAGTGCCAGAGATCAAACTCTAATCATTCATGTGCCAGGCAAGTGCCTTACCTACTGTACTATTCCAGCATACCCACTGGAATCTTAAGCCATTTCTATGCTTCACTGTATTTGCTTTACTAAGCTTTGTTGAAACTTTGTAGAAGAATGCCTTTTCTAATCTCAGAGGAATTGTAAGATTATTATTATTTCTTTCAGATGTCATGGAAACATACCCCAATGAAACTAAGTGGTTTTATAGATTACATTCCGGGACATTTGAAATATTTAATTTCTTTTACTTTCCCAATGACCTACGTAATATTTCTAAGAAATAGCCTTATATATCATTTTACTGAATGCATTTGATGCTTATGTATCTTTTCTAGACTAATATTTGTATTGCTTTCAACTTTTTTTGAGTTCAAGTGGAAAATCTGGAGAGGACAGAGCTCAAGCTTACTTCTATCTGCCGCCTCATTCTTGAGTTCTGAACTTATACATTGGCAGCTTTACCTCTAAATTGGCCTATTTAGTCATATGAGATGGCCAAAAATTACTTTGAATCTGTGGCTCTTGGCTTTACCCTTCTGCAACAGATTTACTAAAGAAGCAGTGAGTATGCTTGGAAAAGCAGATGCGAAATTTCAGCTCACTTTCTGTGATTCTTTTCTCTCTGGAATCTTGATTCTAGTTCTGTGAATCTCATCAATTCATTTATATCTTTTTTTTTTTAGTTTACCCAGATTTTCTTATTATTCCTCCTTGGAATATTGGTCTGGTGCAAGGATTTCAGTCATGATTAGAATAAGAAATCTTAAGGATAAACACTTGAAAATATATCAAACCACATTATTACTCTGCCCAAAATATTTATATCACCCACAAAGTCAAAACCATAAATGGGGCACAGAGTTTTATATGCTCTGACAACTCAGACCATGTATTCTGACAATAATCTCCCACTTTACTCTTCATTAATCTTCAACCATTTTAAAATTTTCTCCCTATTTCTATGTACTGAAAGATGAGCACATACTGTTTGTACTTCTTGGAATGTTCTTCTCCAAATATTTGCACAACTCAGACATTCCTTATATTTAGCCTAATATCCTAAGGCTAATTTATTCAAGACTTTCTACATTAACCCATATATTCCTGATAGTATTTTATTTGTCTTAATGGACTTCATATAAATCTGTTGTAATAAACCTTCATTTGTATTTATTGAGTGCTTGTCTCACTTTCTCATGCATAGTATATGCTCCATGAAAATAAGAACCTTCTTTGCGTTGTTCTCTGCTTAATCAGCATTTACAAAAATTTTTTGGTAATATGTACAAAATACTTAATAATATTTTTAATATATGTAGATCCACACTTACAACTTTTTTTTTTCTTTTTGGGTCAGACCCAGTGATGCACAGGGGTTACTCGTGGCTCTGCACTCAGGAATTTCTCCTGGTGGTGCTCAGGGGACCATATGGGATGCTGGAAATCGAACTCGGGTTGACCACGTGCAAGGCATATGCCCTACCTGCTGTACTATTGCTCCAGCCCTGCACTTACAACTTTTTCTGCATTGATTTACCCACAAAAATTTACTTTCTTCCTAAGAATAAAAAGTAGACAGATTAAAAAAAACTGTAATGCTGATTATTTTTTTAAATAATTATAAAAAAATACCTTCAGAACTCCAAACCTAGAAGAAAATAAACTACTATAGAACACAATAGAAAATCTATTATGTATGCTTTAAGTAAATTATAAGTTCCAGTACCAAAAGGCCGCAGGTCATGTAATAGATATACCAATTACAAAAGGATATTCAGAGTTCCAAAGAAAAACAAAAGATTTAAATGTTCACAAACTTTGAGGGGTAAAACAGTTCAGAAGAATATATCACTAGTTATAATTATAAAGAAAACATGTAGAAGAAGCTTTTGATCTACAAAATAATAATGTTATTCATCACTGATATATATATAGATATAGATATTATCATGGAACATTTGTAATTTATTTTCTGAATGTAGAATATAAAATTTAGGGAGTTATTAATTCAATAGATTGTGCAGGTGAAGAAGAGTAAATGTCTTTTAACTAAATAACTAGAAAAGGAGTAGAGGGAAATTCCATAAAGTTTTTATTTCAGATGATACATGGGCAACTTCTATGTATGGACTTGTGTTCCTCTAAATTTCATGTGTGTGGTTGGATGTGTACTGTCGGTAAGGTGCATGCCTGGCATGTAACTGACCATTGATTTTGATCCCCGGCACCACATATGATTCCCAGACCCCTTCAGGAGTGATCCTGAAATATCAGACAGGAGTAAGCTCTGAGCACTGCTGGGTGTGGCACCAAAACAAAACAAATAAATAAAATTCAGGTGTTTTAACTCACAGTATCTCAGTGTATATTATTCTATAGGTATCTTTTAACTGAAAGTTAAGATCAAAGAGGGTCATTAAAGTGGACTCTGAACCAAAGTTGCTAGTTTCTGTGAAATGGGAGAAAAGTGAGACATGAATAGCCAGGAGACTATATAAACACACAAAGTTAAAAATGGCCATCAACAAGCCAAGGAGAGAGCCTTCAAAGAAAACTAAGATGTATAATCTCCGTGTGGCTAAAGAAGTTCTCAGTGGCTTGTTGGCCTCAGGTCGCTTCCCCAGCCAGGGCAGCTAGATCATGGGGCAGACGAAGGAGGAAACAAGAGAATATATCCCGAGAATGTAAAAAAGCACAGTAGAAATGGCATCTGTACTTGTATGTTCATTTCAGCACTCTTCACAATAGCCAAAATCTGGAAACAACTCAAGTACCCCACAACAGATGACTTGTTAAAGAAACTTTGGTATATCTACACAATGAAATACTATTCAGCTGTTAGGAGAGATGAAGTCAAGAAATTTGCTTATGTGTGGATAGACATAGAGAGTATCATGCTAAGTGAAATGAGTCAGAAAGAGAAGGACAGACATGGAAGGACTGCACTCATTTGTGGAGTATAGAATAACATAACATGAGGCTGACACCCAAGGATAGTTGATACAAGGGCCAGGAGGATTGCTGTATAGCTAGAAGCCTGCCTCATGAGCGGAGGGTAGAAGGCAGATGGAACAGAGAAGGAATCACTAAGAAAATGATGCATGGAGGAATCATCCAGGATGGGAGATGTGTGTCAAAAGTAGATAATGGACTGAACATAATGACCTCTCAATGCCTGTATTGCAAACGATATTGTCCAAAAGTAGAGAGAGAGTATGGGGAATAACGTCTGCCATGGAGGCAGGGGGAGGGTGGGGAAGGGGGGGTACACTGGGGATATTGGTGGTAGGGAATGTACACTGGTGGAGGGATGAGTGTTTGATCATTGAGTGATTGTAACCCAAAAATGAAAGCTTGTATCTATCTCACCGGGATTCAATAAAATTAAAAAAAAAATAAAGAAATTCAGGTATTTTGACTCGCAGTATAACAGCATATGTTTATTCTTTAGGTATCTTTTAACTAAAAGTTAAGATCAAAGAGGGTCATTAAAGTGGACTTTGAACCAAAGTTGCTCATTCCTGTGAAATGGGAGATTAGTGAAACATGGAGTAGCCAGGAGACTACAGAAACACACAAAGCTAAAAATGGACATCAACAAGTCAAAGAGAGAGCCTTCAAAGAAAACTAAGATGTTTAATCTCTGGTTGGCTAGTAAAGGTCCTGGCCGTTGTCCCTCTTGCCGCTTGGTTTGGGTGGCCTCAGGCCACTCCCTCTGCCAGTGCGGCCCAGGTCATGAGATAGATGAAGGAGGAAACAAGGATCAATCCAGTTGATTCATCAGTTGCCATTTATTCCATTCTCCCCACATTCCTGTTCCAGTCTCACAAAGTCCCCCATTCTAGTCTCACATGCCCCTCATTCCTGTCTCCTCCTGTCTTTCACACTCATCTCTCCACGCTCCATCTTGCAGCCTGTGCTCTCTTTCTCCACATATATGTTCCTGTATTCTTCTCCTACATCCTTTTCCCTCTGTCCCCCTTTCTAGTCTCTCCATGCTCTATCTTGCTGTCCTGCTCTTTCTCTCTCTCTCTCTCCATGCTCCATCTTGCTGCCCTGCTCTTTCTCTCTCTCTCATCTCTTTCCAACTTTCTCATCTCCCTCCAACTCTCTCATCTCTCTACCTCCCTCATCTCTCTCCAACTCCCCAGCACTGGAGGGATAGCAAAATCAACATAAGAAATCCCATCAGGCTCAAGGGCAGAAACAACACTGAGGGGCCAGTCCTCCTGTCCTTATTCCAATAACTTAATTAACATCTTGATTAACATCTTAATTCTACTTCTTAATGTTAGTTATTTTGCATGGACGCACTAAGAGATACATTGAGCCTGTAGAGTGGCTTTCCCAGGAACATCTCATCACGGACACAGACTGAAGTGCTCAGGTCAGATTAATCATTCCTAACCCTAGCAGGGTCTGAGTCTAGTTATTGCTTTTTAGATTATGACAGAGTTTGTCCATGACCAAGCTCTTAACTTAGAGTTAAGCATTATGGCACTTTGGCCAGGTCCATTAGTGTAGCACATAGCTCATCACTTGCCCTGGGCCCATCCAGTCCCTTGTCCGGACCCTGCTTTGGTGGTGCTAGGAAGTAAGGGCAACTGAGACTTAAGTCAAGATAACAGATGTCCAGGAGGTAAATAGCATTCAGAGTTAATTAATTCCCAATTTACTAAAGCATAGCATTAAGTGTCTTCTTGTGTCCATACAAAAAGGACATTGCTCTGAATTAACTATGCAAAGGACTTAAGAAGAAGAGAAAAACAATTTATTCAAGTCAAAGAGCACAAAGAAAGAAGTTACAAATAAACATAGAGGAATGGGAACACTGTGATGGGAGTAACCCAATAAACCTAAGCTCCCTGTGGTAAGGTGGAAAGGACAAACCAATGTTATCCTACACTAAGACCATCTTCATTTTTAAGACTTGATATTAAAAGTGAAAAGAGAAGCAAGAAAGAGAGAGAGAAGAGGAGGTAAAGCTGCCTTGCTTGCCATCAATCCTTTGATCTCCAGCAACACATGAATCATTCCTGAGCTCTGCCAGGAGTGACACCTGAGCACAAAGTCAAGAGTAAGTTCTGAGTAGTAGCAGGTATGGCCTTGAATACCACCCCAGCGTAACTGAGAAGAAACACATTTCTGTTGTTAACCACTCTTCTATACACCTTAGCAAAGTAATACCAAGGGTGATAAAAATCAGCGAACATGAAAAAAGGGTGACAAATAAGGCAGTGTCAAAAAAGTAGCACTGTAGCACTGTCCTCCTGTTGTTCATGGATTTGCTCGAGCAGGTGCCAGTAACATCTCCACTGTGAGACTTGTAGTTACTGTTTTTCGCATATCAAATATGCCACAGGGAGCTTGCCAGGCTTTGCCATGCTGGCAGGATACTCTCAGTAGCTTGCCAGGCTATCCGAGAGGGGCAGAGGATTCAAACCCGTTTGGCCGTGTGCAAGTCAAACAGCCCTACCCACTGTGCTATCACTCCAGCCCGTAAAAAAAGAAATTTTACATAAATACAAATTGTGGTAGAAGTCAAACCAGGAAAGATCCTAATTAAGCAAGGCCAACTATCCTTGCCTATAGCATAAAGATTATGGCAATTTGTCCTCAGTTTAAGCTTTTCCCCCCAAACCTAACTTTTATTTTGTTTAGGTTTGCAGATAAATCAGTTTGCTTCCAGGGATCAGGCCATCAAGGATCTTTTTGTTTATTCCATTGCCCAAGCATTTGGAACTCACCCTCTCTATAAATGGTTCCTCTATTTCCTTTGTCTCTTTGTTTCCATCATTGCAACTGAGAATACAAAATAATTGCTCAGAGGACTGTGTCTGTATCTTCCAGTCTCTTTGTATGGTGACACTAAGAGAAGCAATGGGATCAAACCTTTATGGTTATAGAGCAGTACATCAGAAGATACAGTGGCAGTGAGAAAAAAAAATTAAAGAACATTTATTGAATCTCATGATAGCATTTTTGAATTTTTGTTTGGCATTTGAGCTGCACCCAGCAGTGCTCAGGAGCGACTCCTGGCTCAGCACTTGAGGATAGATCCTGTTGTTGCTTGTGGGAACCATACAGAGCTAGTGTAGAACCAAACCTCATACTTGCAAAAGATGTGATCTCCTGTTGAGTTATTTTCCAGGCCTATAGCATTTTTTAACAAGAGTAGTTAATAGCCATATGTATATACAGTTTAAACTTCAATTTCCACTTAATACACTTGTATGTCTCCTGCTATTTTAAAAACCACACAGTTTATTTAGTCTTGAGGGAGTCTAAACCTTTATTTAGTCTTGTGGGAGTCTAAACCCTAGCTTCTATATCAAGGAAGCTATAGAGATGTTTTTCTTTTTTTGTTTGGGGCCAGTGGTAGGGCATTTCACTTTCATACAGCCAACCACGGTTCAATCCCCAGCATTTCATGTGATTCCCTGAGCATCTCCAGAACTAATTCCTGAGTGAAGAGCCAGGAGTAATTTCTGAGCATCACTGAATGTGACTCAAAAGCAAACAAACAAACAAACAAAAAAGTCAAGAAAAATTTATTTGTTACTCACGCACACACAATCCATTGTCATTGCATAACTTTACTCAGGTGATATAATTTATAATAATGAACTGAGATTTTTAACAAGTTGCATATATTTACAAGAAATTAAACAGATTTTAAAAAGATATCAGGGCTATGGCCCAAATTAGAAACAGCCTATATATTGAGTGTTCAAGACCCTGGGTTTTATTCCTGGCATTACATAATCCTCTCTTCAGCACTATTGGAGAGTTCCTGGCCCCTGGATTCCCAAATATACCTGAATATGGTTCTCACAACATGAGGACCTCACAATTGTTAAAAGTTATCTTTTTTAGACAATTAAAAGATATATATACATACTATAAAAGAAATCAAGACAGAAAATGCAAATAACTTTAATAAATTTAATAAACTTTAGCATATTTTAAATCACCACCAAAGTCATCACAGAGCAGATACTGTGAGATTTAACAGGAATTTAAAGAATACCAGAGAACAGGAGCTAAATAGAACAAACAAAATTGTACATTTGTATTTTGGTACCAGAATGTCAAAGAAAAATTTGAGGAACTGCTATTTCACTTATTATACTCAATTGTATTTGAGTCAGTGATGTGTCAAGTGTTGAAATCTTCTTGCATCACTTTGGGTTCTTCAGAGACTAGAAAAATAATCAAATGAACAAGAAGCAGATTGATAAAAGTAAAGAGAAATTTATCATATATGTATACCTCTGCTACTCCCTCCCTTAAACTTTAGCCTTTTGATAAAGACATTTTTGGAGTGGCAAATACATGCTCCCTGCAATAACATGCAACAGAACCTTCAGTCTCTGCATAAAATAGGTTATAGTTAGATCCTGTAATATAGGAAATGCACATAGCTCCACAAATACACAGGTTAACTGAGTCTCTAGTCTTAAAATCACATGAATATATTTAGTTATTTAGTTTTATTTTATAGATGATTCAATAATATTGAGTCAGACTTGAACATTCGTATAATTTCACTATCATGTTATAAATATTAAAACAAACCAACATTTTTCCCTCTCTTATAATTTCCCACAATGATGATTTCCATTTACTAATCTATTAAATAGCCATGTACCATTTCTTTCTGAATGATTACCTTGGAAGAAAAATAAAGAACTCACAACTTACAGTTTAAAAAACATTTTATGTCCTTTTTGTTAGGAGTAATTTGAAGCAGTCAGAAATTCCATGTACAAAACTCTCTAATTTTTTAGCCACATTTTCCTTCTTTCTAAAAAATGTAATTTTGATCTCTTTGTTTTTTGCAAGTATTGATATTTAAATTTCAGATTACATAAGAGGATAGTGTTGTTCTCTATAGGCAATAAATCTCTGACCATTGATATGTATGTCACTTCCTGAGATCCACAGGCCAGGCATCACAGTGATGCCTGTGATGATACACTTGTGCAGCAGATTGGAAAGATCTAAATTCATTTTCCATTCTAATTAATGAAAATAGTAAATGGTTTATGCTTGTTTACTTTGTGTTAGAAAAAGCTTACAGTTGAACACATATTAGATTTTTAATATTAACAAAAATATTTACTTGATTCCAGTAGCATTCATAATCATCGACTAATATGTAGAATATTGAATTAAAGGAAAAAAGCAAGCATCTGACTGTAAACATTGAAAAATGGTGCAAAATGAAGAAAGCATGGGTGGGAGTGCATAAAACAGACACTTGAGAAATTTTTCAAGCATGATTCTTTGTCTTCTTGAACTCTGATTTAAAGGTTGCTTAGCAACAGTGGCAGTAACAGCTGGGACACCCTTGATCTTGTTGTGTAAACTATTAAAAATAGGTGATGGAAAGTGGCACCATGGAAACAATGACTATACTGAAGCAGGTGTCTGTAATGCTGCTTTTCAGCTTAATGGTGAAGGCGTAAATTGCAATAAGAAAAAAAAATACACTGTATCTTTCATTCTTTTGGACTTTGGTTACAGATCCTCTTGTTCTCAGTACATTTCTATATTTATAAAGATAATGAAGCAATGACTCAGTTATTTCATCTAGAAAGCTTTAAAGGATGCAGTGCTTGATGACCTACCAGATCAGGCAGACCTTGATGTTGGTTGAAATGGAATGAATACATTTCCAAGAGCTTTAGCTCAATCCAGCTTTTAGTGCCTTTTAAGTGAATTTGTTTTTCCAAATATTCAATTAAAAAAACTGTAGGGGAGCGAAAATTTGCCACCCCAAAATGTCTTTAGCCAAAGGTTAATTTCATGGGAAGGTTCTTGAAAGCCAAATGGAGAATACCTTTTGAGAGATATTTACATAGAAACAGCCACCTTAAGTCCTTCTCCCAGGAAAGATTAATCAGTGGAGAGGTCAAACTTTAAATCGTTTTACTTGTGACTTTATTGGTAACCTTCCGAACTGACCTGGTCTTTCTCTCAAAATCCCCAGCATTAGATAAACTATTTAAAAATGACATTCAAGAGAACAAAGATAGCTTTTCATCTTTGCTGTACCTCTCCCACATGTAAAGGAGTCATACATGCTATTAACATATTCCTCATTACTTTTTCTCTTTTCACTCTGTCCCATGCTTGAGGCAGACTATTAGTACAACCAGTTAAAGATGCCACAGGGATACAGGATGATATTTTTAGTGTCTCCACTGCACAATTTAACATAAAATAAATATTAAGATATTTTGTATTTAGACTATATAAATATAGTAATTGCAAGTGTCTCCAGTACTGTTTGCATTCTTATTTCCCGTATGGGAAACTAAAAGCGCATTTTAGGAGACTGATTTTATTAGGTAACACACTTCAGTGACAGCGAGATATTTGGGTTAGTGTTTTGGATTGATTCGGGTATTGTTTTTGGTTCTGGTGGAAACAGCCAGCTGTGCTCAGGACTTACTCCATATTCTGTGTTCAGGAATCACTTCTGATGGTGCTCAGGATACCCATGCAGGGACCAGGATTTCACCTAGACTGACTGTGTGCAAAGCAAGAAGCTTAATGACTTTATTATTACTTGGGCCCAAAAGATAGATTTGGACCACAGCTATTTCCAATAAATAATTTTTTTATCATATCTAAATAAAAATCTTGGAACCAAAATGTTTTGATGCTTATCACTTATCACTTAATCACTTAACTTCCCGTTAGTTGTCGATTTGCTCGAGCAGGCGCCAGTAACATCTCCATTTGTCCCTGTCGCGTGCTAGTGTAGCCCAATGGCATCTGTTCGCTCCTGGAACATGAAGGGCCTCAAACCGATCGTTCATGATCTTGACAAAGAAGTCTGACCATCTGGTAGGTGGGTGGCCACGCGGTCTTTTGACATCCCGTGGAATCCAGTCGGTAACAGCTCTAGTCCAGTGGTCGTCTTTAAATCTCATTACGTGACCAGCCCATCTGATTTTTGACACCTTGGCATATGAGACAGCGTCCCTGATTCTTGATCGTCAACGGATGTCAGAACTCCGGATACTTTCTCTCATTTGAGTGAAACGTGATATTCCAAGCATAGCTCTTTCTATTCTTTGGGAGACCTGAATAGCGTTCTCATCTTCTTTGCGTAGGGCCCAGGTCTCTGAGGCATATGTTAATGCAGGAAGAACAGTGGAATCAAAGAGATGTGCCCGGAGCCGGAGGTTCTTCGTCCTCTTAGCTAATTCTTTGACGTTCTTGAAGGCGTTCCAAGCTGCTCTCTTCCTCCTGCGCAGCTCGGGTGCCAGGTCATTTGTCATGTTTACCTCTCGACCTAGGTACACATAGCTGTTGCATTCGGAGATGGTCGTTCTATTGAGAGCGAATGGGGCGTCAGGAACGAGGCTGTTTCTCATGAACATTGTCTTCTTAAGATTCAGCAGTAGTCCTACATTTCCACACTCACGGTCAAAGTCGGCCAGCATTTGTGCCACTTGGCTGATGTTTGGTGTCATTAAAACAATGTCATCAGCAAAGCGGAGGTGGTGTAGTTGCTGACCATCTATCTTCACTCCCATTCCTTCCCATTCTAGTCGTCTCATGATGTTCTCGAGGGTGGCACTGAAGAGTTTTGGTGAAATGGTATCACCCTGCCGCACCCCTCTCTTGACATCAACGATCACTTCTTTGTAGAATGGTGAGATCCTGGTAGTGAATCCGCAATACAGCTCACGGAGGATCCTGATGTATTGGGCTTGAATGCCCTGATTGGCTAGGGCTTCAATGACCGCTTCCGTCTCAACAGAATCAAAGGCCTTCTTTAAATCAATGAACGTTAAACAGAGCGGCATCTTGAACTCCCGAGAAACCTCAATGAGCTTGGTTATCGTGTGGATATGGTCGATGGTGCTGAATCCTTTGCAGAACCAGGCTTGCTTGCATGGTTGTCCTTCATCTAGTGTTCTGTCAATCCTATTTAGGATGACTCGAGTGAACAACTTGTAGATGACAGACAATAGGCAGGTCGGGCGATAGTTGCCAATGTCATGGATGTCTCCCTTCTTGAACAGTAGTATGGTCCTGCTGGTTTTCCATTGGGACGGAACCTTGCATTCAGACAGGTAGCGAGTGAAGAGCCGAGCCAGTGTATTGATGAGTACTGATGGCAGGTTCTTCAGGTGTTCAGGTCTGACCTTGTCTGGGCCGGGTGCTGTTTGTTTCTTTACCGACGAAATGGCGTGTCAGATTTTGGAAGGGAGAACGTTGAGAACGACATATCCATCCTGTGGAATTTGGTATGTCGGCAAGTGGACATGGCTATCGAAGAGATTTGAGTAGAAGTCATGGATAATCTTCTCCATTGCCGTTCTGGAGGATGTGATGGATCCATCAGGACGTCGGAGGGCAGTCATCTTGGTCTTGTAGTTGGCGAAGGACAGGCGGGCGTAACAAATACTTTTCCCTGCTTCTGCCGCATTTACCAGTACTTCTACTCTTCTTTCTTTGAGGTCTTCCTTGAACGCATCTCTGCACTGCTTTGCGAGCTCGGACTTCAGCTTGCGGTTGCCTGAGGCATACGCCAAACCACCCTGGCAAATTAGCTCAAGAGTTTTCGAAGATAGGCGATTTTTTGTGGCTATCTCTTTCTTGGTGTTCCTCGCACATTCATGGAGGTGCTGAACCAGTCGATCGTATTCCTCGTCAATGTTGTCAACAATGGCATCTTCCCATGTTGCTGCAATAGTACCAAAGAGTTCCCAGTTGGTGGTCATTCTGGGAGTTCTCTTTTTGAACTTTGCAGCCCTTTCTCCCCGCTCTGTGAAGTAGAATTTTGCACGAAGGAGACGGTGGTCCGATCCCGTTTGAAATTTTGGGACAACAGCGACATCAGTCAGGCAAAACCATCGATTGAATATGATGTGGTCTATTTCGTTGTGGAATCGTCCACCGGGAGACTCCCCTGTCCATCATTTAGATTCTGTCTTCTGGAACTGTGAGTTACCATGAATGGTCTTGGTCGACATGATGAACTCAGACAGTCTCTCACCCTGTTCGTTCCATTCTAGGCCATGGGTTCCGATGTGAAGTTCTTCAGCTGATCTTCTCGGTCCTCTCTTGGCATTAAAATCACCCACAATGATCTTGTAGAAGGTGTGGTCCTCTTTATAGAAATTCTCTAGCTCCATGTAGAACTTCTCGATTTCTCTTTCATCATAATGAGATGTTGGTGCGTAGACAACGGAGATAGAAACTGCAGGCAGTGAGCCACATCTATTCAAATGTAAACGTCCGATTCGGGTTGTTAGGCATTCAAATGAATCAATGCTCTTGGCCAAGTTTGTGTTGACAAGGACACCAACGCCTCCAGCACCTCTTTTATCGCATGTTCCGAGGAACAATTCTTCTCCAGTGTCGAAAACGGCATGGTGAGATTCGTGCCTTCTTGTCTCGGTCAGACCAATGATGTCGTACTTGATCATTCGTGCTTGTACCATCAGGTCCTCAATGGATGCATCTGATGCTAACGTACGTGCATTGAGTGTACAGATGCTTACTGAATAATATTTAAATGATAAGTGTTTCATTGGAAGGTCTGCTCATTTATTGTTTTCTGTTTGGGGACCATGTCTGGCAGTGTTCAGGGCTTATACCTGACTCTGAGTTTAGGGTTTTCTTCCCCCTGATTGGGCTCAGGGGACCATATAGGGTGCCAGTATTGAAGTCAGGTCCGCTGCATGCAAGGCAAGTGCCCTACCTGCTGTATTATAGCTCTGGTCCTTACTCATTTTTTGAGTTGTTTTTGGCCACACTCCTTAGCATCAGGTTATTTCTGACCTGATGCTCAGGGGTGACTCCTGATAGTGCTCAGGACTGGATCAATCCTGGGCCTCTAGCATGCAAACCATAGACTCCAGCCCATTAAGTTGTCACTTCAGCCTTGCTCATTTTAGTGTTGCAAACTCATGAATTAAACTTTTGTCCTCATCATGCTTGAATCAAAATATGACATTCAAATCAATAATACAAACCACAGCACTGATGGATGTGTCCCTGGCTGCTCCCTCTGTCTCAGCCCTGTCTTGGCTCTGGTTTCATTGGTTGAGCTTCACTGTGACTGACCCCCAAGCACTGCTTGAGAATACCTTCCAAAACTAATTAAAAGAAAAAAAAAGTAGCCAATATCATTTTTTGATGTTAAAAATACTGGAGCACATACAGTTGGATATTTATAACATTGCACACCTAAAACATAAAGTTATAACTCAGTTACTTTCATTAAATAATTTTACAAAAAGAATGACATATTTTGGTTGAAACAAAAGATAACCAATGACACTAGATTGAACGAAAGCAAAAAGCACTGAGTAGAGCTAAACTCTTTGTTCTTCAGAACTCCAGGTTTGAAAAAGGTGGCCACCAATTTAGATCCTAGAACTCAATGATGAAACTATTTTCATTACATATGTTGGTTGTTCGAGGCCAGACTGTTTTTGAAATCAAAGCGTAGAGCAAGATTCTTCTCAAAAAAAGAGGAAACCGCTCAGTATGACTAGAAAATTCTTGAAGAAGAAAAAATAATGAATAGGAGTAGTAATCTCAGCAAGATACTAGATAAAATTTTAATAAGAAAATTCAATATTTTACATTTCTAAAACTAGGAATAAAAATGCAATAGTTAAACTCATTTACCTTTCATCATAAAGCAGAAGAAATATAGAAACTACATATTATATGTACATGAAACCTCATATAAAGTAAATGATAAAGTGTTATTGAAAACCACTATGAAAGTCATAAATAAAGTCAGTATTTTAAAATTACCCATTGTAACCCCCAATTAACTATAAATTAAGTGGAATTCCAGTTAAACTTTCAATAGGATTTTTCTAGAATGTGACAAGCTGACATTATTAAATCATCTGGAGGAGTTAATGATCATTAGTTGTAAATGTATTTTTTTTACAAAAGGAAATGGTATGTATGATGGTCCTTTCTTACCAAGTTTCAAAATTATCCTTTTGAAATGCACTATTAGAACGTTATTTTGTTTAGTACATTAATTAATTTAAAAATATTCACCATCTTTCTGATTACTTTTTTAACTACTTATTGAAGTTGTCTGATGAGGTAAATTTAAACAATAAAAAGACTTGCTGGACTTCATTTAAGATAGCTGACTAATTTGCAGCTCTTGATTACCATGGCATTATAAGGAAAAATTCAATAACATCTTTCTCTAGGACTAATGTATTATTTTTTATTACTACTTTGAAGAAAAAAATGATATAATGACACTAAATCCTCTCTGAATTGTTTTGGAAACTGTTTGTGTATCATCCTGCCCTAATTGTGCAGGTGTTTCAGAAGAATCACTTTTATTCCCTGTTACTATTTTCAAAAGTAGCAATCCTAGTTGCTTGTGTATTTTTAAAGGGCATTTGCAACTGCTGCTTTTTTACTCATTACATGGGCAGAATATTTATTGTTTAAGTCACCTAAGGACATCAGGCTCAATCCTTTGCTGTTAACTCTTTACGAATCTATTATTCAGTGGATTTTTAAAAATGTATTGACAGTGTTTATTGCTGACTGTTTATTTAATTCATTTGCAGGAAATTTCCTTCCTTCTAAGAGAATAATCTCAATAGAATAATGTTCCATATAACACTAAAAATAAATACAGTTAAAAGTAGAGAAAAGCAATTATATTTGTGTATATTACAAATAGTTTTAGAAACGGGCAGAAAGATGGTCAGGGATTCAGACACTTACACTCGGCAGCTCCTGGTTAAATCTTACAGCAGGCAGAATCTGGTTTCAGCCCTTGTACCGAATAGTTGCCCTTAGCACCCCCAGAACTGAAGCCAGAGCCAGGAATAAAACTGAACATCAGTGGATTTGACCCCAAAATCCACTCCTCCCCCCAAAAAACAAACATATCTATTGTTCCTTTGTCTTGTAAAAATACAACTTGAACATTTTCTTAGGTTTTTAATATTATTAAATTGTCTAATTAAATCCTTGGGAAAATTTCTGAGGAATATTTTAGTTGTTTTTGAAAATAATGATTGTGTTCACAGGTGAAGAGACCTATTTTTGCCCAAGTTTCTTGCCATTGTTTCAATGGCAAATCAATGGAGTAGAGCAGTTGATTGACAAATGGATTCAATGTAGATCCAACATGTTCTAAATGTAACCTCAGAGAGTTTTTATTCTTTTTTCTCCTCATTGGTAATGAGGCTGTTAATAATGGCAACTACTCTATGAGCATCTCATAAGGTTTTCATAGGTTAGGGTAAACGAGACTGTTGGCAGGAGTTTCTGCCTTTGGGAAGCACTATGCTGTAAGAGTGTGATGATTTGGTCACACTAGGTGATGAGTGCTCTCGAATTCTAAGTTTTCTCTGCAGAGGTACATGAAATTTTTAATAAAATACATGGAGCCTGGGCCAGAGAGAAAATAGAGTTTAAGGAGTTCACCTTGCATGCCACAAATCCCGGTTTGATTCTCAGCCCTGCACGTGTCCCTCCAAGAACAGCCAGAATTGACTTCTGAGCATAGAACCAGGAAAAAGCCCTGAGAACTGCCGGGTGTGGTCTCAAGGCCCTAAAATTAAACAAATAAAAGTAAGTGAATTAAATAATAGATGAACTCTAATGAAGTAAAATCAGAGCTTCCATCTGGTGTCAAATTTCAAATATTTACTTAAAGGGAAGGCTGATCTAGATATAAAATATACGAAAACAGATCAATCTTTTCCCACATTTAAATTTAGCTTTTTAGCCAGTTAGTTTTCTGAAAAGTCTTTTGTGGATTTTTATCAACTCTTCATTGCTGAAAAGTTTTTAACACTTGTCAGCAAGAAGTATATACAGGCACTAATGTGTGTAAGTATCCAATGCATATTCATACCCAGACAACTGAAATTTACAGCAGAATCATAACTAGTATTGGAAATCTAGGCAGGTTACTCAGACCCCAGAAGGGTGAGAGTATGCAAGTAACCATAGTCTACCAGGCGCCCTCTATGAATGCTGACATAGCAAAATAATGCCTAGAACCAACTACTGAGGTGTGGAATTTTAAAGGCCAGGAAAGCTAAGATTCTAACAAATGAATGCATTCTGAGGGACTGGTGCTATTTGCCACTGGGATTTTTACCTTGACAGAGGGAGAAGAGACTATCCGACATCAAGACTTTCCTACGAAGAAAGCAATTCAGCAGTGGGAAAATCATGGAGATGTCCGAAATAGAAGAAATGAAGTGGTCGGATAAAAACATTATAGCAAGGTGACTCATTCACTCCACTCACCTAAAGCTTCCTGTCCCAATGCCTAGGGAGCATTCTTTCCCTTCACTTTTTCTGAACTTGTCTGCAATGTGCTATAATTTCTCTAATTTCTTTCTTAACAAAATCTCTGTTACTCTGTCCTTTCTTGGGTCAATTCTTCTGTCTTAGGAAAACAATTTTTTTCTAGTATTATTTTGGGCACCTCATATGTAAAAAGCACAGAAGGGATATTTTATTTGAAACAGCTATAGCTTATTATGTTTGCACTTTCCTCAAATTGATGTGTTGAAATCTAATAACCAAAGTGGTAGAGTGAATAGGTGTGGCTTTGGAAAGATTATAAATTTATGAGAGTAAACCTCTCCAGACAGCACTCCCTTTATAAAAGAGCCAGAGAAATATCCAAGCTCTTCTATCATTTGAGATTAAAGCTAGAAAATAGTCATTTGTGAACCAGGAAGAAGACATCAGTCACATGGCTCAATCACGTGACCATGCTGATCTTTGACTTCCCAGTCTCCAGAGTTGTGTTAAACAAATCTCTTAGTTTTTCCAACAAATCTCTTACAACAGTGCAAACATGGTTAGGTAGAAAAAATTGAGATTTTAGGATAATTTACAAACATAAATTTCCACAGTACTTTAACCCAGAATCCTGTTGTTAATTCTTTCTATAACAGAGGTACATATGTTGAAACTAAAATGTTAAAAGCACAGAAACAATTTAATTGGAATGTGAGATTTCAATGAAAGAAAAATAAAATTCAAAATACTATGTCAAACCAGAATTTCCCTCCCTGCCTTAAGCAGAAACCGGGCAGCTGAAAACCTGCAGAACCCAGCCACAGCCATGCTCGAGGGCACTCTCCACATGCTTGGACAAGCCTCAACCATGAAGGAACCAGCAGGGGAACCCAGGTATGCGAGACCCATGGCTGAGATCTCTAAGCCTGCTCGAATCAGGACTGGGCCTACTCCACCCAGGTCCACCATTTTCCAGTAACTTGACAGTCACACCCACAAACTGCCCCCGATCCCTTGTAATCTCATCAACGACCAAGATCCAGAGACTATAAAGAAAGCTCCCAGAAGAGAGTGATGCAGTATTTCCTGGAGTGCATGGCCACAACTGTGACTGCATGACCTCTTATACTCTAGCCCACTTATGTACCTAAAGAAGCACACATATGTTTGGTTCTAAAATACTTGCTTGTATTCTCCATTCCTCTCGGGGAGTTAAAAAGCTATCAAGAGTATGCTGCCCGCACAGCAGAGCCTGGTAAGCTACCCATAGCGTATTCAGTATGCTAAAAACAGCTGCACTTTCCTCAAATTGATGTGTTGAAATCTAATAACCAAAGTGGTGGTAGAGTTTATAGGTGTGGCTTTGGAAAGATTATAAATTTATGAGAGTAAACCTCTCCAGACAGCATTGCCTTTATAAAAGAGTCAGAGAAATATCCAAGCTCTTCTATCATTTGAGGTAAAAGCTAGAAAATAGTCATTTGTGAACCAGGAAGAAGACATCAGTCACATAGCTCAATCACGTGACCATGCTGATCTTTGACTTCCCAGTTTCCAGAGTTGGCGCACCCTCAATGAACAACAGGATGACAATGACAGTGAGAGTGACAATGAACTAGAAGTACAGTGTGTAGAGTAAGTTTTGAGGATAAGAAGTGGCTGGGTCTGGTTTTATGTTGAATGGTGAGGGTGATGCAAAACACAGTAAGAAGTTTGCAATTTTTCAGGAAAAACTACCAAAGTATTGAGCAGAACAGAGGCCTTTTTTTTTTGTTTGTTTTTGTGCTCCCAAAGAAGAATCTGAGCGTGAGCAGGAAATAATTAAAGCAAGCAGTAATTTTAAATGATAGAGGAGGCAAGTAAGGAAACCAGCACCCAACTAGAATATTTAAGGAAAAAATAAGGTAACAATAGAAATGTCCTCGCACCATAACCAGTAGTGAGGTACATAGAGTGAACATTACAGTAGTCTGCGTTTCACCTCTTTTTTAAAAAATTTTTATTAGTGAAACACCATGAGGTACAGTTGTAGATTTACAAATTTTTGTGCTTGGGTTTCAACTATACAATGATCAAATACCCATCCCTCCACCAGTGCCCATTTTCCACCACCACGGGTTCCAGTATCCCTCCTCCCCCCATCCCCCCATCCCACCCTGCCTCTGTGGCAGGGCATTCCCTTTTGATGTTTTCAAACTTCCCACTTCCCTACTCCCTCCTGCTTCTCTCCCCAACTATGCTGGAATATGTACATGATTTCTGAGTTGACCATATTTGGCCACGTGGATGGGTTACCCTGGTAGCTATAAACTGTCACAGCAACACCAGTGGATGTTATTTTAATGTGGTAAAGTATGATAGTGATCATAGGAGGACCTCGAGTTTGCACAGTGGACACCTATATTTGTTTCCCTTAGTTATAACAAAGTGAGAGACCTTTCAGTGTATACACAAACTCTGGGGAAGTTTTGTTCTTCTATCCATTAGGATGGGTACCTGGTCTAGAGATTTGCTACTTGCCTTCTGCATCCTTACTCAGTGCTTTCAAGATTGCACACATACCATTTGCTCTCTACCTCCCTAACAGTATTCTGCATATTTCTGAAGGGGAAACGGGCAAGCAGAGTTGGAGACAGTACAATAATCCTACACCATAAGTGAAGAAAATGACAGATAAATGTCATCTGGGATTTTTTTCTTTTCTTTTAGTATGGTAGTAAAGAGAAATCGACTGTCAAGGAGGAGTTCCTGGTGGAATCACCGCTGACTAGAATTGTCCAGCCAAGTTCGTTTCCATACACAAGCCGACTTATGACACTATCTTGATCCAAAGAAAGTCCAAAAATGTAGCTGTTTTCTCCCACACATTTTGAATCCTCCAAACCACGCCGCTACATTTGGACTTTGCTTTTATGAACTCAGAAATCCTTGCAATCTTTTAAAGCAAGGAAAAAGATCTCAAAGTGGCAAACCATTTTGATTATTCAGCCACAAAACGAAGAAAGTAACACCGGCACAGTGCTACTAACTACACTACTGATATCATTCAAATTTTACTAGTTCACCCCCTATATTCTTGCTCAAGATCTAGTCTATAGTATCACTTTGTGTTTAGTGATCATTTCTTATCAGTCTCCTCTAATTTGTGGCTTTGTTTTAATTTTTATGATTTTGATAGTTTCACAGAATACTGGATACTCATCACATTGGCTAAGATATTTGTTATGTGTCCCCATTATAGGTTATTTTTGTATGATGGTATCATCAATATTTTTCCTTTGCACTTTGCTCTTTCTTTTGTTGTCTTTCTTGCACCTTGAGAGCTAATTATAATTATGCCATATTACTTTTTGCAATCATAATGTGAACCAGACGTCTTACACCTTAAACTAAACTAAAATATCACCATTGTGTGTGAAGGGGGAAAAAGAATTGTATTTCCAACATTTAAGTTAAGGCTTGCTTAAAGAAGTCAATGCAGTTCTAACTGATGGCTTCCTCAGCTGCACTACATTTTATGCGTAGTTGAAATCGGCCACAACTACACAGTAAAGCAATCATTTAAAGTAACAAGCATTTGTTCCTGACAGGTTCCTGGTAAATTTTAAGCATCTGACTAAATAAGAAAATGCATAAATTGAACTCAAGAGAGAAAGAGAGATATCTATGAAGTTGAAGCTACTGTAGGTGTAAAGGAATGCAAATTAAGGGTTTACAATTTAAATGAATTTTTGTTTGCTTCTTTAGGTGGATGTTTGACACTGATATATGCGATTTCTGTGGCTCATTTGGGCTTTTAAAAAGTTTTTCAGCATGGGATTGGAAAGTATATGGTCTGCAGCTACAGGTCTTTGCACAACAGAAATGAAGGAATGGTTTTATTATTGTTGTTATTATTTTCATCACCATCTCCTCATGGACTATGTGTCCAGTTTTATTCCACAACAACATATCATAGTGTATCAATCTAATTCTATTTTCTGACTGCCGCTAGTGTAACCAATGCTCACTGTTAAGGGATTAGCATACCAACTTGATTTTTTAAAATTATTATTCTTTTTAGTCTTTCTTTGATTCTGTTTACCCAGAGCCAGCCAAGCTTTCTGGGCTGCATTGATACACATGCACAAACCCATCTCCACTTAAAGGGGATGTGAAGTGTATACAAAACCCATTTTCCATGTTTAAAACAGAAATGCTCAAGTATATTCCAAGTGATTGCTTATTACAATTGTATTCTCCTACCCTGTCCTGTCTGATTTTATTCATTTATGTATTCTGTGTATTATCTCCAGTTGGATCAAGACTTGGTGTGTTAGAATAATAATCAGTTCAGAAAACATTCTCAGAGAAATTTTCCTTCTGACTATGCATCTTCTCAGTTTTCTGATTCCTGTTAGCCTTATACTTATTATTTTTCTTCAGGTGCTAAAGTGGGGGTTTGGAGGAGATGGCTGTGAGAGGAGGCTATGAGGATTACAACCCAAGTTCTGACACAATAAAACATAATGATAAAAGACTAATAAAGCAGAATATTCGATTGCATGAACCTTATCAAACACTATAAATATTATCCTTGGGCAGTGTTCATGTTATTTAGTCTAACATTTAC
Source organism: Sorex fumeus (assembly GCF_029834395.1). Lineage (NCBI taxonomy): Eukaryota > Metazoa > Chordata > Mammalia > Eulipotyphla > Soricidae > Sorex > Sorex fumeus. Next base: position 23,744,006 of record NW_026606118.1, read on the forward strand.
CACATCCTCTTTGTAAGGAGGTTAGATGGAAATAATGAGGTGAAAAACACCTTTTCAATGTATCTTTTTACCTACTTGGTGAAGTTAGAAAGATAAAAAAAATTGTCACTGAGGCTAATAAGCACAATGAATTCTCTAGAGTCCATAAATGTAGATAAAGCAAAATCAGAAGAAAAAATCTCAGTAGGCATATTTATCTAACTTTGGGGCACATTAAAATTAATCCACAAGGACAAAGAAGCTATAGATTACAAAAATAAAAATTGGTCTTCACTCCTAATTGTATTTTATATTTGTACCATGGGATTGTTGGAGGAATATAGGCATCTACTTTTGAAATTGGAAGACCATAGCAATGTCACAAATAGAGATATCTATTGAACTATTTATCCATCTATTATTAACTCAAGTTAAACACACACGCGCATGTATATGGAAACATATAAACAATGATGAAGTATTTACTATGAAATTGAAGATTGTACAGGGATAGATTCTTCTCCATTATCAAGGCTAATCATGACTTCAAATGCTCATTTCCTTAAAATTTATTATACATGTTTTATATAGACTCATCCTAGACAGTAAGAATCAACAAAACGAAACTGCATTGTCAGCTCATGTTACTGATAACACGAACCTTTATTTGATTCTAAAAACTTGGATTGCACATTCAAAATATTAAATATACTTTAAAGAAAACATTAATTTTGGTGATATGATCAAATTTGTAGTGAAATATATGACCAATGAGGCTATAATCTGGGGCTAAAATTTAAGAAGACACATGAAGAATGAACTTATCAATGAAAGACAAGATGTTTCAAAATTATTGAAAGGAAAATTTGAGAAACAAAGAAAATATTTAAAATGTTTCCATCATTAGTGGTTACTAGAAACATTGTATAATTTCTGGAAAATATACGTGTTAGACTTCCTGAAGTCTTTGGTGTTAAACTAGTAAGTACTTATGCAGATTATTTATTCCATGAGATTTATCCAAACCCCATATATTCATCAGAATACATAAAAGCATACTCCTTTTCAGAATAATTATATATTCCCATATTTGGCAGACTTCACATTGACATATAATCAGTTTTTGGTTTCCACTCACGTTTTAGTTACCAATTTAATAATTCTCTAAGCTTTAAAATAATTTATTTTCTTAAATTATATTTATCATAATGTGGTCTATTGCTGTTTTTATTTGTTTTAGGAAACAAGCTCCAAAATTGTCCATAAGACAAGGATCTTTAGCAGTTCTTTATAAATATATTTTAATCTGATTATTTTAGATGCATAAATAAAGTAAACATTACTTTTAAAGATTTAGCAATGATTTAACAATAAAATTTTCTAAAACAGGAAATACAGCTGCATATAAGTCAACATCAAATCAAATTTCATTTTAGAAATATGTACAAGGCTCAATTCCTACTACAGAGTTAAATAAAATGAAGTTTGAAAATAAACATCCTAATTTAGATCCTTTAATTTTAAGTTTTAAGGTTGGTAGTAGAATATGGGTCATGTTCTGTTGTGGCTATGGTTTTTTCTGTTTTGTTTTGTTTTCTGATTTTCTTTTGGTGTGTGTGCTTGGGTTGGTGGGGGCCACAGGTAGCAATGTTCAGGGGTCACTCCAAACTTGCACTTAGAAATTACTCCTGACAGATCTCAGGAGACCATACGGGATGGTGGGTATTGAACCCAGATCATCCACCTGCATCGCAAGTACACTAGCAGATGTACTATTGCTCCTGGCCTAGCTACGGTTCTTTCTATGAGATAATTCATCTTCATTCTGTTAATTGACTTTATGTGAATTTCTATGAAGTTGTTTTATGAGAATTACTGATTGTTTACATAAACTACATCCATTGACTAGTTATACATTTTATCCTTTTTCTTTACATTTTCCTAATTCATGAGGTTGCTGCATATTTGAATTAAAATTATAACAATAATTCTTTCCTCCTAAACTATCTTTACTGTTCCCTTGATGACTATTGCTTAATAAACCTGATGAGGCTTGCCTAATAAACTCCTCCTCTTGACATTACAGTATGTTTCTCAGTAGGGGACCGTGTGTTATGGGATAAAAAGCAATCTCTCGTACAAGACTGCATAGCTCTCACACCTGGTTCTATAACTTACTTGTTGAGTAAACTTCAGGTATTTATTTTTATTCCCTCTCGAACTTTAGTTTTTCTTTTTTTTTTAAATGTAGGAGTATTGCTATTTATTCAGCCATTGATTAAGCTGATTGAATTGGGCATGAATTCCACCTTACTGTTTTTTCCTTTTTTTAATAAATTTATTTATTGAGTCATCGAGAGGGCAGTTACAAAGCATTTGGGTTTAAATCTCAGTCATACAATTATGAAACACCTGTCTCTTCATCAGTGCCCATTTTCCACCACCAAAAGTCCCAGTAAACCCCCCATCCCATCCCTCACCCTACCTAGGGGGCAGATGCTTTCCACATTACTCTCTCTCTACTTTGATTTCATTCACAATTTAGACCTCGGACCCACCATAATTATTTGGGATTTTACCCCAACACTCTGATGTGTTGAAAAGGCAACCATAGACAATTTGTTTTCTATTGTTGGTTATGAATAACCTATGATGTTACGTGGAGGAACAGTACCCTTTCACCCTGGTATGGCCTGATGCCCATAACCTACTGCGGGGACCAGACGCATTTCTGCCAAAAGCCACTGGGTTCTGAGATTTGTTTCTGAGCATCTGGTATCATGGCCCTTAAGCAGTTTCATCAGGAACCAGAGAGGTCTTGCTTCCAATCATATAGCTGAGCTGGAGGTGGTTTGTGGGAACGTCTCCCACATATCTAACTTTTTGTTGTTTACTTTCTTGATAAACTTGGCCCTAAGTTGTTGGGGTCTGGCCAAAGGCACAGCAGCAATTTTGGGGTATTTAGAAGTCTGCAGGAACCATCAGGTGGCTGATGCACTAGCCTCGCAGGTACAGATTGACCTGCTGATGGCACTATACCCCTGAACTTTAGTTTTTGATAGATTAAAAATAATACAAAATAATTTAATAACATTGGTGTTGTAAAGATTACAGAAGGTAATTTGCGCTAAATACCAGAAAAGTTTCTTTCTGATATATCATAAGGAATACATAAAATGTTTTAAAAATAATTACATTTCTCAGAATATTTCCCTAACCTTCCTTCTAAGTGACATAGATTTTACAATAACATCATAAAAATATTATAACTCTCCTTTGTAGAACTGAAAGTACTTGCAAATATCCCAATTAGTTAGAGACTTTCATTAACTTGTGGACAAACCTACCATTAAATATCCTTGAGAGAATTATGCATGATTGTCATCATTTTTTACTGTTCATCAATACATTCATCATAGAATAATGCCCAAAATACAACATTGCATGTAATATATTGAATAAATAGTGAAATAGTGAAATATGTAATAATGAATTAAATATAAGAAGAATCTACAATTGCACTAATTTTTATTAGACTGACTCAGTGTACAAATGATAATTACATTCTTCCCCTTCCTAATCTCATGCTATTTCCATTTTCTGACTCTATTGCATTTAAATTAAAATCAGAGTAAAATATGAATTTATTTAAAAATTTTGATATAATCCTGAGAGGCAAGTATGCATAAATAATTCACATTCCCTGTAGAATACAGGTGCAAGTGGCATTTGATGAAAGTATAGTCAATGAGGGTATTAAAAGCTATTCCTCATTCTTTCATTATAAAAACAATGAACCTAGGTGTTACTGAATCTATTCTGTAGAAATAATTTTTATAAAGCTAAGAGGTTCAAAGTAGATATTAATTATTTTTAGAACAAAGTTTAATGTTCAGACTTTAATATAATACTGTACATTTTATTCATTAATTTATTCATGGAAAAATGGAATATTTTTTAGGTCAAATTTCAAGCAATTTTTAACAGACTAATCAAAATAATTCTAATCTTCAGTAGGTAGAATTCCTTGTGGGAATGCTCTGTTATGGAAATCCAAAAATAAAATAGACAATGTAACTTATAATTAGGCAGGTGTTAATTACATTTTCTAATTGAACAACAGAAAATGTGTTTAATTTTAGCTGAAGTAATGCATACTCTATATTTAAACTTAACTTTCTTTATAGTATTAAGCAGAATTAGAATAAATGTGAGGCAACTTCTTATTAATTCTGTTTTATTTACATTTAAACTATATATGTATGTTGAAAAATCACAAGTGTTGATGCAGGAATTATCTCTCACATGTATTTATGTATGCACATATATCTGTACATACATATATCACAGAAAACCTCTTGCATTAACACTTTTGGGAATTTTTGAAATGTTGAAAAAAAGTATTTTGACGTTAAATTGTCCACAGGTATTTATGGTTCTTAGTATAAAATAAGTATAATTTGAATTTGTTGAAGTTAGTAACATTTTTGAAGTTAATGTAAAAAGTAATCTGTAAATCAGTTGATAGTTTTCAATTTTGTTGGGATTGAGACTGTGTAATATATATTTGATTTAGTATATAATAACCCGTCTACCAACACAAAGATGTAAAAGTAAATACACTACAAAGAGGATTTAGGCACTGGAGGGACTGAACTTATCAAAAATTATTTTTTTCCGTCCAAATTAAAATTTGAGACATTATAAAGTTATTCAGAGATATTTTAAATTCTTAGGGAAAATTACTACCAATTTTATCTAATTTATGAATTAAACTCATTTGTAGATTATACCAAACAATGCTACCTATTTTTCTCATGTAATTAATAACAAAATTATATAAAATTAAGTAAATAATAAAAAAAGAAGAGATTTTTGTAAGACAACTTTTTGTTAATACAAATGAGAAAAATATTAACTTTGGGCCTGACATTCTTTAGATTTTTAAGTCAATGCTTTTCAGGTTTTGGACATTTCCAAAGGATTACATAAATGAAATTTGCATTTTTCATTGTCCCAAACTATTTAAATATTCTATGAATTGACATCTCTGCTTCTTTAGAGTAGGTGAACATGTCTTTCATATGTTTAGCAGCTCAACTGTCTTCCTATGCAAATAAAATAAAATCAGCATAAAATATGGAAATTTATTATCTCATATCTGGAAACCCATATGTGCAGATTAATTGCATGATACAATTAATGATCAGACTCAACTTTTCATATTTTCAGGGTGGACCTGCCCACCTTATTTATTGGAAAGCGTTCATTAAGAAACCATGATTTCCAGTAGTTGCTGGAGGAAGATTCTCCAGAAATGTCTGATTGGTTATCACTTAAAATTCCCAATTTTAGATAGAAATGTCTTCCTTTCAATTGAAATAGAGTCATATTCTCCTTATTCACATCACTTACATATCAGATAAGGTAACTGAATAAATATGCCATTCTTTTAGGAAAGGTTATTGTATAAGTGAAGTCTAGATATTAGAATGAATACCTACAACAATAGTTGCAACAATTACAGCAAATACATCTTCATCATCATTAACAAATTACTAATTCAATTAAAAAATGGTACTCAATAATGTGATGTTAGCATCATTTTAGAAATCACATGAGGGCCAGATCGATAGTACAGTGGGTAGAGCATTTTCCTTCTACCTGGGCCACCCGGGATTCAATCCCCAGCATTCCATATGGTCCCCCATGCACTACCAGGAGTAATTCCTGAGGAAAGAGCCTGGAGTAATCCCTGAGCATCACAGGGTATGACCCCCCAAAAATTAAAAAAAAAAACAAAAACGAAAACAGAAATCAGATAATATATTGTACTGAAACTAACATATAATATTTCTTAGAAGTGAAAAGTAATAAAATATTTGTAAAGCAAATTAAAATTCCTTTAATTATTTAATGGAGATGACAAGGGGAGTAATCAAAGGAAAATTAAAATGATATATGGATTTTTGAATATTCCGGCCAAGCACCTTCTTCCTCTATCTTCACTCTTCTCTTTGAGGTCTCACATCTCTCCCTGATCTTAGATCTTTCCTCAATTTGAGCAGTGGCGTCTACTGAGTTCCTGTTAACATCATTCTTCCTTAGTTTGAAAACATCCATTAAATTCAGTGGGCACTTATACATTCTTGTTTGTTTGCTTGTGGACTACACCCCATAGAGCTCAGGTCTTACTTATGGCTTGCACTCAGGGATCACTCCTGACCAGCTTTGGGGACCATATATGATGCTGGGGATTGAACCCAGGTCAGCCACGTGCAAGACAACCTTGTATTATTGCTGGGACCCCAAGGATAATTAGATTTTTAAGTATTCTATGTTTGAGAAACCAAGAAAAATTACCCTCCCCATAGAATTACACATCAAAAATGCTGCTGAAGAACAAATATCTCACAAGGTAACATGCGTTGCACAGGCAATCACAAAATAATCATAATGAGCCGTATCTGGAGCAGTGACCTTACACAGTAGATTCTGGTGTTTTTTTTTTTTTTAACTCTGAACTATTCATTCTCTGGAGCACGTGGATCAGACTCCAGAAAATGGCTTTTTAATATTTCTTGTCCTATGTGGTAAAGATGAAATAAAAAGATCACTTAAGCTAAATACAAAGGAGTCTTTTGATATTCTTTCTGATTATATAGAATATGGATGCTGCTCTGAAGTGCAAGAGATTTTGAAGAGCAGAAATGCTTAGGTAAGAAGAAAAAATTAACTTGTAAATCTTCTACTCAGCAAAAATGTGATCATTCTTAGAGCTGAACACCATTTTCCCTTTTCTCTACTCATTTTGATATTGGCAGTGAGGGTAGTCACAAATTAGACAATAATCTGTAAATTACTAAAATATCTCAAATGATTTAAAGATAAAAATTTGTTTATGGTATTATCTTCTATCAAAAACATTTCATATTTTATCATAATACAGATCTGGATGAAACACCTGTATAGCAAGTCTCAGATTTTTTCTACAATAAATTAGATGATTATTGCACACTAGAAATGTTATGTTTTACAAATATTTTCTGGCTCATTAGTTAAAATGTTTTAAATTAAAAATATTAACAGTATTTATATTTTTATTTCTTTTTCCTTTTATTTAATTTATTTCCTTTTATTTTCCTTTTATTTCCTTTTATTTTCCTTTTATTTCCTTTTATTTAATGTTAACAGAAAATTTTGAATATTTAAATGTTTTAAAGATGTAAAATATGTTTTAATTTTTGTCACAGATTGTATTTATGAAAATATACTGAATTAGTATATTTAATTAGCTATAGTAAGATGCTATAGAATGATAAAATACATATAAGAAATTCATTTTGTGTTTATTTAGTTTTGGAGGTTTATGACAAAAATTCTTTTACTTGCAGATAGTAGCCTTCTTGCCATGTGCTCACAAGCTGTTTATTTGCTAGAGCATTAATGAAGAAGAAATAAGTGGGGAAAAGAGAAAGCAGGAGAGGGAGGGACAGAGAGAGTCAGAGAGAGAATCAGAAAGAGAAAGAGTGGAGAGAAAATTTTATTTTTATAAAATACCAATCTTGTGGGATTAGGACCTCACTTTTCTGACTTCATAGAATCTCAATTGCCTGCTGGAAAGGCATTATACCCAATTATACTCACTTGGGATTTGAATGATTATGTCTTCAATTATGAATTGTTGGGAAGGAGACACAATTTTGGCCTATAGAATATATGCTATATATATTTATTGCTATATTGTGTGTATATATATTGCTTTTTGGGTCACACCTGTGATGCTCAGGGGTTACTCCTGGCTCTGCACTCAAGAATTACTCCTGGTGGTGCTCAAGGGACCATATGGGATGCTGGGAATCAAATCTTGGTGGGGAGTGTGAAAGGCAAACACCCTACGACCTGTACTATGGCTCCAGTCCCACCTATAACATACTATTATTTTAAATATTTGACAATAAATACAAGTTTAAATACCATCTTTATAAGAAAAGCGTAAGTAATGGTTTTGCTGGAATTAGATAAATTTAGTGGAATAAATGTGTAACTATAAAGAGTAATTAACATCATGGAAATATATTCCATCAACAAAAAACATACCCATGCATGGAATCATTATTATCTATTTTCTTTGACAATGTATAAATTTTAGTTTATTTTAAAACATTTTGCACATTTTACCATAATGCAAGTGTACTTGTAAAGATAGGATATAATGTAATTTATTAAAATATTGTGAACTTAATTTAGACTTTAAAGTAATTTGACACATGATATGAGCTCCTCAAGCTGCATCTATCTCGAGAATTTTAAAAATAAGGTGTAACTTGAGTTTTCCTAACTAATTTTTTAATTTTAATCTGGTTCATACACCAGATTATTGTGTAATAATAATTACACAATTATTATTGTAATAATACCAGGCTATTTTCTTGCATAGTCTTAATTATTTTGGTTTCTGAAATAAGATATTTGTGCTTCTTAATTTTTATGTGTGTAATAGTAATATCGTTGAACTTTTCTCCTCACCCACTATCCCCTAAAATATAAAATAGGAAACAACACTTCATTACCTCATTGTAGTCAATTTTACTACTCATTATTTATTTTCTTGGAAATATCTATAACATCTATAATATCTGTAATATCTCCTGTTCACCTTTCCTGTTACACTTTAAATGTACATAATTGGTTTATGTCTATCACTACTTCTCATAATTGTCAGGTATTTAATGTTACAAAATATCCTACTTACAATTTGACTTCTCTTTTTCAACATATCTTATTTTATATCCTGACTAGGTACATAGGAAATTATTTCCAAATGTAAATATTAGAACAGTAATTCAGTGTATTAATGACATAAAATTCAAAGTATGTAAATCAATTATCACATTAATGAATTATAGAAGAAACAAATTGAATCAATTATAGCACTGTTCTGTAGCACTGTTCTCCCATTGTTCATCTATTTGCTCGAGCAGGCACCAGTAACATCTCCATTGTGGAACTTGTTACTGTTTTTGGCATATTGAATACAGGGAGCTTGCCAGGCTCTGCCAGGCTGGCGGGATACTCTTGGTAGCTTGCCAGGCTCTCCAAGAGGAACGGAAGAATCAAACCCAGGTCTGCCACATGCAAGGCAAATGCCTTAACTGCTGTGATATCATCCAGCCCTGAATCAGTTATAAATAAAAATAATGATAAACCAAAAATAATACAGGGAATGAAATTAATGGGAGTATTTACTGTCACTGTCACTGTCCTCCCGTTGTTCATCGATTTGCTCGAGCGGGCCCAATAACGTCTCCATTAGAGACTTTGTTGTTACTGTGTTTGGCATATCGAATACATCACAGGTAGCTTGCCAGGGAGTATTTACATGAAACCAAAATCTATGTCTTTGAAAAACTCCTCAGTAGCATTGCAGGGGCTAGATTTAGCAGGACACAATTGGAACTGAGTATATAGAGCCAAGAACCAGTCTCTGATAGCCCAGATGGATAGTGCAGTGGGTTGAGATCTTCCAGATTAGATGACCATCACTCAAGATTGTCCCTGAAGCGCTGCCAAAAGTGATTCCTGAGTGCACTGACAGAAGAAACCCCTGAGCATCGCTAGGTGTGGCCCCCAAACCAACCTCTACCTCACCAAACTTTACCAAACTTCACAAACTTATCCCCAAATTAAATCTACCTCTAACTTTCCTTGCAATATAGGGCATACAGGTGTGTTGTGTATGCAGTGAATTAACTCTAAAATGTGTAAGCAGGTTTCTTTCTATGATTAACAAAGTGTGAAGATGTGATTCAGTAAGTGAGAAACGTTCTGGGTTGATTGAAATCTGATCAATTCCAATATCTATCACTTCAAATGAGAGCATATTGATTTGACGAACATTTATTGAGTGTTTCCTTGTTCCAAACGAAAAGCCTCTCAGTTGATTAACTCTTTTCCAAGAAATCTCTGATTTACTCAAAGGGTAAAATGATATATTAACATTCTCAATCCAGTGGCACATTTATATTAGAATAGTTCTGAAATAAAATTTGTGTGTGCTTGGATACAAGTGCTTCAATAACTGAGCTTTGTTTGTCTTTTGATTTTTCCTAGTATTATTCAAATTACTATATAAATTAGATCATTTCACTTAAAATATATCCATAAATATTTATAAAATGTCAAAATTTTACTTAGAGATTTAAAAATATGGTAAAAAGATTTGGATATGCTACTTATAAAAATTACTTCAACTCTTTTACCTCAAAGACAAAAAACCTGATTCAGTATTATTCAGAGCTTTGTGCTGCTTTGTGCTATTTTTTCTGCAACCTATTAAATTGACATAATGTATAGTACTCAATACAGAATTTAATCCTTATTAAGAATTCTATGTACCTGTTTTTACTTCCTGGATCATAAATAGTCACACTTGATCACTTGATCACTTGAAATCCTGTTACCCATCGATTTGCTCAAGCGGGTTCCAGTAACATCTCCATTAGTCCCTGTCAAGTGCTAGTGTAATTCAATGGCATCTGCTTGTTCTAGGAACATGAACAGCCGCAAGCCGGATCATTCAGGGTCTTGACGAAGAAGTCTGACCATCTCATAGGTGGGAAGCCACACAATATTTTCATGTCTCATGGAATCCATCCAAGAGTCATTGGATTGCTTCCCAATCCAATAGCTCTAGTTCAGTGGTCATCTCTAAATCTCATTACGAATCCTGCCCATCTGATTTTTGACACCTTGGCAAATGAGACAGCACCCCTGATTCATTACCATCCACAGAGGTCGGAACTCTGGATTCTTTCTCTCATTTGAGTGAAGCATGATACACCAAGCATAGCTCTCTCTCTCTCTTTGGGAGACCCGAATAGCATTCTAATCCTGTTTTCGTACGGCCCAGGTCTCTGAGACATATGTTAATACAGGAAGAACAGTGGAATTAAAGAGATGTCCCCGGAGCTGGAGGTTTTTCATTCTCTTAGCTATTTCTTCGATGCTCTTGAAGGTGTTTCAAGCTGCTCTCTTCCTCCTGCACAACTCAGGTGCCAGGTCATTCGTCATGTTGACTTCTGGACTAGGTACACATAACTGTTGCATTTGGAGATGTTTGTCCCATTGAGAGCGAATAGAAAGTCAGAAATGAGACCGTTTCTCATAAACATTGTCTTCGTGAGACTCAGCTGTAGTCCAACATTTCCATACTCATGGTCAAAGTTGGCAAGCATTTGTGCCGCTTTGCTGATGTTTGGTGTTATTATAATGATGTCATCAGCGAAGTGGAGGTGGTGTAATTGCCAACCGTGTATCTTCACTCCCATTTCTTCCCATTCCAGTTGTCGCATGAGGTTCTCGAGGGTGGCACCGAAGAGTTTCGGTGAAATGGTATCACCCTGCCGAACCCCTCTCTTGATGTCAATGATCACCTCCCTAATCATTCTCCCTTAGAATGGTGAGATCCTGGTAGTGAATCTGCAATACAGCTCATTGAGGATCCTGATGTATTGAGTTTGAACGCCCTGTTTGGCTAGGGCCTTGATGATAGCTTCAGTCTCAACAGAACCAAAGGCCTTCTTTATGTCAATGAACATTCGACAGTGTGGCATCTTGAACTCACGAGAAACCTCGATGTGTTTGGTTATCATGTGGATATGGTCAATTATGTTGAATCCTTTTCGAAAACCAGCTTGTTCGCATGGCTTTCCTTCATTTAGTATTCTGCCAATCCCATTCAGGATGACTCGAATGAATAGCTTGTAGATGACAGACAACAGGTAGATCGGGAGAAGGTTGCCAGTGTCACGAATGTCTTCCTTCTTGTACAGTAGAACAGTACTGTTTTCCTTTGGGACAGAACCTTGCCTTCAGACAAGTGTGAAGAGCAGAGCCAGTGTATTGATGAGTGCTGATGGCAGGTTCTTCAGAAGTTCGGGTCTGACCTTGTTTGGACCAGGTGCTGTTTGCTTATTTATCGATGAAATGGTGTGTCAGATTTCAGAAGGGAGAACGTTGGGAACGACATACCCATCCGGTGTAATTTGGTATGTGGGCAGATGGACGTAGCTATCAAAGAGATCCGAGTAGAAGTCATTGATACTCTTCTCCATTGCCCTTCAGGAAGATGTGATAGATCCATCAGAACATTGGAAGGCAGTCATCTTGGTCTTGTAGTTGGCAAAAGACAGGCGGGTGTTGCGAATGCTTTTTCCGGCTTCTGCTGCATCTGCCAGCACTGCTGCTCTTCTCTCTTTGAGGTCTTCTTTTATTGCTTCTCTGCACTGCTTTGAGAGCTTGGACGTTTGCTTGCTTGTTGCCTGAGGCTTGCACCAAGCCACGTTGGCAAATGAGCTCGAGAGTTTTCGAAGACAGGCATTTATTTTTGGCTATCTCTCTTGGCGTTCTTTGCACAATCATGGAGGTGTTGAACCAGTTGATCGTTTTCCTTGTCAATGTTTTCAATGACAGCATCTTCCCATGTTGCCGCAATAGTGCCAAAGAGCTCCCAATTGGTGGTCATTCTGGTATCCAACGTGGGTGAACAGCATGAAAGACAAGCTCCTGTGCCTTGTACTATCTCTCTGGCCCTAATTTCTCTTCTTAAACTTTTAGGAATGAGTTGTAGCAGACCAGAGACATAGTACAGAGGGCAGGACAATTGCCTTGCACATGACCAAGAAGCATTTCACTTGATATTTCATATGGTCCCTCAAATTGCACCGGGAGTGAACCCTGAGGGAAGAGTCAGGAGGAAGTCTAGAGCGCAGCTAGGTGTGGCCCCAACACAAAACAAAACAAAAACCTGCCTATGTATTTGGGAGGGTAGATTTGGGTTTGGGACACTCTGGTGGTGTTTTGAGATCAATCTTGTACTGCTCAGGGGACATCCCGATGCTAGGCATTGAACCCTGGTCTCTGATGTGCAAAAAAGCTACTCAGACTATTGAACAATCTCTCTGGCTTGAAAATCGATTTTTGATAAAATAAAAGCATTTTCATTGCAGCTTAAAATTCTAGTAAAACAGTAAATTTGTTTTCTATTGATACCATATCAAATTACCAGAACTAATATTTTTTTTGTTTTTTTGTTTGTTTGTTTTTCTTTTTTTTTTTTATTAGTGAAACACCATGAGGTACAGTTGTAGATTTACAATTTTTTGTGCTTGGGTTTCAATTAGACAATGATCAGATACCCATTTTCCACCACCATGGATAATATCCCCCCCACCCCCATCCCCCCATCCCCCCTGCCTCTGTGGCAGGGAAATCCCCTGTGTTCTCTCTCTCCTTTTGGGTGTTGTGGTCTGCAAAAGAGGCATTGAGTGGCAAACATGTTCAGTCCATAGTCTACTTTCGACATGCATCACCCCTCCTGGGAGGATCCTCCAAACACCCTTTATTTGGTGCTCCCTTCTCTATCTGAACTGCCCTTTCCTCTAGGATACCCGGCTGGCCTCTAAGTTATGGAGTAATCCTCCTGGTGCTGATCTCAGCTATTCTTGGGTATTAATCTCATATTTTGTTACTTTATATCCCCCAGATGAATGCAATCTTTCTATGTCTATCCCTCTCTTTCTGACTCATTTCGCTTAGCATGATACTTTCCATATTGTACCACTTGTATGTAAATTTCATGACTTCATCTTCAGAACTAATATTTTTAAAATTATATATTATATATCTGGAATCTGAAGTCTGAAAGGGGTCTCTGTAATCTAAAGTGTCAGCAAGAAATATCTATGAAGGTACTCAGAATACCTTTCACAGCATTCTAAAGTCCTATAACTGTATAATGCCCACTCCTGATTATTGCAATAAAACACATTTTATAAATTTATGGAAGGAATTGTCTCAAAAGTCCTGAATGAAAAACAGACAAAAACGTTATCCGCAAATTTTTCAGTTTCTATTTTTAAATTTTCATTTTAAGCAGATATTTGAATATTTGTAGAATAGGAATAACAATATATAACAATACTTTGATTAGTGGTTATCCTAGGAATTATAATAATAATAAGATATAGAGTGAAACATTTATATGCATATATATGTATGTACATATATCACTGTATCATTGTATCACTGTCATCCCATTTTTGTCAGTTTACTTGAGCGGGTGCCAATAACATCTCTATTAGTCCCAGCTCTGAGATTTTAGCAGCCTCTCCTTACTCTTCTTTCCCAACTGATTGGAGGCTCTTTCAGTGTCAGGGGAATGAGACCAGTTATAGTTACTGGTTTTGGCATATCGAATATGACATAGGGAGCTTGCCAGGCTTTGTCTGTGTTGGTGGGACATTCTCGGTAGCTTGCTGGGCACTCCAAGAGGCATATACATATACATTTCTCTCTATGATCTGTTGCCTACTATCTGAACTCCATCAAACGTGGTGTGGTATTTATGGACAATGGGTAGGAAGTGTCCCATGATGTGTCTGAAAAGTGGCCTGGAGCAGGGTGGTGGCAGGGAGGTCTACTGCTGGGGCTGAGTCCCTTGGGGCAGGAAGAGCTCTCTCCTGCCCACCTCTGGGGATCCCTGAGTGGAAACAGCCTGGCACAGAGTCCAGTAGCATGGTTATGGGACCTCCTTTTATACTCCCGTCTGGGAGGAGCAGCTGTGAGTTCTGGGGGTTGGTCGATGAAGATATATATACATAAGTATGAGGTCCTCCCGTTGATCATCGATTTGCTCGAGCGGGCCCAGTAACGTCTCCATTGGAGACTTTGTTGTTACTGTGTCTGGCATATCGAATACTCTCGGTAGCTTGCCGGGCTCTCCGAGAGGGGCGGAGGAATCGAACTTGGGTTGACTATGTTAAATGCGTGCAAGGCAGACGCCCTACCCGCTGTGCTATCGCTTCATACATATATCCTCATAGAACATCCTATTTGATCCACGGCATTGAATTTAAAAAACAGACTTTTTTTTTACTTTGGGAGAAATTCTTAAGAATGCTCTCCTTTTTTGATTTCTTAAGGTAAAAAAAATCACCCATATGTATATAATTTATTTATATTTATTTTACTCACAAATATAAAACATACAAAGATTATAGATAACAAGAATGTTAGCTTATCAGTTCCACAAAGTTTTCTGGATCACTTTCCGCAATTATATGTGATATAATAATAAAGTAAAATTTTCCTACCACTTTTAAATTAAATATAACTTAGTGACCTTTTTAAACTAAGGAGTGGCGACTAGAAGGGCTATGTGTCAGGTCCAGATAGACACTTAGAAAGCCAGAGAGAGATTTGGCCTGAAATCATTTTTGCTACCTTTAAAATTATATCATTTAGGTAAGAGATTGAGCTGAATAGATCACTTGATCTCTTGATCACTTGACTTTCCGTTAATCATCGATTTGCTCGAGCGGACACCAGTAATGTCTCCATCTTTCCCTCTAGCGTGCTAGTGTAGCCCAATGGCATCTGTTAGTTCTACAAACACGAAGAGCCTTGAATCGATCATTCAGGTTCTTGATGAAGAAGTCTGACCATCTTGTAGGTAGGCAGCCACGTGGTCTTTTGACATCCCATGGAATCCAGTCAGTAATGGCTGTAGTCCAATGGTCGTCTCCAAATCTCATTATGTGTCCAGCCCATCTGATTTTTGACACCTTGGCAAATGAGACAGCATCCCTGATTCTTGACGGTCAACAGAGGTTGGAACTCTGGATTCTTTCTCTCATTGTGAAACATGTGAAACATGATACTTCAAGCATAGCTCTTTGAGTCCTCTTTGGGAGACCTGAATAGCGTTCTCATCCTGTTTTGTAGGGCCCAGGTCTCTGAGGCATATATTAATGCAGGAAAAACAGTGGAATCGAAGAGATGTGCACGAAGCCGGAGGTTCTTTATCCTCTTAGCTATTTCTTTGACGCTCTTGAAGGCGTTCCAGGTGACTTTCTTCCTCCTGCACAACTCAGGTGCCAGATCATTCATCATGTTGACTTCTTGACCTAGGTTCACATAACTTGCATTCGGAGATGTTCGTCCCGTTAAGAGTGAATGGAATGTCAGGACCGAGACCATTTCTCATAAATACTGTCTTCGTGAGATTCAGCTTTAGTCCAACCTTTCCACACTCACGGTCGAAGTCGGCCAAAATGAAGAAAGACAAAAATGATTGTCTGTACTTTCAATGCACGTATGCTAGCATCAGATGCATCCATCAAGCTGAATAGGTATGATAAGGAAATAACCCCTTAATAAATAAAATACATTTTAGTTTGTGAAGTCATTATTATTTGGAGTTATTTGATACTAATGTCTAACCTTAATCAAGTGGGAGTGATTTAAATCTAAGTACCAAGAGTAAGGTGCTTTCATAGGAACTGAAAATGGGATTTACCCAACTCTGGAGAAGACCCTGTTTTCTCTTGAACATGAATCTCTCTTTTTCTCTCCCCTTGTCTCTTTCTAAATTTCTTTCAATAAAACTATTTTGAAAAAAGTGAAGGAGGAAGAAAAGAAGGAAGGCAGGAGAGAAGGAAGGAAGGAAAGAATGAAGGAAGGAAGGGAGGGAGAGAGGGAGAGAGGAAGGGAAAAGGGAGGGAGGAATAAAGGAAAGAGGGAAGGGTTGGGAAGGAAGGAGGGAAGGAAGGGGAGAAGGGAGGAGGGAGGGACGGAGGGAGGGACGGAGGGAGGGAGGGAGGGAGGGAGGGAGGGAGGGAGGGAGGGAGGGAGGGAAAACAATCATCAAAGAATTAGTGATGCTGCTCCAAGCTGTTAGTTTACTGGTAAATATGCATGTGTTATCAAATGTGAATGGAGAATAATAATTACCCTGCAAGAATTTTAAAAAATGGTAAAATAAGTCTATTTATGTACATAATGAATTTGACTTCTCTGATAACATTTTTATAAAATAAAATTATTTGAATGTGCTTATTAGTATTCACTGTCCAATTCAAGGTATTACAGAGAGAAAAAATAAATCAAGAAAGTATTATAAAGAATAAGATGAACACACAATTAAAGTGAGTTTTTAGCTTAGAATGGATAGCTTTCTGAATTCCAAACAGTAAAAGATAAACTTTTGAAATATTTTTTGTGTGAAAATCACTTTAAGAACACTGAGTGGATTAAACTTTAGAAAATTAACAAAATATAAACTCAACCAAACCCAAAAGAAGTTTTCAGCATGCACTGTAGCACTGTAGCACTGTCCTTCCGCTGTTCATCGATTGGCTTAAGCGGACACCAGTAACATCTCACAACAAATTGTGAGACTTGTTGTTACTGATTTTGGCATATTGAGTACGTCATAGGTAGCTTGCCAGGCTTTGCCATGCGGGCAGGATACTCTTGGTAGCTCACTGGGCTTTCCAAGAGGGGCAGAGGAATCGAACTAGAGTTGGCCATGTTGGCTGCATGCAAGGCAAACACCTTAACTGCTGTGCTATTGATCCGATCACAATCACGATCACGACCACCCTGTTGTTCGTCGATTGCCTCGAGCAGGTGCCAGTAACGTCTTCTTCGCCCTAGCCCTGAGATTTTTTTTTTAAAGTGCCATATTCAAGGCTTTTTCAGGGTTAGGAGAATGAGATCCATCATTGTTACTGGTATTTGGCATATTGGGTATACCACGGGGAGTTTGCCAGACTCTGCCGTGTGGGCATGTTACATTTGGTAGCCTGCCAGTTTGACCAAATTAGGAATGAGATGATAAGATGATAAGCTTCCGGGACCTGAGTGTGATAATCTCTGGATCCTGGCCGTTGTTGGAGTTACACGGCAGTTGGTGGGTATAACTGTCTAGTTACTGGCAGGTCCAGTCCCAAACTGTGCAGGCTTGGAGATCTCAGCCCCGGGTCCCACACACCTGGGTTCCTCTGTCAGTTCTTTTATGCGTGAGGCTCATCCAAGTGTGTGGAGAGTGGTCCCAGCATGGCCTTGGCTGGGCCCCGGTGGTCTTCAGCTGTTGGGCCCTGGTGGAGACAGTCAGGCATAGGGTAGGAGACTCTGCCTTGTTCTCTCCCAGGAGCTGAGTGTGATGATCTCTGGATCCTGGCCGTTGTTGACGTTGCTATTGATCCAGCCCAATTTATTTATTTATTTAAATTTTGAAATAAATATAAGTAAATTTATCTGACTTTAATTGAATGAAATTCAGTGGATGGAGAAGAATATGAGAAGTTTGTTAAAGTTTACCTGTCGAAGAAAAAGATAAACTATTCAGAAAAAAGGAACTCCTTAACATTTTGAGACTTGGAATCCACACCTATATGCAGAAGAAACAGACAAAAATTTGTTCAGGGCCAGAGATATAGTACAGCTGGTAAGGCATTTGCTTTGCACAAGGCCAACCAGGGTTTGAGCCTGGCAACCTCATATGGTTCCTCAAGCCTCCAGCAATGATATCTGAGTAGACACAGGAGTATACAAAGTAACCAAGAGTATCCTTGGATAATCAATTTTATTATACACAACACTTTTTATTAAAAAAAAACATGTTTTAAAAATATGGGTGAAAGAATTTTTCAGATGATGATATAGTGGTACGAGGGGTGGGGGGGGAGGATTAAACAGGAAATTCCTACCAAAGAGAATATGTAGACTACTGTCACAAAATGTTCTACACATTTAAGGAACTTGTCAAAACTTTCCTGAAAGTCTTCATGTCTATTAATATCTGCCCTTTGAGTATGTACTGGTCAAAATGGAAGACTTGTAAGTTCAAGAGCAATTGACTTTTGTGTTTATTTGTTTATTTAATAACTGGGCTGGAATGATAGCACAGTGGGTAAGGCATTTGCCTTGCATGAGGCCGACATGGTCAACCTGGGATGGATTCCTCCGCCCCTCTCTGAGTGCCGGCAAGCTAACAAGAGTATCTCGCCTGCATGGCAAAGCCTGGCAAGCTCCCTGTGATGTATTCAATATGCCAAAAACAGTAACAATAGGTCTCACAATTTGTAGTGAGATGTTACTGGTGCCCACTCGAGAAAAATCGATGAACAACGGGAGGACAGTGCTACAGTGCTATTTACTAATTAAGTCATTTGTTTTTGCTGATCAAGAGATTATTTTGCTTTCATTTTACTGAAGTTGTTCTTGATTTTTTTTTGTTTGTTAAACAGAACCACTACTATAGAAGATCCAGAATTAGTGGACTTTAATTTGGTTTTGTGAATGAAAATAACTTAAGGTTCAAGTATCTTGGGAAAATATAAATGCTTTTATCTCAGGGACAAAAAGTTCACAAAATACTTGGCCCCAGAAATGGAGACCTTGTGCAGTGGAGCTATTTAGTAAATACTTCTCATTCTCTCACATTCAACAATGTGGTGGGTTCCACTTCCCTGTCTAATTAAAACTCTTAGTGATTGGTGCAAGTAGAGAGATGGAGGTCAAGTGGCTCAGAAATACCTGTGACATGATCACACATTTCAATCAGTGTAAGAAAACTAAAAGTGATATATCTTGATTCTTACTGAAAAGTTTAAAAGGTGCCTGATAATTCACAATATTCCCACTATCTTGGCCAAAGCAATAAAGATGCATCTTTTAAGGTGGAGATTCAGTGTGTATCTATTCCAGAGTGACCAGGGTATAAAAAATATTTTCATTTATATTTGAGACATAAAGAAAAGAAAACACTGAGTTGTATTAAGTATTAAGTCACGGCATTTGCGGGAGCCTTTTATTTTTAGCTGCTGCATAAAAGCCCCTCTTGATCAAATATCACTAAATTAATTATTGAAGACAAAAAACCTCACTGTTGGATCTTGTCAATATTTATTCCAGCAGCTCATCTAGTTTTTCTCATGCAGATTACTTTAAATCATGAAGAAAGCGTGAGGGTCAGAGGGACAAACATGTGGCAAACAAATTAATAATTGAAGACAACATATTACTGACGCTTAAATATCAATCAGAAGTTAAGATTCAACCTTAATTTTAATAGAATAAAATTTTAATGCAAGGGTTCTAAATAATGTTCCTCATTTGAGACAGCTGAATTTTAAATATATTTCTTTAGTGAACAGTATATCAAGATACCTTTTCTTTTCTTTTTAGTGTAGGAGAAAGTGCTTTATTTTGTATTTTTAATGGACTATACAAAATACAATTTAAGATAAAATTTCGGGCTGGAGTGGTATCACAGCGGTAAGATGTTTGCCTTGCGAGCAGCCGGCCTGGCTGAGCCGCGTTCGATTCCTCTGCCCCTCTCGGAGAGCCTGGCAAGCTACTGAGAATATTTTGCCCACACGGCAAAGCCTGGCAAGCTACCCATGACATACTCAATATTCCAAACACAGTAACAACAAGTCTCACGATGGAGATGTTACTGGACCCGCTTGAGCAAATCGATGAATAATGGGAGGACTGTGACCTTGAAGATAAAATTTAGTACATGGTATATTTTCATAATATATAAATTGCTACCTTTCCCTATGTTCTATGAACAATTTTATTTATAAACTTAGAAATTATTTATTAAAGAGTCACACTCAATAATCACTGTCACTGTCCTCCCATTGTTCATCAATTTGCTCGAGCCGGTCCAGTAAAATCTCCATTGTGAGACTTGTCGTTCAACATAGTAATGCAGTTAGAAAACAATTACTAATTAGTTCTAAAGTTCAATAGGATGGAATCAGGGTGCCCTGGATGACCACATATGATGATAACATAGTGCAATGTAGTACATCATAGTCATATTCATGAGCATGAGCGTTGGCCTATGTGACTACTAGCCATGCAGGCAACTTGCTTTGCATAATATTAAAAATTAGATACTTTAAAAAGTTTTAAAATAGAAATATTATATTCTATATTACGTTCAAGCATTGATTGATGAAATAACCAAGCCTAATTAATACAGCACTTTATGCAAATTTGTATGTTCTAGTTCTTTCCTCTTTTATTTTACTAAAAAAAATTTGAAAGAATTGTTTTAGAAGAAAAGAAATGACACATAAATTCTGGCATAAGCAATTAAGTAGAGTTTGCCTTTGAGATTCATTTTAAAATAGCAGCAGAAGGTTTGCTAACATTAAAAGAAAATACTATTAATCATTGTCACAAGTCTGATAAGTTCTAGTTCTAAATTATAGATGATAAAACTAAAATGATGATTGATGAAAAGAAAATAATTGCAGTAGTTACTCACTAGTCCAATATGTTTTAAAATATAGAAGAGGCTTGCAAACATGTTATGGAAAAATATATTTCAAGTTTAATCATATAAAAATAGTCTTTCTGTGTATACATATGCAAATTATAGATGGGGAGAGATAGTTTCATTTTTATTATTTATAAATCCATGTGATGGAGCATAAATTAATTCATAAAGAATCAATCTATAGGAGGGTGGCAAATAACAAGTCAATGCAATCAAATTAAGAAGTTTGGCAGGTTGGATGGAAAGATAGTACAGCAGCTAAGGTTCTCTTGCCCTGCAGGTGGCCAACTCAGGTCAGATATCCTCAGTATCTCTTATGGTCACCCTTATGAGCATCGCCTAGTAATTCCTGAGTGTAGAGCCTGGGGTAACCCCTGAGCACCACCAGGTTTGAAGCAGAAACCAAAAAATAACATAAAACAAAAAACAGAGGAAAAAAATAAATTTGAAATTATTAGGTTCCAAAGCAAAACACAGCTGGTAGGATATTTCCTTTGCATGAGGCTGACTTGCTTTCTATCTATATCACCCCATCTGGACCCCCAGGCATCACCGGGACTAATTCCTGAGTGTAGAGTCTGGAGTAATCCCTGAGAATTGCCAGTCATGGCCCTAAAAAAAAAAGGGGAAAAGAAAAAAAAGTTTGGAGTGTAGGAATGAAGCAATAGAACAGAGGGCATAGTGTTTGCCTGGCTGTGGCCATATGAGTTAAATTCTAGGCACCTCCATGAGTGATCCCTGAACACAATGCCAGGAGTTAGTCCTGAGTACCGCTGATGTGGCCAAAACCACTTGCCACCCTACCTCCAACAACAATAAAAAAAAGAAGTTTGAAGTGCCTCTTTTTTTGGCCTATTGACACTTTCTGTGTAGTGCTCTCTCTTAAAGATATTTTCCCAATTTTGTCAGTCTTTCAGTGGGCATCACTTACTTTTACTAATTATTAGAAATATTTCATTCACTCACTTTTCATAACTCTTTAACCAGTTTTACAAAATTAATCACATACTTAAAAAAATAAAGATAACTACTGGGGTAGTTCAAAGACAGTACATTTAATAAATTGTGATTTAATAAATATATTGCATTTTAGGTCCAAGAAGGTAGCTCAGCAGTAAGGGACACTGACTGTGAACATGTGTTCATATGTAAAGTCCAAAGTTGGATTCCTAACACCCTTAGTGGCCCCACGTACTAGCAGGTATAGCACTGTTGTACTCTGAGCACCTCTGGGTTGTCTTGCTGTGGCACTGTTGTACTCTGAGCACCTCTGGGTTGTCTTGCTGTGTTCCAGCATACTGGATCTGAGAAGCATAGTATTACCAACACTAGTACTCAAACTTCTGACTTAGTTTAGTTATTATTACAAGTAGTGGACCCTGGGCCCACTGAACAATGCTTGGTGGATTTGCCCAAAATAAATTAGACAACATTTAGAGTTGTTGAAAAGTTTTTCTATTTTCCAATAAATTGGTCAAAAGTTTTTTTTTGTTGTTGTTGAGCAAATGTATTTTCAAGAACCAAGTAGTTCAAGAAGAAAATAATGTCTTTCCCTGTTTCACCTTTTCTGTTATTGAGTAACATTGCATTGGATATATTTCTTGGTTTCAGTTTTGGGACTATAACGCTAATTAAGGGGCTGGAGTATCAGTACAGTAAATAGGTCTTTTTTCATGCAAATAGGTCATTGTATGCAGCAGGAGTGGGTTTGATTCCCCACACCCCAAAAGGACCTGCAGACCATCAGGAGTGATATTTGAGTACAGAGGCAGGAGAAGTCTGAAGATCACTGAATATGGCCCATCCCCACCTCACATTCACAACAAAGAAAAAGACCTAATCGTCCTAGTATAAAAGATAGCTTATTAATTAAAAAAATAGAATGCAGAAATGAAACTGTATACTTTATGGGCCAAAGAGATAGCTCAAAGGTTAAGGCACTTGAATGTAGCTCACCTCAGATTGGTTTCCAGCACTGCATATGGTTCCTGAAGTCCCTCCAGGAGTAAATCTTGAGTGCGGAATATGGAGGAAGATCTAAACGAAGATGATGTGTTTCCCTGCCCCCCCAAAAATCCCCCAAATATTATACAAGTACACAAACACAGAATATCATCAGTCTCATAAAGAAAATATTGAGCAAAGACACAAGACACGAAGCACTTAATCTGTATGATTCTATTCCATTAATACTTGAACAGAAAGACAATTACATGTTTTCAAATATTTGTATTGTGTTTAGCTTTATGCAGCAGAGTAGCGAACAGTGAATTGAAGAATGTAAATAAAACTGGAAATTTGATGCGATCCAAATCCAGGTTAGACTTACCCAGGTGTGCAGAATTAAATGCTTATAATATGTCCACTTTCATTGTCACTTAGAACAAATTGAGCTATCACTGTTTTGGTACAACATAGTTTTTTCACTTGTTTTGTGCAAAGATTAAATAAATATCTATTAAATATATATTTCTTATGAATTTGAGTATCAGTTCTCTTAATTCTTTAACATAGAGACAGTCATATAGGTTTTAGTTCACAAAATACTCCAGATGGGAGATTGCAAAATGAGAAAATAAAAAGAATAATAATACTAGAATGAACTGAGAAAATTTTAACTGAATTTTTTCCTATATTTTCAAAAGAGAGCATCTATAAACAACAAGCCATCTTTGCTATAATAATAAAGTTCAATCAGCATATTTCAGCAAGAATAATGAAGGAAACTGCGATTATCACTTTTAGTTTCCATCCAGCCTTTTCTATCATGTCTTATTTCAAAGCTAATCTGTTTTGTCATCTCCCATCTCATTATTCCGGTCAATCTTTCCTGAGGTTATTTTAAAATGAATGTATGATTTTAAAATAAATTTATTCTTAAACTTTCAAATATCCTTCCATTGCCTATGGAAGAAGGTTCAAATCCCATAATCAACCCTAGAAATATCTTCATATCTGATATTTAATTAACAATACTACCATAATCATTTTGTGTTATCTTTTGGTTTCATTCAAGACTTACCCAAAAATTACTGACAATTAGAGAAATTATGTACTCATTAACTCTATGGCCTCTAAACACAAGGCCAGCTTTGTCTAGCATGATAACCTGTCCATCTGATAATAACAATATTTACAAGTGTCAACATAAAAGTTATCTACTGCATAAATCTTTACTATAATTTACATTGTAGCAATATATATTACAGGTAATATTGACACACTTGTTGCAATAACACATATATCAAATGCCAGTTATAAACATTTTGACATTTGATATAAACACTAGGTCATCTAATGATCCAAAGTTTCTAGCATTCCTAACCCCATGTGTGGCACACAGGAGCAGAAATGAAATGACTTTTGCATAAATTAGGATGTGATTGACCCTGAGAACATAAAGACAGCATTGGATAAGCATAGTAGATGTTTTTTTTTTTTTTTTTTTTTTTTTACAAATATGCCTTTGTATCCCCATGAGATAAATCCATGGACAAAGATCCAAGTATGGCCTGGAAAGCATACTTAGTATGTGAGAAGCCCAGGTGTGATCCCTAGAATCCAGGATCTACTTAGCACCTCCAGGAGTGACCTCTATGGATACCAAAATTTTTTTCCTTTATCCCAGCACCACACAGGGATGTTACCAAGAAGAAATCTACTTATTTGCTCCATACTTATTCAACCCTGTATTTTTCATTCAAAAATTGGGCTTCTGACCTATCACTGTCAAATGTTACAGTGCTATTTTTTATGGTGATTAAAATGTAAACAGAGGGGCTAGAGTGATAGCACAGCGGGTAGGATGTTTGCCTTGCATGCAGCCGACCCAGGTTCGATTCCCAGCATCCCATATGGTCCCCTGAGCATTGCCAAGGGTAATTCCTGAGTGCATCTCCGGGTATGACCCCCCCCCAAAAGAAAGTAAACAGAAAAGCAAAGTATTTATTAGCATCATATGGTCGTACATTTTTTTTTATCACACAGTGAGGTTTGAGCCTAGAGTAGTCAACACAAGTGCATAGTCAATAAGTTCCTGAAAGTCATCTTGTGTTGTTTGTCTAGAGTGTAGCAGTTTTATAGTATTGTTACCCAATGAAGAACTGTAGGAACAAGGGGAGCAAAATAGGAGGTGAGTTTCCAGGCAGTGAAACAGTAAAATTCATCTCATGAACCATGCATTTCATCTGCCAATCATATAACTAATGCATAAACTCTGATGATTTTATATAGTTTCTAAGGTTACATCGTGAAGTTGAAAAAACTTCTCTATGAAGATGCAGTAGGTAGCCACTGCTGGTGACCTACCATGTATCTTGCAGCCTATGCATGTATGATTATTTCTACAATAAATTGATGATGTTTGACTAGTATCAATTGACATCCACTGGAGATTTTGTGTCCACTCTCTGAACTGTACAGCACAGGAATGATTGAGAGTTGAAACTTCACAACACACTGAAACAGCAACCAAAGGATTTAAAAAACTGAAGTTCAAAATGCAATAGATGAATCTTAAGATAAGAGACTGGGGTAAAATGAAGAAGCAAACACCTTTCAAATGAGAGGTGCTAAGGAGAAACTGTGTGAGATTATGAAACTGATCATATCTGCAAAGAATCTATGGGCAAGAAGCTTAAGTTATGTAAAATGATACTTCACAACACTATAGTTCAATTTCCCATGTGCAATATTCAACTGAAATGCATGCAAGCAGTATTTTTTTTTATCAGACTACAAAAATACTGGGGTGGCACGATAGCACAGCAGTAAAGCGTTTGCCTTTTGCTTGTCTGACTTATTTATCTACCTCTACTTCCTTTTCATTTCTTTCTGGATGATTCAGCATTCTAAAAGTTATTCAGAATTTTAGTTGATTTTAGAGGAAAGATTGTTTTTCTACAAGTAGAACTCTTCCAGTGAGTAATAATATAACAGAGAAAGTTGTAGTACAATAATAATAAAAGAACTTCATCAAAATCATGTACATAGCTTTTTTTTCATATTGGCAATCAATGTTAGAGAAATTAGTGACTGTAACAGTTCTTTACTCAATGTTCCAAAATAAATGTTTTAGATGTGGGCTTTTATAATTATTGTTTATTTTTAGCAATGAGTCTGCTTTGTATGTGTGTGGCTTATTTAATGTTTTACTCCTCAGAAGGTTTTTCAAAATATCATTTTGAATATAAACTAGTAACATTATGTGAAAGTGATAAATTGTATTTTACAGCCATTAATAAATTTATTCTGATTTATTTAGCAAAGACTATTTTACCAAAGAACATTTTTGTCTTTCTGAAATACAAAGTTTTTGTTTGTTAGACCATGTAAGTTGTCTATGATAGATTATTTTTAAGCTCAAATATAGAAGCCCGTAACCAAAGAAGATAAGAGGTATGGATTGTTAGTTTGTTAAATTAGTAGCAGGTCTATAAGCTATATGAAATAGATCATTATGTCCCTAATTATATATAACATATATAATTAGGGATAATTAGGGATAATTAGGGACATATATATATATATATGTATATATATACACACACCTTTGGAAATGAACTGCCCAGTGTAATTTTTAAAGCATATACTTTGAATCGGATACAATCATATTATGGATGATTTATAACTCCTCTCTTCTCCTTTGAGTACTATTCCTTTAATTGGGGACTTTCAATCCTTTTATTACTGGGGAACTGCTAAGAAAAATGGCATATCCCATTAGTTTTCCTATAGCAGATGTTCTGACATGTAATAAGGAACTAGCAACTCCAAGCTGAGGATTTCACCAAAAATGCCAGATAAGGACACAGCAAATGCTGAAATAAGGAGAAGGAAATATCCCTTAATGGATCTTGATGACTCTCCATGAACTTGATCCACCTCTCCCTAAGAAATCCACCCTGAAAGAGGGATGCACCCTACAGGGGAGAATTGTAGACCAGACCACATGACCACAATCATCTAGTCTGGATTTGGGATAGCCTATAAAGCCTGTTTTCCTTTCAATCCCTAATCTCCGGCCATGGTGAAGAACAGTTGCCCTTTGGACTTGGTAGACTTTGCGTTCTTCACTCCAATGCCTTTCCCAATGTTTCTTGAATTTCTCGGTGTGTGATTGACCCCAGAAAAATATTTTCATAGTAATCGGAATCCGCGTGTGACACAATCTTCAATAAGGTACATTCTTCAGAGAGTTCTCCGAATTATTATTGTTACATTAAAGATGAAATAAAATGTTAACATGATAACCTTTTAAACAATCCGCTTTTAGACAATCTGCATTTGTTATCCTTTACATATTAAAAACCCTGTAATGAATACTTTGGGCTGTCTCTAATTATTGAAATTCGGGGAGCAACACTACGACTAGTCGGGTGCTTGCAACCCATGTGTATTCATCTCTGGCATTCCATAAATTTCCCTGAGTACCACCAGGAGTATTTTCTAAGTAAAGAACTAGGAGTAGTCACTGAGCATCTCCCTCAAAATAAATATAAGTGAAATAATGATTTATATCCATTCTGGAAAAGTGTATCAGTCTATTTGGGGAAGGGTCTCTGAGGCAAAGCTCAAGAAATGGGTTATCCTTGAGCCAGTTAGGTTTCTCCAGGACCACAGCAAGCCATGTTCTGGGGATCATGGGGTTTTGGCGACCAAACACTCTGCAAAGCATAACCCCTGGACCATCTCGCCACGCTTTCACCCCTATACCATCTCTCAAGCCTCAGCTTGTCCGAGTTTTAAGTAAGAACAAATAGTCAACATATGCAAAGGCATCACCTGAAATTAAAGTGCTGAGTTAATGAGAAAAATGATTACATGAGAAATTATTAAATCGTCAGCATGTAGTCAGAATGCTTGTTTAGTTTTTATTACAGGGAAAATGAGCTAAAGCATGGATATTTTGAAGTATATTTCTAAGTTTGCTTAGTATGCCTGATGTCTTGTTTTGCTTTGGCTTGCCACTACAAGGTTTGCTTTTACCAGATAAGCAGTATTTGATGTTTGAAAAGAGCCATTATAAAACAGAATTAAAATATAGGTACCTTGACAAAAATATTATTATTTTAATTTTACAAATTTATTGAAAACCATGATGAACTAATGAAAGAATGCAATGATAAATAATATAATTGCAGTAGTTCTTTTGAATAAAGTACCCAATT
This sequence comes from Sorex fumeus, assembly GCF_029834395.1. Lineage (NCBI taxonomy): Eukaryota > Metazoa > Chordata > Mammalia > Eulipotyphla > Soricidae > Sorex > Sorex fumeus. The sequence continues at coordinate 23,772,296 of NW_026606118.1, forward strand.
CCTACCACATTACTTAACAAGATCCTGTAGCACTGGGCTTGGTGAATCTGTCATCTGCAGGTCACATAGAAATCAATATGTTATGTTCACCAAGAAAATTGTGACAAAAAATAAACTGGGACACTGGGACAAATATGAGATGATCTCTCATTTGTGCAGTACACACAGTAAAAATAAGAACATAAGCAGCACTGACAAATGACAAACTCTTGACACTAGACTACAGAACCAATGAACAAAGAGAAGAGGGAATGGAAATGAAGGAAGGAGATAAGAGTAGAAGGTAGGAACAGTGATCATAGTCACTTAGGTGGTAGAAATGGGGTAGTGATTTTGTATTTTTTATTTTACTAATATTTTAACAACAACAAATTTTACTATTATTTTAATGACCTAAACTATAAAAAATTAAAGGTCCACATGTACTAAAATTCTGTGATGTTATTTCATTTGCAGGGCTGGAGCGATAGCACAGCAGTAGGGCGTTTGCCTTGCACACAGCCAATATGGCCCACCCAAGTTCGATTCCTCCGCCCCTCTCGGAGAGCCTGGCAAGCTACCGAGAATATCTCGCCCCAACGGCAGAGCCTGGCAAGCTACCCATGACATATTCGATATGCCAAACACAGTAACAACAAGTCTCAAGATGGAGACGTTACTGGGCCCGCTTGAGCAAATCGATGAACAACAGGAGGACCGTGACCCTGACTATTTCATTTGCAAACATTGGAGATAATTCTTTCATCCAGACTACTCTACTGTTGAAATCATTACTTTGTAGTATTATATACTGGTTGGTCCATGGAAAGAGAAGTTTCTGGATGGCAATATTAGTTGTCAGACAACCCTCATCTTTTTTTGTTGTTGTTGTTCTTAGAGCCATGCTCTATATTGCAGCGGTATTAACTAAGTCCAAGATTCTTATAGAAACTAAGAACAGTAAGTTGTACTAAATTTTCATTTTTAAACAAATACATTTGAAACATGTAGGTATCAAGAAATTCAGAGCTACTGGAATATTTTAAAATTGTAATAGAAGTAAATGCCTTAACTAAAATAAAAGGAATGAGAAAATAACGTCTGAAATTGATTCCATAAAACTAAGCAAATATGACCTTAATAATAGCTGGGATCCTGCATTAATAACATAGGGAATAGGAAAGATTTGATCTTTTTGTGATTAGTATAGGATGGAATAATAATTCTACTTCTGACCTAAGAATCATTTGTTGTGTAACATAAAGTACCAACTTTTTATCTTTGTTTTTTGTTGCTTTTCTGTTTATTGATTTTAATCATTGAGCAATGTTAGTGTCATGTTCAATAAATGCTCAAATCTAATATTCTGATTTCTGATTTGTATTATCTTTACTGTATGCACTAGTATATAAAGGTATACAAAATAAATTTTAATAAATTGCTAATTTATCATACTACTGAAAGATAATTTTGACTACTTCCTTATCATGTCCACACAAAATGAAGAAGTGTCTTAATTTTGGCAAACCAAATATGCAAATATATGGCTTTTTAAAACAGTTGGAAAATACTAGCACCATTGTATAAAATTATTTGACCATTTGAATAACATGGCAGTATAGATACATGAGAATAATATCTATTTACCCTATTAGCTAAGATGATATATGAAACCCTAGTTTTATAAGAAACTAATTCTTTTAGAACTGCCATCCAATTTAAATTGTAATAATTTCATAATATTACTTAATCAAAAATGACAAATTGCTGAAGTATGTTCGAATAGGTAATAAGATATATTTGTTCCTTTATATTTCTGCTTCGTTCACCTTTAATTGGTTTATAAAACATTTTAATACACAGAGTAGGAACATATTTGTCTTTTCTGTTCTAGGTGAGAATTGGTTACTGAATATGTATATTGAATATAAAATTTTATAGGGTAGATGTGCATATGGGTGGATATATGTGAACACAGAAGACAGACATTTAACATATAGCAATATTTTATCTTAAAGTTTATGATTCAACATAAAATTATAGTTTAAGAGACTCCTCATTTTGTTTTCAGTTTTTGAGCCATAGTTACTAGTGTTCAGTGCTTACTGCTGGCTCTGCTATCAGAGCTGTCTTGGTCATGAATAAAACCCAGGTCACTCATGCTGCACTGTACAATCTCTCTCTCTCTCTCTCTCTCTCTCTCTCTCTTTCTCTCTCTTCTCTCTCTCTCCCTTTTGTATCACTTATTTACAAAGATAAATATATCAAAATTCTTATATAAAGAAAAATATTGATAAAATGTATAATTCTATGATGGAATACATATTTTATTGTTCTAAAGAGTAGGAATTGATAAATTTTTACCTCTAATATAGAAAATATATTTATAAATGAAAATAAACTACACTTAAAATATACTTAACGAGGTCCAGAGCGAGAGTACAGTGAGAAGGCTGTTTGTATTGCATGCTGTCAACCTGCATCCCATAAGGTAGTATTCCATTTTATTGTCATTATTATTGTTATTCCATATTAATATACATTAATTGTATATTATTATTTTTACTATTATTATACTATTATCCCATATGCTATTCCCCAACATCCCATAAGGTTCATTGAGTACTGCAAGGAGTAATACCTGAGTGCAGAGCCAGGACTAATTTCTGTGCACTGGTAGATGTGGCCCAACTCTTCCACAAAATGTATTCAATGATAACCTTGGTACACTATGTAACTTTTTTGTTTGTTTTGGGGCAATATGAAGCTATGCTCAGGGCTCATTACTAGCTCAGAATTTGGGGATCACTCCTGCTATGGCTTGGGGGTCCTTTTGTGCTGCTGAGCATTAAATCCAGGTCAACCACATGCAAGGCAAGTGACCTGTTCACTGTATCATCACTCTGGCCCTTTATGAGGCAACTCTTAAATTGCTTTAATTATGTATTATGTAAAGTTTGGAAATGTTACTGAAACTGTGATAAGAATAATAAAAATATGTATGTTGTGTTTATATACACACTATGCCAATTTGAGTCTCAAGTTTTAGCTTTTAATTTCATTGCTTTTGAATTCTGCAACTATTATATTCTGTGTCAGTAATTTCCACTCACAATTTAAGATTAATGTCAGAAATCACTATTCTGAAAATATTTACCCATCATCTGCTATGATAATATGTGAAGAATTACTATATCTTGAGAGATAGTATAGAGGTTAGGGTGCTAACCTTGCACATGGTCCCCCCTAGTTCAATCCCCAGCATCCCATTGGATCCCCTGAGCTCTATGAAGATCTACTAAGAGTGATCCCTGAGTTCAGAATCTCAGAATCAGGAGTAAGCCCAAAAAAGGGTTTCCATTTTCTTTTTTTTATGTGGGAAAGAAAGTCGAGTCAGTTGGAATACAAAATATGAAGCAGAGTATTTCCTGAAATTTATGAGGGAAATCATGATTATAATTGTCTTTTTAATTTAACCCAGGATTGAAGTGAACATTAATTTATGTTTATATTAATAAACATAGAAGATGTGCAACAGATAAATGTATCAAATGTTTTTAAATTATTTTTTAGACCAGACTTGGAGGTGCTTGGTGATTACTCCTGGTTCAGTAGTGTGTGTGTGTGTGTGTGTGTGTGTGTGTGTGTGTGTGTGTGTGTGTGTTTGGAGTTGGATGGGTCCTCTAGGAATAGTTGGTAGTTGGCTGCTGAGAATTGAGCCCTGAATTCTAGCATATAAACATATTCTCTGGTCCTTTAAGCCATTCCTCAGGCCTAAATGTACCAAGACTTCAGCTAAGAGTTTTCCTCTATCTCTGGCTTCTGATTTTTAAAATAACACTGCAGCTTTATTTTTATATAAATTTAGACTAGGGAAAATACAAACTATAAAATATTCAATAGGTTATTTAAAGTGCTTGAAATAAGTGCCAGATTCTCTGAAGTAAATTATGGCTTTCAAAATAAGTTTGGGTTTAAAAATAAAGATATTTTATACCAGAACTTCCAAGTAAGTCTCTAAGATCCACAGTTTTTCACTGCAGAATAACTTGCGGCCACATTTGCCAACACCATTTTCTTTTTCTTCTGCCCATGCCAACCACTTCTTTTTGATTCTTAGATAGCTTTCCACATTAGAGAACTAGTCTTATTTGCTTCATAAAAATCAATTCCCAGAAAAATGGAAATCATAGAACACAGAAATAAAGTGTGTTATTACTAAAGTTCACTGCAGTAATTTGAGTTGGCTATGACTTCAGTCATTCTTGGTCCTTAAACAGTGAGAAAGAGAAGTAAGCATGGGATTGGACAGGTTCCAGTTTCCATGGTAGGGCAAAAGTTGAAAGTGATCTGGTTATAGAGAAACTAAGGAATGAAGGACTGGTTTAACAAGGTGTCCTAAGAAGTACATCATGTACATATGTTTTTGCATCATTGGCATGTGGAGTATTTGTAAAATTGAACAGAAATCAATCACAAAATATATATATATACACATATATATATACTAATGTACTTAATGTATAAGATGCATCAGAATGCTGTGAAAATTTACAACTGCTTATACTCAATTGCTCTACATTATATTAGCTTGACTAATCAAAAGGTTTAGTGACATTGATCCAAGTTTCACAGTTTGAGTAGTACTGAGCTCTAGTTAGTCCTGTAGTTATAATATTAGGCAACCCAACCCAAACCAAACTAAAAACCTTATATAGAGTACATGTTGATTTTTAATAAAGTTTTTCCTTTCACTGATTTAGAGCTACCAACATAATTTCACTTAATTCAGTTTTAAAGGAAAGTAAAGAATTCACTATTGAGTTTTCTGAGGACATTTGATAATAATAAAAATAATGGTCAACAGCACTTTCATAGTTTATGTATTAGCAAAGAATCTGAGAGGCAATTAAGACCCACCCAAGACAGACATTTTTCCTGGGAAGCTTTGTTTGTTTTTAGGAGTTTACATCACTAATGTAAATTACTCTGTGCTGTACATCTAGGAGAGAGGGACAGACAGAGAGAGAGAGAGCGCGCATGAGTGCGCGCGAGAGAGAATGATAGGTCTAATACAGCATAATAATTAGAAATATTATAGAGTATCATAGAGGGAAACTATTTGGATAGATAGGTCATATTCAAAGATCACTTTATAGCATATAAATCTAATATACAGCATCCTATTTACTACTGAGTGTGACATTGTTCTCCTTTCTCATATGGCTAATCTAAAATTAAGATAACTTAAATTATTTGCCCATCTGAATAATTTCAAAGCCAAGACAATTTTATGAAGCCAAACTTTGAAGAGTAGTCAGAGTTCAAAGTCCCTGGTCTAAACCTGTGTATATTATACTCTGAAAAATAAAGTCAGCTCTAAGAATGAAGTCATTTTCCTTCTACATCAAGAGAAATTGAAAAGAGGACTTAGTTTGTTGATATATTGGATTTTCAATGATGTTGTTTAAATACCATCATAGAAGGCCAGTTTAGAAATCTTGAGCCTAGTGATGTGTTCTAGTTGATTATATGCATAAAGTGCTGAGCAACCAAGATAGAGAAATACTAAGATAGATTTGATGACACATCAATTAGTTGTATTCTTTGAGTGCTTGGAGGTTGTTGAAAATACAACCTGCGGTTTCCAGATAAAGGCACCTTAGACCTTGCTACCTGGGAAAAGAATGAAAAGTAATATAGAGAAGCAGTATAGACAGGGGGCTAAGGTATCTCCAAAGTTTTGGTCTATGTGGCCCCTTATTTGAATTGCTATCTGAGCTGCAAAAGGTAAGCTATCACTGGATGTTGAGGAGCTGAACTGGAAAGTCCAAAAATCACTCCTTGAGTATGAGCTAGATGATGATACTCTGGCTAAGGCTGTCAGAAGCTAAAGAAACCTTCTCGTAAAGAGTTGTGGCAGATGCAAGAGGAGGAATGGCCTTTTCTTTCTGAATTAGCCAAAAAAGAGGGGGAAAAAATCTCTATTACAATTTTAGCACCTATATGTGTGTTCTAAAAATTTCAAGAGATGTATTATAAGGAAAGGTGAAATGCTTTAGAGGCACCTTTCACTGCCAAAATGCCCAAGTTCATCCATACATCCTTTCAGTCCCGGTTAATTTGTGGGGACATGATATATTGCTGGAGCGATAGCACAGCGGGTAGGGCGTTCGCCTTACAAGCGGCCAACATGGCCGACCCGAGTTCGATTCCTCCGCCCCTCTCGGAGAGCCCGGCAAGCTACCGAGAGTATTCGATATGCCAGACACAGTAACAACAAAGTCTCCAATGGAGACGTTACTGGGCCTGCTCGAGCAAATCGACGATCAACGGGAGGGCCTTTACCTTTACCTTTTTACCTATGATATATTGCAGCAATGGCGAGTTCAGGTTGTCATTCCTTCCCTGCTGATGATTCAGATTTTTTCCAGGGGCCATTGTTGATACATTACAATATGTACCTAAAATTAGATGGAAATCTCATGATCCAATCTGGACCAAGCAATGGCCCCTTACCAAAGAAAAAATTATTGTCCCACATACTTTAGTCCAGAATCAATTGCCTGCTAAACATATTGAGGAATCTTTCTCTCTTTTAATTCCCCAGTTTTTGTTATTAAGAAAAAGTCAGGAAAATGGAGATTTCATACAGACTTTTGGGAAATAAATGAAAGTATGTTTCCTATGGGAGGCCCTTTAGCCAGGGCTTCCCCTACCATCAACCATTACTAAAGAATGGCCTATGACAGTAATTAATTCACAGGAATGTTTATTTCCATTCCTATACATACTGAGGCATAGCACAGTAGGTAGGGCATTTGCCTTGCATGCGGCCAACCTGGGTTTGAATCCTCCATCTCTCTTGGAGAGCCTGGCAAGCTACCAAGAGTATCCTGTCTGCATACCAGAGCCGGGAAAGCTCCCTGTTCTATAGTCAATACGCCAAAATAAGTAACAACAAGTCTCACAATGGAGACTTTACTGGTACCCACTCAAGCAAATGGATGAACAACATAATGACAGTGCTGCAGTGCTATTCTTTCAGTGTCTTTCTTCATTTGTTTTACATCAACTACATTGTGGTGAGATAGTGTCACTGTCACTGTCACTGTCCTCCCGTTGTTCATCAATTTTCTCGAGTGGGCCCAGTAATGTCTCCATTGGAGACTTTGTTGTTACTGTGTTTGGCATATAGAATACATCATGGGTAGCTTGCCAGGCTCTTCTGTGCGAGCGAGATACTCTCAGTAGCTTGCCGGGCTCTCAGATAAGGGCGGAGGAATTAAACTCGGGTCGGCCTTGTTGGCTGCGTGCAAGGCAAATGCCCTACCACTGTGCAGTTGCTCCAGCCCTGTGGTGAGACAGTGTAAAAATATAAAAGTTTAAAAGTATAAAATAAATGATAATGTAAAAATATAAAATAGCTATATTTGTGGAGTCATTTAATCTTGCTTCTATTTGCTGCCACTGCCAATAAACTTGTTTCTTCACCCAGCCATGCTCTGGGCTTACTCCTGGCTTTGCACTCAGTGGTCTCTCATGGCAGGGCTTTGGGGACACCAAATGGGCTTCAGGGCATAAAACCCATGATAATTTTGTGAAGGGCAAATGCTCTGCTTGCAGTACTATTGCTCTAGCCCCTAAACTCTTTTTTTTTGCTTAACTAAATCAAGACATAACATTACATTATACTGTAACTGTTCTCCTGCTGTTCATCGATTTTCTCGAGTGGGCCCAGTAACATCTCCATCGTGACACTTTGTTGTTACTGTGTTTGGCATATCGAATACATCATGGGTAGCTTTCCAGGCTTTGCAGTGCGGGAGAGATACTCTCGGTAGCTTGCCGGCCTCTCCAAGAGGGGTGGAGGAATCGAACTCGGGTCTGCCTTGTTGGCTGCATGCAAGGCAAATGCCCTACCCGCTGTGCTATTGCTCCAGCCCCACATTATACTGATTTATATAATTTTGGATTATATCAATAGCCAGGTGAAAGAGTTGTGTTCCTTAAAATATAAAATAAATGATAATGTAAAAATATAAAATAGCTATATTAATGAAACAAATTTAAAGTAAAATAAAATGAGAAACTGTCTTAAATCCATAAAAAGTATAATTGTCCTCAACAAATAGTTTTATGTTGTTTTACGCTGCTGAAATTGTGGTAATATTAAGAATCCATTGAAAGCTAATATATTAGATAAATACTGCATACCTCCTAAAGCAGTCCTAAACCTTATATTGAAACATCACTCCGTTGCATAATTTCTAGCCATTTGTATTTGGAAATGGTGGGGACTTCCGGGGGTTGTGGGGGTGGGCTATAACCAGCAGTACTAAAGGGTTACTCTTACCTCTGTACTTAGGGATCACTTCTGGAGGTGTTGAGAGGGCCATAAACCGTGCTGGGAAGGAATCTGGCTAAGACCAAGGTAAGTATCTTACTCCTGTCAGATCCTCCAGCCCCAAGGTTTGAATAATGTCTTCACAGGTTTGGAAGACCCTGAGCCATGATTGAATCTGCAGTAAAACCCAGGTATGTGGAACTCGTGACTGAAATCTCCAAACTCACTTGGAGCAGGAATGGGCCTCTTCCCCCATCTCCCAAGTTTACCAGTAGCTTGGAGTCACACTTACAAACTGCCTTTGGCTCTACATACTCTCATCAATTGCCATGATCCAGATACTCAGAAATAAAACTCCGGAGAGAGTAGCATAGGCCTCACCCATGAAAGAATCTGCTCTATAATTGTACTCTAAATTTTAGAATTCTTAGAGTGCACGGCTGCATTTGCATGACATCTCATACTCTACAGCACTCATGTACCAAGAGTAGCATATGAAATTCAATTGCATTTAAAAATGTTTGGGCTTAATGGTCCCAAGATTAAATACAGCAATTTTCATACACTATCCTCTAAGGAAAATTTATTGTACTAATTTTAGTGGATTATTCACAGAAAGCAATACAAAATTAATATTTCTGTATGGTTTGGGGGTCATGGTTTGGGATTAGAGGTGGAAACACTCAAAATATATTGGTGGGAAGCTGCAATGGTGGTGGGATTGGTGTTTGAATATTAAGTGTAATGAATTAGTGTGAATAACTTTATAAAAATAAAACCATTTTAAAAAAGAATTCTGTCGGTTGATAAAAGCAAATTTGTGAAATATTATGTTTAATATGGAAGTCCTATCTTGGAAGGCAGGTTTGAAAATTGGGTATGGTATGCACATTTTTTTAATGTAGAAGGACATAAACACCTAGAAACTCTAGACTGGGAAACCCTGATTTCTTTCCTTTATACCCTTTGATTTCCTGCTATTGTAGCTCACTGACTGAAACCAGCTTGAAGTGAAACAACAAAGAAGCAATTGATCGTAGTCCATAAGTATCAGAATCCTAAGATACCGATACAGATCAGGATTGCAAAAGACAAGAAATAAATCAAGAACTGGTGAAAATTAACTCATATATTGAGATTTAAAAGTTCAAAACAAGAAAATTTATACGAATTTTCACACAGGGGTAAATTGTATAGAAAATATTAACAAGAAAATACACACAAAATATTGTGGTTCTGATCAATATACTGAAAGACTTTTGGGAACTGCTGAAAAAAAATTTGGTCAATAAGAACTAATAGTAAATTGACCAAGGGCATTTGAATATTAGGGATGCATAATATCCATTTTTTGCAATTTCTACACAGATGGATGTAAACTGCCTTCAACTGTCACTGAGATATCATTGTGTATACCTTTGCTAGAAGTATGCCACATAAAACGTTTTTTAAATGAATCAATTTTGAAAGATACAGATATCAAATGGTGAGATTATACACCGTCCCTACAAACACCTAAAAATCAAAATATAAAAAAATAAAGTGGGATTCTTGAGTCACTCTGCATTATCAATATGTATCTCTTATTCAAGAAATCCCTGGAAAAATGAGAGAAATAATGGACTATACAGTCATGGGGAATAGGAGCTGAGCAAAATTTTGTTTGTTCATTAATGGACAAAGAAACTTATTTGTTGTCTATGGTGCACAGAATCAAAAATAAAGACTTCAATATTTTCAAGTCAACTGCAGTCATGTGATTAAAACACTATAGTTTTTTTAATATAAGGGACAAAGTAATTTAGTTTCTGAAATTGTACAGCCATTTTGCTTTCTCTAATTATTTTCTTATCATGAGAATGCTGTTGAACACTAAGGATAAATAACATATAATAAATATTTGGGCAGAAAATTTATTCGTTTTGATATTTTGTTTTGTTTAATGATAGAGGGAATTGCCGTTTCATGTAAGAAAATATATCCATGCAAGAAATTATTTAGAGCTTATAATAGTGGTAACAATTCATAAAAGCAATATTTAAAGTTGGTAAATTATTTGTTGAATTTTTAATATTGTACAAATATGCATTAAATTTTGTTTTGCAGTTCATGACAAATGGCATAATTATAAGGCCATTGAGATTTTATTAGCTCTTAAATAGGAAATTGAAAGTTTGTGACATAAAACACATAACCATACATATTTACTTTTTTCTCTTTTTCTGGCCTTTTCAGAAGTACTTGGGAGTCCAGTGACATACTCTAGGCAATATTTGGCTTTGAACTATGTCCCAAACACATTTTTCTTAATATTTGGTTTATGTACCAGTTAGCTGATATAATAGAAAATAACATCCAGTGTTCCTTATGATTCCCATGCTGTAAGTAGACTTAGAATAAATAAATGAATATAATATCAATACAATAACAGCCAAATTTGTAACTCACTCACTCAGAATGCATACTGCTTTGCTGATCATTTCACACAGGTGCAGGGTAATCAAATATAGAAATGCATTCAATAGTTTGGCAAAATGTAGCTGCTTCTAAGATTGCAAAATTTATTTGATGAAACAGTAGCTCTTCTCCTGGGAATTTATTAGCATAAAGTGATATTCGGAAACTTTTATGTCTAAATCATCATACCAGTTATACATAAACCAATCTAATTTCCAGAGGGAAAAATGTTTTCAAAATCATTGATTGCCAAGGGAATTGTAGGGCTCTTTAGATAACTAAGGAATTTTAATGTTTTATTTTATGGAGTAGCAAAAAACTTTTCAAATGCTGAAATGTCTTTTTTGTTTGTTATTCTAGAAACATTAATATTTAATCTGGTTAGAAATGAAGTCATATGGAGTCATTTTTGAGTGTAAATGTTATAAAGATGGTGGCAACTTTAAAGCATATGAATTACACTTGAGGGTGCTAGATATGAAGTTTTAAAGATGGCAATTATCAAAATTTTACCTTTAGTACCAGATAATTTTATCCTTTCATAAAATTGTGGAGAACTCAGTGGGAAAAAATAATTGTTGAGATGTCTATAAATTTTTTTATGCATTAAAATAAAAATCGTCCCTCATAAAAATGTTTAGGAATGATAGGGTATATTGTGCAATGCCTGTGAATTTCCAACAAAGGTCATGGAAACGGTTCCACTCTAAATAAAAATCTTATTAGGGAAATGTTTCTTTACTTTCTAGACCACAGAAATTGGTTATTTATCTAAGTGTTCCAGATCTTTAAGAAAAGTAAATATTGGTATTAAAAAATTTCTTCATACATAGTTTTGAGACTGAAAGAACCTAAGATGAAGACATTATCGAGTTCTTCTATTCATTAAAGAAATACCCTTTTAGGGACTGAGATTGTGGCAAAAGTGATATAGCTCATGCTTGCTATTTTGTTTCTTTAAGCCACTCCCACTAACTCAGGGATTATTCCCAGATTTTCTCTCAGGGATCCCTCCTGGTGGGACTCCAGGGACCCTACTTGGGTGGAGGGGATTAAACCTAGTTTGGTTGTGTGCTAGAGCATTTTCTGTATATGAGAACTCCTAGAGTGGATTCTTGGTACATCACTTATGAGCATCTCATCACCTTCGGCAGCCACTATAGTATAGAAATATTTTGAAACAAGAGTATTACCTTGTACTAAACTGCGCTTTTGTTTTGTTTAATTTACAACTGGGTTTAATCCCACATCCTTTAAAAATGGCATCAATGACTGCTGTCTACAAAATCATCTTTTGGGTTTTTTTGTTGTTGTTGTTTGTTTTTTTTTTTTTTTAATGGTTTGGACTCTGTCAAATGAATTACAGGAGCGATAGGGTTTTGATTATTTCTTTAAATCTTTGAGATGCCTCCAATTAAATAGGTAATTATGATTTCCTCTGTGAAGCTTTTTAAATTAAATTTTATTTTATTTGACAGGGAAACTTGCCCAGATTTAGGTCATGAATGCTCCTAAGTACCAGTTGGAGTGCTACACGTCATCCAACCCTAATGCAGCCCCATGGGAAGTGGCACTGCCTTCTTCACCACGAGTTCTTATTTGTTGTCCTTCTTGGTGGACAGGGAGTCCCCCAAGGTCAGGGAGCCCGTAGCATTTCGGATGGCCTCACTTTGGGGATCTACCCCCGGCAGGTTCTCGAGGACACTTTGCAGGAACTCAGCATCTTGCAAGACGTCATAATCCTCCTCCTCCATGGCTGATTTGGATGTGCCCTGGGTGGCCGTGGCCGTTGATGTGCCTTGGCCCAGCTCAGCATCTTCGGGGCTCATCTGCGAGCCATAAGCCTTCTGCCGCTCCTTGGACCTACTGCCCGCGATAGGGAACCCAAAGCGGCCAAACTCCTGCTCATTGATGGTCTTCTTCAGCAGGGCATCTTCTGAATTTTCCTTCTTCCGAGCCACAACCGTCGCCTTGGTGGCAGGAGGTGTTTCCTTGGCCCCGGTCTTCTGCCACTGGCGCTGTTCTTCCATCGAAACACGCAGGGTCAGGGCCAGCCCGGTGAGGTCCACTCCAAAGGGAAATTCTTTGGTACCAGACGCTGATGCGGCCCGGCCTTTCCGAGTCAGAATCTGAGAACCGATGATGGTCTCAGCCAAGTTGGGTCCAAGAGGGACCGTGAGCAGGTGAGAGCCTTTCCCGCCGCTCCCATTCAAGGTTTTCAGAAAGGTCGTCAGCTTTTCCGTGCTCACCTCCTGTGTCCCCAGATTGATAATGTCCACATTGACTTTCTCCTTCTTCAGGCGTTTAACGAGCTTCACTAGATCCTTCTTGGCAGCGTCGGGGTTTCCCACAAAGGCGATGACGATGCGCATCTTGTGATTGGGCCCCGCTGATGCTGGTGCTTAGCGCCAGGTGGCCGCTCTTAGGGCCTGGGTAGAAGGTGACCTTGCCCCTAGTTTAGCAGCTTAGACAGGATGTGGCCGAAGCGCCGTCCTCGACGGGTGAGAACGGTTTTCACTTCACAGTCGTTGACTATGATGAGCGCACGTTCTTTGGGGGTCCCATTGTTCTGTGGGTCCTGGGGTGACTCACAATGTTAAGAGCCTCCTATTGGTCCAGAAGCCCCAGGAGGTGAAAACGTTTCCATTCCACACAGCTTTGTGGCTTGTCAGTACTTTAGGGTTTTCAGCACTCTCCTTCCCCTTTTCTTCATCCTGACCTCGTCTCTCTGGAAGGATTTTAAATTTTTCTCAAGTTTCATTTTTTTACCTGGGAACTATTCGAGCGTCTTATTTCCTTCACTAAATTTGTTTTTATGCTGTTGTTAAACACGTTTCCATATTTCTTAATCTAGTATTTTTCTTAATTTTGTCGGACTTTAAAAAAATAAACATTTGATTTCATCAATTTCTCTATTGCCCCCCTCACTATCCAATTCATATTCCATTTTGTCTCCTTTAATTTTTTATTATTTTGTTCCACTCCCTTTCCCCCCACCTAAGTGTTTTCCGATAAATACTAAGTTATTCTCTGTGGCCATTAAATACTATGTATCTTCCATAATTAATTGTACCACAAATTTTGATATACTGTGAATACACTTTTTATCATCTGGGTATTTCAATTTCAATTCTTATTCACCAACTGTATGATGGATTATTTACTTCTACATACTTGTTACTATAGTGGGATCTCACCCAGAGATCTTGGTGGAGGGCAGGAATGTTTCTGGCAGAACTCAGGAACCATGACTGCTGAAGATAATATTCATGTCCCTTTCACTTTGAGTTACATCCCTGATAACAAACATTTTTTTTCAATTTTTTATTTTTAAAATTCATTTATTAAAGCTCCCTGTTTTAAGCAAACTCAAAGTTATCCATTTTTGAGTTTCAGACATCCAGCACCAATCCTACTTCCACTGTTAACTTCCTCCTCCAATGTTCCCAGGTTGCCTGACACCCACCAACAACAGCCTTGGGCTGCCACCTTGATAGGACCATTTTTAAATTTGGTTGTGGAAATTTGGATCTCTTTATTTCAGTGTTGTTGATTCTGAAAATATAACTATCCCAGTCCTCTACACCATTCATGAACCAAGTCTTTATGATCCCAAACCCCAGCCCTTATTGTCTCACTTTCTTTTTTCTTACGGCTCCCTTCTCCACCCCACCCCCCCACACCCGATTTCTCTGTCCTTTTCCTCTCTGTGCTCTGGGGTCTAGGATGATTTAAGCATACTACCTTTAATACATTTCATTTTTTTCATCCAACTATTTCTATGTACCACATACCAATGTATTTTATGTACTTTCTGTTTATTGGAGTTCTACATCCAGCTTTGCTTACTCCTGGCTTACACCAGAACTTGCTCCTCACTCTGTCCTCAGAAGTCCTTGCTGGAAGTGGTCAGGGAACCACATGCAGTATTGAGTCTATATTTTGCAACAGAGATTGAATGGGTTCTGTAAAGGAATGGGCATTCCACTCGAACTATAACTTGAATGCCAAATTTTGCTTTTGGGGGTCATGCTTAGTGTTGCTAAGGGCTTATTCCTGACTTGCTTTCAGGTATCATTCCTGAGGATTTCAGGATCCCCTATGAGGTGAAATAGATCAAACCCACATAGGCCAAGCACAAAGTAAATGCCCTTTCCAGCCCCCATCACCCCCCAAATTTTTAATAGTGTTTATCTACTGAGGTCTATTATATTCTTCTTGTGCTATTGCTTGATGATTTTAATCCTTTGAATATACTGAATCTGAGAAATGAAAAAAGGGAAGAATGAGAAGGAGAAGGTTGGATAAAGATGGAGGATATGGGAATTAAAGAAAGTGAAGAATGTGAAGGAAACAGGAAACTAGAGAACATACAGAGGTTAAAGAGAGAAAATGGGAAAGGAAAAATAGAATGGAATATTAGAAAGATATATATAAATATATATAAAGGATGAACTCTATGGCAAGTTAACCATTTTCCATTATTATAATAATTTATTAGGATTTTCCTTATTGCTAAAAACCAGGTTTGACTTAATGTTTTCAGAACATACTGATAGAGATAAAATATAGATTTTGTATGACTAAGATATACTTGCTATTTTAAAGATTATCAAAGGCCATCATAAATTGCTTATAAAATTTATCCATGATAAAATGTTAATGTAAATACACCATCTAACATATGTTTTATTGATTTTTGGATTAAATTGTTAGATCACTAAAATAAATAAGTTTAATAATATTGCAAAGACTATTAATTTTCATCAGGTGAATATTCTTTCTGAAAAGTTTAGCATTTGATTCACCTGTCTATAGTCACACTCCATCATATTAGTTTTGAATCAACTACCTACAATAAAAACTAGGACAATATACTATGATTTGTGAATATGATCCTTAGAAAGAAAATAGTTCCTTCGACTAAAATTGTCTTGATAAGTGAGGATGAAAGTATCATATAATTGACTGAAAATATCATCCATAGACAGTTTTATGACTGTTCCTAATGTAAAATATGTATATAAGTGTAGATGATGAATTTTAAAATTTTATTATCAATGCCATTAAATCTAAACGTCTAAAATCTAACTTAGCTCCCAGACAGAAATTATTGTCGCTAAGGCTTATGTCTTGCTGACCTGGGCTTGAACCCCAATACACCAGATGGTCCTCACCACCCAACCAAGAGTGATTCCTGAGTTCAGAGCCAGAAGTTAGCACTGAGCACCACTTTATATGGCCCCCAAATAACAACAACAACAACAACACCAACAACAAAACAGTAATAAAAAACTAAACCTAGTTAACTATAAAATATTGAAATTGGGTAAGGTATATGCAATCTAACTTTTACTCTGATTTCTTTCATTTTCTTTTCTTTTTTTTCATTTTTCTCTTTTTTTCTCCTTTTTAATTGAGTTACCTTGAGATAAAAAGTTACAAAAGTGTTCATGATCAGATTTCAGTCACACAATGATCCAACACCCATCCCTTCATTAGTGTTCACTTTCCACCACCAATGACCTGTTTCCCTCCGGCCAACCCTCCCTCCCCAAGCCTATGTTTATGGTTCTATGGCAGGCACTGGCGCTCTCTCTCTCTCTCTCTCTCTCTCTCTCTCTCACACACACACACACACACACACACACATTTTCAAATTTTCATAACTTGTCCTTTATTTGGTCTCTTTTGAAGTTTAGCTAGCAAATAAGATCCTGAATATTTATCATCGAACAGCAATAGCAAATTGATTAAATTAGAGCAAAAGAATCATTTGAAATTTGCTTATATCTGCTCCCCTGATGTTCCAACACTATGGGACTTTCTCTGTAGGTTAGAAACTCTTTCTATATTCTGTGGCCTCTGTCAGCAGTAGAACTAATTAATGCCAATTATAAAAGTTCTCTTTGTTTGAAACACTTTGCTTACTTTGTGAATAGAATACAGATCATTATGATTATTATGATAATTTTTCCTCAGCAAGTTTGAGCAGAATTACTCCATGTATATGGTAAGATTTTTCCAGTAAATGTAGGTGACAGTTGTGTTAAATTTGATATTGAATTAAAACCACATAGTTGTTAAATAATTTAAAATAAGATAAGCATTTCTCTCTATATAATAGTTATATGACATAAAAGATCATTATTTATGTAGTGAATATTTGAGAACTTTTCTGTCTACTCAGTTTGTAGATACTTTCAAATATGTGGAGTCTTTAAACAACCTGAGAATATGAATTGATGTTGTTCCAACATGTAAGTAATCCTTTTAGCATATTTCAACATCATTTCTCCAATCAAGGCAACGGCTTAAGCCTGAATCAAGAACATGATTATATCTCACCAATAGCATTTTCACAGCTTCTCTGTGAAAAGAATAATTGTACCCATGTTGAGAAAAAAATCCCCACAATGTTAATCTTATTTTTCATTTTATGGCTTCTCTCAGAGTTCCATTAAAATGTGTATAACCGTTTTTGAAATAGTTTCTAAGTATAAAGAAAATAAGTATATACTTTTTGGAGCATTTTCAATTTCTGCTGGAAAGTTTTAGCTGTGCTAATATAAACATAATATAGAAGGGAAACCATCAATAAATTATATTACCCCATGTTTTCTATTTGAGGAATAGAGCTGATGATCACTTACTGCTCTACTCCACAGGAAATTGACTTAAAAGTGTTTTTTTAAGTGCTCCGAGAGGGAAAGTACTGAATAATTACAAGTTCAATTAGTTAAAATATGTAAAGACAAATCTTTTGCATTCCAAAACTGTCAGCTCTCAACTAACAAATTTCTTGATTGGCTTGGAAAGCAATTAAGCTTAACTATGTCTTACTAACTTAACTTTGCATGTTAAATTGCATTATGATCTACCTTATGTTGAGAAATATTTGAGAGAGAAACAATACTTACATGATGATAATAAAAACCTTTGTCTGAATCAAGGTAAAATGTATGATTTGAGAATAGTAACTTTAAACTTTTAATACTGTGTACTGGGATAACCCAAACATTAATTGCAGTGGTCAAATGTAGGGTCAGTGACAAATCATAACTTTTTACCTTGAGGATAATATCATCTTTTCTTTCAAATTCTATGTAAAAAATGAGCATTCCTGAGATGGTGTAATAACCATAGCCTAACAACTAAAGACCTAAATATTAAACATTCTTATTCTTAGCAACAATTTTTGCAATATTTTACCAACTGAATAATTCAATTTGAAATGGAATGCAATACTCACCAGTGGGTCTTTCAAGCACATCTATACATATATACCTACAAATTTCATGTATTAGTTACAATTAAAATATTTTAATGTTAAATATGGTATGTTCAAATTACATTTCTTAGCAAAATCCATCATAAATATCTCATGAGGTTCAAATTTAGATGCTTCATATCCCTTGAGTTCCTTGTTGGGTAAAATAAGTAGATGCAGAATAAATCTCTTGTGCCCCACTTTCTTTCTTTTGTCATTCCATGCTCCATGACACATCAAAACGTGACCTTTTGTGTCCAAACCTAGACTATCAGCCTACATGGAAAGACTCAGTCCTTAGAGTGTGCAAATATACCTGACATCTCATTGTAACAAAGTCTGATTCGGGGGAGATTTCCATCTCTGCTGAATAAATATTAACACTACCCTCCAATTTACACACATGTATTTTATCTAAAATGAAGTGAAAGGTAGAAAAAACGCTCTTCTAAGAACATAAGTAGCAGTACAGTGATAAGTTCTCTGAATTTTCCACTTTATGTCAATATCTCAGATGTGAAGCTGAAGAAGCAAGCAAAGAAGAAATGTCCATTGATGTGTGGCTGACGGGTCAGGGTGACTGGGTTTGTGGTGAAGGAATAAGATGAGTGTCTTTGAGAAGTGACAGAATGGGGATCATCCTTTGCAAGGAATTCAAAAGGTTTCCTTCTACTATGAGTTACTACAATTAATTAAATTAATTATCTATCATCTTCCTTTTCTTGCTTGACAGATTAC
The DNA here is from genome assembly GCF_029834395.1 of Sorex fumeus. NCBI lineage: Eukaryota > Metazoa > Chordata > Mammalia > Eulipotyphla > Soricidae > Sorex > Sorex fumeus. The sequence continues at coordinate 23,791,087 of NW_026606118.1, forward strand.
CAATGTCACCCTTAACATCCCCGTGTTCTTTTTGTCCATGAGTGGATGATTTTATGATGGTGACTATAAGAGCCTGAGTTAATACATTTTATAATAAAAAACATCTTACAGTGTTTGAAAGAGACTTTCTTTTTTGCATCTTTGATATTATTAGGGAACCAAAATATATACTGAAGAATCCAGAGAGAAATTCCCTCACATTAGTTTTAAGTAGATAACCTTTTACCTGGGTGCTGGAATAATTTTACCACAAATAATAAATCTTGTGATTAACAGAGGAAAACCTTCCAGCCCCATGGACATTTTTCATTTTTCGTTTCTTTGGTTTGGTTTTGAGGCCACACATAGCCATGCTCAGAGTTTATGCCTGGCTCAGCTCTCAGGGATCACTCATGGTAGGTTTGAGGGATCAAACTTGGGTCAGCTACATGCAAGGCCAGCACTTTACCCACTGTACTATATCTCTGACCCTCAGCATTGTGAAAGGCTGAACATAGTTTAAGCTTAAACAACAATGTTGATAGCAAGCCTTATTAACATATGTATTTTAATCTTTTAACCATTGTGCACATCTTTAATGAACTTCATTTCAATGAAAATTTTATAAGTTAATCTATTTTATAAATTGTATCAACTACAAATTTAGATGTAAATTATGTCTAAATACATAAATTTTATAAATTGACTAAAACTCACCTCATTAGCTTTGGTAGCAATGAATTTAATCTCTGTCCACCAAGATTAAAAAGCTATTATTTTATACATTACCTTTTAAAAGTCAGAACCCCATTAAATATATATTCTATAAAAGCCAGATAGATAGGACAGAAGGTAGTGCATCTTCCTTGCTTGCAACTTACCTTGGTTCAATCGCTGACACTTTGTGTGATCCACTGGATATTGTGAGAAGTAACCACTAAGCAATAGCCAGATTAATCCCTGAGCACATCCCCATTGAGAACATGACTGCTTTTTCTCATAATTACTTTAAATATACATAGCACAATTAGCTTTGTCACATGGTAGCACTTTTCTAGTTCTCTACCCAAGTATCTAGATAATTTTCTTATCTTGCCACGCACATTTTTCTCTTAAATGGTAGATCCATTTTCTTTTTGAAAATTACTCTACATGTTTTTAACTGTCTTTTTGAGTATATATTGCTTGTAAGTAGAATTTTTTAAAATTTTTTAACTTATTTTTATTATAAACATTAATGCATTTTACTTAATATGTCAGTTCCAGAATTAAAAATCATTTATATCCTTGATATATCTAAAAATGAAATTAAGCTTTAGTCTTGTTCTTAATTTTATATCCTATCTCTTGACCACCTGCTATAATAATTTAATGATTTCACGTTATCTATTTTCTCCTCTCACTTCTATACATCCATACATACTAATGACCATTGACAGAATCATTGTATACAAACTTTATTTTTATAGCATTAACATTTATTCTATGGTTATAATTAAACTTGTATTTGTGAAAATTACACAAATAGCATATAATTGTAACTGAATATGATTTAAGGACACTAAATAATGAGGTTTGATTTACAGACAGAGGGCATAACTATGAGTGAGAACTCATAAGAGTCTGTTCAGTATTTTATTATAAATGAATATTCTGGTATTTTTTAATTAAAAGTATTATTTAATAATATTTCTATTTTGTTATCAGTTTGTTATAACTATAAATATTTTTAGTGCTCATTTTTATCTTTTTATTTTTGGTTTATTTTAACTGCTTCATAATTACTTTTCTATTTTGGGCAACACATTGATTAAGTACTTTTGTCATTGTATCAAATTATGGATAATATGAAATTGTATAGTAATGATATTTTGGGGGTGCAAAAATTATCTTATGTTCTGTAAATATGATTTTGTTTCTTTCCTTTGATGAAGTCTAGAAAGGAAGTTAGATATTCCTTCATATCTGTAGTTAACCTGTTACTTTTTTATTTTCTTCTTATATGCACTATGATTTTGTGTGATTAATATATTAATTTTGTCTGAAACAGTTTGTTATAACTTCACTATTTTTGGTACATTTTTGAATTCTCCTCAACACAATTTGAATGTCTACATGTATTCCTATATTTATAAATGTATTTCCTAGAGGATATAAATCTTATCATAATAAAGTCAGGATGATACAATTTTTTTTTAATTTGTTACTTATAAAGTGTTAACTTAAGCTGGCTAATAGTAGTACAGATTTTCTTGTATCTATCATAATTCTATTTGAATACTTTTTGGTCAATTTGTAACTAATAATGGGTATTAGTTATCAAATCTGTATGGAAAGTGACTGTAGCACTGTAGCACTGTCCTCCCGTTGTTCATCGATTTGCTCGAGTGGGCACCAGTAACGTCTGTCTCCATTGTAAGACTTGTTGTTACTCTTTTTGGCATATTAAATACACCACAGGGAGCTTGCCAGGCTTTGCCATGTGGGAGGAATACTCTCGATAGATTGCCAGGATTTCCGAGAGGGGCAATGGAATCGAATCCAGGTGGGCTGCTTGCAAGGCAAATACCATACCTGCAATGCTATTGCTTCTAAATTGCTAAATTTCAAATATTTTGTTTTTAATTTTTAAATTAAATTTTTAATTAAAAATTTTAATTTTAAAGTTTTGAAAAAAAATTAATTTTTGTAAATATTTTAGAATTATTATATTATTGTAAGAAGAGTAATCTATATTCTCTGTGAAATTCATAGTTGGCTATTTCATGCACTGTAGCACTGTCCTCCCATTGTTCATCGATTTGCTCGAGCTGGCCCAGTAACGTCTCCATTGTGAGACTTGTTGTTACTGTGTTTGGCATACACATAAAAATTCTAACTTCGGTCATGTACTATATAATGTTAATTTTAAAAAATGGGGTTTTGAGTCACACCTTGTAGTTCTCTGGGCTTATTCATGGTGCTGCATTCAGGGATCACTTCTGGCAGTGCTCAGGAGACCATATGGGGTACTGGGGATCAAGTTCAGGTCTTAAATATGCAACACAAGTTCCCTGACCACTGTAATATTGCTGCTGTCCCTGTTTTAAAAGTTGCTTTTATATAATTTTTTTAATTTAAGCTATAAAAATGACAAAAATGAATTTACTAATGTTTACAAGTCCATATAATTTGAATTATTCATTCTGCTCGGAATTGTATAAAACATGAGTTTTCACAGATATGTCATTATAAGACATTAATTGGAAAACAGTTTAATGGTATATTAGACAAGAACAAGTCAAGTACAAAAAGTCTATTTTGTACCATTTTTTCTAAGATCCATTTTTTCTTAATTTTACATCATTTTTTGAACCTCCAAAAAGTGTTTACTTGTACTACTTTAGAGAATTAAGTTAATGTAAATCATTTTATTAATGCCAAATTAATCTTATTTTAATCCCACACTTGCTACTCTTCCCTTCAGGCCTCAGTATTTTACCCCAAAAATAATAGGTTTCAATACTTGAATTCCTCAACTATAAAACTATGTAAGATATAGTTTACAAATGAATTTTGTGGAAAGTATCCAAATTTCCACTTCAATGCAAATATCATATTACAGCTTTTATGCTCTGAACATAAATGCAATAGAATGATTAATACAACATTTTTGTATAAACTTTTAAACTTATTTTACTAAATTATGATGCAATAATGACCTATTGGTCTAGGAAAATATGATCGAGATTCTGTTAAGCATGGTGGTATATGGACATATACTGGATTATCATTTTATTTCCAGATGGTCACTTAGTGATCTGTGGAATCATAGGCTTGGATTTTGGAGAGAAGATCAGAGTGGAGTATAAAGAATCAACCATAGCCAGGCATGTGTCATCTGGAATACAAGACTTTGGCATGAAAGATGTTGCCTTTTCATTTGGGGAAAACCTAAATGAGAGAAAGGTAATTAGTACAAGCTCAATTAAAAAATAATGTGTGAAGGAACAATATATTATCATGCAGTTTTTCAAGAGTTTTTCAAACATATGTTTCAAGCTCTGAAACATATGTTTGACTGAAAAAATAAAAAACACCCAAGTATTAAGATGCATAACAAACAGTTAGAAGAGAAGGGAATTAAGAAAACAATCTGATTTATAATTGCATCAAAAATAAAATACCCAGGCTACAGAGATAAGACAAGGCTTAAGTTCATGCAACCTTACCTTGATGCTATGAACTGTGATCTGATTACCATAATTTAGGGTCCCCTTCTCTTCCAATCCTCCTGCACCCTTCACCCTGGGTCAGCTCAAGTTTTACCTACCTTCCCCATCCGTACACCCCCAGGTTAGATTTGTTTAGTTTTACTTGATGGTTTTGGCAACACCTGGCCCTGCTCCGCGCATGCCCCTGACTGTGTTTAGAGATCATCTATGACTATACTCAGGGCATCATATGTGATGTGGTGATTGAACTGGGACCAGCTGTGTGCAAGGCAAGTACTTTCCATCCCTGTACAAAGTCTCCAGTCCCTGAGAAGGCACAATTTTAAGTATTTCATTAAAGTTAGTGGATTTACTCTGATAGATATTGATCACTTGATCACTTGACATCCTGTTACTCACTGATTTGCTCTAGCAGGCACCAGTAATGTCTCCATTCATCCCTGTCACATGCTAGTATAGCCCAATGGCATCTGCTTACTCCAGGAACACAAAGAGTCTCAAACAGATCGTTCAAGGTCTTGATGAAGAAGTTAGACCATCTCATAGGTGGGGAGGCATGCAATCTTTTGACATCCCAGGGAATCAGGGAATCCAGTTGGTAATAGCTCTAGTACAGCAGTCCTCTCCAAATGGCATTATGTGTCCAGCTTCTGCCGAAGCTGCCAGTACTGCTGCTCTTCTCTCTTTGAGGTCTTCCTTTATCTATTCTCTGTACTGCTTTGCGAGCTCGTACATTCACTTGAGGTTGCCTGAGGCTTGCACCAAGCCATGTTAGTGAATAAGTCCAAGAGTTCTAGAAGATTGGATTTTTTGTGGGTATCACTCTCTTGGATTTCCTCACACAATCATGGAGGTGCTGAACCAGTTGATCATATTCTTCGTTAATTGGCATCTTCCTATGTTGCCGCAATATGCCAAAGAGCTCCCATTTAGTGGTTTTTCTGGGAGTTCTTGTCTTAAACTTCGCAGCCCTTTCTCTCTTCTCTGTGAAGAGAATTTTGCATGAAGGAGATGGTGGTCCAATCCCACTTGAAATTTTGGGACAACAGTGACATCGGTCAGGCAAAACTGTTGATTAAATAGGATGTGCTCAATTTCATTGTGGAACTTTCCACCAGGACACTCCCATGTACAATGTTTAGATTTGGCTTTCTGTAACTGTGAGTTACCATGAAGGGTCTTGGTCAACATGATGAACTAAGACAGTCTCTCACCCTGTTCGTTCCATTCTAAGCCATGGGTCCCGGTGTGGAGTTCTTCGGCTGATCTTCTTGTTCCTATCTTGGCATTAAAATCACCCACATTAATCTCGGAGAAGGTGTGATCTTCTTTATAGAACTTCTTCAGCTCCATGTAGAACTTCTCAATTTCTTCTTCATAATAATTGGATGTTGGTGCATAGACAATGAAGATAGAAACTGCCTGCAGTGTGCCACATCTCTTCAAGTGTAATTGTCTGATTTACCTTGTTAGGCATTTGAATAAATCAATGCTATTGGCCAAGTTTGTGTTGGCAAGGACACCAACACCACCGATGCCACTTTTGTCGCATGTTCTGATGAACAGTTCTTCTCCAGTGTCGAAAATGGCGTGATGCGATTGATGCCTTCTCTTCTCGGTCAGACCTATGATGTTGTACTTGATCTTTCACGTTTGCACCATCAGGTCCTTGATGGATGCATCCGATACCAGCATACATGCATTGAAAGTACAGACAGTCATGTTTTTCCTTCTTCATTTTGGCAGCCTATTTCGACCTTAAGATTTTATCAGACTTAAAGATTTCCTCATCCTTCTTTTTTTTGGCAGGGGTCACACCCGGCGATGCTCAGGGGTTATTCCTGGTTCTGCTCTCAGGAATTACTTTGGAGGTGCTCAGGGGACCATATGGGATGTCGGGGATCGAACCCAGGTTGACCGTATGCAAGGCAAATGCTCTACCTGCTATGCTATCGCTCCCACCCCTCCTTCCTCATCTTTCTTAATGCCGCTGCATTGGTGGCTATTTCAGGGTCAGGGAAATGAGACCCATTGTATTTACTCATTTTGGCATATTGAGTACACCACGGATAGCTTACCAGGCTCTGCCATGAGGATGGGATTCTCTCGATAGCTTGCCAGGCTCTTCAAGAAGGATAAAGGCTTTTAGGGCAACCTCTAATTGCCCTTGCAGGTGTTGCCATGGTTCAAACCATATTTGAATTCCATCAAATATGGTGCGGTAATCTTGAAAGATGGGTATTTAGTGCTTTATGATGTATTGCAGTCACGCATTCTGGAAACTGGCCTAGAGTGTTGTGGCAGCTGGGTAGTAGAGGTAGTGGAGGTCTGCTGATGTATTTATCTGGTACTAGTAGGGACTTCTGGGTGTAATCCCTGGGTTGATGAAGATTGATGGGAGCAGGCAGAGGATCTCTTCTCCCAGGTCCCACTGAGCCTGGAGTCCAAGGTTGCAGAGTTCTGCTTACCTGGTTTTGTGGGGCTTCACTTGTGTGTGAGTCTCGACCTCACAGTCCGGAAAGGGGCCTGGAGCGTGGTGGTGGCTGAGTGGTGGAGGTAGTGGAGGTGATAGATATTAATAATCATTTTAATTAAATAGTAAATAATAAAATAATTAGTAAAGGTAAAGGTAAAGGCCCTCCCGTTGATCATCGATTGCTCGAGCGGGCCCAGTAACGTCTCCACTGGAGACTTTGTTGTTACTGTGTCTGGCATATCGAATACTCTCGGTAGCTTGCCGGGCTCTCCGAGAGGGGCGGAGGAATCGAACTCGGGTCGGCCATGTTGGTCACTTGTAAGACGAACGCCCTACCGCTGTGCTATACAAAATAATAAAGTAACATAGAAAACCCATAAATGATGAACTTGAAATATAATAAAATTTGACAATACTGAATAAGTAGAAATAATGAGTTTATAGACAAGTGTCACGGGATTTTTCTATTACTCTAAAAAATGTTTAGAGCTAAAGGTTCCATTCAAACTACAAAAAACATATATATTCCAATTAAACTATAAAGCAATATAAAAAAAATAAGTCTAAGAAATTACTGCTCCAGGCAGAGTTATTTCAGAATAGACACAGTTGTCCTAAATAGAAACATAAAAGGATTTTAAGCATTCAGTTGTAGACAAATCTAATGAAGTTATATATAAAGTTTCTTTTTACTAGGTAGGAAGATGAGGGGTAAAGAGAGATGCAGTGAGTAAGACACTTACCTTCCACATGGCCACCAAGCCTTAGATCAGTAGTACTACATATGGTTTCTGGAGCAATTTCAGGAGTGATCTTTCAGCATTAATTCCTGAGAACAACCTGTTGTTGCCCAGAAAACAAGGGCAGCAAAGGTCTAAAATAACAGGAAAAATGTTATACAAAGAAAAATTATTCCAGAGGATTTTTTTTAATTTGTTCAAATCAATGAACATATAAAACCAGTGTCATAGTCAATTTGTGTGTATAATCATTTTGTAAAAGAAAGTATACAGAGTCCTGCTAATAAGCAAATTGCTGGAGCATAAACTGTGATGGGCCAGATCCTGAGTTCAATACCCAGAATTCCAACACGGTAAAGCGCTACCTGATGGGAAAGTGGTCCCCAACCCTGTAGGAAAACATTGGTATGTCTGTTCTTTTCTGCCACAAAGAGTTTAGGTTTATCTGGTGATACCCATCACAGTGATCCTGAAGCATCTCCACTCATCTGTGTTTATTAAAATGTAACTCTAAACATTTTAGGATTACATTGGCATGTCCTGTTTCCCTTGCCACTGGGAGCTCAGGTTTATCACAGTGCTCCTGAGGCACTTCCATTTTACTGTGTTTATCTGTAAACTCTTCTCTATTCTCTCCTTCCCAACCAGTTAATCGGCTTTCCCTTCTAATTGGACTCTGTTAAGTTGTAAGATCAGATTCCTCAGAAATATATGATTTTATATGTATGAGTGAAATATTGCCTTTCTCCTCTCCTTATGTCTTTTGAATAGTTTACTTTAAAGCAAAGTCGTTTTTGTATAGACACAGAAAGACAGTCATTATTATGCTTTTGTAATTTGGGATTTAATTAGCATTAAATATTATTCACTCCCAGGCATTGCTTTCTCAATTTAACCCTCAGTTGCCCTTAGTTCCTAGCACACCAAAACCAGGGTCCAGACGAGGGACTGAATGGACCCAGGCGAGCTGTGAGCTACCCTGGCATCAAAATGGGCCATGCAAAAGTGCCACAATTCTCAACTATAAGTTGAGTGCTTGGTCATGGACAAATGCTGTCATGATCCAAAAAATAGTGATGAGATTAGGACCCTGCTAGTTATAGGAAAGACTAATCTGTCCTGAGCACTGTAGTCTGAGATCGAGATCACCCCAGGAGAGCAATTCTATAAGCTTAATGGATATCTTACTGTGTCCATACAACATGATTAATATTATGAATGTTTATATGTTTGTTCGACTAAGGAGAGGAGAAACACAACCATATTTGCCTTTAGGCCAGTCGTCTTGCTGGATAAGAATCTGTCCTGGAAGTAGCTTCCCCTAAGGGAAGGATCTTACATCAATTGATTGTATCATGATACCTATGTGTAATTGTTACCCCATCCCCTCATGCTTTGGGGATTTAACTAGTCAGTGAGAGGGGCTGGGGAATCCAGATCCAGAGCCAGAAGAGATTAAAGGAGGGAGGAGGAGAATAAAGAAGCATGGGGGAGGAAGAAGCATGAGGAGAATCAAAGAATGGAGAGGAGACTGAAATAAATTGCAACTGACACCAACCAACTTGGCCCTAGTTCCTTTCTTTGCCTGCCCATCACCATCGACCTCCCACAAGCCCCATGGGCCCAATCGGCAATGAAGAATAGCCCTAAGCAACTGAGAGACCTGTGGATCTCAAGCATTACTTCAAAGACCTCTAAATTTGGAAATGGAGGTGGACCACTCAACTGTGTTCAGGGCTTATTTCTGGCTCTGTACTCCAACCGTTTTTGTCAGCATTATGGAGACCATATGCATTGCTGGAGACTGAATCCAGGTTGGGTGCATGCAAGACATATATGGCAAGGATATGAATACAAATTAAAAATGCTGATTTGATACATTAATTTCAAATTTTCTATATCACATTGAAACTGCTTGTAAGGCTACTCTGTGAACAGGTAAATAACTTTGGAAATTTTTAGGTCCCAAAAGTTCACACAAGGATTAATCTCAGTAATGTTTAAAACAATAAAAGAAAAACTTAAAACAACTTACCTGTTAAGTGCTAGTGATAAATAAATTGTTTAAACTCTATTTATTTGGCAATACTATGACACAGAGATCACCAGGTATTTTCTATAAAGTGTCAGGCACAGTAAGACTGAATTTTTCTCACTTGTTCTGGGACCAGAGCATACTCAGATGGAAAAACTGGGAACAATAAAAAAAAGATATAAAAGTTTCTTGAGAGAGAGTCCAGCAGGTAAAATGTGGCGACTGTAGTTTCGACCACTGGCACTGCATATAGTCTCCTGAGCACGGAGCCAGGACTAAGCATTAATCAAGCTGGGTATGGACCTTCCCCCCCAACTGCCAAAAATGATAAATAAAAGACAAAAAAAAACTGTACCTCATGGTGTTTCACTAATAAAAATTTTTAAAAAGACAAAAAAGAAGAAAGATTTTTTTTAGCAATATAATCTATATTCTATATTTATAAGGCACTTTTGATGTAAGGGAAGGACAAAATGCCTGGAAGAGTAAGGCACAGTAATACTTGAATACATACATTATTTGGGGGTACATATAAAGTAGAAAGTACCATGTTAAAATTCCTTAATAGATGTAGCTAGTAGGGTAGCGGGGTGTCCTATAGAGACTAAAAGTGAATGCATTAATTTTAAAAGAGATGAAAAAATAAATAAATAAAATAATAAGAAAATGTATAGTGTGATTCACTTTATAACATTGTTTTCTTTATTATAGGTAGTGGGGACCAATGAATATATCTGAGAAATTAAGTCACACTGTTCTTCCTGCATTAACATATGCCTCAGAGACCTGGGCCCTACGCAAACAAGATGAGAACGCCATTCAGGTCTCCCAAAGAAGAATAGAAAGAGCTATGCTTGGAATATCACGTTTCACTCAAATGAGAGAACGAATCCGGAGTTCTGACATCCATCGACGATCAAGGATCAGGGACGCTGTCTCATTTGCCAAGGTGTCGAAAATCAGATGGGCTGGTCACGTAATGAGATTTAAAGACGACCGTTGGACTAGAGCTGTTACTGATTGGATTCCACGGGATGTCAAGAGACCGCGTGGCCGCCCACCTACCAGATGGTCAGACTTCTTTGTCAAGGTCATGAACGATCGGTTTGAGGCCCTCCATGTTCCCGGAGCGAAGAGATGCCATTGGGCTACACTAGCACGCGACAGGGACAAATGGAGACGTTACTGGCGCCCGCTCGAGCAAATCGACGACTAACGGGAAGTTAAGTGATTAAGTGATTAGGAGAAATTCTTTTTAGATATTAAAAACAAAGGCCCTGAGAGATAAATTAAGAGTGGAAAAAATTAATGTTTGTTTGAAGTTTGATATCCTTTACTTAGAATAAAATAAGACACTTAATTATATATGTTTCTCCTACACATTGTAATCATTCAGTTTGCAAGTAAAGAGTAGATTAATAAATCATTCCACACAAAATATTCCATTTGACAAAATAAATTTTTGTGAACAATTGTGAGAGATATTTATGAGACATAGATATCAATCTCTAAAACATTTTTTTAAAGCCATGGAGGTCAGAGATGTAATATAGCAGGCAAGGTTCTTACCTTTCACATGGCTAACCCAGGTTCGATCTGGTGGTTCATATGGTTTCCAAAGTACTCCAGAAATGATCAGCAAGCACGGAACCGAGAATAGTCCCTGAGCATCATCAGATGTGTCACCAAACAAAATAAACCCAAGCCAAAAAAGGGCATGGAAAATATTGATGGAGTATTAAATATTGACAGATTTACTGTATTGAAATACCTAAATATTTATCATATATGATTTCTAATCATTGTTCTTACTGTCAATATTGTACATTGAGGCTCACAAAATTGACTTTTTCAGGAGTATCTCGCCCACATGGCAGAGCCTGGCAAGCTCCCTGTGACATATTCGATCTGCCAAACACAGTAACAACAAAGTCTCCAATGGAGACGTTACTGGGCCCGCTCGAGCAAATCGACTTTTTCAGAGAATCTGGAAAAAAGCTACTATTCAAATATCTTCCTATCAAAATACTTGAATATGTATTTCCATGCAACCTCACTGTATATTTTTATTCACTGAGATAATAGATTTATGAACTATATCCAGTATTGCCTAGTATTTGGCAAATCAGGCATGTGCAAGTGGATGTACTTAAAAATGAAACCATAAATTATTTGGGGGCATTTGTTACAGAGAATTTCAGTCTTCTGAGGTCAAGGGAAAAATGCCATAAGATATTTGGAAACTTAAATGTTGCTCAGAGGTCTAGTTTTCAAAACTAGATTTTGGTTCTAGTTAGATTGATTTTTGTAATGTAGTAATATTGCTAAAATAATGTTGATTTGCAGAAGCTCTTCATAATTTCTCCATATTCTCTCTCTTTGGAACATAGCTCCTGGTCTAATTGCAGCTTCTTTTTGCTTCTGATTGTGCATTCTCATTCATTTTTTTCTACAGGCAGCTTTCAGCTACATGCATAATTATTATATCTAATTTCATGAGTCTCGAAGATGAGTCTCTTAAATTCAGATTGTGATGACTGCATGTAGTCTTTTGTTTCTTGTTTGTCTAGTTTCCCTTCCATACAAACATCTCTATGAATAATTAGTTTTTTAAAAGCTATTAGTCATACATATTTAAGCTCAATGAGTTCTAAGACCCAACTGAACTATCATTTTGGAGCTGGAACAGAATTTATGGCAGGACCTGCTTTCATATGGAAGATAGATCATCCTAGTATTGCTAATACTATTAATTAAAATGCTATCAGATATGTAACATTTGAAGGAGAAAAACTGAAGGACATTTTTAAATAGGCCCCGGGATTAAGCCTCTTGTTGGCACAGCCTTCATGAAAATAATCACATGACATGTATTTGTGGAGAAGGAAAACCCAGACATGGATTTAGTGCATATGTCATCCTATAAAATCACAGTCAAAATGCAAGTTGAGGATTACAAAAGGAGCACCAAAATCATTTTTAAAAACAGTTATCTCTCCCAAGATCCTAGGCAGGCGCTGTAGAGCTTCCTGGCAGCATAAAGCAGCAGGAGCCAGCTAATGAGGCAAGTCATCCGTTATCATTGCTGTGCTTAGCCTGATTTAGTTATCTGAATCAAAATGACAGATTCAGGAGGAAGGCTCCTGGGAACTTGACTGAAAATGGTATGTTGATGTAACCATGCATTGATCAGTCTAGTGTGGTGCTTCTTAGTCTCCATGCCAACAACAAAATGAAACAAAAAAACAGTGGGTTAAAGGGCATGCTTTAGGAAAACGGATATTGAGCAAGATATTTTCTTTATAAACAGACTGAGTTAAACATTGAAATAAGCTTCATGCCCCGACCAACCTAAGGCTTCTCAACACATAAGAGGTTTTATAAAGTAATTTCAGCTTGTCAGGAACAATTTTTCTCTTTCCCTTTAGGATTACTTATAACTTTAGCGTTTGCAACTATAACCCATGTTATTGGCAGCTTATTAACTTTATTCCAGTGTGAAAACTGCAAGAATTAACTCTTACTGTTCTGTCTTAATTCGCCCCAGAACAGTAGTAGTGCAGCGCTATTTTTAAAGAGTACTTGATATGCTAGGCATGAATATAAGAGGTTTGATAAAAGACATACTAAAAATAAGAAAAGAAAGGATTCAAATTACCTGAGGGGGATTCACGCTGTTGACAAATAGCTCTGTCTGCTAGCCCTCAGTTTGAGAAAGATTTTTGATATTTTTGATCAGTGAACTAGACAGATTTTCCTTGTTATGGGCAAACTATCAACATTCAGAAAATAGCATAAAGGGGATATTAAAGGCCACATACGATGAAGAAAGGATTGCTCTTCTAAAGATAGAATAGCTCATTGCACAAACCTCATTCAGTCAAAGATATGAGAAGTAAAGATGGCTTATAAAAGAGAGGGCTTTGTTTTGTTGTTGTTTTTGGACATATGCACATGTTATCGTTATAGGACATGAACAGAGCTAAGAATAGAGAAACCCACATACATTCTTCCATTTGATGTGCTTGGTTTATTTTATGCTAAGGAGTACAAATGTATAAAACATCTTTAACTACTCCCCTGGAGTCATTTAAGTTGATTTGGGCATCGCATTAGGATTTAACAATTTTCTAAACTGATCCAATTTAATGCTTTTTAAAGACCTAGATTTCTTGGTCTTTCAAGCAGCCTCTGTACATCTCTAAAACAAAGTGCCCAGCTGTATAAATGAAGGAAATAAGGGCCTGCAGGAAGCCAAAATCCTAATTTTAACCACATGCTGTGGGAAAAAGAAGAATTTATCTGTTTTATCCCAGTCTTTCCCCCCTTTTTGAAAAAATGGAACATTGCTCTCGCTGGCTACATTTTTGCTGGATCTATGATTCAGTCTGTAGTATAGGCTGACCATAGCTAAGAGGATAAGCAGGCATTTATTATCACATCTTTTCAGGGAACCCTTCACAATTGACATTTCTAGGCCTGAACTACAAATATCTACTGAGAAGGCAATGATATTCTGTCATGTTTTGAAAAGCTTCATAGTTTTTACGCTTCAGGGCAAAAAGTATGGCAATACAGGTGGTCAGCACAGAGACTGTGATAGGGCAACTGAGCCCTGGGCTTCATACTCAACATTCACATTTTAGCATAGGTTTATTCTCATGACTTCTGAAGTCCTTAAGTGACCCCTCCCCCCATTCCACTATCTATACAATCTAAGAAAAACTTATACATCCCTTGACAGCTTGGTTAAGAAAGAAAAGTGAAATCCAGTTGTGCTAATGGAACTGCTCATCGCCTCTCTTGCCCATGAGGTTTTCATTTTCTCCATTTTTCGACAGCATTCTTATCTTTCTGTCCATTTGTCAGACGTTCTCTTACTCAGCTTCTGTAGCCAGTTCCCCTGATCTCCTCTGGAATTCACTTGAGAAATTTGTGAGATAAACTTTATTATGCTAATTTAATTCAAATATAGGATAAGAATATATTCAACAATCTAGGAATATTGGATATCTTTTTCTTATGAAAAATGGTCTGAGTGAGCTACAAAGCATATATGATAAATAATGATATGGGGACATATATAGCCCTGGGAAGAATAACTAAAAACACGATAATACTTGAGTTCTGTGGGTGTTTAGCCACACAAGGAAAGCTCGCAAAGGGTGAGTGCAGTTAATTCTCCTTGGGGAATATCACACAATACAATAAACATGAGGTTCTCCTCAGACACATTTACATTCTGAGAAAGAAAGATATATCCCATCTGCAGTTAGCCATCCACTAACCAGGAATGAATCTAAGCTCCATGTCATATTTATAATAATTGTTCAAACAGACACACATACAAAAACAGACATAAACATTATTATTATGAAAAAATAATTTTTCAAACACTATCTTTGAATACTTAAATTTCAAGTTTAGACCAAAAGACCGACTGATTGTCTTTTATTTTATTTATTTTTTATGTAGGAGTTTTGCTATTTATTCAGCCATGGATTAGCCTGATTGAATTGAGCATGAACTCCACTTTACTTTCTTTTTTCCTTTTTTTATAATTTTATTTATTGAATCACCATGAGAGCAGTTACAAAGCTTTCAGGTTTAAGTCTCAGTCATACAATGAAACACCCAACCCTTTACCAGTGCCCATTTTTCACCACCAAAACCCTAGTATACTCCCATTCCACACCTTCCCCTACGTGTGAGGCAGATGATTTTCACACCATATTTCAACACCATACTCACCATTAATATTTGGGATTTTACCCCAACACTCAGACATGCTTAAAAGGCAACAGTTTGTTTTCTATTGCTGGTTATGAATAACATATGATGCCACACAGCCGCAGTAGTGGCCGTGCGATTTTGGAATTCCAAAATTGTAACAGTTCAATCTGGCAAAACCTGCTGTGTTCCTAGATTTGTTCCTGAGTCTCTTGGATCATGGCTGTTATGCAGCTTGATCAGAAGCCCGAGAGGCTGTCCGTGGGCTACAAATTGGGGTCTTGTTGGGCTGGGAAGGAAAGGGCCAGCTCCACCCCCATCCCATGAGGTCCTGCCTGTCTCGTCACTGTAGGCCCAAACCTGACTGTCCAGTAATCTCTGGAGGATGGTGGCCACCAAGTTGCCAGGGGGAACAGGTCAAGGCATGAAACCTATTCCCACCTGGGGTGGCCTGGCGCCAGTAACCTACTGCAGAGACCGGATGCATTTCTGCCAAAAGTTGCTTGGTTCTGAGATTTGTTTCTGAGTTTCTTGGATCATGGCCATTAAGTAGCTTGATCAGGAGGCAGAGAGCCCTTGCCTCCAATTATATAGCTGAGCAGGAGGTGGTTTGTGGGTGTGTCCCCACCTACCTAACTTTTGGCCATTTACTGTTTTGGTAAACTTTGCCCCAAGTTTTTGGGGTCTGGCCAAAGGCACAATAACAATTTTGGGGGATCTGGAAGTCTGAAGGTGCCATCAGGCTGCTGATGCACTCACCTCATGGGTACAGATTGACCTGCTGGCAGCATCATACCCCAGGACTGTCATTTATTTTTGAGAGAGAAAGAAAATGCTTAATCAATAATTTCTTTCTTAATCATTCCATCATATTTTGCGAAGTAGTTTTTTGTCAGCTCTGTTTAGCTCTATCTATTAATGTCTCTAGTCCTTCCTTATGCTATACACTTAAACAATATGAGAACACTAGTAAGAAGATTTATATTTTATTTCTATAAATGTCTTATAGTTATTTCCTTGGAGTTCTTAATAAATGAATAATTCAGAGTAGTTGCAATAGACAAATTTTTGTGTAACCAAAATCTCCACAGATATCAATAATTATAAAAATAATCGATCTTTTAATATTTTTTATTTCATATAAACAAGATTTATGGAGGATGGACCAAAATAGGTCTGTAAGCCCCATTGTTTTATATCCTCAATAGCTCAAGTTAGTGGAATAGAAAATTAAAATCATCTCATATTTTCATGCATATCATCTGGTCTATATTTAAAACCATTGCAATTTTGAAACTGAACTTTGAAATGTTATACAGGAGCACAGCACACAATATACAAAACACTGATATATGCTGATCAAGTGAAAGTGGTATTTGTGATTTCTTTCTGCAGAGAAAAAGATATCAAAGGATTCCAGTTAAACTTGTAAATATGAATGAACTTATTTATAAAACAAAGCTAAAACTAAACAACAAAAGTAAATAAGGAGCCAGATTGATTTAGATAGCTAAAGAAAAAAAAAACACTTTTCCAAATAAAATTTTCAAGTAGATATTTGCAACTTCAAGTGATATTATAAATTGTGAATGTAGTGATTTCCCAGTGTTCTTTTTAAGTGAAATATTTCATAAGTTGTATGGACGTTGTCTCAGACATGCAGTTCTGCTGTGTCAGTTCTTCCACCGGTGACTCAAAATCCCTCCATTATGGTCCCCTAGTCACCCCTCTGCCAATCCCTCACCCTCCTTAATTTCCATTTTCATTGATCATATTCGAGATTTGTTTCCATTGGGAACTTTCTAATCGCTTTCCTGTCTTTCTGCTCTCCTTCTTCCCTCCACTCCCTTCCACTCTTGCCTCCTGTTTTTTCCATTCCTTTACATTCCTTTTTAATTTTTTTCTCCTTCCCTTCATGCCCTCTTCCTCGATTATCCATTTTCCTGCCTTCTAACTTTTAGTTTAATGCTCCAGGTCTCTATTTTTCATTCCCTCTGTACCACTTTTTGACTTAATGTGATCTTTTAAAAAAATAGTCATTTTTATCAACTCATTATAACAGAAAAAAATAATAAGTGGAGAGTGAAAAAATCAATAAAAAGTCTAATTTAAACTAATTTAATAGATTCTGGGCTCTAAGCTATTTTAGTAATTAAAAGACTATACCATCCATAATAATTTTTCCGCTAGAATTTTTTGTAGTCAATTATCACAATATTTTTAAAGTAAACATTTACAGAAGTATAAAACATTTTCCAAGTGCCTCCCCTAGCCAGGGACATGTTAAAGTGAATTTAACCTTGTGATTAGAAAGATAGAGTAGTGGGTAAGGTGATTTTCTTACATACCACTGACCAAGGTTTGATCATATTTGGTTTCTGGCACCATATATGGTTCCCTGAACAAATATTAGGGGTCATTCCTGAGCAAAAGAGTCTGAAATAAGGCCTAAGCACTTCTGTGTCTGTTTCCGACACAAAACAAAACTAATTAATTTACTGTAGTTTTCAATAAATAAGGCATTTATCAAAGATAAGAGGGAGAGTTAGTTGGGGCAGATGGTAGAACAACTTTGTGAGGGAGTGCGTGGTCAGCACGTGTAGCTTTCTTTCTTTCTTTCTTTCTTTCTTTCTTTCTTTCTTTCTTTCTTTCTTTCTTTCCTTCCTTCCTTCCTTCCTTCCTTCTTTCTTTCTTTCTTTCTTTCATTTTTTTTTTTCTTTTTGGGTCACACCCAGTCATGCACAGGGCTTACTCCTGGTTCTTCATTCAGGAATTATCACAGGCGGTTCTCAGGGGACCTATATGGGATACTGGAATTCCAACCAGGGTCGGCGTCACACAAGGCAAATGCTCTACCCGCTATGCTATCACTCCAGAACCCCATGTGTTGCTTTAATGGGAAAAAGTCTTAGTTTGCTTCTTGGGTGGAGGCTGATCACACATTTTAAACTGAAACGAATGTCAAAAAAAGTCATTAAGACTTTTCTGGAAACTCAGGATGGTCACAATTTTGAAAGAGCCAGGACCTTCTGTTCAAAATAGCTTCTGAACTGAAGATAATTCCAGTCATAATTGGAGCAGGTTATGTTTATAATCTAAGTTAAATGACTCACAGACAGAATTTCCAGTAGTTCTAGCACATCACCATAAAGAGTTTATATTATCAAATGATATATATATATATAATTATTGCTATGCATTTGAAATGTTCTTACTAAAACTCTTGCAGATTATTTTTATAAATCATATAGGAACTTGAGAATAAGTACCTCAGGCATAATAGAAATCTAAGGTAACAGAGGCAAAGTTAATGAATGAAATATATAGGCATATGAGTCTCAGTCTCTCTCAAAGAAAGAGACATAGGGACACTTGAATTTTTAGTCTGAATTTTCCATCACTTTTTCTATGTGTTAATGACAGATTGTAAGTTTTCTGAAAGAATGCATTCATTACAACTAGGATAAACATCTAACTTCACACGTGAATTCTTAAATGTATGTCTGACTTGGTATTTCATTCTAAGTGCTAGCCAATCCTTATTTAAAACAAACAAACAAAAAGAATAACTAATTTTTCTATTTTTCCCAAGCTTGTTAACTCCTTAGAGTCAATCTAAGCATTCATGTTTTCTATTCAAAATTCTAGACAAGGAAGCAAAGGAAGAGAAATAAAATAAATGTCAAATTACTTTTTATGGAGAATCTAGGCTAAGCCTTTATGCAAAATTAAATAAATAAATAAATAAATAAATAACAACCCAAAATCGATTAATGAAAACTTGGATGTAAGGAACACTTTTTCTGACTTCTTTGCAGTAAAAAAATGACACATTATGTTTTGTGGTGTTATATACATGCCTCTAATCCCAGCAGGATTCCAAAGATTTGATGTCAAAAGTGTATTGCTTTTTCTTCTGCATGAATGCCACTTTAAGTATTCAGTATGAAGTTTCTCTACTGAGAAAGACCATTTTAAAGTGTTCTTTCACCTAAAACATGGTAAAAACAAGCAATAAAGCCATTGGGAAAAGCAAAGACCCCATATTGCACTGCAATATTATGCATGATATATAATCCAACATTCTAGCAAATCAAATTATTAGTTATATATCTGAGTCATTAACTTAATTTATGTAATCTGTATCAATTCCAAAATGAAAACCATTAGTTGTCTAGTCATTGAATATCTAGACATTTAAAATGTTAACCTCATGTGACAAGAATAGATGAGAGTTTTCATCTTACATAATAATCATGACCAACTGACAGTGCTAATGGTTCACAGAGCTAAAAAGTTGTGCTCCAAAGGAAATTGTTTTTAATAATAATTAGCCTTAACTTTTAGTATGCCTAGATAAAAAATATTAAGAAAACTTCTTAATGCTTGTTTCAAAATTTTGAAGATTAACCTATTAATTGTCTAAAAATGTAAGTTTTCCAATCATATAGGATAAAAGGTAATTTCTTATTAGGATATTATTTGTTCTTGATTCCTGAATCCAAAAGAATTACAAAGACTGCTTAATTCTGCACATTACTGAACTTCTGTGTGCTTTTGGATTTGTTTTTAATATGGTCATGATGATCTTCATAGTCTCATGGAATGGGATTCTTATAGTATGTGAAAAGAATTTAGAAGATTGTCTAGCACATAACTAACATACAAAATTGTCAGTTTTTCTATTATTTCAATGGATAAAAACCCGAACACATTAGAAAAACAAGAATATAAATATCATCCCTTCACTATGCCTGCCATTAATAGCATTAGCACTGCACTGCACTATCCTCTCATTGTTCATCAATTTGCTTGAGCAGCCCTCCATGGTGAGACTTGTTACTGTGTTTGACAAATGGAGTATGTCATGGGTAGCTTGCCAGGCTTTGCCATGGGGGCGATATACTCTCCAGGTTTGCGGGGCTCTCCGAGAGGGGTGGAAGAATCAAACTCAGGTCGGCTGCGTGGGCCGCCTGCAAGGCAAACGCCCTACCCGCTGTGCTATCACTCCAACCCCCTACCATTAATAGAATTACATATACCATTAACAATGTTCGCATAATTCTTGAGGTAGTTGCTTTAACTAACAAAATAAAGTAACAAAGTTATGCCAAAAGAAATTATGGCACTACAAGATTAAGCATTATGTTTTGATGATTAATGTTGATAACAATTTGTTTATAATATTAACTCAGTGTTATTAATGTAATGCCTTACACTATTTAGCTTTAGAATGGTTATAGATATTCATTAGATAGTGCATCATAGGGTCTAAAACTTAATATAAAATATTCTTCCAACAATAACTATTTATTGAAAAACCATATACTAAACTCAAGTTTTATTTAATTTATATTCTTATTTTACTTGAGCAGGACCTGGGATGCACTAAACTTGAGTTTAATCCTGTTTTTGTGTTGGAGGCTCATACTTGTGGTGTCTGGGTGAAATGTAAAACCAGTGAAACTACATGGCATAGCAAATACCTTCAGAACCATATTGTCTTTCTGGCCCTCAGTTATATTTTGAGTAAAATTAGTTACTTGGTATAAATTACTGGATGGGATAAACAGGGACATATGTTCAGGTTCTAAGGATTTTTTTTTTATGTTGCCTTGGAATTAGACATTCCAGTGAGAGTTTCCTCTTACTTTAGATTTCTTGGTACACAAAATATGTCATCAGCATCTCAAATAAGATCCAGTCCTTTCCCATTGATGTATTTGTTAAAGTACTCAGTCACCACTTTAGTAAACATTTAAGTTTTATCTCAATATTTTCTCATTGATTTTCTTTTATCAATATTTTCTCATTGATTTCTCAATATAGATTTATAAAATTTAGTAAGCTATCAGAAAAAGTGAGATTGGGTTATGTGATTTTCTCCCTGCATATACAATGAATAATTAAAAAACAAAAGAAATATAAATTATGATTTAAATCCTTTCAAAAATAGTATTTTTGACATATATATGATGCAAGTCAAAGAAACAGACATTTCCTATCTCGCCCATCACTTCAAATATCAAAATTACAATTTAAAAAATCAATTAAATATAGAAAGACAATAAATTAAAAATACAGCAAATTCCTTATATATTAACTAAGTTAAGCAGTGATTATAAATTAATAAACATTTATCTAAAATATTAATGCATATTTATTCTTCATTCTATAATTATATAATTCTATGTAGATACATGGGGATAACTACCAAGAAACAATATTCTGAACATTCATAGGTTCCTTCCTGTTATTTGTTTTCTTCACCACTAACTGATTTGACTTTGTTGTAAGTCAAATTTTAGAGCTAGCACACTTTTCAGATCAGGAAAGCCAGAGTGTGACACATTTAGTATGTTTTCTATTCCACGCCTACTTAAGTGATGTTTCTAGCCTTTAGAGCTCTGCTCTTTCTCTTTTATGAAGGATTATTTTATAAATTGCTATGCATATTTATTATCCGTATGTGGAAACATTATGTATAAAATAATCCTCACCGTTTGTCCAGTGAGGTGTTGTCCAGTATTTAGGAGGTTAACTTATAGGAAACTATAGGGACAAAACAAACAAACACTGTCTTCCCGTTGTTCATGGATTTGCTCGAGCGGGCCCAGTAACGTCTCCATTTTGAGACTTGTTGTTACTGTGTTTGGCATATTGAATATGCGGGCGAGATACTCATGGTAGCTTGCTGGGCTCTAGGAGGAACAAAAAATATTGTTTATTGGTCTTTCAACAGTGAGTACTTGATAATTTGAACCCTCTTATTAAGTTATAAAAATATTTTATGGAACTTATTATAAATTAAGATACTGTCTATAATATCAACTCACAATTGGGTCTATCTATAGCTGTACTGGTAATGTTCCAAGGATCACTAGACCTCACTATTGATTTTTACAAAGGAAGATTCATGGTCAGATAAACATCAGAAACAGACTGTGGATTTTATTGATTGAATGTCTCTAGGAAATCTTGCAGCATAAAATTCTTATTATAGAGTTCCAGATACAGTGTAAGCATGCAAAGAATTTATTCATGTTATAACTGGAAGACATCATTCTCATGCCAAACAATGAAAATATTTCAATAAATTGAGAATTAATGTATTTTGCTTGGTCTCATAATACTCTTGTCTCTGGACTAACCTTAAGTTGCAAATTTAAAGACAAGAAAAAGGGAGAACTGAAACAAAAATTGTAGCCATAACGGAGAGGAATATTTGTACAAGAATTGCCATAAGGTTCTAAAGGCTGATGAAAAAGAATTTAGCACTGCATTTTTAAAGATGCCCACACAAATAGATATTTGTGGCTATCATCACTGCCATTGGATTTTCACCAGACTCTCAGAGTAGAGACACAAAATGCTCATTCACATCACTGGCAGAGAAGATGAAACCATAATCATCTTGAAATATACTTCCAGCATTCTTCATGACAAATAACTTTCCAATAATATAAAAATTGTGGTTTGTTTTGTGATTAGAAGTGTGCTTTATTTAAAATTGTTGTCATTGGGCCAGAGTGATAGTACAGCATATAGGGTATTTGCCTTGAATGTGACTAACCTGGGTTGGATTCCCAGCATCCCACAAGATCCCCTGAGCCTACTGGGAGTGATCCCTAAACAGAGAGTATGCCCTAAGCACTACTGGGTGTGACAAAAAAATAGGTGTGTGTGGGAGGAGTGGGGTTGGAAGTGATTGTTTACCCAGACTTTACCTTTAGGTTTCTCACAACAGGAAGAGATCAATCAGGTAGTAAACCAAAAACTAACAAACTCTTATAAGAGTCACAACTTAGGACATAAGAGAACCAAAAAACCTGAAGTACAGTTACAGGGTTATGGAAATCATCCATCCCATATTGTCACCTCTTTAAAATCTCAGTATAATAATGGATAAAACTAAATGAGTTGAAAAAAATGAATGAATTGACTGATAGATTTAGGAAGGTGTATTTAGGAATTCCTATAGATGAAAACAATGGCAGAAGATTAGAGAAAATTATGATCATAAAAACCAAATTTTTAAATAGCTTAATCTATATTTAACTACAATTTTAAACATAGCCTAACATTTCTAGCTAGATTAACATAAAATCACCTAATGAAATCTTCTTCACATAAGCTTTATTATGGCATGACTATCCTATATGCAGTATAGGTTCCAAGATTAGTGGAATCATAGGAAAGAAAAGAAACATTAGGCAAAACTTAGAAAATCTAAAAACTGGAAGAAATGAAACTGTTACAGATCATATAATAAGCATTATGGAAAATAAGATGAATTATAAAATTAATGCATTATAGAATTTATAGATGATTATGGATAAGTTTTATGGTACATAGCTAATATTCAGACTGCTTTTATATGAAAGCAAACATATTGCTTTCATATATATATTTATTCATATATATATTCCATTAGTATCAAAGTTGAAATAGTTAACCAGGAGAATGTGTCAAGTGGGTAAGGTGATGTCTTTCATGACGCCAATCCAGGTTCAATCCTCAACATCACATATATTCTCACTATTATCATATGTTTGTCCTCATTTTTTCTATATATTCAATATAAATAACCAAAACATCGCAAATTTTTTATCTCTCTATTCTAAAGTTTATACATAGAAGTAAAAGAGCCAAAATAACCAGCATCGTATTAAAAGAACAAAATTATTAAAAGACTGACACTATTCAAATTTGAATTTTACTATGATTCTATAATGAATATAATTAAAATTCCCCGAATGGACTACACATGATTAATTCACCTCTGACAACGAAGTCAAGATAAGGTCTGGAGTGATAGTACATCTGGCAGTGCACTTGTCCTGAAAGTAGCCTACTTAGGTTGATCCCTATCAATCCATGTATGTCTCCCAAGTCCCTAAGAAGTGTTCTCTGAGCTCAAAGCCAGAAGTAAGCCCTGAGCATCATCAAGTATGACCCAAAAATATAAAAAGAAGCAAAGATGGAACGAAGAATCTTTTCAATAAGTAGTGTGAGAAAATAAAACTCATGTTAAAATATAAAAATAGAATATAGATATAGACATTTCATCTTTATAAAATTAATTCAAAATTCATGGCAGTTTTCAACATAATATGGTAAACAATGAAACTACTAGAAACAAAAGTGGGAAACCTGGATGAATGTTATATACAACACCAGAGGAATAATTCATAAAAACATAATAAAATGGAACTTTTTAAAATTAAAAACTCAAGAAAATGAAAGGGCAGTCATAGATTATTCTCTAACATTAATGCACTAATTCTCATTGGTATCTTAATAATTGGAGAGACTACATATGTGCACAGCAAACTATTCAAAATATTTGTATGTTCCTTTTATTTTTGTCAAAAACTCTCAAGTATTAATAAAAAAATGAAATATCAAGTTACAGACCGGTATTTTATTCTTTTGCTTTCTTATGGTTGTCCACAAAATAAAAAGAAAATAACCAAATTAAATGTCATGGCAAATTTAATCATGACAAAGTGAAAAAGTTGTTTAATTAGTGGGACGGTCCATATTACAGATATACATATGTATTCATATATTATTCAGTAATTTTGTCTTTTTTTGCTAAATAAAGCAGGTCATTATTTTTGGCATCTACCAACTAGGAATTGATTAACATTTATCTTGTACTATGTACTTGGTAGTTCATTTGGCCCCAGGATAGCAAGATAAAGCAGAAAGAATCTGTCTTCTAAAGAGCTTTAATATTTTAAGAGTAGTCTATTTCTGGAAATATTGTGGATTAAATAACCATGCCCCCCTATTAAACAGTATCTAAAAATGCTAGATAAAATTCAGCTATTTATTAACATCAAATCTCAACTCAGACAGGTTTAAGTAAAATCTCCAAGCATTGGTAAGACAGAAAAGCTAAAAATTAGAACTTCCACTAAACACAAAAATTTTGCCTGCCATGGAGATACTTGTTAAACTCTGTAAATAAGGTACTTGGGAATTAAGGACTAAATATGCAGAATTAAAAGCCTTGGGCAATTTTGAGGCAGTAGTGTTAATTGAGACCTTCCCATACATAATCCAGAATGTATGATTTTGGCCATGTTAAAGGGTGACTAAATAACAGCAACAAAATCTTCTCATAAGTAATAGAAGGTAGGAGGAAATCCTCTCTTTCTTCAGTGACTTTGGATGTTAAGGAAAAGAAGAGAGTTTTCAGCCATTTGTAATTATCTTTACATGGGTTTGGATCCCAAGTAGCTGGACCCTATAAAATAAGAGCGCAGTCTTAAATTGTGTCCTTTGAAAGTGCTCCTGAACACTAAGGAAATAAATTTATCTTGAGTCCTGGAACCTAGAATTTACTGTACTTACAAAGATGAATCCCCAAGTAATTTATAGTTTCATTAAATACAAAACATTAGCTGAAATACACAAGAGCAGGATTATTTATAAAAAAAATTATATAAATAAAAACCTTGTTAAAGTTTCATATGATAAAAATATCAGCAGTTATAGATTTTGAAAAAAATAAATAGCCAAACAATACTTAAAAGCAACTTTTAAGTATTTTATTATGTCAATATTTAAATTATTATGCATTCGCCCCAAATGGACATTGATTTTGTTGAAAGCTCTTTTCACATATAATTGTGTAAATATATAATTATCATATAAATGAATATTTGACATTGTTATGACATAACACACTCTGTCTTGGTTTATATAAATATGGGTCTGACACGTAAATTTAAGGGAAATGAGTTATAATATTATTTCCTATATTAAATTTATAATGTTTAGACTAATTCTATATTTTGGCATTGGTATAAAAATGAATTAGAATGTGACAAAATAAAAAAAATTTAACTAAAAGAGATAAATCACAGAAACATTGCATCAAAAACATATATGGGCCAGACAGATGGTACATAAGAGCCATTTGTCTGGCACATTACATAGGAAATGAGGTGCTGGTTGTGCCAACATGTTTGGTCTTGATATATACTCTTTTGAAGTACCTCACCAGCACCAAAGGAACCAAAACAATCTATCAATCACTTGATCACTTGACTTCCCGTTAATTGTCGATTTGCTTGAGCGGGCACCAGTAATGTTTCCATTTGTCCCTGTCGCGTGCTAGTGTAGCCCAATGGCGTCTGTTCATTCTAGGAACATGAAGAGCCTCAAATTGATCATTCATGATCTTGATGAAGAAGTCTGACCATCTGGTAGGTGGGTGGCCACGTGGTCTTTTGACTTACCATGGAATCCAGTTGGTAACGACTCTAGTCCAGCAGTCATCTCTAAATCTTATTACGTGTTCAGCCCATCTGATTTTTGACACCTTGGCAAACGAGACAGCCTCCCTGATTCTTGATCATTGATGGAGGTCAGAACTCCACATTCTTTCTCTCATTTGAATGAAACATGATACTCCAAGCATGGCTCTTTCAATTCCTCTTTGGGAGACCCAAATAGCGTTCTCACCTTGTTTGCATAGGACCCAGGTCTCTGAGGCATATGTTAATGCAGGAAGAACAGTGGAATAAAAGAGATGTATAGGGAGCTGGAGGTTTTTCATCCTCTTAGCTATTTCTTCGACACTCTTGAAGGTGTTCCAAGCAGTTCATTCCTCCTATGCAACTCAGGTGCCAGGTCATTCATCATGTTGACTTCTCGACCTAGGTATACATAACTGTTGCATTCAGAGATGGTCGTTCCGTTGAGAGTGAATGGAGCATCAGGAACGAGACTGTTTCTCATAAACATTGTCTTTGTAAGATTCAGCTGTAGTCCAACCTTTCCACACTGATGGTCGATGTCGGCCAGCATTTGTGTCGCTTGGCTAATATTTGGTGTTATTAGAACAATGTCATCAGCAAAGCGGAGGTGGTGAAGCTGTCACCTGACTATCTTTACTCCCATTTCTTCCTATGCCAGTCATTGCATGATGTTCTTGAGGGTGGCACTGAAGAGTTTCAGTGAAATGATAGCACCCTGCCGAACCCCTCTCTTGACATGGATGATCACTTCCTTGTATAATGGTGAGACCCTGGTAGTGAATCCATAATAAACTCACGGAGGATTCTGATGTGTTGAGTTTGAATGCCCTGTTTGGCTAGCGCTTCAATGACCACTCCAGTCTCAACAGAATCAAAGGCCTTCTATAGTCAATGAACATTAGACAGAGCGGCATCCTGAAATCCCAAGAAACCTCAATGAGTTTGATTATCATGTGGATATGGTTGATTCTGCTGAATCCTTTTTGAAACCCAACTTGTTCGCATGATTGTCCTTCAGTGTTTTGTCAATCATATTAAGGATGACTCGAGTGAACAACTTGTAGATGATAGACAATGGCCATATTGGGCGATAGTTGCCAATGTCGTGGATGTCTCCCTTCTTGTACAGTAATATAGTTCTGCAGGATTTTCATTGGGACGAAACCTTGCATTCAGACATGTAGCATGTGAAGAGCCAAGCTAGTGTATTGATGAGTACTGACGGTGGATCATTTAGGTGTTCGGGTCTGACCTTGTCTGGGCCAGGTACTGTTCGCTTCTTTACCAACAAAATGGAGTGTCATATTTCAGAAGGGAGAACGTTGGAAACGACATATTCATCCTGCAGAATTTGGCATGTGGGAAGGTGGGCGTGGCTATCGAAGAGATCTGAGTAGAAGTCATGGATAATCTTTTCCATTGCCCTTCTGATAGAAGTGAGAGATTCATCAGGACGTCGAAGGGCAGTCATCTTGGTATTGTAGTTGGCAAAGGAGAGGCAGTTGTTGCAAATGCTTTTCCCAGCTTCTGCTGCATCTGCCAGCACTGCTGCTTTTCTCTGTTTGAGGTCTTCCTTTATCACTTCTCTGTACTGCTTTGCAAGCTTGGACGTTCACTTGCGGTTGCCTGAGGCTTGTGCCAAGCCATGTTGGCGAATAAGCTCAAGAGTTTTCGAAGAAGGTGTATTTTTTTTTTTTTGTGGCTACCTCTCTCTTGGTGTTCCTTACATAATCATGGAGGTGCTGAACCAGTCGATCTTATTCCTCATCAATGTTGTCAATGACAGCATCTTCCCATGTTGTCACAATAGTGCCAAAGAGCTCCCAGTTGGTGGTCATTCTGGGAGTTCTTTTCTTAAGCTTTTCTGTCATTTCTCCCTGCTTCATGAAGTACACAGAAGACCTACCCTACCAGTACCAGATAAATATTTCAGCAGAAGACCTCCACTACCACTACCTCCACTACCCAGCCACTGCCACGCTCCAGCACACTTTCATTTTTCAGCCGCATGACACATCATAAGACACTTAATACTCATCTTCCTGGATTGCTACACCATATTTAATAGGGTTTAAATATCGTTTGAACCATGGGAACTCCTGCAAGGGCAATTAGAGGCCACCCTAAAAGCCTCTATGCCTCTTGGAGAGCCTGGCAAGCTACTGAGAATATCCCACCCGCACGGCAAAGCCTGGTAATCTATCCATGGCATATTTTATATGCCAAAACCATTCAATAAAATCTTCTCATTCCCCTGACCCTGAAATAACCACCAATATGGCAGCATTAAGAAGGTTGTGGAAGGAGAGGCTGATAAAATCTCAAGGCCAAACTAGGCTGCCAAAACAAAGAGAGACAAAAATGACTGTCTGTGCTTTCAATATACATATGCTGGCATCAGATGCATCCATTGAGGACCTGATGGTACAAGTGTGAAAGATCAACTATGACATTATTGGTCTGACTGAGATGAAAAGGCATCAATCACATCATGCCGTTTTCAACACTGGAGAGGAACTGTTCCTCGGAACATCCGAAAAATGATGTGTTGGAGGTGTCAGTGTACTTGTCAACATGAACTTGGCCACGGGCATTGATTCATTTGAATGCCTAACAACCCGAATCGGATGATTACACTTGAATAGATGTGGCTCACTGTCGGCAGTTTCTATCTTCAGTGTCTTTGCACCAACATCTAATTATGATGAAGGAGAAATTGAGGAGTTCTACATGGAGCTGGAGAAGTTCTATAAAGAACACCACACCTTCTACAAGATCCCTGTCGGTGATTTTAATGCCAAGATGGAATCAAGAAGAGCAGCCGAAGAACTCTACATCGGGACCCATGGCCTAGAATTGAACAAACAGGGTGAGAGACTGTCTGAGTTCACCGTGTCAACCAAGAGCATCCCTGGTAACTCATAGTTCCATAAGGCTGAATCCAAATGTTGGACATTGTGGAGTGTCCTGGTGGATGGTTACACAATGAAATTGATTACATCATATTCATCGACTGTTTTTGCCTGACCAATGTGGCTGTTTTCCCAAAATTTTAAATGGGATCTGACTACCATCTCTTTCGTGCAATATTCCACTTCATTAAACAGGGAGAAATAAGAAATATATGCCTACAAAATTACAATTAGATTAAAAGTCAATTTATCACGAGAAACAAAGAAAAGCAATAACCAAAGTCCTGTCACTGTCATTGTCTTCCCGTTGTTCATCGATTTGCTCGAGCAGGCCCAGTAACATCTCCATCGTGAGTCTTACTTTTACTGTGTTTGGCACATTGAATATATCATGGGTAACTAGCTTGTCAGGCTTTATCATGCAGGCGAGATACTCTTGGTAGCTTGCCAGGCTCTCCGAGAGGGATGGAGGAATCGAACCCGGCTTGGCCAGGCTGACTGTGCGCAAGGCAAACACACTACAGCTGTGCTATCGCTACTGTCCAACCAAAGAGTAAAAAAAGTAAATGACATTAAAATCACAGTGAAAGAAAAATGCCTTTAAAAGAATATGCATGCAACAAATCAGTTTTTTTAATAATATGGAAGTATTGCTAAACAAATCACTTTTGAAAACTAACAATTTCTTGCAACATAAGCACACTTTATGGCAGTGTAATTCTAATCCTAAACGTGCAATAAACAAAATGTGTTCATAGCATGTAGTCCCAAGACATATGTGCTGTATGTTTATAAGAGTTTTAAATCTATACGAAACTTTAATTGAGATCTGTTTTTAAATTAATACATTTTTGAAAATTATTCTATTCTAATAGTTATAAAATAAATTAACGAATTTTCTAATCCACACTTCAAATTAATCATAATCCAAGAGAAAATTAAATAAACATAAGAGAATACTTAGTATATAAATTTGAAAGTACATAAATTGTTTCTGACTACCTTAGAGGAGAAAGGAAGTAATTATTAGAAGTGTAGTGAATACAGTAGTTGGAATAATGACAATATTCATTTTCTAGGTCTGTGTAAGGATTGCACAATTCATACTTTGCGAAAACATCAATTTGCTTACTAACAATATGACTATATTATGTAAAATATAATTAACTTGCAAGGTTATACAATATAAAAAAACAGAAAAAAAGCTATAAAGGATCATTTCAACAACAAAAATTGACAAGGTGCTTAGCCTCTCTGTTAAGAAGAGAACTATATTTCATAGACTGCCAAGCATTGTTATGTGTCTTTGGAGAAAATGGGAAAGACAAGATAAGTGGGCTTGAGAGACAAAGAATTTTATTCGGAGAAGCAAGGAGAAAGTGTTGAAAATGTATTTAATTAACTAACTTCTATCATTACCGAGATGTTAAAACTATGCAGAGAAGGCAAGAAGAAAGCTTTAAACTGGTCATCATTGTCTTTCTTTACATATTGTTACTTGCTTAAGATTATTCGAATATTCCATATACTCCAAGTCTCAGTCAATTCATCCATCGATCTGTCTACCTATCTAATTTGGGGGCCATATCCAGTTTTGTTCACAGCTCATTTTGGACTCTGCATGAGAATTTCTCCTGTCCAGTATTCAGTGGACCATATGCGGTTTTAGCAATCAAGCCATGCAAGAGGATGCATGGCAAGTACTTTACCACCATTACTATCTCTCTGACACTTATCATCTATATTTTTACATGAGATAATTACCTTAATGTTTTAAAAGTTAACAATTATCACACAAATATCAGAAGTAGAAGGCTGGAGCCATTGCACAACGGGTAGGACGTTTGCTTTGCACACAGCCTACTGGGGTTTGATCCCAGCATCCCATATGTCTGCTGAGGACCACCAGGAGTAATTCCTGAGTGCAGAGCCAGGATTAACCCTTGTGCATCGCCAGGTGTGACCTAGAGGCAAAAAGAATCAGAAGTAGGTAATATTATAAACACTTTACAGACAAGGTCACTCAATCTCAAAATCTTACCAGAAAGTCCCAAGATCAAACAATTATTAAGCATCAAAGATGAAACTTGAAGGTCTTATTGATTGATTTAGTTGTTTCTTGGATTACATTTAATTCCATTTATTCTAGACTACAGATGAAATGTTCTAATATCAATCTATTTATATCTATATTAACTCTGTGTTCTCACACGTACATTGTTATGCATATATTTGGGGGTGTGTGTCAAGCTCTACCTTCACACTTGCAAGGCAAGTACTCTACCTCTGAGCCACATCATTCAAAAATAAAAAACATTTAAATATAATAATTATTTATATTTGAATATATAATTAATCAGTTGATAACAAATATAGATAACATTTAGATAAGCACAGGTCTTTTTTAATTTTATTGAATCATTGTGAGATAGTTACAAGCTTTCATGTTTGGGTTATAATCACACAATGATCAAACACCCATCCCTCCACCAGTGCACATTCCACACCACCAATATACCCGGTATACCTCCCTCCCCCTGCCTCCATGGCAGACATGATTCCCCATAATCTCTCACTACTTTTGGGCATTATGGTTTGCAATACAGATACAGAGAAGTTATCATGTTTGGTCCTTTATCTACTTTCTGCACACATCTCCCATCCTGACCTTCAAACATCTTTTTCTTAGTGATCCCTTCTCTATTCCAGCTTCCTTCTTCCCTTTGATCATGAGGCAGGCTTCCAGCTATGGAGCAATATATCTGTCCCATGTATCTTCTGTCCTTAGGTGTCAGTCTCATATTATGCCATTTTATACTTCACAAATGAATGCAGTCCTTCTATGTCTGTCCCTCTTTTTCTGACTCATTTCAGTTAGTATGATACTCTCCATGTCTATCCATTTATAAGCAAGACTTCATGTCTCATGACAGCTGCATAGTATTCCATTGTGTAGATGTACCAACGTTTCTTTAACCAGTCCTATGTTCTGGGGCTCTTGGATTGTTTCCAGATTTTGGTAATTGTGAACAGTGCTGCAATGAATATATAGGTACAGATGTCATTTCTATTGTGTTTTTTTTTTGCATCCCTGGGATATATTCCCAGAAATGGTATTGCAGGGTCAAGTGGAAGCTCAATTTCTAGGTTTTGAAGGATTGTCCATATTGTTTTCCAGAAAGGCTGCACTAGTGGGCATTCCCACCAACAGTGAAAGAGTGTCCCCTTTCCCCACATCCATGCCAGCACTAGTTGCTTTTGTTCTTTTGAATGTGTGCCAGTCTCTGTGGTGTGAGATGATATCTCATTGTTGTTTTGATTTGCATCTCCCTGATGGCTAGCAATGTGGAACATTTTTTCATGTGCTTTTGGGCCATTTGTATTTCTTTTTTGAGGAAACTTCTGTTCATTTCTTCTCCCCATTTTTTGATGGGGTTGGAAGTTTTTTTCTTGTACAATCTACGTATGTCTTGCATATCCTGGATATTAATCCCTTATCAGATAGTCATTGGGTAAATATTCTTTCCCATTATTTGGGCTCTTTCTGTATTTTGGTCACTGTTTCCTTTGAATTGCAGAAGCTTCTTAGTTTTATGTAGTCCCATTTGTTTATGTTTGCTTCCACTTGCATGGTCAGTGCTGTTTCATTCTTAAAGATGTTCTTAGCTTCAATTTCGTGGAGAATTCTGCCTACATTTTCCTCTATGTACCTATGGATTCATGTCTGATATTGAGGTCTTTAATCCACTTTGATCTGACTTTTGTGCCTGGCATTAGACAGAGGTCAGAGTTCATTTTTTACAGGTAGCTATCCAGTTTTCCCAGCACCACTGGTTGAAGAGGCTTTCCTGGCTTCAATTCACATTTCTTGCTCCTTTGTCAAAGATTAAGTGGTCATATATTTGGGGATCTGTGACAGAATACTCAACTCTGTTCCATTAGTCTTCAGGTCTGTTTCTAGCCCAGTATCTTGCTGTTTTTACTACTACTGCTTTGTAGTACAGTTTGAAGTTGAAGATGGTGATGCTAAAAGCACAGGTCTTAAGTACGAGGATGTATTAGTGAAGATCCAATTAGTTGCACTGACATTATGCTGTTTTAGAAATAAACATAGCATAACTATCATAAAATCTTTGATTATGTGTACACATATATGCATACATTTTACATTAATTATTGATAGACATTAATGTTCATTTTTGAAATGTTTTTAAAATGATTTAGGGGGAACACACCTTTATAATTATTGTGTAAGACAAGTTGCTTGTACCACTGAAAGGGAGCATTTAATTTAAAGGACATTTTTAAAATGTAGACATGGCTTCAATGACCTAATATGCAGAGATAAGAAATGTCTGTGATGTTTGGCATTTCATGACAAGATACTCTTGAGTAAAGGGCCATATGCCATTGCTTTAGTTAGAGAAGTGGTTCTCAATCATTCAGTGGGTGCCAGAATCATCCGGGGCTTTGCTCAGATACACGTTAATGGATTCCACCCTAGACTTGTCCTAATTCACTTCCTCTAACTGATTCCTTATATTTTTTCTTTTTCTTTTTTCTTTTTTTCTTTTCTTTATTTTATTAAACCTCCATGAGATATTCAGCTACAAAGTTGTTCATGATAAGGTTTGAGTCATACAATCTTCCATCACCTATTCCTTCACCAGTGGACACTTCCCACCACCAAAGTTCCCAATTCCTGTTTCCTTCCCCCTAGCCCTTTCTTCCTTTATGGTTTGCAATACAGGTACTGAAAAGTTATCATGTTTGTCCCTTTGTTTACTTCCATCACTCAGTTCTTTATCAGAATGATTATTTGTAACTATCATTGTCACAGTATGTCTCTATCCTAGCTGTCTTCTCCCCAACACCATGTGTGGCAAGCTTCCAACTGTGCACCATTCCTCGCAGCCCTTGTTTCTACTATCTTGGTTACTCGTCTGATAATATAATTTTTTATATCCCAGAAATGAGTCCAGTCATTCCAGGTCTGTTCCTCTCACTTTGGTTCATTTCATTCAGCATGATATACTCTCCATTTCCATCAATTTATAAACAAATTTAATGCCTTCACATGACTGGATAAAGAAACTATGGTTGCATCTCACATTTTCTTTTTCTAGCAAGTTTACAGATGCTTCTATTCTGGCTTGTGGAGAGACCACACTCCAAAGAATATATCTTTTTAGAGTGAATGAACAGACAGATTTGGGGATTTGTTACATAATGTACAGCCTTTCTCTTTATCTAGAAAACCCACGCATTTCTTTCTATTATCCATATAACTAATCTCTACACAGATCAAAAGAACCTTTCCTGAGAAGCAGGTCAATAAGAAACTCCCAGTCTTATTTATATGTTTTCTATCCTCCCTATAAATAATTCCTGTCTTGTTGGAAAATTTCTCTTCCTTTTGTTTGATGATATAATGCTTTCTTAATTTATTTCTTGCAAGGTCCTTTAAATCTCTTTTGGTCCTGAAGTTTCCCAAATCCTAGTTGCTTTCCTAGATTCTCTTTCTAATCTCTAAAGTCTTTAGGGTGCTTTCCCATGTTTTTCCATTCCTAAAATTAGATTTATATACAAATCCATTTAAAATTTGCATTTCATTCCAATGCTTCACGATGTACATCCTCATGAGCTGTACACTGTTGAAGTGAATTGCCTTATAGAGAACAATTTAGGGACCTACTAGTATTTTAACTTCAACACATTCAAAATCAATTTCCCCTCACCAGCACTTTGGCCCATAAACAGAATGCAGCATGAGTTCTTAATATCTGACCCTGTATTTATATACTCAGTTATTAAATGTCCCCAGAGTTTTTCATGTTAAGAACTCAGACATCATCTTTGTATCTTAATTTCCTCTTCAAGGTGTATATTCCTAGTTTCAATTAATTTGCCATTTTAAGAAATCTTAAGTGCAACAGTTATATATACCTAGGTCGAGAAATCAACATGATGAATGACCTGACACCTGAGTTGCGCAGGAGGAAGAGAGCGGCTTGGAATGCCTTCAAGAGCATTGAAGAAATAACTAAAAGGACAAAGAACCTCCAGCTACGAGCACATCTCTTTGATTCCACTATTCTTCCTGCATTAACATATGCCTCAGAGACCTGGACCCTACGAAAACAGGATGAGAACACTATTCGGGTCTCTCAAAGAGGAATCGAAAGAACTATGCTTGGAATATCACGATTCACTCAAATGAGAGATAGAATCCGGAGTTCTGATCTTCGTCAACGCTCAAGAATCAGGGACGCTGTCTCATTTGCCAAGACATCAAAAATCAGATGGGCTGGACACGTAATGAGGTTTACAGACAACCGCTGGACTAGAGCCATTACTGATTGGATTCCACGAGACATCAAAAGATCACGTGGACGCCCACCTATAAGATGGTCAGACTTCTTCGTCAAGACCCTAAATGATCGGTTTGAGGCTCTACATGTTCCTAAAACGAACAGATACCATTGGGCTACGCTAGCATGCAACCAGGATGAATGGAGACGTTACTGGCACCCGCTCGAATAAATCGATGAATAACGGGGATTAAGTGATTAAGTGATTAAGTGATTAAGTGCAACTGTCTTGCATCATCTTCACTGGAGATTTTCTAATTCATGCCCCAGCATATCTTGCAAAAACATTCTAACTTTCCTCCTATTTTTTAAAAAAATCTATTATTTATAATAGAGAAAACTCAACTAACCCAAAACTAGGTATGCAAAATCTACATTAGGCAAAATCATTTATTTTAGATATCAACCCTAATTTCAAGTGTCAGAAACTTTCTTTGTTTTTTCAAAATTCGTGGTAACTTTTAATGTTGTTAGAATAGTATTTGGGAAAAAGGGCCTTTAGGAACAATCTAGACTTTATAGTGGCATCTAGTTCACAAATATCACCAGTTTCCTATAAACTTACTGAAGTCCCCTTATAAACATTCTCATTAAATAGCAGAACAGAACATGTTCATATACTCTTCCTATTACTTTAATTCAATCTTCATATTTATGATGAATGAATTCTGAAACACATTTGTGCTACATTAAATGTGATTCCTTCTACCATATTTTGGGGGGAAAAGACTTCCCAAACAATGCTCAGGATTCCTGGGGACTGCTCAAAAAGATTTGATGATCTGGCTGGCAGCTCAATTTTAAGGTCTGAGAATGTAGTGATCTTGGGCACTGTGGTACAAGTGATTACCCCAGTTGTACTGGTTTTGCTGAGAGCAGGGTTCCAGGACTCTACCTAGTGATGCCCAGGGGACCGTGTGGGTTCAGGAATAAAGTTTTCTCCATATA
Organism: Sorex fumeus; assembly: GCF_029834395.1. NCBI lineage: Eukaryota > Metazoa > Chordata > Mammalia > Eulipotyphla > Soricidae > Sorex > Sorex fumeus. The sequence continues at coordinate 23,827,765 of NW_026606118.1, forward strand.
AAGCATGTAATTTAAGCATGTAATTGCTCTTTCAATCTCTCTCTCCTTTTATCATTTTATCATAAAGATCTATCTATTTGACTCTAAAATTTTTCTTAATATTTACATATTCCTTGGTTCCAGGAGCCATGATAGTGTTGTTTACTAAAAGTTAGAAAAGATAGATGTGTGACTGAACAATTGAGTGCATTACTTGCATGTGTAAGGTTTTGGATTCTATTCATGAAATTGGGGGGAAAATCATAAAATGGTAAAAACTACACATATAGATATGTCAGTCTTCAAGTACAAAATACTAAATACCACATTTATTTTAATGTAGGAGTACTGCTATTTATTCAGCCACTGATTAGCTGATTGAATTATGCATGGACTCTGCCTTACTTTTTTTTCTTTTTTTATAATTTTATTTATTGAATCACCGTGATTCAATAAATAAAATTACAAAGTTACAAAAGTTACAAAGTTACAAAGCTTTTGGGTCTAAGTCTCGGTCATACAATGAAATACCTGTACCTTCACCAGTGCCCATTCTTCATCCCCAACAACTACAGTATACCCCCATCCCACACCCTTCCCCTACCTTTGGGACAGATGATTTCCACATTACTCTCTCTCTACTTTGATCACATTCAATACTTTGACACCATACCCACCATTATTATTTGAGATTTTATCCCAACACTCAGATTTGCTGAAAAGGCAACAGTAGACAATTTGTTTTCTATTGCTGGTTATGAATAACATATGATGTTGTGTGGCTGCAGTAGTGGCCGCGCGATTTTGAAATACTGAAATTTTAACACTTAAATCTGGAGGGACTTCTGCCAAAACCTGCTAGTTCCGAGATTTGTTCCTGAGTCTCTGGGATCATGGCTGTTAAGCAGCTTGATCAGGAGCCAGAAAAGACTTCATGGGCCATGACTTGGGGTCTCGTTGGGGTGGGGAGGACGGAATCAGCTCCACTCCCATCCCATGTGGTCCAAAATGTCTCGTGACTGTGGGTCCAAACCTGACTGCCCAGTGGCCTCTGGAGGATGACGGCCACCGAGCGGCTAGGGGAAAGCAACACCCCTTCCCCCCTGGGGTGGCCCGGCGACAGTAACCTACTGTGGGGTTCGGACGCATATCTGCCAAGAGCCAGTGGGTTTTGAGATTTGTTTCTGAGTCTCTGGGATGATGGCCGTTAAGCAGCTTGATCAGGAGCCAGAGAGGCCGTTCGTGGGCAATGACTTGGGGTTTCGTTGGGGTGGGGAGAACAGGACAAGCTTCACCCCCATCCCGTGATGCCCAAAATGTCTCGTCGCTGCAGACCCAAACCCGACAGTCCAGTGGCCTCTGGAGGATGGTGGCCATAGGGATGCCAGGGGGGAACAGGCCAAGTCATGAAACCTATTCCTACCTGGGTTGGCCCAGCACTGGTAACCAACTGAAGGGACTGGATGCATTTCTGCTAAAAGCCATCAGGTTTCGAGATTTGTTTCTGAGACTCTGGGATCATGGCCTTTAAGCAGTTTGATCAGGAACCAGAGAGGCCATGCCTCCAATTATATAACTGAGCCAGAGGTGGTTTGTTGGTATGTTTCCCACATACCTCACTTTTGGCCATTTACTTTCTTGGTAAACTTTGCCCCAAGTTTTTAGGGTCTGGCTAACGGCACAGCAGCAATTTTGGGGTATCTGGACTCCTGAAGGCGCCATCAGGTTATTGATGTACTCGCCTCATAGGTACAGATTGACCTGCTGGCAGCACTATACCCCCTAAATACCATATTTTAATGATTCCTTAAAAAGTTTTAAAACCTGCAATCACTTGATTACTTGACATCCCGTTAATCATCGATCTGCTCGAGTGGGTGCCAGTAATGTCTCCATTTGTCCCTGTGGCGTGCTAGTGTAGCCCAATGGCATCTGTTCATTCTAGGAACGCAAAGAGCCTCAAACCTGCAATAAGTTTATTAATAGATAAATGGAATAAAATAAGACACGTAAAATCCTAAAAAAAATAAACCTCAGTTAAAATATTGTGTTTTCTTATAACAAGTAGAATGATAGGTGATGTAATATGGAAGTCCTAAAGAGAAAGGAAGTGAATAACTCCAGTATAAGCAAGAAATAAAGGACAATCCAATATAAGCAAAAAATTGGAGAACAAGTTAGAGAAATATGGGAGTGATAATATGCAAAAACAGGATGAAACAATCTCAAATCTACTCATTAGTAACTCCTTATAAAAATATATTTGACAGGAAAGAGGGGGAACATGCTGATAAATTATTGTAATGGGTCTATATGTTAGTTCTCTTGGGCAAATATTGAATAAAATATGTTCCAATGCATCGACCTGTATATACTTAATTTTTCATTTTGGAATAATGTACAAAATATGTTTCATTGCTAATTGAAATTCAACAGGACTATGCAATTTTATGTGAAACCTTTCAAAATAAAATGTATATAAATACAACTAGCATATTTATAAAGCTAGATTATTTTTAAACATACACTAGTATATTTATAATAAATATGTATGTATTAGATATTAGATACAGATAGAGACATAACTATTAAAACTAGCAGGCTTGTAAATCTTGAATTGTTTCTATTAATTACTGATATTCGCCCCCATCTTCTTCCCACATGTATATTCCAATTATGAGTGTTCCCCTATTCATTTCTAATTTTTGGTTTCTTAAATTCACTGTGGGCTGGAGCAATAGCAGAGCAGGTAGAGCATTTGCCTTGCACGTGACTGACCCAGGTTTGATTCCTCCATCTCTCTCAGAATTCCTGGCAAGCTACCAAGAGTATCCCGCCTGCACATCAGAGCCTGGCAAGCACCTCATGGCATATTCGATATGCCAAAAACATAACAAGTCTCACAATGGAGACATTACTGGCGCCCACTCGAGCAAATTGGTGAACAATGGGAGGACAGTGAGACAGTGCTACAGTGCTATATTCACTGTATTACTGTGTCACTGTCCTCCCGTTGTTCATCAATTTGCTCGAGTGGGCGCCAGTAATGTCTCCATTCATCCCAGCCCTGAGATTTTAGCAGCCTCTCCTTACTAGTCTTTTCCAACACTGCCGTATTGGACGTTTTTCAGGGTCAGGGGAATGAGAGCTGTTATTGTTACTGTTTTTGGCATATCGAACATACCACAGTTAGCTTGCCAGACTCTACCCAGTATTTTAATGTATTAACTTTATTCAGAGAGTGTACAAATTAATAAAAATAGTGGTTTGAATCATATTTATTTTTACTTGAGTGTAAATGGTTAATCACTTCACTTATCACTTAACTTCCCGTTAGTCGTCGATTTGCTCGAGCGGGCGCCAGTAACGTCTCCATTTGTCCCTGTCGCGTGCTAGTGTAGCCCAATGGCATCTCTTCGCTCCGGGAACATGGAGGGCCTCAAACCGATCGTTCATGATCTTGACAAAGAAGTCTGACCATCTGGTAGGTGGGCGGCCACGCGGTCTCTTGACATCCCGTGGAATCCAATCAGTAACAGCTCTAGTCCAATGGTCGTCTTTAAATTTCATTACGTGACCAGCCCATCTGATTTTCGACACCTTGGCATATGAGACAGCGTCCCTGATCCTTGATCGTCGACGGATGTCAGAACTCCGGATTCTTTCTCTCAATTGAGTGAAACGTGATATTCCAAGCATAGCTCTTTCTATTCTTCTTTGGGAGACCTGAATAGCGTTCTCATCTTGTTTGCGTAGGGCCCAGGTCTCTGAGGCATATGTTAATGGTCAAATGGTTAATATTCCAACAAAATGTAAAATTTTTTACTTTGTGGTGGTTAGAAAAAGAGTTCTGGAATGAAATGGATTGGGGCAAAGCCAGATGATCCCATAATATAACGGTATCACATGAAAGTGGTCATCATTTCAAAATTTTTCTTGTAGTTATAATAATTAGCTTTTAAAAATTTATGACTTTCAACTTAGTAAACTTTAAGGAAAAACATAATAGAGCGATGACAATTTTGAATAAATATTTATCTTCTTTCACAAGTAATAAGATCTTAGAAATGATTTAAGTTTTAGAATTATGTCAATATCATAGAATGTACTTCTGAAAGCTGGATATTCTATAGACTGAGAAGTTACATTATATGGTATAAGTGTAGCATATTAAAGCAACTATTTTATATATAACATATATTTATATATATACATACATATATATGTATATACATTATGCTAAGTAATTGTCTGAAAATTAAGTGGACACATGATCATGATTTGAAATAAACAGATTAATTAAACAAAATGTTTAATTATGTGTTTGGGGTTTCTTTTGTCCTGTAACAATTATAGATAAATTACTCTTACTTGATCACATTTGTTTTGTTCTCTACTTCTATGTATTTTTCTGAAGATTGGAACATAATTAGAAAGATTAGGAAATTTGTTGCCTTGATGACTTTACACTTAATGAGGGATTGTTTTAATTCCAAAACCATGCATTACTAATACTTTCTCCTTGTGTTGTCTTTATTTTTCCACAAAGAAGTAATATCAATAGTTCTGGTCACAGTTAAGAGTGCACTGGATTACAACACACACACTATACTTTTTAAAATTGTGGTTTGCATTCAAGTTAACCATAATTTATTTTGAGTCCTATAAATTAGATTAGCTTTTTAAACCTACACTTTGTGTATCAAGATTTTTGAAAATATAAGATTTACCTACACTATATTACAATAGTTTAACAGTTGAAAAATTTCTTGTTTTGCTACATAGATGTGAGATTTGTATGTATGTCATCTTTATTGTTGATTCTGTAATATGTTCACCAATTTAGCTGTTTGTTTCTTATTTTAGTTATTTAAAATGTAATGCACACAAAATAGACACACAATTTATTTTCAATTATCATCAGAAATTATTCCCTTAAATTTAATTCACTAGGGATATATTAGTAATTTAGAAACTCTACTGAAAATAAATTCTGCAGCTACCTTGAGAACAAACATACTTGAAGTTAACTGCTACTTCTTAGTGTTATCCTTTCTTTGTGCTATCAAATCTCAATGGAATGATAAGCATATGAAACATCAGGTGCTTTATTTTAACTGAAGCTTTTGTTGTCTTTTATTTGATTTTTTGGTTTGGAGCTAACCTGGCAAAACACAAGAGTTATTATGACTCCGCATTCAAGAATCATCCCCTGAATAGTGGGGTTCAAAATCTGCCCTAGTCTTCAGCATTCAAAGTTCCTATCTTACCCACTATACCATCTCCCCAGCCCCTTCTTGTTTATTTCTTTGACAGTGATTTAAAACATTTGAAAATGTGAATTTGTAGACAACATTAGCAACTGAACTCTTTAAAACATGTCCTGATTTTTTTTTCAAATGGAATGAATTTTCCCTTTTCTCCTATCTTCAATCCCTGCTTTCCAAGCACAGTTCCCAAATTATAAAGGCTTCATTTAGAAAGTTGAAATAGAATATCCCTGAGGGAGTGCAAACCTTTGCAAGCTCATAAATAAAGAAACAAACCATTTGGACTGAAAAGGAGAATGTTTAAAATCTTTTTGTCATGCACATAACCAAAAAGTTTCCCTTGGAAAAAAAGAATCAAGATTCACAGTTTCTAAAAGGAATGTTGTATTTAGGGGTCAGTTATTTTATTCCTTGGATAGAATATTTCGATTTAATGGGGAATCATTGGCAAAGGATCTTGTCTGTTGATAGTCAGCAGGACAGCTTGGTGCTCAGTGGCAGATCATTGGAGGAAAAGAAAAACACTCTAAGGAATTATAAACATATGGAATCATTAAACCAGGGTTCACTTAGATGCTTTCGTTTTTCAGCTTGGCAAGCAAACTCCAAATACCATTGTTACAAGTATCAGCACTACATTTTTTGGTTTAATATTAAATTTTAACATTATATATCCCTAATATGCCCTTCCATTTGACTTTTAGTTGCAATCTACATCATGAATTATTTCCACCTTTCACGCCAAGTTTTCACTTTGTTTCTTTATTTTGGCTAAAATATTGCTTTAAAACATGCTATAATTTCCCTCCTTTCCTTACTTATGTCTTGCCATGGAAGTTTTACATGTTGTTATTTTGCAACTTAAGTACATTTTGGGACATTATGTCTCATCTAAATTCCATGGCAGGGTCAGAGAGTTTAGTACAGCAGGTATATCTTTCTTGCATGCAACCTGCTGGGTTCTAGTCCAGCAGAGCAGATAGTCCCCAGAGTACAACCAGAAGTGATCCCTGAACATTGAACTAGGAGTAGACAATGAGTACTGGGGAGGGGCGATGTCTCCCAAAAAAAAGAAAGAAAAACATTTCATGACAATGTAGATCTAAACTATGAACTTTTATTTTCTTGCTAAAATAGTCTAATATAATGATATAAGACATATATTAGTATTAGTCTGCTTTGTTATTAATCTAAAATCACACTCATTTTGAATTAATACATTTCAGAAAATGAAATTTTTTGGAAAAGGCTTATAAACTATATTTTTCACAGAATTGAAGTATTATACTGTCTTACTGTTATATTATACAGGTTTCAGTGAATTAATAATAGACTAGTGCACTGGATAATATTTCGCTAAATATTATATCATTTTAAAAAAAAGAAATGAACTTGTTAGTTAATTTACTCGAGGATGATTTACTAAAAATTAATTCTTATGATACATATAAATAATAAGAAATAAGTTATTTAGACAAGGTGTTTTAGGCAGTTAAACTACTAGATATTTTTAACTCTAAAATACCGATGAAGTTTAGCATTAAAAACTACATAATAATTTGATTTTTGAACTTAGATATTGCCATTACATACAAAATGATTTCCAGTAATGGCTTGTATCTAGAAACTCCAAAGTTTGATAGGAGTAGGTGTTCAGCTGTTTTGTTAAAATGTTTGTTTAAAAACCAATAATGCAATCCCTTTAAAAATGTTGTAGGAGATGAATAAAGTATTTTCTTTAAAAGAAAACATAGAGATAGACAAAAAAGGGCAAATAAAAAATACTAATCATCATTGCTCATTGGGGAAACAAACCAATACAGTAATGACATATATCCTCATACCTCTCATACCTCATACCAGCAAAAATGTTTTATATGAATATTAGGAAAAAATAAATGTTGGCAGTGATACAGTGAAAAGGAACTCCCTATTCACTACTGGTGAGACTAGGATATTTTTCAACATTTTTAAAAGTGTTTTGGAAATCTCTCAACACATTACAAACAGAACTTCAATATGATCCAGCTATTCTGATCCTAGGCAAACACCCCCCTACACACACGCACACACCCCACAGGAACACAAACACCTTAATCTTAAAAGATATAACTGCATTTATATTTATCACAGAGCTATTTATAAGAGCCAAGACTGGAAACAACCCAAACAACAACAGAGGAGTAAATGAAGAAAGGATAGCATTTGTACACAACAGAATACTATTCATTGGTGAGAAAATATGAAAATTTATAGCTTGCTGTAACTTGGATAAAATCACAGGGTGACATGCTAAATCAAGTGACCAGAAAGTAAAAGATGAACATCAGATGATAGTGTTCATCAAGGGAAATGTGAGGAAATAAAGAAGGAGATCTGACAACTGAGGGGGGGGTGTGGTGGACAGGGATCTTATATGTGGTAAATTATGCCGCATCCCTTGCAGTCAACTTGAACCTTGGCCAAAGTGAGGGAATGAGAGCTGACCAGGGCTAGGGAGGACTGCATGCAATATACACCATACAGCATACAACAAGTTTACTGTAATCCAAGCTGGTTTATATAGTCTTATTTTAGCGAGGGTCAGCAGGTTACATAAACTGCATAAACAATATTTTTAATCATGCTGTGCAAGCAACTTTACTTTTGCCAATATTAGTTGTTTTTTGCTCCTTCTTGTTTTTCGGTTACTTATCCCAGCTTTGAGAAACAAGGAATGGAGATGTGGCCTCAGACCGGGTCAAGGCAGATACGAACCATCCTTTCCTTTAGCCTCCTCTTAAGTCCAATCACCAGAGCAGGTGGCCTTTTGGCTTTTCTCTTGAGGCAGGTGGTCCTTCAGCTGCCTGTCAAAGCCTGCTGTCAGGGGATGGCTCGTTCTCACGCCAAGTTTCTCCACACCTGTCCCTGTTCACAGGGACAGGGGCAGGAATTGCCTAGATCTCTTCGGCACCCAGAACCTGTTTACAGGGACAGACACAGGGGGTGCCTAGGTCTGTCCCCAACAAAATTGAACTGGCAACTGCTGGGTATACTTGTTGAGGCTGGAGGGCAGTGGATGGGATCATGATGGAGGAATTTTAAAACACTGGTGAGGGAAAAAATAATGAACGATAATAGAAGGAGGTATTTTTAAGTTCACTTCTTTAAAATTGTGCCCCGAAATATTAGATGTCTAGGAATCAACCCAACAAAGGAAGAGAAAAACATGCACTGTGAAATCTATAGATCATTCATGAAAGAAACAGAAAAAGCCACCAGGATATGAAAAAATCTCATATCCATGCATTGGTTGAATTAATATTAACAAAATGTTTATCCTATCAAAAGGACTATTTTGTTTTCATGCAATTTCCCTCAAAAGCTGATTACATTCTTCAAGGAATCAGAACAAATGTTATTAAAATATTTATTGATTCATAAAATACCAGTATGAGACAGAGTGATTCTTGCTGTAAACTAAACTGTAGTAATAAAAATAGCATGATACTGGAATAAGATAGGACGACAAACCAATAGTTCAGCATTGAGAATAGGATAAGGACCGTTAATATATAACAAAAGAATCAGGTACATGAAGTGAAGCAAAACAAGTCGACTTAACAAATGGTTTTGGGGAAATAGGACAACTAGTTTTAAAATAATAAAACTGGATTCATATCTCAATACACAAAATTTAATTTAAAGTGGATCAACGTCTTAAAAGATGAGAAACCGAATAATACATTGAAGAAAACATGGGCAGAACTCATCAGCATTGGACTTGCCTTGTACGCAACCAAACCGGGTTCAATCCCTGGCATCACGTATGGTCCCCCAAGCACCAACAAGAGTAATTATTGAGTGCAGAGCCAGGAGTAACAGCAGATTATCACCAGGTGTGATCCCCCCAAAAAATCTTAGCATCTTGTCTTCAATGACCTAAATATGCTGGGAAAGATAGTAAAAAAAATAAGTAAGTGGCACTTAATGAAATTGAAACGCTTCTGCTTAGCAAAAGAAATGCGCTAAATTAAGCAGACACCCAATTGATTGGGAAGGGATATTTGCACACAATATCTCAGGTCAAGGATTAACAACCCAAATCAATAAAGCACTCACAAAGCTCAGCAACAGATTAAGCGATGAATAGACATTTCCACGAAGAAGACAGATGGCCAACAGGCATATAAAAATGTGCTTATTATCATTCTTTATCAAGAAAATAGAACTCAAAACATCAATGAGGTATTATCACTTACCACTGAGAATAATTAAATATATTATATATGTTATAAAAAAAATTGCTAGCAGGGCTGTGGTATAAAAGAGAAACCCTAATTCACTCTGGTGGAAATGTATCCAGTATCTATGGCAAACAATATGAATATTTCTTTCTTTTTTGGTACAGTTGCATACTTACACATTTTTGTGCTTGGGTTTCAATTATACAATGATCAAATACCCATCCCTCCACCAGTGCCCACTTCCCACCACCACGGATCCCAGTATCCTTCCCACCCCCCATTCCCCCATCTCACCCTGTCTCTGTGGCAGGGCATTACCCTCTGTTCTCTCTCTCCTTTTGGGTGTTGTTTTTTTGCAAAAGAAACATTGAGTGGCAATCATGTTTATGAAATATGAATATTTCTAAAATAATAATAGGACTGGTGCTCCCATTGACCCAGCTATCCTACTTCTGGGTATCTATCTCCAAAATACAAAAACATTAATTCAAAGAGGCACATGCACACCTATGTTTGTTGAAACTCTTATCACAACAGCCAGCATTTGAGTTTAAACCACATGTCTAACAACCAGTGAATGGTAAATAAGTTGTGATATATAAACACAATGGGATACTCTCCAGGCACTAGAAAATAATAAAACCATGAAATTTGCTGCAACTTGGAAAAAAATTGGAAGATATCATGTTGAGCAAAATAAGCCAATGACAGAAAGACAAATACAGAATAAGTTTACTCATCTGCATTATATGGAGAAATAAAGCAAAAACATAGAAAATATCAACCAGTAATAAAACTCAGATACCAGAATATAGAACTAAAAATGTCAGGTTAGGGATTTTGGGGAAAGGAAATGAACATCAGTACCTATTGTAGCCTATCACCTAAATAAAATTTTTAAAATCTAGTGGTGTGATCTCAAAAAATAAAACAAAAAAACCCAGAAAAACTGTTTTGCTCTAATACTGTAAATTCACCAATTATAATATTTTTAAGTTTATGTAATACATATTTCATCTAGTGTCCAATTTGATTTTCACCTAATATGAATTGACCTAATATATTTGAATCACCTAATATCATATTTGATTATTTATATACAAGAGGAATATTTGTTAATAAAAATATATACAAATATTTATTTTAGTAAAATAATTTGTCTCATGTGTAAAATAGATTTATTTTGCATTTATAAAACATAAATATTAATATATTTATATAGTATAAGTAAAGTAAAGGCCCTCCCGTTGATCATCGATTTGCTCGAGCGGGCCCAGGAACGTCTCCATTGGAGACTTTGTTGTTTTGTGTTTGGCATATCGAATACGTCACGGGGAGCTTGCCAGGCTCTGCTGTGCACGCGAGATCCTCTCAGTAGCTTGCCGGGCTCTCCGAGAGGGGCAGAAGAATCGAACTCGGGTTAGCCATGTTGGCTGCATGCAAGGCAAACGCCCTACCGCTGTGTTATCTAATTAATAATAGCTTTATATTAATGCATGTTATCTTATAACTATTTATTTAAATACCTATATTATGAAGTGAATTCATATAAACATTTTTATCTGTATTGATCTATTTACTGTGTCTGGCATATCAAATACTTTTGGTAGCTTGCCGGGCTCTCGAATACTCTCGGTAGCTTGATCTATTTACATAAAACATAAAGAATATTCATGTTTTATATTGATATACACTTTTATAAATATTTATGTATTTATAAAAATATATACAGCAATTTAAGAATTATTCTAGGAAATGACAGAATGGGAAGCTCCAGACCTTCATTTTCCCAACGGAGACACCAAGTTAACAAAAATAGATAAACTGGTTCTTTTTATGAGAATTTCAGACATGAATTATGAGACTTCTATTGCCCAGGCAGGGTGAATTCAGCATTATCAAAGCCAATAGCAACTTTTTCACTGATTTCCCAAAGCATCTGAGTACTTGCCAACAGAATGCAACAAAAGAAGGAAAGAACTTCAGATTCTGGCTTCTCAGTACAGGGAGAAAAATAGAAACGTGTGCCCAACAATCAATTATTTTAGAAGACTGCCAAAGAGAGTGATTTCTGGCTTCTTTTCCCTATCATTTTATTGATTAAAATACATTAAGAATATTAGTTACTGATGTGCACAATTCAAGATCAATATGTACATACTATACCACCAGAAGCTCCATCAATTTTATTCATCCTAATTTTTTCCCACTTATTCAGATTAACACACTTTCACCTTCCGCTCCAGTATTACTGATTTGTTAAATAACCAGAAGTGCAATGATAGTACTTCTATTTTTAATTTGATTAGCACTTATATACCACTTTCTATAATGGATGAACCAATTTATATTCCACCACTTTGTAAGACTATCCTTTTTTCTGTATCCTCTCCAAAACTTGTTTCTTGGCTTTTGGATAATAGCTCTTATAACAGACATTTTGGAAAACTTATTGTTGCTTGGATTTGCATTTTCCTAATAATAATTGATGTTAAACATCTTTTCATATGCCCATTAGCCATCTGTATGTCTTCCTTAGAAATGTGTCTATTCAGATGTTCTGTTTATCATTTGATTGGATTATTTGTTTCTAATTATTGAGTTTTAAATCATCCTCCATTTGGTAGGATGTATTTTGGTGCAAGTTCATTTGTTTTGCAGACATATTTAAGTTTAATTATTTTAATTCTATTTCTTCTGCCATTGGAGTTAAGACCCCAAATAAATATGTAAGGCTAAATCAAGAAGTATATTGATTATGCTTTCTTTACATATTTTATTGTCTTAAGTCTTGCATTGAAGTCTTTAATCATTTTGAGTGAATTTATAGACATGGCGAGTTTTCTATTGTTTTTTTAATATTCTAACACAAAGTTACAAGATACAATGCAGGCCAGAGAGAGAGAAAAAGGGCAAGATGACAGCCTCATAAGAAGCCAATCGTATTTTGATACTCTTCACTTCAGATGGTGGCCCAAGCACCATCAGGAGTTAGCCCTGAGAACTGCCATGTGTTACAGCCCCACCAAAAATTAAAAGAAGTCTTGCTTTAGATTTAAATGACATAACCAGGAAGAAGGTGAAAGAGTAAAATAAAATTGCATTTAATGCGAGCAATAACCAAACGGGACAAGTAAAACCTTATTTTTCTTAGAGAAAATAAACTTTAAGTCAAAATGTTGAAAACTAAAGAAAAATAATATTTGGTGATAAAACCCCCAATATGTAGATGTAGTAAATATGTCAACTAGTCTAAAAGAAGTAACCATGTTCAAGTTAGTAGAAGGAAGAAATTAAACAAAGATAAGAAGAAAATTATAAGATAAAATAAAAGAAAAATACAATAAACTAAGAGTTTATCTTCTGAAAAAATTGACATTTTTGCTACATCTTTAGGTGAATTAAAAATAAAATACTGTCACTGTCATCAATTTTCTCTAGCGGGCCAATAACATCTCCATTGCGAGACTTGTTACTGTGTTTGGCATATAGAATACGTCACGGGTAAAGAAAATTAAATCATAAATAAAAGAAAATGTTACAACTGTTTCCAGATATAAAATGTATGTGACTACTTAGAACAACTAGCTCCCACAAATTAAACAATCTATAAAAAATAGATAAACATCATGAAGGGTAATTTTGGATTAGATTGATACATAGTAGTCTTCAAATCAGAGGAACCTATAAATTTACCTTTGTTCAGATTTTATACATGTAAAAAGTCCCTAGGTATACAACAAAGAAATTCTGTTACAATTATTAAATACAATTATAAAATAACAATTTTTAATTTAAATTTATTATAAAACAATTTTATAATACATTTAGTATAGAAAACCATAAAATATTTACAACAAAATTAAAGAATGTAAGAATAAATGAAAAGCATCTCTTGTTCATGGGATCATCCCTTTTTCTTTCTCATAATAGCCATATCCTTCAAAGCAATTTCTATATTCAATGCAATCCATACCAAAATTGCAATGCTATATTATGTAAAAATATAAGTAATCATAAATTTCACATTGAAACACAAAAATGTATCAAACAGATAAAATAATAATGAGAATAAAAAGACTAAAGAAATTCTATTTCTTGACTTTAAAATACGTTATAAAGTGTCAGTAATCAAAGCAAGAGTGTCTTATGACAAATGTCACTGTCACTGTCCTCCTGTTGTTCATCAATTTGCTCGAGCTGGCCCAGTATAGTCTCCATTGTGACACTTGTTACTGTATATGACAAATGTATTTGTGGTAAAATGGACAATAGAGACTGCAATTCATGCATGTAATATCAAATAACTTTTGAAAAAGATGTCAAAATTGATAAGGGGTAAAAGATAGGTTTTTAACACATTGTTTTAGAAAACTGATGTGCATATAAAAAAGGAAAGAAGGAAGGAAGGAAGGAAGGAAGGAAGGAAGGAAGGAAGGAAGGAAGGAAGGAAGGAAGGAAGGAAGGAAGAGAAAAAAAGAAGGGAGAAAATAAAAGGGGGAGAGAGAGGGAGGAAAGAAATAAGGAATGATCGAGGGAGGGAAGGAAAGAAGAAAAGAGAAGTGTAGTTTAATACTAAAAGTAAAATCAACTCAAAGCTAAATTAAACAAATATAAAATCTGTATTGTAGCATTCCTGGAAGTGAATGCAGAGAGCAAATTTCATGACATTAATCTTAAAAATTATTTTTTGAATAGACAACAAAGCACAGATAACTAAATTAAAAATAAAAGTAAATGTGATTATGTCAAAGTAAAAGTTTCTTGGAGATGATACCTGATCATGGCTGATGGGTCCTAAACTTTGGTGGTGGGGAGGTGGTGTAACTGTATATACTGAAACAATAAATGTCAAAATCATTTTAGACATATTACCTTAACTATAATAATAGAAATTTAATAAAAATTCAGTTAAACATAAAAAACACTTTACCCTGTGGCCAGAGGAATAAAGATTAATAAATAAAATAAAACTGATTTTAAAAGTTTTAAAAAGAAATGTTTTAAAAGAAATAAAAACTGATTTAACTCGAAAATAAGAATGTTGCAAAGAGACTTTTTTTAAACAATTAGGTGATTCCTTTAATTAAATATTTTTTGTAATTTTTTTAATATTCTAATTATAATGTCCCCTCTTATTTCTGTCATTAATGTAATTTTTGCCAGAAGCAAATCAGATAACTGGATAAAGAGCTAGATTAGTCATTCTGAATTACCTATATTTATAAAGGAAAAAATTATCCTCCATCTGCATCAATTTTTTTTTGTCCCTAGGTGAATCTGTGCACCAGACCATTCAGAAATGTATTATTTTATTTGAATTGTACATTGATTTAAATTCACAAGAATAAATTCTTATCAATAGGAGGGAATTAAAATGCTTCTAAAAGCAAAGAAAACCATCATCACTATAAAGACTACAAAATAGTAAAACATACTTGAAAATAATTTTTATCTCATTAGGTTTTAATGTATAAGAAGATTGTATGGTTCAATAATACAACCCAAATAATTAATTTTAAAAATGAACAAAGAATTTTAGTACCTATTTCTTCTCACAAGAGAGATATATTGCCTATTAGTTCTGGAGGCTAAAAGTGTAATTAGCAAAGACATGCTTCTTTAGTAGAGAGAAAACAATCTTTCACCTCTTCCTGCCTTCTGGTGATTTTTAATAGTTTTCAGCTTTATATGCTTGTAGATGCATCCCTACAGATCATCTTCTTCCTGTTGTATTTCCTTTTTCCTAAAAAGGTCTGTCCCTGTGTCTAAAATTTCCATTCTATAAAGACACCACAGTGTCCTAATTTTCCTGAAAAGACTTTTTTACTTATGATATTGTACAAAGAAAATGATACTAATAAAAAAATCTTAATTCCTTTACAAATCCATCCAAACCCAATAATTAATTTTACTTTTCCACAACTATTTACAAATTAATGTAGCATTATATATAAATTGTATATATCTATATAATTGTATAATTACATGAATTTATTTAAATATTCATATATTTATGATATGTATGTTTTATATAAAATAGATGAATTAGTCATAGTTATATAAATTTACATATATGTATAAATTTATTTAAGAAAACATTCACTAAGGAATTGAGCATATAATTAATATGGACAAATTGAATTTACAAGAATAAATCTTATCTAATGCTTATCTTATCTAATGGTTATGCCTTGTGTTTATAATTCTGAAATTTATTAAATTTATTAAATAGGTCCATTCATATACAATCATGGCATTCCAATTTTGTCAGATCTTTCCTGTCTCAATCTTCTGCATTATGTATAGCCTATATATTTTCAATGTTTATCTTTTAAAAGCAGGTTAAGATTTAAAATACAAAGGATCACCTCTGTGCTAAAAACAATAATTTGAAACATATTATTTTCTGCAATTTTCCCCTTACATATGATATTTTATATTATATTCTTTGCTACTATATTTTCATTTAGAGATCTAATTTCATAACGTTGAACATACAAGAATAGGCACGCTATTTTATCTAAAAAATTTTATCATATAATTTAATTGACCTTTCCCTACTTTATTGTTATTCTGCATAATATACTCTCTCATTTACTAAAAAAAGTTTTAATAACCCTAGTAACTGTGGAATCACTAAAATACACAGTTTGAAACATTTCAATCATGTTTCATGTTTATCTTTGATTCAGATCTTTATCCATGGGTTACAGGCAGAATGAAGATTAATTAATTTTCCATTTGTTTGGGAACAGGCCACCATTTGTAAAGCTAACAGACAAATCACTTCAAACAGAGAGCGTTCTCAAAGCGAGGTGGAATACTTCTTCAACTGATACCCCATGACCTTTCAAGATGAAAGGATAATAGTCATTCACCCAGAGAAGAGGGAGAAAAGTTCTATGTGCTATTTACAGAATTCGGGGTCACTTGGTTATAAAGAAAACAAAATACAATGGAAACTGCCGAAAACACTCGAGAGGGGAATCATGGCTACATATTTTTCTAAGCTTCCTATTCACCACTAGTTTTCATCTTTTAATAAGCCCCTCTGTTCCTCAAACTAAGGCCACATTCTGTTTATTGTGTCACTGGGGCTTCGCTTATGTTCAGCTGTCTATCTGGGCCCTCCTTTAGGGTGCAAGTAATTGGCCTAAATCAAGAGCCAAATGGCATGTCTAACTCATTCAGCATGCTGGTGATCATATGACAGAGTTTAGAGAATCTGAGGGAGGTCTCAAGAAACAAAGCAGGATATTATTTTCAGTGAAGTCTTGTGGTTATGTTACCTCTGTTGCAAAACAATTAGAGTCTTTGTTGCTCTTAGAAGCCTGAAAGTCAGTGTGATTGTCTCATTGAAAAAAAGGAAAGAAAAAACTCAAGGGACTTGTTCTAGCCTTTCCAAAGCACGGCATTGTGCGTAGAGACCGCTCTGCAGCCAGTGCCTAAGAATGTATGTTTTGGGAAAATGAGAGTTTTCTAATACACACATATGTATATATATGTAATATTCATACATATATAATAGCATAACTGTAACAGAATTCTGCTTTGAAAAGCATGAAATAATTAAAATTTTCTCTATTGTTTTAAACATATCATTGACATTTCAAAGGTTAAAATATTGAGTTTACATTCTAGACTCAGGATTTTATATGCTTTTTAATATATCTGTTCTACTCACTGTGCAGTAGTAGCACACTAGCTGATTTGCCCAAGATTGGAAAACAAATCTGATTTGTATTCAAAGACTTTTGGAAACTACTTGAAGAATAATTGTTTTTCTGTTCAAAGTGGGTGTAATCACATTGTAAGATAAACAAGTAAACATTTAATACTTCAATAGCTTGGGCATACATAAATTTGATTTATTTAAAATTATAAAAGATGATATATCTTATTTGGCAAATAATCAGGATTGAAGAAACTTGAGTTTATCTAGTACTAACTGCCAGATTAATTTTGATATTGTGTGTATTAATTTGTCCCAGAGAACCATGCAATTAATTCTGATCACATCAAAACATATGTAAAAATCTTTATTAAAAGAGCAAAGATTTCTTTTTGGTTAAAAAAGATAGCTTCTAAAAATTCCTGTCTTGAAGCTAGAGAGATAGTACAAGGGTTAATATGTGTTCCTTGCCCATGGATGATCCTGATTCAATCCCTGACATAACATACAGTAGCCCAAGCACATCTTGAGTGACCCTGAGCAAAGAGTCATGAGTATTCTCTGAGCACCAATACTATGGCCCAGCATCCCTCTCTGAAGACATGTCTATTTTATTTTTCATAATTTACAGTATACAGTTCTTTATTTTTTTCTAAAAGAAATATATACATGTGTGTGCCTATAGATGTGTGTGCATATATATATGTGTGTGTGTTCATATATATATATATACATATATATAATATTTTCTACTCACAGATACAATAAAGTGAAAACTACTCTGGTCAATCAAGGGCACTATGACAAATGTGAAATTTTCTAAATTGAAAATAGATAATGCTCACTCATATTCCAAAAAAGTAATAAAAATATCACTAGAAAATGTAAGCATAATAATAGTAGTGGAGTACTTACAAAAGTATTGTTTACTTACAAAAAAAAGCAGGAAGATTAAAAGAAAAAGGATGTTAAAATAAAATGAAGCTGAAGAATAAATAAAAACATGTAAAGCAAGGATGTGAATAGGAACATTAAAGTTATAAAATGTGTAGAAAAGAGAAAAACTTTTGGATTGTGTTCAAAGGTAAGTAGCTTTTTAGTGAGACTGGAGATACTATCTAGGTTAAGGTAATCGCCTTGCATTAGGCCAATCTGGGTCTGATTCCCAGTGCCATAAACAGTCTCTTGAACACTATTAAGAGTGATCCCTGAGCACGACAATATGAAAAAGCCCTAAGTACCATCAATTATAGGCCCCCAATAACAACAAAAATGTATATAGTCATCAAAAACAAATATTATACATCAAAAGTTATCTGTGACTAGAGCTCTTGGACTCAAGAAGGAGGAGGAGAAGGAGGGGGAGGAGGAGGAGGAGGGGGACGAGGAGGAGGAGGGGGACGAGGAGGAGGAGGGGGAGAGGAGGAGGGGAAGGGGGAGGGGGAGGGGAGGGGGAGGGGAGGGGAGGGGAGGGGGAGGCTCTCTGAGAGGGACAGAGAAATCGAACCCGGGTCGACCGTGTGCAAGGCAAATGCCTTACCTGCTGTGCTATCACTCTAGCCCAATAATAATAATAATAATAATAATAATAGAAGTAGTAATAATAATAATAAATAGTCCATTGAAGAAAAGTACATGAGCTTTCAATTTCACAAAAAGGAAGTTAACAGAAACTATACTAAGATTAGTAAGACTCAAGAAAGAAAAACTAGAAACTTGAGTTTCTCTTATTCATATATCACAGTCAATTTCAATTTTTGATATTTTGAGGTTTTGAAATAGGAGTATCTACAACAGGTGTGATATCAGAGGTAAATATTCATAAAATTATGGAAAAAACTAATAGAAAAAGAGAGTTAATGAGATTCTTTATAGTTGACCTGGTTAAAAAGAATAACCAAAAGCCTAAATACAAACTTCATTCTCATCAACAGGAAATGTTGCTTAGGTAGAGAAAATACTATGCAGAAGCTATAGAATTTGGCATACACATATAAAAGTGAGTATATTTAAAATATTTTAAAGTAGTTTGCCAAATTATATGTCTAAGAATTTTAAAGTATGAAAACTTGCAAAATTATCATATTTATGAATACTTGCATTTTTATCAGACCACAAAATTACACAGATTTTTGCTAATTTAGGTGCTGAAATTCTTGTACAGAGCAGAATTTGCTTATGAGGAAGGAATATTTAATGAAAAGTATACTTCCAAAATTCTTTTAAAATTCTAAGGAAAATATGGCAGGATGTATTGTTTTAATGAAGATAATATTAAATATTGTTTGATTTAAATAGGCTTCTGATTATTTAAATTATTAAATATTAAAAAAATACCTTAAAACTACTAAAATATTTAATATAATGTTACACATTTACTGTAGATGAGTTTTTAAAGTGCAGAAAACAATTGATCACTTGCTATCACTTGACATCCTGTTATTAATGGATTTGCTCGAGTGGGAGACAGTAACGTCTCCATCCGTTTCTTCTGCGTGCTAGTGTAGCCCAGTGGCATCTGCTCGTTCTAGGAACACAAAGAGTCTCACTGATCATTCAGGTTCTTAATGAAGAAGTCTGACCATCTCGTAGGTGCTGGCCACACAATCTTTTGACGTCCCGTGGAATCCAGTTGGTAATGGCTCTAGTCCAGCGGTCGTCTTTAAATCTCATTACGTGACCAGCCCATCTGATTTTCGACACCTTGGCAAACGAGACTGCGTCCCTGATTCTTGATGTCAACGGAGGTCAGAACTCCGGATTCTTTCTCTTAAAAGAAAACAATTAAAATTTAATAAATACAATTTGTAAATTTATTTATACATTTATTTTTTGTTACAGAAATTGAAATGATTAGGGAAAGGGATTTTCACAAAGAAATGCAACTGTATAGTTTTAGTTGATAAGTGAGCATCACAATTGTGAAAACATATTATTCTATTTTAAATTTTGGTTTTTAGAAAGAAAATACCCTAGAACTATAATTTACCTAATCCCAATTGCATTAATTATCTCAACACTTAATATATTTCTCTAAAATATTCATGGAAAATGTTCAAGTCATATTTTGATTTTTGGTAGACTCTTCCCTGGTGTTGCTCCGTCTGGTAATGCTGCGTTGCTGGGATGTGCATATGGAGGGCCGATCATAGGGACCTTCTAGAGTGCTGGGCAGTGAAGTGTGCATTACTGGGTCTGTTACTAGGAGCTTCTTTATGGAATTCATGTGCTTCACCTATTCCCACTACTTCCCAGATCCGTAAATCATATCATTTATGTATAATAAATTTCCTTAAGTTAAGTTAAGGAAAGAAAAATGCTAGATGGAAATGTTTGGGTTGTGAACACAGACTGTAGACAAGTCAATTTCAACAATGTTGTGGCAGGGTTGGAAAGATAGTACAGTGGGTAGGGCATTTGTCTTGCATGCGGCGGAACCACGTTCAAGTTCCAGCATCCCATATGTTTCCCTGAGCAATGCTAGAAGTAATTCCTGAGTGCATGAGCCAGGAGTAACCTCTGTTCATCTCTGCGTGTGACCCAAAAAGAAAAAAATGCTTTATTTCTGTGCATATTACTCATAATATGATGTAATTTATAATGATAGAAGTTAATCCCTAGTTAGAGTAAGGGGGGAAAGACAGTAAATAGGAATAACAATAAGATTTTGAAAAGGTTTTATTATACTTCTCTTAGAAATGTGTAATTTATACATTCAAACATAAATTGTTTAAAAAGCAAAATTTTAAATAAAGGAACTATGAAACAAATAAAATTTAAAAGCCTATATATAATTTATAATTTATTTATTAAACAGTAGCTCATCATAATAAAATAAATATTAATGTGCACTTAAGTTAACAAAATATTTTATATAAACTTCAATTAAGAGTCTTTTAAAAAGCTATTAAAGTACTTTCTTGAATATTTAAAATATCCCTAGGATTAAAAGAAAATCCCAAAACAAAATAATAATTTATAAAAAGTATTTTTCTGGCACATCTAGAAGTGCTAAAATTTCACTGTGGCTAGTAATGTAGAGGGTACAGCGAGATTATACAGTGGGTTACAGTGCTTGCTTTGGATGTAGTCTACTGGAATTGATCCCTGGCACCCAGATGATTGTTTCCCCGAACCCTTCCAGGAGTGCTTACTGTGAGCAGAACCAGGAGTACATTCTGGGTACTTCCAGGAGTATGCCCCCCCAGCAAATAAAAGCCCCAAGTAAATTAATAAAATTAGTAATGAAGAGAATAAAGTAATGAAGGGCTGAAGTGATAGCACAGTGGGTAAGGCGTCTGCTTTGCACACGGCCTACCTGGTCGGCCCAAGTTCAATTCCTCCGCCCTTCTTGGAGAGCCCAGCAAGCTACCGAGAGTATCTCGCCTGTATGGCAAAGCCTGGCAAGCTACCCGTGACATATTGGATATGCCAAACACAGTAACAAGTCTCATGATGGAGACGTTACTGGGCCTGCTCGAGCAAATTGATGAACAACGGGAGGACAGTGCTACAGTAATGAAGAGATTATTCTCATGATAAAAACTATAATTAATGGTTGAAAGAAATATCATAAAGAGGAAAGGTATTAGCAAGTCTTACACATTGCCAATCCCAGTTAGATCCATTGCACTGCATATGCTTCTTCCTAGCACTGCTAGGGAGAAATCCTGAGGGATAGATCCAGACAATAGCATCATATTATATCAACTATACTGTTGACGGGCTGGAGCAATAGCACAGCGGGTAGGGCATTTGCCTTGCACGTGGCCAACCCAGGTTCGATTCTTCTGCCTCTTTCAGAGAGCTCAGCAAGCTACCAAGAGTATCTTGCCCACACAGTAGAGCCTGGCAAGCTACTCATAGTATATTTGATATGCCAAAAACAGTAACAACAAGTCTCATTGTGATATGTTACTGGTGTCCAGTCTAGCAAATCGATTAACAATGGAAGGACAGTGCTATTATGTATAGATGCTTATAAATGCATATATAATGGTTATAAGACATCTCAGAAGGAAGATATTTTCAATTTAAAGAATATAAAATTGTTCCAAAATTATAGCTATGTTGCTAAATTGCCTATATGTAAATTGTTTATTAATGTTTAGTGAGAAAAAAATTGATGCAACCTGGAAGTGTCGATAGACATTTTAAAATAGTCTAAATTCAAAATGTCAATACAGAAATTTCTAATTTAGAAATAAATATATTTACTGTCAATTATATTCAACACAATCTGTCACTGGTAGCAAATATTTGGAAGTGACTAAACGCTTATCATAATAAGTAATAGCAATATATAAAATACACTAACGCCGTCTTTTTTTAAACCATGAAGTTATATTTGTGCAATGCCTATTAACAGTTTATATCTGAATGCTATTCCACCTTGTCATTATATTAATCCATGATAACATTGTTGCGAATTAATAGAACATGCATTACTTAGGAAGAGAACAAGAAGACTGTGATTGCAAGGGAAGAACAAATAACACTGATGACTTTATATCCCCAAAAAACACTAAAATTTTCATGTGGCTCATAGAAATTAGAAAAGAATTGAAAATTCAGTCTTTCAAAAGGACATTAATTTCTGTAACAGTTATTTTTACTGGTTTCTCGCCTTTCTCTAAGAGTAGGCATCATTGTCTTAAAATGTTATGGGATCAACAAGAATTCCAGTGTAGTGTTGGCTGAAATAACTATTGTCAGCCAAATTGAGTGTTTAGTGAAAGGTGAATTTATTATACTGTAAAAAACCAAACAGAGGTATAAAAGGCCAAGTAACAGTCAACACACTTTTCATAGTGTCTTCACAGTTTTTATCAGTTGTTATAAGTAAGTTATGTGCACAGAAAAGTAGATATAATCTTGGTTTAGAAACTTGTAAACATTTAATTATTTCTTAGGGGCTTTGGGAACACTTGGGAATCACCAGAGCTATATAGTGCTCAGTAGGCAATATAGTATGTCAGAATCAAACCCCAGGTCCCTGTGTATGCCAGGGTCTTGCTCCAGCCCAAGTTTCAAGAAGACTTCATTGATAATGTATGATTTATAACTTCAAAGCAATTCCTTGGATTGTTAACTTAATCTGGAGAAACATGTTTGAAAATACACAAGACCTACAGGTCAGAGATGTGTCTCAGTGTTGTGCACAAATCTCACACGTGTGAAGATATGGTTTGATCCCCAGCACCATACAAACTCACATGTAGAAGCTAGAGTAACTAGATGTTATTAGAAAGTGTTATAAAGTATCCTGATAGAATTGTTGGTCAGTACATTATAAAATATTTCACTGAATAATTCATAAACTTAACAGATGTGGACTTGGTCTTAGAAAAATAATAGAATAATCTTTGATGAAGCGAATCCAAAATTTTTTGAAAAACATTATTAAGGCAACTTTTATTTAATGTATTTATACATATAATTGGATTATATTTGATATTTGGTGACCTAGGGATACAGGAAAATATAAAGGATCTTGACTATATATGTAATATATTCTATGTATGACACTTACTTCAAAAGACCACATGGCCGCCCACCTACCAGATGGTCCGATTTCTTCATCAAGATCATGAACCATCGGTTTGAGGCTCTTCATGTTCCCAGAGCAAACAGATGCCATTGGGCTACACTAGCACGCGACAGGGACAAATGGAGACATTACTGGCGTCCGCTCGAGCAAATCACTGACTAATGGGAAGTGATTAAGTGATTAAGTGATGACACTTACTAAAACACTAAATGATAACTAAGTATAGCATTTAAGAAAATGCTAAATAGTAATGTGGGGAAGTGATGGGCTGGAGTGATAGCACAGCGGGTAGGGCGTCTGCCTTGCACGCAGCCAACATGGCCGACCCGAGTTCGATTCCTCCGCCCCTCTCGGAGAGCCCGGCAACCTACCGAGAATATTTGATATGCCAGACACAGTAACAACAAAGTCTCCAATGGAGACGTTACTGGGCCCGCTAGAGCAAATCGATGATCAACGGGAGGGCCTTTTATTATTTTAATATCTCAAGTAAGTGCTGTTTTAGCTTCTGAATTAACCAGTACTGTAACTGCAAACTGGATTGAGGCTAATGTTTGGGGTCAGAGATGGTGTAGTCTTCCCACAGAAGCTCTTAGATTAAATGTGGAGAGGCACAGAACTAAGTAAAGCCAAGCCAGGGTGAGAAAAGAGAGAATAAAAGAAAGAAAAAACACTGTATACCTAAATTATTACTCTGTGAAATATAAATGTGCTTTTAAAAATAGATAAAACTAAGTATTACACTAATTATAGATATACGTATACATATATGTGTATATAGTAGAATATATAAGAAGAATGCATGTATATGTATGTGTGTGTACAATGCAAGTATATATACATTCTTCTGATATACCCTCAAACACATAATTCTTAAAGGTTTCCTAGTCATTTTCTTTTGGAAAAAAATTTCAGAGATTTTTAACAGGAAACCCCCAATAAGTTAAATAATGCAATCTCTCATTGCATATGAAACATTCCACCTTTCTTCTTCAATTCTCTATTCTCAGTCTGTATGTATTCCCCACATCTCTTGTCACAATTCTAATTTATGAGTCTCCTGCATATATAATTTATGATTCTCCTCTAATATGGCCAAGGAACTCCTAAATTTGATCTGAATGGAAGAATCAAAAAGTGAAGGAAAATATCTTTGGCACTCAGATCATTTCTTTTCTCTTTGCTACCAAATTCATTGTTGTGTTTATACTTGATCCCTAACTCCTTATTTAAGGTATTATTTAATTTTTGTTCATGTAATTCTCCAAATAATGTATTCTTCTCTCAACATTATTATTGACAATTCCCTCTGATCTATAGGAGTCGAATTTTTGTATATCCATAGTGAGATGTTTACTTTCAATTATATTTCTAAAATATCTATGATATATGTGTGATTTTTTTGTTTTGGTAACATCTCTTTTCTAACACTTTATATTTTTTTTACAAAACAAAAAACACAATTAGTATTTTTTTAACCTTTGCTTTCCTTTTACTACCTTTGAATTATAGTAAACTGAGCATGATTTGTCTCACCAGCATAAATTTTGTAGGTATAAATTACTGAATATATTTTATAGTATATATAAGTTAATCTGTATTTTTTTAAAGAATGTTTGACTGCTTATAACCTAATTTTTAACTTTGAATTCTGTCTCCAATTTCCAAAAAAAATCAGATTATTGCTCATGTTTGGTAATCTATGCAGTGACTTGAAATAGAAGTTTGAAAAAAGATTCTCTATAAAATTTCATAAAAATTAAAAATTAACCCTGCTTATTTCACATAAATTTTTAAACAAAAATGTATGTAATTTTAAGAAAATTAGTTTCAAAGTTATTTTCTTTATTGGCTATTCGTTTTCTAAGATTTCACAGATAGTCACAAAACTATACTAAATACATGGAGATTTCTAAAAGAAATATTTCCTATATAATTTTTGCGGTTTAAAATAATCAATGAAATGACAAAGATATCTTCACATGCACTTCAACACTTATTAATTTGAGATTATTTTAGTTGATTTTTAAGCTTAGAGTACTGGAAAAATTTTTAGATTCTCCTGATATGCTTTTTTCTTTTCCTTGTTCTATTGGAAATGATAGCTAGATAATAAATAGAAAATTATCTTTTTATGGGAAAGCGTCAACAAATTTTCATAAAATTATGGAAATATATAAATATGTTTATATATTTTAATAAATAAATATAAAGTATATTTAATACAAAATATACATTTATCTTAAAATAAATTTAATCGTGTTATTCACAAATTTAAAACATACACATGTATAAAACAGACCCCTTTTCGCAAGAAGTTATTTAGTTTTGTCTAGTGCTCAACATTTATATGTAAAAGTTCATATGCTTATTACCATGACAACTATGATAAACAAAAGTATTTATTTCAATAACTAGTAGTTAACTAGATGCAAATTTACATAGTTAATTGCTGTCCATAGTAATAGGCACTATTGGTGTCTATTATACATAACAATAATAAAATAATAAAATAAACGGTCATGGTCTTCCCGTTGTTCATCGATTTGCTCGAGCGGGCCCAGTAACATCTCCATCATGAGACTTGTTGCTACTGTGTTTGGAATATCGAATACGTCATGGGTAGCTTGCCAGACTCTGCCGCACGAACCATATACTCTAGGTAGCTTGCCGGGCTCTCCGAATAAAATAAGCAAAATTAATAAAATAACAAATACAATAATTTAAAAGTATCTATGTGCTAATAATGATTAAAGTTCTTATTCTTTTCTTTGACTTTAGATTTCTTTAACATTTTCTTCATGCCTGCCAGTGCTTGGGAACTTCTACTGACTTTGTTCTTAAGGGACCACGCATTTCTAGGCAACAAATCTGGGTCTTTGTTATGTAAAACATGCTCTCAACTTTGTGACTTGGGGGCCCTTAAGTTCTTATTTCTAAACTATGAATTTATTGATTAGTAATAGTGCAATATTATCTGATATACGTATCGGTGGATATTCAAAATAAGCCTTTTTAGCACTTTCTTCTCATGCATAGTTACTACGGAAAAGGAGATTATAATTTGGTCTATACATGTGCATATGAATATGTGTTTATGTATAGCAAATATCATTTTAAAAATAACACTTATTTTAAGTGTTATTTCTTCAAAATAATACTCATTATAGGAGCATTTGTTAGGGACACAAGAAGGACTATTTTGGTCATCGTTATTTGTTTGCTTGCTTCTAATAATCAAATAAGTGCTGTCACATGGCAGGAAACATTAAACAAATGGTCTGGGCTAAGGTTACATACATTTGTGCAGTAACCTCCTGTCTAAGTGAATAGTTAATTGGACACCTATGTGAAACCTATTGGAAAGTGGCAGTTCCATTAAGCCCTATGTCAATAAAAACAACATGAGCCTAATTAGTTCTTATTACTACACAAAAAGAAATTATAGAAACATTTTAAAAATCTGCAGGAATTCTTTGTGTGGTATAAATATGGTTTTTTTTTTGCCTTTCCTTTATTTTCTTTCTCAAACTCCAATCTATGCTCTTCACAGAGAAAGTCAATACTTGGAATTGGAATTTTTTTCAGGGTGAGAGTTAAAGCAAAATATTTGGAAAGCTAAATTTCCTAGTGTTTGATGGTTGGCACTAAAGAGGTCACTTACTTCAGAATTTGAGTAAGAAATCTCTTAGCAATTAATATTGGAGGGCATAGGCTTGGACAGAAAACACATAGAGGTAAAGGAGCGATAGCACAGGGGGTAGGGCGTTCGCCTTACACACGGCCAACATGGCCGACCTGAGTTCGATTCCTCCGCCCCTCTCAAAGAGCCCGGCAAGTTACCGAGAGTATTCAATATGCCAGACATATGCCAGACACAGTAACAACAAAGTCTCCAATGGAGACGTTACTGGGCCCGCTCGAGCAAATCAACAATCAACGGGAGGGCCTTTACCTTTACCTTTTTACCTCTAGATTTACATGTTCATGTGTGCAAATATATATCATATATTCTGTCTCATTATAAAGTCAGTAAATACTATTAGTTGTATGAAAATTAATTAGAAATTTTGATAGATCAAAAGTATTAGACATGATCTTTGTCTTAATTTTTTGATGTTGTTGTCATTTTGGGTAATTCTTGGTAGTATTCTGGTCTTAATCATGGATCAGTACTTAGAGATTACCCTTGGCAGTGCTTGGGGTACCATACTCGATGCTGTGAATCGAACCTGGATCAGGTATGTGCAAGCAATTTGCCCTACCTCTGTATTCTATTGACCCTGATTGTCATTTTTAAAGGACTTGAAAACAATTACAACAATATTAGTAAAATAAGGCAATTTACATAAAAAGAACTGTTCACTACTTATTATTAAGAAAATGGAATTCAAAATGACAATGAGATTTCTCACATGAGTGAGAATGGCATACATCAAAAGGAACGGAAATAATTACAGTTGACCAGGATGTGGTAAGACAGAACCCTCATTCACTGTTGGTGGGAACGTCATATGGCTCAACCTCCAGGGAAAGGAATAAGGAGATCTCTCAAAAGTGAAGAATAGAATTTCCATATGACTAGAAGTCCTATTTCTTGGCATTTACCCCCATAGCACAAAAATATTAATCAGAAAAGAATATATGCATCCCGATGTTCATTGTATCAGTAAATGACCAACTATGGAAAACATCTAAATATTTCATGACATTTGAATGGAAATAGACATTTTGGAGTATAGGCACTGTGGAGTACAGTATAGCCATCAGAAAAGTTGAAATCTTAAAGTTTGCTGCAAATTTAATGGAACTGGAAGAGTATCATGTTAAGCAAAATAAGTCAGAGGGAGAAGGATAAATTACAATGATCTCATTTATCTGTGCCATATAGAGAAAGAAAATATGGAAAAACACAATACAGAATGATGATAATGAGATTTATCATTATTAGCCTTTGAATAAAAACTGTGATTACCAAGCAGTATGACAAGTGGTGGGAGAGTTTTGTCATTTTGGTGATGAAAGATACAGTACTTTTGAACATCAAGACACATACGTTAACACTATTATAACTACAATTATGCAAACATATAAATTATAGCTAAATTATGCAAATAATTATCAAAAATACATACAAATTTTAAATTAGCACCTAATCATAAATTGGTTAATATTTATAAATATCCCCATAATAAAGCAATTTGAATTAGAAAATGAAAATGTGGTCTACTATATGTTAAAGGAATGATGAGTAAATAGTAATCAAGTAAGTCCAACTTGATTAGTAAAATGGAGAGATTCTAGCAACTGTAAATAATTGACCTAAAAATATGCAGAAATAAATGTCATTACTGTTTATAATTTTAACTAAGTCATTAAGGATTCCTACATCAAATGTCTGAAAGAGGGTATGTGGCCTTCATCCCTGAAAAAGGATTTATTTTTGACTACAGAAATAATTATGAATTATTTTTTAATTTTTTAAAATAATTATTAATTATTGTATGTACATCACTGGTATTACGATAATTTCAATGCCCTTTCCTTTTTGCTTTTTCACAATATAAAAGATATATCACCATGTAAGAATGATTTGGAAAGAAATAACTACTTTTAAGTGCTAGGAATGCTATTTTCTAAGGACTACTGTATGGGGAAACTCTGCATGTGCCTATTGTATGGGAAGTTATGCATCTCTAGCATGAGACTAACCCAAAAGTGAGTTATGTAAGAGAGACAAGTAAATAATGATCATACATAAAATTGGAAAATACATATAAACACACACACAAAATCTGATGGAAAATAATTCTCTAAAGACTATACATACAAAACACAGAAAAACATTTGAGTACAAAAGTCAAGGTGTAAGCACAGGAATCAAGAATTTTGAAGGAAAGTGTTAATAAAAGTGACAGTAATGAAGAGAAGATCAATTTCAGAAAATCTCTATTTTTCTTAGAACAGAGTATAATTTCCAATCAATTTTACCCATTATGATCATTGCAAATAGGTAAAAGCTTGAATATATGTTTGAATATATATTTCTTGTCCAGAGTGGAAAAAAACAGCACAAGTTTTCTAATTTAATGGCATACAGACATATTTTCATCTGCTTTAACTTAGAAGGAAAATATACACCTTGATACATGTGAAAAAATATATAGTTAGTGGCACTGTAGCACTGTAGCACTGTGCTCCCGTTGTTCATCAATTTGCTCGAGCGGGCACCAGTAACAAGACTTATTACTGTTTTTGTCATATCGAATACGTCACAGGGAACTTGCCAGTCATTGCTGTGCAGGCGTGATACTCTCAGTACCTTGCCAGGCTCTAGTGTAGATAAAATAAACTAGCATGATTTTGAAAGTTCTATTTCACTGAGGTTAAGCAGAAACAAACTATTTGTTTGGTTATAGCAGTGAATTACAATTAAAATGAACTTGATACAATGAGTAAGCTGTCTTTCAGTTCATATAGATTCTACTTTATAAAGCTGGGACTAGAATTATATACATCTAAGGTTTCTCCTTATGTTAACTACCAGTAAAAAATTAGAATACAAGATGAGGGAAGCAACTCCACACGTTCCTACTTATTTTCAGCATCTTTGGCATGGCTCTGACATACCTACTTCCAGGAATTGTGAAGCTCTCTAGCATTTTGCATGCTAGAAAACTTATAGACCCTATATCACCATTTCGTTCTGAATTTTCAGTGTCAGATAAGCACTCATGTATTCTCAGAAACCTAGATTTCAATCCTGCAGGAACCAGTTTTTATGTTCTAAGTTCCTGAAATAGCAACATAATTTCCTTATATTTATTCACACTTAGAGTTTCAACAATCTCCTGCAGCTATTACCTTGGCATTAACTTCTCAACTTGTTATTTGGCTTTTCTTGCCTCCACTAGTTTAAAACATTCTGGATATTATACAACTTCTGTTATACCAACCAGTGGAGGCAATGGTGCTTGTATGAAGCTTATAAAAGAGTCAGACAACTGATGCCCCAACCAGAACAAACTAAAAATATTATATACTTTATTTTAAAAATCATCAGTGAGCTCTGGATGTAATAAGATTAGATTGGCAAGTCTAGAGAAGACAGATAATTTCAAATAAGACACCATACATTGAGAGGCAAATAATTTTTCTTTGTATACAATCACGTGAGAGTATAGGCTTAATATAGGCAGAGAATCACTGAAAATCCAAAATGAACCAAAAATTTTTTGAACAGCAATAGCAAGTTCCCTTGCTCCTGGTGAACCTGGCTTCAATCCCTAGCACCACACATGGTCTCCTAAATTAGGCAGATGTAATCCCTGAGCACAGAGCCATGAGTAAGTGGCCCCTAAAAAGAATGAAAAAGGGGAGGAAGTAGACGAGGAGGGGGGAGGGGGCAGTGGTGGTGGATTCAGAGAGAAAGAGAAATAAAAGTAGAATTCAGATTCTGTGTTTGGAATAGTCACACTGAAGTGGCAAGGGCTTCCAAACAAACTATAGATATGTTTCAATTCACCTGCTTCTAAAATTTGTGTCTTCGCTTTCATTTGCTTAGGGCATTTTAAAAAGTAAGTTATAATCCTCTGAAGGATACACTGTGTCTCATAGTTTTATAAATGTGAGAAAATAAACACCATATAAATTCCCATTACAAATGTTGTGTAAGAGCCCCACAAGTTGAGAAAAAGTGTGTCAGACTTAACGAGAACATTTTTAGACAGCGGTGATTAATCTCTATTCCTACTCTCCTAAGAAAGCAGGTAAATCATTTATAATTTAAAGTTGTGAAGTTTCAGTTTAAATCTCATATTTTAAATGTTGTCGAGTCTGTGCTTTGGATATATAACTATACGCGTCTCCCACATTATTAGTATAAATGATGCCACTGATTCATGTTTCCACATTGCTGGCTTTCTCTTCTTCCTCCCCTTGATTTCTCTCCTTCTTTGTCCTTCTCCTTTTACTACGGAGCCAGGATTTATCTAGGCATCCCCCCTTTACTATTGCCTTTCCTCATACAGTTAATTTCTTTGATTTCTCTTTTTTTTTTTTTTGAACCAGGTTGTACTCACAGCTTCCTCTGAGAACTATGTGGTTTTAAGAAGTGAATCCAGGCATTTATGATATTTATTAGTATGTTAACTTCTGTAATTTTTCCATTTTTAATTTGCATAAATATTTACTAGAAATTTATCTTACATATTAACAAGTCTTACTTAGGGACTGTCAATCATATATGTTCTTTCAAAAGACTATCTCTTGGTTCCATTAATTTTTGTATTAATTTTAAAATTGTTTTTATTCCGTTTCTGTTGTATTTTGTACTACTTCCCTAACTTGCTGAAATTGGTATATATTACATAAATATATGAATGGTTCAACATACTCAAATCAATGCAATACATCACACAGCAAAAATAAAGAGACGAATCATACACAAACATAACAATTGATGTTAATAAATATTGTCACAAGATTCAACATCCATTTTGGATAAAAATTCTTCAAACAAGTGGTATAGCTGCCAGACTTGTAGTACCAGGTAGGGTATTTTCATTGTATTTGACTGTCCTGAATTTGATCCCCAATATCTCTTATGGTTTCCCAAGCCCTATTATGAGTGACCTGAAGTAAGTGCCAGAATTAAGACTGAACACTGCCAGATTAAGTCCAAGCCCTTCCCCCAAAATAGTGGTATAGAATGAACTTTCTTCAACATAGTAAAAGTCATATGCAAAATACACTTAGCACCCTAATTAGTTGCAAACGAGCTAACATGCTAATTAATGACAAAAATAATTTTTTGTTCTATGGCCAGACTCAAAGCAAGTATCTCCACACTCACCACTATAATTTAACATTGTTCTGTAAGTACAAGACATTGCAATTTGGCAAAAAAAATTATAACAATACAGGAAATAACATTGGAAAAGAAAAAATCCAGTTATTATTATTTACAGATCTCAAACTACACCAAAAATAAAAGATTAGGAAACATAAAGCAACCCAGTAAAGTGGCAAACTACAAATTTAATATAAAAAATTTTACTTCATTTCTTAATTTTATTCCCTCTGGTCATGGGGGCAACACAAACTGGTCATTCTAAGAATATCTCATAAAGTATTCAATCATCAGTGATAACAACAATAAAAGCAGTGTTAGTTATGTGTAAGGCAATTGCCTTAGATCTTGTGCTATATCTTTGTCTCCTGATGTGTTTCTGTTGCAAGTGATGAATTAAAAGAGAAGTAATTTTCAAGACTTATTTATAATTGTATATACAACCATATATAAATGTATTGAAAGGCTCATACATCAATAACTTTACGTAATATTAAAAGAAATTAAAGGCACAAGAAAGTGGAAAAATATGTAATTCTCATAGACTGGAAGAATTAATATAATTAAAATGACCATCCTACCAAAGCATTGTTCAGTTTCAAGGCATGTCTATAAAAAATAAAATGCCATCATTAAAGATTATTGAAAAATAATTAATGAGGCTGTGTCATTCAGGGCACCCCAGAGGGGGGTGGGTGAGAGCCCTCTCCACCCCAAAGGACCCAGCCCTGGCAGCCGAAAACCTCCAGAACTCAACCATCACCATGCTCAAGGCCACTCTCCACACATTCACGCATGAGTGAAGTCCAACAAAACCCAGGTAATGCGGAACTTTGTGACCATGGACTGTGGGCTCAACCAGACCGGGAGTGAAGATCCCCTGCCTGTTTCCCCCAGTCTCTGGCGACCCAGGGGTCATGCCCACAAGCCACCTCCTGCTGCTACCAGATAATCTGGTCATCAGCCACCATCCAGATCACATGGCTTTTTCTCTCCAAAGGAGAAACATAACACCTGCCATAGCCATGCCACCAGTCTCTGAGCCAGGCTGTTTCACTTGGGGAGCCCCAGAGGGGGGCAGTGGTGAGTCTTCCCCACCCCAAAGGATCCAGGACCAGTAGCCAAAAAGCTTCAGAACCCAACTACTGTCACGTTCAAGGCTGCTCCAACAATCTTGGGCTGAACTTCACATACAAGTGGACATATTCCTGAATCTCGTGAACACATTTGGGGCCACATGACACATCATAAGGCACTCCCTACCCATTCTCCATAAGTACCACACCACAATTGATGGGGTTCAAGTAGGTGATAAATCATAGAGGGGAAATATATATGTATATGAATATATATGTATATATATTTCACTTGTATCACTTGTCATCCTGTTGCTAATTGATTTGCTCAAGCAGGCACCAGTTAAGTCTCCATTCATCCCTGTCTTGTGCTAGTGTAAACCCAATGACATCTGCTCGCTCCAGGAACATGAAGAGCTTCAAACCGTTTGTTCAGGGTCTTGAGGACGAAGTCTGACCATCTCGTAGGTGGGTGGTCAGGCATTCTTTTGACATCCCATGGAATCCAGTCAGTAATGACTCTAGTCCAGTGGTAATCTCCAAATTGTGTCCAGCCCATCTGACTTTTGAAACCCTAGTAAAGGAGGCTGATTATACATATATATATTTTTTCAGATATATATATATATATATATGAAAGCTCAAATCATTCAACCTTTAACAGCATGTTAGTGATATCCTGGACTGGAGCAATAGCACAGTGCGTAGGGCGTAGGCCTTGCACGAGACCAACCCAGTTGACCCGAGCTCGATTCCTCCATTTCTCTCAGAGAGCCCTGCAAGCTACTGAGAGTATCTCGTCTCACAGCAAAGCCTCGCAAGCTACCCATGATGTATTCGATATGCCAAATAAGTAACAACAAGTCTCACAATGTTACTGGGCTCACTTGAGCAAATCGATGAACAACAGGAGATCAGTGATAATGACAGTGATATCCTAAAGTATGTCTTAGCTGCAATGAACATATAGGTACAGATGTCATTACATGTGCTTTTTTTTTTGCTTTCCTGGTGTCTATATTGCAAACCATAATGGCCAAAAGTAGAGAGAGATTATGGGGAATATTCTCTGCTCTCAAAGCAGTGCAGAGATGTGATCAAGGAAGACCTCAAAGAGAGAAGAGCAGAAGTGCTGGTAGATGTGGCAGAAGCCAGGAAAATTACTCGTAACGCCCGCCTGTCCTTCGCCAACTATAAGACCAAGATGAATGCCCTCCAACGTCCTGATGGATCCATCACATCCTCCAGAACGGCAATGGAGATTATCCATGACTTCTACTCAAATTTCTTCGATAGCCATGTCCACTTGCTGACATACCAAATTCCACAGGTTGGATATGTTGTTCCCAATGTTCTCCCTTCCGAAATCTGACACGCCATTTCGTCAGTAAAGAAACGAACAGCACCTGGCCCAGACAAGGTCAGACCTGAACTCCTGTAGAACCTGCCGTCAGTACTCATCAATACACTAGCTCGGCTCTTCACACGCTACCTGTCTGAATGCAAGGTTCCGTCCCAATGGAAAACCAGTAGGACCATACTACTGTTCAAGAAGGGAGACATCCATGACATTGGCAACTATTGCCCCATCTGCCTATTGTCTGTCATTTACAAGTTGTTCACTTGAGTCATCCTAAATAGAATTGGCAGAACACTAGATAAAAGACAACCATGCGAGCAAGCCGGGTCCCGCAAAGGATTCAGCATCATCGACCATATCCACACGATAACCAAGCTCATTGAGGTTTCTTGGGAGTTCAAGATGCCGCACTGTGTAACGTTCATTGATTTAAAGAGGGCCTTTGATTCTGTTGAGACAGAAGCGGTCATTGAAGCCCTAGTCAATCAGGGCATTCAAGCCCAATACATCAAGATACTCCGTGAGCTGTATTGCAGATTCACTACCAGGATCTCACCATTCTACAAAGAAGTAATCATTGATGTCAAGAGAGGGGTTCGGCAGGGTGATACCATTTCACCAAAACTCTTCAGTGCCACTCTTGAGAACATCATGCGATGACTGGAATGGGAAGGAATGGGAGTGAAGATAGATGGTCGGCAACTACACCACCTCCGCTTTTCTGATGACATTGTTTTAATAACATCAAACATCAGCCAAGTGGCACAAATGCTGGCCAACTTTGACCGTGAGTGTGGAAAGGTAGGACTACAGCTGAATCTTACAAAGACAATGTTTATGAGAAACAGCCTTGTTTCTGATGCACCAGTCGCTCTCAACGGAACGACCATCTCTGAATGCAACAACTATGTGTACCTAGGTCGAGAAGTCAACATGACAAATGACCTGGCATCCGAGCTGCGCAGAAGGAAGAGAGCGGCTTGGAACGCCTTCAAGAACATCGAAGAAATAGCTAAGAGGACGAAGAACCTCCGGCTCCGGGCACATCTCTTTGATTCCACTGTTCTTCCTGCATTAACATATGCCTCAGAGACCTGGGCCCTATGTAAACAGGATGAGAACGCTATTCAGATCTCCCAAAGAAGAATAGAAAGAGCTATGCTTGGAATATCACGTTTCACTCAAATGAGAGAAAGAATTCGGAGTTCCGACATCCGTCGATGACAAAAAATTAGGGATGCTGTCTCATTTGCCAAGCTGTCGAAAATCAGAAGGGCTGGTCACGTAATGAGATTTAAAGATGACTGCTGGAATAGAGCTGTTACCGACTGAATTCCACAGGATGTTAAAAGACCGAGTGGCCGCCCACCTACCAGATTGTCAGACTTCTTCATCAAGATCATAAAGGATAGGTTTGAGGCTCTTCATGTTCCCAGAGCGAACAGATGCCATTGGGCTACACTAGCACGCGACAGGGACAAATGGAGACATTACTGGTTCCTGATTGAGCAAATCGACCACTAACAGGAAGTTGAGTGATTAAGTGATAAGTGTCTGCCATGAAGGCAGGAGGAGGGTGGGAAAAGGGGAATATATCGGGGATATTGGTGGTGAGGAATGTGCACTGGTGGAGGGACATGTGTATGATCATTGTGTGATTGTAACCCAAACATGAAAGCTTGTAACTACCTCACAGTGACTCAATAAAATTTAAAAAAAAAAGAATGATCTTAATGGGCCCTGCCAAAATAGAACAATCTTCACACTGTTTCCTCTATGGATACTTTTTTGTAGCATTTTCAGCAGTTTTTCATAACAGAAAATATAAAACATATTATTTCGGTTGTGCTTTGGGACAGGGATTGGGGTTTAGGATGAAACATCCCAAATTTGGTGGTGGGAATGTGTAATGGTGGAGGGATTGGTGTTTGAATATTAAATGAATTCAAATATCGTGAACTACCTTATAAAACAAAAAAAAGTAAAGAAAATAACTGGTCAAAGACATAATTGTTCAACCATTTTACAATAAAATTATTTTTATACAAACAAAAAATTGCTAAAGTTTACAGTGAACCACAAAACTTATGAATAGACAAATCCTGAGGGAGTAAATATAAATGAAAGACATTGCAATCCCCAAATTTAAACTCTACAATATGTTTATAGTAATTAAAATAGTGTGATGTTTGAAAAAGAACACATATTCAAATCCAAGAAGTTATACTGAAAATCCAGAAGTAAATCATCACATACAGAAAATTAATTCATGATAAAGAAAATAAAATGAGACAAGAAATTGTCTTCAATAAAATCTGTTAAAAAACAACTAGTTAACTAGTAAGAAATAAAACAGGACTACTATCTCACATGTACAAAAATTAACTAAAAATGAATTAAATTTTCAGACTTTAGAATTAAATATGCATATTTTCTAGAAGACATCAGAAAACACTATGATATTGGCTTCAGTTATCTTTATATGAACTATTTTAATAAAAAAAATTAAAATAAATGTTTGACGTTACACTGTCACTGTAGCAATGTCCTCGCATTATTCATTAATTTGCTTGAGCAGGTACCAGTAAGTTCTCCATTGTGAGACTTACTGTTACTTTTTTTGGCATATTGAAATACACCAGGAGGAACTTGCCAGGCTCTGTCATGTGGGCAGGATACTCTCTGTAGCTTGCTGGGCTCTTCAAGAGGGACAGAGGAATTGAACCCAGGGAGGTCGTGAGTAAGGCAAATGTCCTACCCGTTGTGCTATCTCTCAAGCCCATGATATTACATAAAATCAAAAAGTTTTGACATTATATAAAATTAAATGGTTTCTACACTGAGAATTAAAAGCATAACTAAATCTCTAGATAAAAAATTGCTAAAATTTCTGCAAGAAGATGAAAATAGAAATCAAGTAAATTGATGTAGGGTGAGGATGATCTCATTGCAGTGCATGCAAACATCAATAATTAGTTTTAGTATAAATTTGAATTTTTTTAATTTAAAACTGTAATCATTTTATACATTTAAGAGAAAAGCTGTCAAGAGTGATAAATGCAAAATCAAATGCAGTGAAGCAAAATAATTTGTGAAGTTAAAAATAGAACAAACCATAACAAGTATAAATTCAAGTAACTTGTAAATTATAGATTTTTATCTATATACCAACCATCATGTATTCTAAGGATATAATATTTAAAGGAGTCCTAAATATTTAGCAGGTTTATCTACATTTAAAATGTAATATTATTATGCCTTCTTTAACAATAAAACATTACCCTATAATTGTAACTCTATGTAACTTTAAATCTTGGCAAATACATAATTTGCTAAATACAATAAAACAAAGATAATTCCAGTTACTTTAGAAAGTGGAATTTAGTTCTAGTTCTTTTTGTTCTAGATCTTTTAAAAGAAGAGAGATTCAGTAATGGGCAGACCTCTTTTATTTGGGGAGTGGGGGTAAGGCACAAAGTCTAAATAGATCTCTTAATAATTATTTTGTTTTGGGAGAGTTTGGAATTGAATAAAATATGTAAGCATATTTACTTGGGAAAATTTACAATGCATAAGAGAACTTACCCTAAGCTTTATATTTACCACTGGAGATAAGTTCCTTGTATTTTAACATTAAAAGTATTACATCTAAATGGTGATAATTAGGTTTAAAAGAATGTTAGATGCAAACAGATACTGTATGTAAGAGTGAGTGGAAAATGCTACTGTATTTATCAAGGTACACTGTCCTCCCATTGTTCATCGATTTCCTCGAGTGGGTCCAGTAACGTCTCCATTTTGAGACTTGTTGTTACTGTGTTTGGCATATCGAATACGTCATGGGTAGCTTGCCAATACTCTCAGTAGCTTGCCGGGCTCTCCAAGAGAGGTGGAGTAATTGAACCCGGCTGGGCTGGGCTGGCTGTACGCAAGGCAAACACCATACTACTGTGCTATCGCTCCAGCCCATTTATCAAGGTACAGTGCAAACAATCACACACACTCATATATATATATATATAATATGTATATATATACATATGGAATATATGTCTATGAATGAAAAATCAGTACAAAATATACAGAAGGCAATGAATTTGGGAGAATAGACCAACCAAATAATTTTATAAGTAATACTTACAACTTTTCAGTGCTCATAAGACCACCTACGGAACTCTGTCCACAAGTCTGTGAAGCTGAATACAATTCTAGAGATTATGGATGAACCTGTTTTACGATTTAAATTATTCCATTAATATAGTTCATGCTAGAATTAAAACACTTTACATTTTTCCCCATCACTTAGACATGAGTACAAATACACTGACACATAGATAATGCCATGTCAAACATTTAAAATTATATTCATGTAGTTTGGTATCGAACAATATGAAATTTGTAGAATCCTTAGGGTAAAGTATTTGGAAGTAAAGTATTTACAAACTGTAAAATAGAAAAGCAGTTTTTTCTAAGATTACCAATACTTCTTCCCTTGTGAGGCCTGGTGTGATTTTAGGGGAAACTTTCTTTTTATTTTTACAATCGCTCATATTTACACACGTACACACACACACCACACACACCACACATATACACACACATACACACACACTTCTTTATTTTGACCTTGATAAGTATATAAAAAAGTGTTCCCCTTCACCCTCACATACAGTGGACTGAGAGACACTTCTTGTTTACGTAAAAAAGGTATATGTATAAAGTGGGTCACTGAATAGAATTTCTTTTTTCTGAAAAGGAAGGAGTAGATCAAATTAGCTTGGGAAACTGGTTATTGTAAGATAGCTTAGAAAGCTGAGATTCCTTTATAAAATTTTGGGGATTTTCTGCACCACACCCAGCTGTGATCACCCTTGGAATTGCTCCGGGGACTATATGGGGTGATGAGAATCCAGCCTAGGGCAGATACACACAAAGAATTCTCTGGCACCTGAGTTCCAATTTTAAAATACAGATTCAATATGAATTATTTCCCTCTGTTAGAATGTAGATAAATAACTTTTTAAAAAAATTAGAGTAAAGAATCCAAGGTAAAAAGGAGACGCTACACTATCAAGGTCAGCAATGCACCATATTTTTAAGCAATGAAGATTTCAGATTTATATAGATATATTTATATATTTTATTTCTGCTTAATCAAAAAATGGCATTTCTATGTTGAAAGAAACTGAATTTCTAAAGCCTGCTAAAAGCTTTCAAAACTCATTTATTTTAGTTATTACACTTTCAAGCAGCAAGCTCATTTCTCATATAAGAAGACTCAATAGATGTCAGTGTTGAGGGGATTTAAAATTCATTCAAAAATTTATGACTCTCACTTCAAGGATAAATGATGGTTTCTGAAGCCAAAATGACAGGGAAAAAACTTGTTTAGCAAAGAATCAAATCTGATTAGAAAAAAGCTTACATTCTTCATAATATCAACCCTCACAGGATAAAATATGTTTATACAACACTAGAAATTTTTCCATTTGCTTTAGTATTTTTTATTTTTGCATTACATATATATGTTTTTATTTATAATGGATTTTGGATTTTCATAATATACTTCATTAAGTCTAATCAATATTGTTAATTTATTCTTAAAGTAAAATATCCCCGTAATTAAAATGCTCAAAGCTGTGAAAATTAGCCAGATGATAAGAAGCATTCACTATGTATGTATATTTAATTTGAATTTAACATGATATCCAAGTCATTTGAAGATTTACTGATTATGGAACACATTCACTTTTTATTGTCAAGGGCCTTGGATGGCCCACATCAACTTAACTCTGTGCTAAGGGTTCACTTCTGATAAAGTTCAGTCATCCATTTGTGCTGGTGGGCACTGAGCCTGGGTCAGCCATATGCAAGGCAAGTGACCTATCTGCTATGATATCCTGTGTTTTTTTTTTTTGCTTCTTGAGTCACACCCAGCGATGCACAGGGGTTACTCCTGGCTTATGCACTCAGGAATCACTCCTGGTTGTGCTCAAGGGACCATATAGGATGCTGGGAATCGAACCCAGGTTGGCCGCGTGGAAGGCAAATGCCCTACCTGCTGTGCTATAGCTCCAGAGCCCTGTAATATACTCATTCTTAAGATCATATATTTTTAAAGTTAACATGAGATTAGAGTTTGATTATCTTTGAGGAGGTAACTATCAAGGTTACCTATAAATTAATAATAAATCTAAAATTAAAATTTTAAAATTAAAATCTAAAATAAAATTTCATGTTTAACTATTGCTTAGAGTTTATTTATTTTTTTGGTTCATGACAGTTCAACATTTTGAAATATATATTAATAATTTTATTATCAGAGAAGCTACTATTTCAACAATAATTAGCTTCCAACATAACCTACTATCTTTAGTCTGTAAACGTGGAGATAATTTTAATATACATTACAAAAATACTCCTCAGTGGTCAGAAGAGATAAATACAGAAAATTGTTTGACCAATAATTTTTCAAATAGTTTTCAATTCTACGTGTCTATTCTGATTATATTATCAAATATTTTGCCAACACTAAAGTGGTTATTATACCTTCTAAAGGAAATGTTAAATATGAGTAATATAAAAATTTACAACATTCCAAAATATATTTTTCCCAGTCAACACATGACTTTTATTATATTCTACCAGAATATATACTTTGGCAATGTGTATTTTACCATTATGAATATCAGCAATATAAGGTATAACTGTAAATACAGGACTAATTCAATATACTAAATGTTAATAACAACCAGTTCTTCTTGTCAATGTTTTTTGCTCTTTCTCTTCCTTGTTTTCCAAATTCTCTGTCATAAGTATACATTAATATTATTTTAATGAGAATTCAACTAGTTTAAATTACTACTTCATCTACAAAACGCTCAATTTGTATAATTGAATAAACTGGAAGTATTTTATATTCCTTTTTTAAACATCATTCCTTATTAACATTGCATTTTACATATTTCATTTACTTTTCTCTGAGATGCAGACAAGAGTGAATTAAACCTGCCAACATTTAAGTTTGGAAAATGACTAGGTGAAAGGGAATAGAATGGAGCTAATAATTGGTAGAATTTCTCTAAGACTTGGAAGTAGGCAAAAGTACACCTGATGAAAATAGGGGAGTTAGTGGCCACAAGCATTCTTAATTAGAAATAGACTTAATAAAGAATTAAAATGAAGATCAATAAAATCCAATAGGGACTCCTTAATTAAGAAAAACAAAGGCTCCCATGTCCTCCAGGTATAAGCAGGTTTTGACAACTCTTCCAAAGGAATCACTGATGGAAAAATCCTC
The DNA here is from genome assembly GCF_029834395.1 of Sorex fumeus. Taxonomy (NCBI): domain Eukaryota; kingdom Metazoa; phylum Chordata; class Mammalia; order Eulipotyphla; family Soricidae; genus Sorex; species Sorex fumeus. The sequence goes on from NW_026606118.1 coordinate 23,870,052, forward strand.
TGGGAGGTTTGCATCCTAAAAATACAAGGTGAAACATGTGCAAATGAAGCATTTCAGTTAATTTTGATTCTAGAGTGAGAGGTTTACAATTGAAATAATCGTGAGCATCTTCTAGTGAATATGGTTTAATTCTCTAAGTTAAGTCATTTAATTTCATTATAATATTTTTGCATTTTTATGCAAAAATACCATGATATATAATATTAAGATATTAAGATACCATGATATATAAAATTCCTAAGGAAAGTTTCATGCATCAAACTCCCAACATCACAATAGGGACAGAGTGAATCCTTCCCTCCACAAAGATCCTAGGGAACCCTCGCAATTTCCCCACTGCTTTCATCCATGTAAGATCAGTTCTATAGACCAAATTTCCACTTCTGTTGCTTTTTGGACATATTACAATGTTTAGATCCCACAAATAGAGAGAGAGAGAGAGAGGATAGAGAGGAAGAAGAGAGAAGAAGAGAGAAAGGAGAGAGAGGAGAGATGGTAGAGAGAAAAGAGGAGAGAGGAGAGAGAGGAGAGCGAAGAGCATAGAGCAGAAGAGGAAGAGGAACAAGAGGAAGAAGAGGAAGAAGAAGAAGAAGAGGAAGAAGAGGAAGAAGAGGAAGAGGAAGAGGAAGAAGAAAACGATTATCTTTCTATATCTGTTCTATCAGTCTATCTCCTGACAGAGTTTACTAAGTATGATTTTGAAACAATTGTTTTTAAGTCCTTTGTGTAGATACCAAGAAGAAAAACTGCTGGATAATGTAAAAAAAAGCAAATTTAGTTTTTTTGAGACTTTTTCATATTACTTGTCAATGAGCTTGAACCAGTCAGCATCCCCAGTAGTACTGGCTGAGGTATCTTTTCCCCACATTCCAGGATCAATGATTGGTTTTGTTCTTTTATTGTCCAACAACCTTACTGCTGCGAGGTGAAGTCTCATTTCAAGATAGGTGATGGATGGATATTTTTTCACAAATCTGTTGACCATCTTCATCGTCACTGTCACTGTCCTCCCGTTGTTCATTGATTTGCTCGAGCAGGCCCAGTAACATCTCCAATGGAGACTTTGTTGTTACTGTGTTTGGCATATCGAATACGTCACGGGTAGCTTGCCAGGCTCTGCCGTGCGGGCGAGATACTCTCGGTAGCTTGCCGGGCTCTCCGAGAGGGGCGGAGGAATCGAACTCAGGTTGGCCATGTTGGCTGCGTGCAAGGCAAACACCCTACCCGCTGACCATCTGTATATTTTCTTTAAAGAACTGTCTGCTCATCACTTCTCCCCGTTTTTTGATGACGTTCTTTGTACTTTCTTCTGATTTAAAAATGTATGTATGTATCTTGGGTATTAACTCCATATCAGACAGGGCGGGGGGGGGGAATATTTTCTCCCAGTTTGTGGAGAGACGTTTTATTCTAGTCATAGCTTGTTTTGCAGTGCAGGGCTTCTTAATTTGATTAGTCTCGTTTTTTAATCTTTGCTTTCTTTTGTTTGTCCAATGTCATTAAGTCATGCTTCTAGCTTCAATTTCATGAATTGTTCTGCCTATTTTCCCCCTGGTATTTTGTTAAAAATTTTTGTTATCAATAAAATGAGATGAGAGACTAGAGAGTACAACCTGTAGGGTACCCAACCCAGGTTAGATTCCATGACTCCTTATGTTTCCCCAAACCGGACAAGAGTAAGCCCTGAATAAAAGCCAGATGTAGGCCCCAAATCAACAAAACACAAAATCTGGTCTATAATTTTCTTTTAGAGTGATATTTTTCTCTGCTTTTTTATATTAAATTAACATTTGCCTCAAAGAAACTTGGGGAATTCTTATTTCTTTGATTTTCTGAAGAGCCAGAAATATATTGGAAGTCACACCTTGAAAAATTTGAAGGAACTCTCTAGTAAATATGTCTTGACTTTTGTTTTTGAGGAATACTTTTGCTGACCATTTCATTTTTTGTAATCAGTTTTCTTTTTCTCTCTGATTCAGTCTTGGAAGATTATAAGATTTCAAGAATTTATTCATTTCTTCTAGGTTTTTTAGTTTTGTGGTATAAAGGTTTCCATAGTCATATCTGATGAATTTCGAGATTTCTGTGGAATCAGTTGTAATGTCTCCTGTTTTTTTTATTTTAATTTGATTTATTAGAGTTTACTTTTTTTGTGATTATAGCTAATGGTTTATTAATTTTTTTGAAAATTGGCTTTAGGTTTTTTTTGATATTTTCAGTTTCCTCATCCACCTCTCAGCCCAGCAACCTTGCAATTGATAACTCACTTAATTGTTGCTGTTCTTATAGAAGCTATCTGGGACATGCACCATGAAGTTTTGTACTTCCTTTCTGTGCCAGGCCTCTTAAAAAAATAATGGTTCTTTTCTCTTCTGTTCATTTCATTTTTTGGTGCTATTCACTAGGTTCTTTCCTCTGCCTTTTTGACCACACCTCCTCCTGATCATTTTTATAAAGTCAAACTGATGGGTATTTTCTTTTTTTTTTAATTTTATTTGTTTATTTATTTATTTATTTTCTGATTGGTATTTTCTATGGGTCTTTTTGGAAAACATTGTTCTTGCATAATAGAAACTATCTTCATTCTTTTTATTACTAAAGTTCATTATATCCCTGCATGCCAATTTCAAAGTCTTAGAGACTTATACTAACATTTGATATAATAGTCTTATATATCATATAAAATAAAATATGATATTAAGCTTAGTTTTATAATATGATTGACAATTAATTTTCAATAAAAATGAATAGGAAAAGCAATGCTTGAAGAAAAGATGAAAGGATTCTCTTTTTCAACTTTAAATAATATTATAATGCTATAATTTTAAGATATAGTATTCGAGATACGCTCAGACCAACGGAATAGAACTAAGAACCTTGATCTTCAAAAAAGAAGCTAGCAATATGAAGTGGAGCTAGGAAAGTCTCTTCAACAAATGATCTAGGGAAAACCCCATGTAAAAATATGAACTAAGAACTTTATCACACACTGTAGACAAATTCAACTCAAAAATGGGTTAAAGGTCTCAATATAATATTTAGGTGCATAAAATAAGTGAAAAATATATAGACAAAACCAATGATGGAATTTAATGTGAGGTACTTTCAATGAATCAATGCCATTGAATAAACACAAACACAGAGATAAGACAAAATGAAACAAATAAAATAATAATACACAAATTGGGACTACATGAAATTCTTAAGCTTCTGCAATACAAAAGAAAAAGTAACTAGAGTAAAATAGAATAACAAAATAACAAGTGGTCAATTGCAACAGAACCTAAAAACAGGTCCATGGATAGGAACTTGCCAACAATGGTACTGGAGGGGCCCCTGAGTCAATGGTAAGGTAAGCAGATACTCTGATGGAAAGTTGGTGTTGTACTTTGTATGAAAAAATAATGTCATAAACAATAATATAAATCACAGAATCTCAAACAAAAAGAATCTTTAATCTGAAGACAGTTCATTGAAGAGGAGTTTCAGGATTTGTTGCATGTTACATGAAAATTTATTTGCACAGAATGTCTGCTTTAAGGATTGGAGGAAGATACAATGCAAAGTAAAAACTCTGGTATATTTTTATCAAGTCATCTTCAGTTACAAACATAAGAATAAATTTAATGAAATGGAACTATATATCAAAATATATATCAACATGTCTCTTGCAAAGCCCAGACTATTTAGATTTTTCTATTCCATATTTTGTTTGCTTCCGATACAGTCTTTTTTCCCTTTCTCAATAAGGAAATAAATTTTAATAAGAATTTAAAATGTATTGTTTTTAATTTTATTGAAAATATTTCTGAATTCAATTTAAAGATACAATTTAAAATCTCTAGTTTTGATCACTTTACATTTTAATATTGCTTATATATGCATTTCAATTTTCTAAAAATTTCAGTTTCCATGATGTTAAATCTAACTTAATAACAGTAATTTTAATTGTATTATAATTTATTGTAGGGTTCTGTACTATTACTTTCCTTACTTATCCTGTAAAACGTTATTCCTGTTTGGAGTTTATGTGACATAATAATAGCCATTCTCAGTAAGATTAATATCCATATTTGTTTTCATTTTAACTCAAAGTTCCACAAGAAAAGAAAATTATCTGAATTTCAACTTTTATACTAATATTGGTTTGAGCTAATTATACTTACATTTTGCTCATCTATCTTCTTTGTCAACAATAAGAACAAACACAATAATGCAAATATATGACATTCCATTTTGTGTCTAAGAAAAGTCATACTAAATCTGCTTATATCTCCTATCTGTTTCCATTTTTCTTTATTTCATTGATTTCTAAATTAGGGATATATGAAAACCATCTAGACATTTCTACATTATTCCATATTATTTACATTCTTACTTTTGAAAGCATCCGTCTTGAAAAAGGACACTTACTTTCACTTTTGTGTAAAAAGCAGAGCTTCCTACTAAGATTTGTTGAATTAAGACTGGACAGCTTTGAGTCAAAGGAAAATGAATAGCAGAATGGAGTGTACGCTTTTCTGTTATTTCTGAATGACAGGTTCATTTTGTTTCACATAAAAATCTATAAGGAGGACATAGGTGTATTGCAAAGTTTGACTGTATGGAATTTAAAGCTACTAGGGTAATCCTACCATAGTCTAGTTATGGGATCCAGCAGACTTTGCTTGAAATATAGGTTAAAGTAGCCCAGTTCTCATCCTGTTCTTATAGGCACTTTGGTCAGAATTTATGGAAAGTTGCATCAGCCAGGAGGCCAGATATCAATTTAAACTGAGATCTGAATTTACATTTTAAATCTGGAACCTAATAAAAATAGAACTTTCATTTTCAATATTGAGCACAGCAATTTTAAACGTGAATATAAAAGCAGTTAGAATTTTCCTCACAAATCACACACTAGTAATATCGTGAATTCATTGCATTATTTGATCTAGATATCTCTTTTACTTAGATCAGCTTTTCAGAGGTAATGAATAAGCTTATCATTGTTGTCTCATATTACCCATAATCTTTTATGGGACTGAGTAAAAGCCTTGACAGAAATACGCTATGGTTGACGGAGTAAATTGACTTTTGTTGCAATAGTGTTATTAATTAATTCTACATGAAATCCTCTTTGCTTTCCTTTATAGAATATTTAGTAACACGTAGCTAGTAGTATTATGTTTGCTTTTATTCAATAAAATGTGTAAATAATACCACTATTTATCTGTTGAGGAACTCAATTTTGAATGTTTCAGTTCCTAGGAATGTTAAAAGCAAATAAAACTGATTTCTTGCCTACCCAAAGCCTGCCCCCTGCATCTCCGTGCTATTCCTTCATTTTAAAGCCATCTTAACTACAAATTACTGTTCAAAGACTGTACAACAACAATTTTTATAAATTCTTTAAGATACATAAATAATTTATCAGCAATCTTAAAAGTCTTTGAAAAATAAAAATATCAAAGAAACATAAAAAACAAAATACAGCTCCTCAGAAATAGTCACAGCTATGATTGATTTTCAATAAATTTTTTATTGTGCCTTTACTGTTTTACAAAGGCTTAGAATTTTAAATACAATCTCATATGACTTGATGACAGGAAAGGAAGATAAACTTTAAAGAACACCTGAATTTAATTGTTGAGTAGAATATTTAATAAATTTTTGAATCTAGAGAATATGAAGTTATTAAAATATTTATGTGAGGTTCAGAGGAAATGATAATAGGAGAAATTATGTGTGCACAAAAATGCAAAGTTATCAAACACCTGTTTAACAGGAATGGTAGTTTCTCAAAATGAATTGGACTGAAAGAAAAATGGCAGTAATTTTTGTTCTTAAAAAAAAAAGATACATACTCTAAACTTTTTGGTAACCAGGCAGATAGAAAATGTTTCTTAAGAAAATCATGAAGAATGGAGAGAATGTCAGCTTTGTTGCTGCTATTAAATTTGCCTTTTGAATCTAACCACCTCCCCACTCAAGTGAGTAAGTGAAACAGTATTTTAGTTTTACCTAATTAAAATTTTATTTTTATTAAATGAATAAAAACAGATAAAAATGTTGTTCATAGCTTAAATCTTAATAGCACTGTAGCACTGTCCTCTGGTTGTTCATTGATTTGCTCAAGCGGGCCCAGTAATGTCTCCATGGTGAGACTTGTTGTTACTGTGTTTGGCATATCAAATACGTCATGGTAGCTTCTGGGCTTTGCCGTGCGGGTGAGATACTCTCGGTAGCTTGCCAGGTACTCCGAGAGGGGCAAAGAAATCAAACCTGGCTCGGCCGGGCCAGCTGCTTGCCAGGCAAACGCCCTACTGCTGTGCTATCGCTCCAGCCCCATATTATTTTTATCCTTATGTTTATGACTAACTTAAATGTTGAAACAATTATTACAAAATATTGAAATTAGATATGGTGTCTAATACCTACCGAGAGTATCTCGCCCACAAGGCAGAGCCTGGCAAGCTACCCGTGACCTACTCAATATGCCAAACATAGTAACAACAAGTCTCATGATGGAGACGTTACTGGGCCTGCTCAAGGAAATCGATGAACAACAGGAGGACTGTGATTGTGACATATTATAACTGGGCTGGAGTAATAGCACAGCGGTAGGGCATTTGCCTTGCATGCAGCCAACATGGCCCACGCGAGTTTGATTCCTCCGCCCCTCTTGGAGAGCCGGGCAAGCTACCAACACTATCTCGCTTCCACGGTGGAGCCCGGCAAGCTACCCTTGATGTATTCGATATGCCAAACACAGTAACAACAAAGTCTCCAATGGAGACGTTACTGGGCCCGCTCGAGCAAATCGATGAAGAATGGGAGGACAGTGATATTATAACTGGAAGTTTTCTGTAATTTTGTTTAGTCCCATCTAAGTCTCTGTCACTGGTTACCAGTCTAAACTGTTCTTCTATAATAAAATTTGTTGTCATTTGGGCTGGAGCGATAGCACAGTGGTAGGGTGTTTGTCTTGCACGCAGCCAGCCTGACGGCGCCGGGTTGATTCCTCCTCCCCTCTCAGAAAGCCCAGAAAGCTACCGAGAGTATCTTGCCCGCACAGCAAAGCCTAGCAAGCTACCCGTGACATATTCAATATACCAAACACAGAAACAACAAGTCTCAAAATGGAGACGATGCTAGGTGGGCCTGCTCAAGCAAATCGATGAACAGCGGAAGGACAGTGTGTGTGTGTTTTGTTTTGTTTAATATACCACATCTAAGTGACATCATACAGTATTTTTCTTTGCTTTATTTGCCTGGAGCAATAGCACAGCAGGTAAGGCTTTGGCCTTGCACATGGCCGATCTGGGTTCGATTCCTCTGTCCCTCTCAAAGAGCCCGGCAAGTTACCAAGAGTATCCCGCCCTCACGGCAGAGCCTGGCAAACTCCCTGTAGTGCATTTGATATGACAAAAACCAGTAACAACAAGTCTCACAATGGAGACATTACTGATGCCCGCTCCAGCAAATCGATGAAAAAGGACAAGAGTGCTACAGTGATACAGTGCTTATTTTCCTTAACATAATCCTTTCCAGTCTATTCATTTTTTGTCACAAATGAAAACATTTGAAAATTTTATGAGCTTAATAATATTCCATTTTATTTATAAAGTAAAGGCTGGAGCGATAGCATAGCGGTAGGGCATTTGCCTTGCACGCAGCCAACATGGCCGACCCGAGTTCGATTCCTCCGCCCCTCTCGGAGAGCCCGGCAAGCTACCGAGAGTATCTCGCCCGCACGGCAGAGCCTGGCAAGCTCCCTGTGACGTATTCGATATGCCAGACACAGTAACAACAAAGTCTCCAATGGAGACGTTACTGGGCCCGCTCGAGCACATCGATGATCAACAGGAGGGCCTTTATTTATATACCATGTTTTTTTTCTTTTTTCATATATGTATATGTATACCTGCTGCCAAACCGGCCAACCTGAGTTCGATTCCTCAGGCCCTCTTGGAGAGCCCAGCAAGCTAGAGAGAGTATCTCATCCACACGGCAAAGCCTGGCAAGCTACCCGGCAAAGCCTGTCAAGCTACCCGTGATGTATTCGATATGCCAAACACAGTAACAGTAAGTCTCACAATGTTACTGGACCCACTCAAGCAAATTGATGAACAATGGGAGGACAGTGCTACAGTGCTACAGTATATGTATCGGTGGATTCTAATGCTGTTTGTATGTCTTGGCTTTTGTGACTCATTACGCTTTGATTGAGAAAGAGCAGCTAGATTTTGTGTTAGTACAGTGCTGCAGTGCTACAATGCTACTTTTGTTACCTTTATATGTATTCTGAGATGTTGAAGTGAAGCTACATTTTCTGATTTTTTTTTCAGGAATTTAGAGGGAGCAAACCCAGTGCTCAGAATTTATTCCTGACTTTCTGTCAGGAGTGACCACTGACAGGGCACCATATGGGATGCTGGGAATTTTTGCTGATGTTGGCTGATGTACCAAGCAAATCATTTCAGTCCTGTGCTATTATCTAACCCCTTCTTATTTTTGTGTGTGTATTTATTTGGTTTTTGGTTGGGTGCCACACCTGGCAGTGTTCAGGGATCACCCTTTCATTAAAAAGTAATTTTAAAATGCACACAGATTTTCTTTTCACTTATCTACACTAGCAGTTTTATGTTGTGCAGAAAAATATCTAAATATTTTAAGTATATTCTATCCAATTCTTTGTCTTCATTCTTTAAGTCTGACACATGTCAGTTTTTTTTTTTAAATATAAAGACATTTCAAGTATACTTTTAGTAAACTGAATAATGGTTCCTTAAAAGATACCTGTGTGTTGCCTCTTGGAATTATCAATATTACCTTATAAGAAAGAAAAGAGACTTTCTGATATGATTAGTTTGAGATTCTTCAGTAAAGGCAATTTTCTGGACTTTCAGATTGTACTATATTCTATCACACTCATCCTTGGAGATTCAAAGGGAGACAGAAGTGAACCATGTCAATGAAAACCATGTATGTTGATTACTACACCAAATTTGCAGAATAAACTCACAATCTGGAATCCAGGAAAAATAATGTTGCAGCTCGAATGGAAAAGAGTCTACTGATATTTCTCTCTTCCTCAGGGAAAGTAAGTATTTTTTTTGGTTGTTTGTTTTCATCACTGTATCACTGTCTTCGTATTGTTCATCAATTGCCTCAAGCAGGCCCCAGTAATGTCTCCTTTGTCCTAGCCCTGAGATTTTAAAAAGTGCCACATTCGAGGCTCTTTCAGGGTCAGGAGAATGAGACCCATAATTGTTACTGGTTTTTGGCATATTGAATATGCCATGGAGAGTTTGCCAGACTCTGCTGTGTGGGCAGGATACTTTTGGTAGCCTGCCTGGTTCTCCAGAGTAAGAACTTGGTTTTCATAAAACATTCAAATGACTGATTGATGGGATCATTTCCATGAATTTATTGTATGTCATCTATTTCACTAACTGACTTGGAAGTTAAAAAACAAACATCCAAAATAACCTAAACTAGTCTTAAAAATATCTGCACTGATTTTTCTTCTGACTTCACCTTACATACTACCCATTAGTCCCAGCCCATTTTTAATGAACTGCATGATTCCATCTTTTCTTATATGTGTTTTATTTATGCTTCTGTCATTGGGCTTTTTGGTATTTTCATATCCTATTGTAGTTTAATAAACTATTGTAGTTTAATAAATTTAGGTGTGCATACGGTTTTTTTTAAATTAAAAAATATAGTTGTGTTTTGGGAGTAGATACAAAGAAAAGGGACTAGTAATGTGGAAGCTTTATTCTTTCTTTTGGGACAAATGTTCATATTATTTTCCATATAGATTAACCAGACAGTATTTCTATTAACAGCAATTGTTCCTTTTTCACTATACCTTGTTCAGTACTCACTCATCTGTGGTTTATAGAATAATGAGATAAAACCCAGCTCCTAGAAGAGAACAACACAGAGTCTCCTTTCCTCATGCCTGGCTGTCCTCACCGGGGCCCCTTGGAGGGGGGCGGGTTGAGTTTCCCTCCCTGCCCCGAGCAGAGCCCGGCAGCTGAAGACCTCCGGTTCCAGCCACAGTCATGCTTAAGACCACTCTCCACACGTTCAGATGAGCCTCACGCATGAAGGGACCAGCAGAGGAACCCAGGTGTGTGGGACCTGGGGCATAGATCTCCAAGCCTGCTCGGTTCAGGACTGTGTCTCCTCCACACAGATCCCCCACCTTCCAGTATGTAGGCATTACACCCACCAACTGCCTCCAGCTCCATGTAATCCCATCAACGGTCAAGACCCAGAGTCTAAAACCCAGCTCCCGGAAGAGAACAGCACCTAGTCTCCTGCCTCCACGCCTGGCTGTCCTCACCGGGGCCCCATGGGGGGAGAGTTGAGATAAAGAAATAGGATATATCAAATAATAGAAAACTTTTGTCCTTGGATAACAAAAATAAGAATGCTGGGTAAAGTGGGGATTAGGAAGATAGAAAGAAGAGAGACTACGGGTACCATAAGGACATTGGTCAGTGGTCTTGGAATCTTAGTTGGCAAAAAGGTGAAGTAGCTGTGTACATCAAACGCCAAGGATCAATACTGCTGTAATCATGTATACCAGATTATAATAAATAAATTTTAAAATGATCAGTGATAAATACTTTTTCATATGTTTACCTAGAAATATGTGTTTTCTTTATGGCTGAATGTATATCTCACCTTTCATTGTTGGAAATACCAACTGGTCTAACCTCTATGGAAAACAATGTGGAGTTTTCGCAATAAAAAAAAGAGAATAGAGCTTCCATATGGCCTAGATACTCCTTTTCTTGACATATACTTCCAAAACACAAAACTATTAAAAATGAGACATGCACTCCCAGGTATAATTGCAGCACCTAGTATAAGAAGTAGGTTATGGAAAGATGAAAAATGCTCAATAATTGAATGGATAAAAACACTGTGGCATATATGTACAAAAGAATACTATGTAACCATAGTGAAATATTAAATCATGTAGTTCACCATATCTAGGATGGAAGTTATGTTAAATTGAAGGGTATCATGTTAAGCAGAGTAATTAAGAAGGAAAGACAAATGATCTGATGATCTAACTCATCTATGGCAGATACAGAAGGAAGCAAAGGATTATATTCTTGATCTTGGACTACAAACATGAGATAACCTGTAGAAGGGAAAGAGTGAAGAAGATGAAGAATCAAAGTAGAAGTAACATAATGTAGAGGTAGTAAGGGACACTTTTGTGGTGGTGAGTTATAGTAATTGTACACCAAAACATAATCATATTATTGTACACATATTTCCTGAACCACAAAAGAAAAAAGGCACACACACACACACACACACACAAAGCAACTTCTAGACAGGTTTTACCAAATACTTGGCTGCTGTGATCCAGTTAAATTGATTACACGAAAACAATTATCCAAAAATAAATAATCTGGAGTAAAGCAAAGAAACAGTGGTAGCCACCAAGAATTTAGAGATACAAAGAATGGTTCTCCCTTGTAGATGATATCACTCATACCTGGTACATAGAAAAAGGCATTGCTCATGACAGGACATTTGTGCCACTCTCTTGGATCCAGCTCAGTGACATAATCACTGTCAATAATCGGTTATGCACAGTAAAGTAAAAAATTTTAAGTTTTTAAGTAAAAAAGATAGATCAGTTATCAATGAATGGTCTCTTTGTCATTCATTAAAATTGGAATCATCAAAGAAATTTAAATTTTTTCATTGTTTAAGCTAAAAGAAAATATCTATAATAATTATATTTGAGTTGTTTTCTTTAAATACCTCTAATCTGTATCATTCCAATTTTAGTATATGTGCTGCCCAAGCGAGAACAGTGCAGAGTCTCCTGCCCCCACACTTGGCTGTCCTCACCAGGGTCCTTTGGCGGGGGGTGGATTGAGTTTCCCTCCCCACCCTCCGAGCAGAGCCATGGCAGCCAAAGACCTCCAGTAACCAGCCACAGCCATGCTGAGACTACTCTCCACACGTCCGGACAAGCTTCATGCATGAAGGAACCAGCAAAGGAACTCAGGCATGCGGGTCCCGGGACTGAGATCTCTAAGCCTGCTCAAATCAGGACTGGGCCTTCTCCACCCAGATCCCCCATCCTCCAGTAGGTAGGTGTCACACCCACCAGCTGCCGTGTGTGCCAGGTGGTCCCATTAATGGCCAAGACCCAGAGACTATAAAACCCAGCTCCCAGGAGAACATCTTATTATCTTATTTTTACTTTGGATAACCGGGCAGGCTACCGAAAGTATCCACCTACATGGCAGAGTCTGGCAAACTTCCCATGTCGTACTCAATATGCCAAATACCAATAACAATGATAGGTCTCATTCTCCTAACCCTGAAAGAACATTGAATATGGCTCTTTTAAAAAATCTCAGGAGTAGGAAGGAGACATTACTGGTGCCTGCTTGAGGCAATCAACGAACAACAGAATGATCGTGATTGTGAAATACCTCTAAAGTTATAACAACATATATTAATAACATTTCAATCTGATTTGATAATTTATTGCACTGAAAACACAATGAGGACAGATAATGTTTTCTTTACTGTCTCTATTATCAGAAACCATAGATAAAAATAAATGAAAATGTATAAATATTTATTTAAAGAAATCAATAAAATTTATTTTCTCTACAAAATCTTTGGGCTGAAGTGATAGCACAGCGGTAGGGCATTTGCCTTGCACGCAGACAACATGTCCAACCCGAATTCGATTCCTCCGCCCCTCACGGCAAGCTACGGAGAGGATCTCGCCTGCACGGCAGAGCCTGGCAAGCTCCCCGTGATGTATTTGATATGCCAGACACAGTAGCAACAAAGTCTCCAATGGAGACGTTACTGGGCCCACTCGAGCAAATCGATGATCAACGGGAGGGCCTTTACTTTACTTTACTTTTACTTACAAAATCTTTACTGACAAAGAAATAAATAAAGTGTACCCCAAAATTTTAATTTTTCATAAAATTATATCAAAGACAAGATGCTCTTCTTTGTTTTGAGTTACAGATGGAGAAACTTGTCTTAAATTTTCTTTAGGGTTTTGCAAAATGAATACAACTATACTTATAAATCATAAAATTCATTTTGAAATTATGTACTTAATTGTGAAATTTAAATTGATGTAATATCAAACAAAATATTTTTTCCATGATGGTTATATCAAATACTTTCAAAATAGACTATTTAAATTTGAGTGGTATTCATAACTTATAAATATTTTTGTTTAATAATGCATCTCCTAATTTATACATAATTCACAGCTATAAATTAAGAAGTATGTTTTTGCTTCATAGAATTAAGATTAGTTAATACAAAATTAGTTAATTTATATTAATGAAATATTTAATAGTAGGGCTCTGAATTTAAATACTTTATTTGAAATTAGAATTGTATGAGGAAAAGTATTCATGTACAGAAATTGTTGCATAGCAAATAAATAAGAGCCACATAAATTAAAGTGCCTTTTTATTTTGATGGATATTTTTTCAATATTTCTTTATTGATGTAAATTTTAATTTGCATAGTTTATCACACTTTAACATTTTTCTTGACTAATGGATGTTCTGAGAATACTCATCCTGATTTTTGAAAAATGTATTGAGATTATCATATTATATGGATATAGAAAAGATGGAAATGTGATGTATTAGTTTCCTGTGACTGCTGAGTCAATTGCCTACATACTGGTAGCTAAAAATGAAATTTATTTATTTAGGTTGCCAATTATGGCTTACTTGGTAGAGCCCAAAATTTACATGTACAAGACCATCCGTTTGATCCTTGAAGTCTAATGGAACCTGAGCATTACTATGTGTGGTCCCTGTTTAAAAAACATAGGGATCTTCTTCATTTCATTGCAAGCTCATAGTTTTTTTTTAATTGAATCACCATGAGATAGTTACAAGCTTTCATGCTTGGGTTACAATCACAAACCGATCAAACACTCATCCTTCCACCAGTGCACATTCCCCACCACCAATATCCCTGGTATACCCCCCTTTTCCACCCTCCCCCTGCCTCCATGGCAGATTATATTCCCCATGCTCTCTCTCTCTACTTTTGGATATTATGGTTTGCAACACAGATACTGAGAAGTTATCATGTTTGGTCCATTATCTACTTTCAGCACACATCTCCCATCCCGACCAGTTCTCCAAGCCATTAGTTTCTTAGTGATCCCTTCTCTATTCCAGCTGCCTTCTCCCCTTTGCTCATGAGTCAGGCAACCAGTGCTGTCGTGGATGTGAGAAAAAAGGGACACTATTTCACTGTTGGTGGGAATGCCTATTAGTCCAGCCTTTCTGGAAAACAATATGGATAGTACTTCAAAAACTAGAAATTGAACCTGCATTACCACTTCTGGAAGTATATCACAAGGATGCAAATAAGCACAGTAGAAAAGACATCTGCCTGTATCTTCATTGCAGCACTGTTCCCAATAGCCAAAATCTGGAAAAAACCCACGTGCCCTAGAACAGATGACTGGTTAAAGAAACTTTGGTACATCTACACAATAGAATACTATGCAGCTGTTAGGAGAGATGAAGTCATGAAATTTGCTTATAAATGGATAGACCTGGGGAGTATCATGCTAAGTGAAATGAGACAGAAAGAGAGGGACAGACATAGAAGGACTGAACTCATTTGTGGAGTATAAAACAACATGACATGAGGCTGACACCTAAGACAAGCTCATAGTTTTGATATAGCATTTTCATAAAGTTTGTAGTTCTTTTATGTATGTCTTCAGAATTTACTAGAGGCCTTATTATAATACAGTGAGTAGGGTTCTGGCCTTCCGCATACTTGACTTGTGTTAGGTCTTCAGCACAATATATGGTCCCTGTAATGACACCAGGAGTGATCGCTAAGCATACAGGCAGGAGTAAACCCTGAACACAGATGGATGTGAAGCTAAAACAAGACAAAAAATCACTACATTAAATAGAAAATTTCTTCCCATATTTTTTTCATAGAAGATATCTCTTTTGAGATGGTTGAGAAAATTCATGAAACACACACTTATTTTCAAACTTTGATTCTTTTGAGGTACTAATAAATATTGGCCAAATCACCTCTATAGTTTTTCTCTTTAAAGCGCACTTTTCTAGCACTAGATCTCCTCGATTTTATGTTTTTCAGTCTGAATCAGCTAAAGGTCTCTCAAAGCACCAAATCTCTAATTATGGCACATTTAGTTTAGCAATTCATTCCATTTCCTTCAAAATCTTAATATAGCATCAGGAATAAAGCAGACCATACCTCTGACATTTTACTTAAAAATATCTTTAATTATGTATTCAAATTCAGAGCTTACAAATTCTGCTCTCCCATAGGTAGAATTCAGCAGGGTTTTCTGTAAGTATATAACAAGAATACATTTCTCTTCAATCACTAATAATTTGTTTCTTACTTTATCTTCTGCTACACGGTGAGAGAGCAGAGTGAATATGCAAAATACAAGTGCTTTTCATGCCTGTGAAACTACTTGGTATTAGATCCCAAAAACAGATATATGTCTTTATACGTTTTACACAATGTTTAGAATATAAAATTATGATGAAGCCCAGAATAAAATGTGGACTATGGACAATAACAATGTCTCAGTATAAATGCATCAACTGAGATAAATCAAATAAAAAAAGTAGAGAACACTGGGAAGAAGTGTGGTGTTGATAATGGGGAAATATTTCCATATGTAGAGAACCCAGCTATACATGTGAAGTCTTGTTATCTTCTGCAAAATGTTGACATTGATTTAAAACTGCTCTCAAACTATTCTACTAAATGATTGCATATGCACAAAATATTATTTACATAAAAAATCTAAATCACTATGAAGGTAGACAATTAAATATGAATGTACCACATTATTCTACCAAAATATCGATCTTGGTTAAGTTTCAAATCAATCAGAAATCAATATACTAAAACACAGGGAAGTTTATTAAAGGATAAAATTTTTCATAACAAATTTCTTTCTTTATTATACTCTAGGTAAAGGCAATCTAATGTTCAACAAAAAATGATGAGAGGGGACAGGCATGGAGGCCCAGCTCTGGGCAACCAAGCTGAACGGCTCCTCATTCGAATCATAGACATTCCCAACTCCTCGCTCAATGCCAGGGACTCGTTCCGGAGCTGCGGCCACTAACGCGGCCGCGAAATATTTTCCCACTACATATGCCATAGGAACCATAAGCTACCTTCTTAGATGGAAACTTCTCTAGTTTAACTCAGTCACTAGAAACACAGTAGCCAATAACTCATAAGCCTATCTTAACTCACACTGTATATCAAGCAGAATAGTAACAGTGAACGTGAAGGACTAAACCACACTTCTCACAATGGTAAAGCAACACAAAAGCCCACCAAACTTTCTTATTGAAGAGTCTAGCCCAGATGAAACCAACAGTACTGTAGTGTTAGACAACCTCTCTGACAAGGAATTAGGAAGGGAGCTACTTAGGATGCTTAGGGAACTAAAAGAAACAATGGAAAGCAATGCCAATAGAAGACAAGAGGATCTGAAGGCAGAAATGAGGAAAATGCAATTGGAAATGTCAGACCTGAAAAATCGCGTAGGCGAATTGAGAAACTCAGTGGAAGGCCTCAGCAGCAGAGTAACAGCTGCAGAGAACAGAATCAGTGAGCTCGAAGATGAAGTTCAGAGAATCTCCAGAAAAGAGCAGAAAATGGAAAAGAGACTCACAATTCGGGAACAAATGGCAAGAGAAGATCGTGATGAAGTCAAGAGGGGTAACATAAGAATTATTGGAGTCCCAGAGGTACAGGAAGAAAACCTTGATGAAGAAGAAACTGTCAAAGACATCAATGCTACAACGTTTCCAGAACTGAAGAAAACTTGTGACCATATTCAGGAGGCCCGAAGGGTACCAGCTAGAAGAAATCCGAATAAAAATGCCCCAAGACACATTCTGATCAAAATGACCAAAAACTTAGACAGAAACAAAATTCGGAAAGTAGCAAGATCGAAGAAAGAAATCTCTTACCAAGGAGCATCCTTAAAATTCACAGCTGATTTTTCTGATGAAACCTTCATGGCCTGAAAACAGTGGTGGAACATAGTGAAAAAACTCAATGAAATAAATGCCTCCCCAAAAATACTTTACCCAGCGAGACTCTCATTCATAATAGAAGGAACAACACACAGTTTCACAGACAAACAACAGCTCAGGAACTTCATAGACTCAAAATCATGATTACAAGTACAACTAAATGGGCTACTTTAAGGCAAGACATGCCCCTCAAATACACCAAATTTCAACAGAACAATGGGAAAAAATCCCATAACAATAATCTCTCTCAATGTCAATGGGCTAAACACACCAATTAAAAGACATAGAGTGGCAGGATGGATTAGAAAATTGACCCAACATTCTGCTGCCTGCAAGAAACATATTTCAATAGTCAAAGCAAACACAGACTCAGAGTCAAAGGCTGGAAAACAATCCTACAGGCAAACAGCTCCCATAAAAAGCTGGGGTAGCCATCCTAATATCAGACCACATCGATTTCAGAGTGAGGAAGGTCATAAGAGACAGTGAAGGCCATTTCTTATTGATCAAAGGATCTGTACAGCAGGAAGAACTTACAATAATAAATGTATATGCACCTAATGAGAGACCAGCAAAGTACTTAAAACAACTACTCATAGATTTGGAAAAAGACATCAATAGCAACACAATACTAGTGGGAGACTTCAACACTGCTTTGTCACCTCTTGATAGATCAACCAGACTCAAGCTTGGCAAGGACATATTTCATCTGAGGGAAACAATGGAAGAAAGGGACTTAGTAGATATATACAGGACACTTCATCCACAAAAAGCTGAATGCACATTCTTCTCAAGCGTACATGGAACATTCTCCAAGATAGACCACATGCTGAGCCACAAAACATGCCTCCATAAAATTAAGAAGATAGAGATTGTATCAACAAACTTCTCAGATCATAATGCGCTGAAATTAGAAGTAAATCACACACATAAACAGAAAACTAAATCAAACACCTGGAAATTAAACAGTGCACTATTGAACAACGAGTGGATTAGACAGGAAATCAAAGAGGAAATCAAAATATTCCTAGAAACGAAAGAAAATGAGAACACGAGTTACCAAAACTTATGGGACACAGCAAAGGCTGTGTTAAGAGGAATATTTATAGCTCTACAAGCATTCCTCAGGAAGGAGGAGCGAGCACACATAAGTAACCTAACCTCACAGGTTAAGAGCTTGGAGAAGGACCAAAAATAGGAGCACAACCCGAACAGGAGAAAGGAAATAATAAAACTCAGAGCAGAGATTAACGAGATGTAAACCCAAAAAACAATCTGAAAGATCAATGAAACCAAGAGCTGGTTCTTTGAGAAAATTAACAAGATCGATAAGCCTCTAGCAAAACTCACAAAGAAAGGGAGATAGAAAACCCTAATAAACCGAATCAGAAATGAAAAGGGGGTCATTACAACAGAAATCACAGAAATTCAGAGGATCCTCAGGGAGTACTTTGAGAAGCTTTATGCCACGGAACATCAAAACCTCGAGGAAATGGATAAATTCCTAGACTCCTACAGACTCCCAAGGCTGAACCAAGAAGACCTGGAATATCTGAACAGACCTATCACCATCAAGGAAATTTAAATGGTAATAAAAAGTCTCCCCAAGCACAAAAGTCCTGGCCCGGATGGATTCACTAGTGAATTCTTCCAAATCTTTAAAGAGGACTTACTCCCAATCCTCTTTAAGCTTTTCCACGAAATTGAAATATCAAAAACACTTCCGAACAGTTTCTACGAAGCAAATATCACACTGATACCAAAAGCAGACAGAGATACTACAAAGAAAGAGAATTACAGACCGATATCCCTGATGAACACAGATGTAAAGATCCTCAACAAACTACTAGCAAATAGAATCCAACTACTCATCAAAAAGATCATACACCATGACCAAGTAGGATTCATCCCAGTGATGCACGGATGGTTCAACATTCGGAAATCAATCAACATAATCCATCATATCAACAAAAGAAAAGATAAAAAGCATGTGATTATATCAATAGATGCAGAGAAAGCATTTGACAAGATCCAGCATCCCTTTATGATGAAAACCCTAGCCAAAATGGGTATAGAGGGGACCTTCCTCAACCTAATTAAAGCCATCTACTACAAGCCTATAGCAAGCATCATCCTCAATGGGGAAAAACTGAGAGCCTTCCCTCTAAGAACAGGTACGAGACAAGGATGCCCACTATCTCCACTGCTGTTCAATATAGTACTGGAAGTACTTGCAATAGCGATTAGGCAAGAAAAAGATATTAAGGGCATTCAGGTAGGAAAGGAAGAAATCAAGCTCTCACTATTCGCAGATGATATGATACTCTACTTAGAGAACCCAATCACCTCCACCAAAAAAACTCCTAGAAACAATAGACTTGTATAGTAAAGTTACAGGCTATAAAATCAATACCCAAAAGTCCATGGCTTTCCTATACGCAAACAGTGAGAGAGAAGAAAGCAACATGCAAAAACAATCCCGTTCACAATTGTGCCCCAGAAAATCAAGTACCAAGGAATCAGCTTAACTAAGGAAGTAAAGGATCTGTACAAAGAAAACTACAAAACGCTACTTCAGGAAATAAAAGAGTACATGAGGAAATGGAAAGATATCCCCTGCTCATGGGTTGGGAGACTTAATATTGTCAAAATGGCAATACTACCAAAAGCATTGTATAAATTCAATGCAATCCCTATAAGGATACCCATGACATTCTTCAAAGAAATGGAGCAAACACCCCTGAAATTTATATGGAACAATAAGCCCCCACAAATAGCTAAAGCAATTCTTGGGAAAAAGAAAATGGAAGGAATCAACCTCCCGAACTTCAAACTGTACTACAAAGCAGTAATAATTAAAACAGCATGGTACTGGAACAAAGGCAGAACTGCAGACCAATGGAACAGGGTTGAATACACTGACATCTCCCCTCAATCATATGATCATCTAATCTTTGATAAAGGTGCAAGTAATGTGAAGTGGAGTAAGGAAATCCTCTTTAATAAATTGTGCTGGCATCACTGGACGGCTACATGCAAAAAATGGGCTCAGAACTCTGCCTAACACCATGTACAAAAGTATGATCAAAATGGATTAAAGACCTCAACATCAGACCAGAAACCATAAGGTACATTGAAGACAAAGTTGGCAAAACCCTCCCTGACATTGAAGCTAATGGTATCTTCAAAGATGCCACGCCACTGGCCGAGCAAGTGAAAACAGAGATAGATAAATGGGACTATCTTAAACTAAGAAGCTTCTGCACCTCCAAAGAAACAGTGACCAAAATACAAAGACAGTCTACAGAACGGGAAAGGATATTCACCGAATACACATCTGACAAGGGGTTGATATCCAGGATATACAAAATACTGGTTAAACTCCACAAGAAAAAAACATCCAACTCCATCCAAAAATGGGACAATGAAATGAACAGAAACTTTCTGAAAGAAGAAATCCGAATGGCAAAAAAGCACATGAGAAAATGCTCTACATCATTAATCATCAGGGAGATGCAGATCAAAACCACAATGAGATACCATCTCACACCTCAGAGACTGGCCCACATTCAAAAGAACAAAAGCAACCGATGTTGGGGCAGATGTGGTGAGAAAGGGACACTCCTTTACTGTTGGTGGGAATGTCGATTGGTTCAGCCCTTCTGGAAAACAGTATGGACAATTTTCAAAAAATTAGAAATTGAGTTTCCATTTGACGCAGCAATACCATTCCTGGGAATATATCCCAGAGAGGCAAAAATGTATAGTCGAAGTGACATCTGCACTTGTTTGCTCATTGCAGCACTCTTTACAATAGCCAGAAACTGGAAGAAACCTGAATGCCCAAGAACAGATGACTGGTTAAAGAAACTTTGGTACATCTACACAATGCAGTACTATGTAGCTGTTAGAAAAGATGAAGTCATGAAATTTACATACAAGTGGTACAACATGGAAAGTGTCATGCTAAGTGAAATGAGTCAGAAAGAGAGAGATAGACATAGAAAGATTGCATTCATCTGTGGGATATAAAGCAACAAAATATGAGATTAATACCCAAGAATATTTGAGATCAGCACCAGGAGGATTACTCCATAACTTAGAGGCCAGCCAGGTATCCTAGAGGAAAGGGCAGTTCAGATAGAGAAGGGAGCACCAAATAAAGGGTGTTTGGAGGATCCTCCCAGGAGGGGAGATTCATGTCAAAAGTAAACTATGGACTGAACATGTTTGCCACTCAATGCCTCTTTTGCAGACCACAACACCCAAAAGGAGAGAGAACACAGGGGATTGCCCTGCCACAGAGGTAGGGGGGGGATGGGGGGATGGGGGTGGGGGGATATTATCCATGGTGGTGGAAAATGGGCACTGGTGGAGAGATGGGTATTTGATCATTGTATAATCGAAACCCAAGCACAAAAAATTGTAAATCTACAAGTGTACCTCGTGGTGTTTCACTAATAAAAAAAATTTTTAAAAATCTTAAAAAATGATGAGAAATCTGGGAGATAAATAGATTTACGGGCTGGAGCAATAGCACAGTGTGTAGGGTGTTTGCCTTGCATGTGGCCAACCTTGTTTTGATTCCTCTGCCCCTCTCAGAGAGCTTGGCAAGTTACCGAGAGTATTCTACCCACATGGCAGAGCCTGACAAAGCTCCCAGTGTTGTGTTCGATATGCCAAAGACAATAACAACAAGTCTCACAATGGAGACATTACTGGTGCTTGCTCGAGCAAATCGATGAGCAATGGAACAACAGTGCTACAGTGCAATAGAATTATAGTCTGTAGAACTTCAATTTATAGTCTGTAACATATGACAAAATCTACATTTTTTCATCCTTAATAGTAAAGCACCATAGATTGCAATTTCCAGAGTGTAGGTAGATAGAGAGGCTTTAAAAGTAACAAAAGCAACTTTATATGATAATGATATCTAAATGATATTATAAAGTTAGTTTTGATTATTGATAACAAAGAAGAATCGTACAAGGATATGAACACGAAGTCACAATCTTATATGACTCATAACCACATTTATCAAACTAAGGCAATTTATATGTTATCAAAAAAGAGATGCCTAAAAATCTGTTCTATGTTCTTAATATGACAAAAATTATTGGTTTGACACCTTAATACATAAAAAAAATTAATTTGGTCAATACAGATATTGCAAACATGTCAATATTTTTTCATTCATTCATTCATCATCCTGTTATTCATCGATTGCCTCGAGCAGGCCCCAGTAACGTCTCTTTCATCCTAGCCCTGAGATTATATTCAAGGCTCTTTAGGAGAATGAGACCCATCATTGTTACTGGTATTTGGCATATTTGGTACTCCACGGGGAGTTTGCCAGACTCTGCCCTGTGGGCAGGCTACATTCGATAGCCTGCCAGTTTGTCCAAAGTAGGAATGAGATAATAAAATGTCATAAAAAGATGTCCTGATAAGATGTCGCGCGGCCACAAATGGTGGTGGCTGGTCCAGTTCCCAGACGAGACCAGTGCAGTCTCCTGCCCCCGTGCCTGGCTGTTCCTCGCCGGGGCCCCTTGGAGGGGAGCGGGTTGAGCTTTCCTCCCCGCCCCGACCAGGACTCCGGCAGCCGAAGACCTCCAGGACCAGCCACCACCATGCTGAGACCACTCTCCGCACACGTGAAGGTACTGGCAGAGGGACAAAGCCACGTGGGTTCTGGAGCCGAGATCTCCAAGCCTACTCGGATTGGAGTTGAGCATCCTCCACCCAGATCCTCCAAATTCCAGTAGGCGGGGGTCACACCCACCACCTGGCCCCCTGGCTCCGTGTAATCCCATCAACGGCCAAGACTCAGAGACTATAAAATCCAGCTCCCGGACGAGACCAGTGCAATCTCCTGCCCCCGCACCTGGCTGTTCCTTGCCGGCGCCCCTTGGAGGGGAGCGGGTTGAGCTTTCCTCCCTGCCCCGATCAGGACTCCGGCAGCCGAAGGGGTTCATACCCAGCATATAAAAAGCACTGATTGAACTTCACAAGAAGAAAACATCCAACCCCATCAAAAAATGGGACAACGAAATGAACAGAAACTTTCTCAAAGAAGAAATCCGAATGGCTAACAGGCACATGAGAAAATATTCTACATCATTAATCATCAGGGAGATTCAGATCAAAACAACAATGAGATATAATTTCACAACACAGAGACAGGCCCACATCCACAAGAACAAAAGCAACCCGTGCTGGCGCAGATGTGGCGAGAAAGGGACCCTCCTTCACTGCTGGTGGGAATGCCGACTGGTTCAGCCCTTTTGGAAAACAGTATGGACAATTCTCAAAAAATTAGAAATTGAGCTTCCATTTAACCCAGCAATACCTCTCCTGAAAATATATCCCAGGGAGGCAAAAAATTATTGGCAATATTTTAAAAACTAGAACTGAAACAGATATTTTGTATAATAAAATTCTTTATGAAACCTTTAGAAGATTTAAAATTCTTTATTGTTCAAAATAAGACATGTGTTCCTAAAATCAAAGCTCATGTTTTTATTTCAAAAAACATTTAATAAAATTAAAATGGGAATAAAATATAGTAGTCAAGTAATAAAAATTAGAAATAGTTATAGCAATTTTATTAAAATATTGGTTTTCAAATGCAACTTAAATATATATATATATATATATATATATATATATTTCTAATGGAAAAAAGACAACTGAGAGTGAAAGTGCAAGCCCAGTATCTTGTGTAGCCAAGTTGGACCCTAACTGAATAAAAATATCAACTAGATATTCAAGTATTGGTAACAACCTAAAGAAAGATGAATATAAGGAAAATCACTAAGTGGTTTCTGACAAGCAAAGAAAATCTGTGTTCAAATTCATTAAATTAAAACAGCTACTAACCTAGAATTCTGTATGTAGTGAAAAATCAACTACAAAACTAAGGAAAATGCATATATTTTAACTGTAAATTTTGTGATCAGCATGCACACAAAATGAAGGAATATTTTTATGGTAAGATAAAACTGGGAAAGCAGATATGTACAAAGAAATAAACAATATAATTGGGAAATATAACTATAGACCAAATTAAATATTAAAATAAGACAAAGGGAGTATGGTGCCGCCAGCAGGTCAATCTGTACCTGTGAGGCGAGTGCATCAGAAGCCTGATGGTGCCTTAAGACTTCCAGATACCCCAAAATTGCTGCTGTATATTTGGCCAGTACCAAACACTTGGGGCCAAGTTTACCAAAAAAGTAAAGGCTAAAAGTTAGGTATGTGGGAGACACACCCACAAGCCACCTCCCACTCAGCTATATAATCGGAGTTAAGGCCTCTCTGGTTCCTGATCAAACTGTTTAAATGTCATGATCCCAGAGTCTCAGAAACAAATCTCAGAACCTAGCAGCTTTTAGCAGAAATGCGTCTGGTCCCCACTATAGGTTACAGGTGCTAGGCCACCCCAAGTGGGAATAGGTTTTGTGCCTTGGCCTGTTTCCCCCAGCGGTTCAGTTGCTGCCATCCTCCAGAAGCCACTGGACAGTCAGGTTTGGGCCCACAGCGACGAGACACGTGGGGCCTCATGGGATGGGGGTTGGTACTGGACCTTTCCTCCCCACCCTAACGAGACCCCGTTTCACTGCCCACAAATGGCCTCTCTGACTCCTGACCAACCTGCTTAACGGCCATAATCCCAGAGACTCAGAAACAAATCTCAGAACCCAGCAGCTTTTGGCAGAGATACTTCCAGTCTCCACAGTAGGTCACCTGTGCCGGGCCACCCCAGGGGGGAAAGGGTGCTCTCCCTCTGCCTGCTCCCCATTGGCGGCTCAGTGGTAGCAATCCTCCAGAAGCCATTGGACAGTCAGGTTTGGGCCCTCAATGACAAAACACGTGGGGCCTCATGGGATGGGTATAGAGCCCACCCTTTCCTCCCTGCCCAAACAAGACCCCGAGTCTTTGCCCACGAATGGCCTATCTGACTCCTGATCAAATTGCTTAACAGCCATGATTCCAGAGACTCAGGAGTAAATATTGGAACCCAGCATGTTTGGGTAGAAATCCCTCCAGATTTAATTGTTAAAATTTCGGAATTCCAAAATCACATGGCCACTACTGCAGTTGCGTGGCATCATATGTTATTCATAACCAGCAATAGAAAACAAATTATCTAAGGTTGCCTTTTCAGCAGATCTGAGTGTTGGGGTAAAATACCAAAAATAATGGTGGGACTGGGGGTCAAAATATTGATTGAAATCAAAGTGGATAGAGAATAATGTGGAAATCATCTGCCCCACAATTAGGGGGAGGGTGTGGGATGGGGGGTATACTGAGGTGGTGGAAAATGGACACTGGTGAATGGACAGGTGTTTTGTCTGTTTTGTCATTGTATGACTGAGACTTAAAACCAAAAGCTTTGTAACTGCTCTCATGGTGATTCAAGAAATAAATTTATATACATATATAAAAGAAAAAAAAACAACAAGGTGGAGGTCATGCCCAATTCAATCAGCCTAATCAATGGTTGAATAAATAGCAATACTATTACATTAAAGAAATAAAGAAAGAGAGAAAGAAAGAAAGAAAAAAAGGAAGGAAGGAAGGAAGGAAGGAAGGAAGGAAGGAAGGAAGGAAGGAAGGAAACACTGTAGCACTGCAGCACTGTCCTCCGGTTCTTCATCAATTTACTTGAGTGGGCCCAGTAACATCTCCATTGTGAGACTTGTATTTGGTATATGGATAAAACAAAACAATAAATGAGAATCAAACAAGTAAAGAGAATCAACATAAAGACAAAATTATTAAAAGTGTTATTATTTTATTATTTATTATTTTGGTTTTTATTACCCAAGTGCTTGGGACTTACTCCAGACACTGTGCTCTAGGACAACTCCTTGCAGGCTACAGAAGCATTTAAGGTACTGGAAATTTGTCCTAGGTCAGTCGAGTGCAAGGCAAGCACTTATCATCTCTATCTGCTTTTTATTAATCCACTATATATCATTTTATTAAATTAGCATATGGCCATGTAAACATACATATAAATCTGTACCAGGTAAACAGGAAAGATTATCTCTGAATATTGATATTTAGGGAGTATAACACTTTCTCTTTATGAGGATTTGGAATCTTATCTTTAAAAACATATATTTTTACCTCTTCATAAAGTAGTAAAGTTATTTTATTTTGGGAAACAGTATCGAAAGGAGAGATGATTTTCCAGAAGCACTTAATCCATTTTGTCACGACTTCCATCAGCTTACCCATGGAGGCATTTGTGTTCCTTGGAATAAGGTCCTTCTCTGTGTTGTTTTCCACTGACTACCAGTGCATGAATCAGTAGCTAACATTTGTTTTTAAGTACTCAATAACTGTTTGTGAAAGAAATGCTTGTAATTATAGTTACTATCAAGATAAAAAATAATGTACTTTTTGACAGAGATTATAGGTTTCTTGAGCACTGGGAGGAAGGAGTCTTTCCAAATGAATGGTGTTACTGCCCTCCACACCCGAAGTTGAATTGGCCCCTCCTAGAAGACTTCCTGCCATGAGTGCGGGTGGACTTTCATACTCTCAGGTTCTAACAAGATTTTTCCTCCCAGTAATTTTTATTTTTATTTCTCATTTTGTCTTCTTGAACTTTCTTCCAAGGTTAGGCTGTTAACTGTGTCAAATTTTTAATACAATGTATTTTATTTTCTGATATCCAGTTATTGAATTTCAAAAAAAATATACACATCTTACAATGATCACTGAATCAAGCTAAAACATAAGTCTTATCACAAGTTTCCGTCAGCTCTTTTAGTGATTTTCACCTTTTACATTCACAGGTCTTAGAAATAGTTGATTAATTTTTGTATTTTTGGATCTTCTTTTAAGAATGTTATATAAATAGGATAATAGAATTCTAATGGTTTAATGTTTTTCATTTTTCATTGAGTATAGCTCTTTTGAGCCTCATTTATAGATCACACATGCTATTAAGTACAATTTTCATTGCTGAATGATATTCTCTGAATAAGAATTTATTCTTCAATGTGCATATTTGTTTACCTAGTGTTGGCTATTTATAGTTTTTCCAATTTGATTGTACTGACATAAATATATAAATATTCACTTATATAAATATTCACATAACCTCTATCAATTAAATACAGTCGATATACTGGAAAAATATGTGGGAATGAATTTGTGTTCTTAAATAATGTGTGTGTATTAGTCTCATGCTACTATGAAAATTTTTTCAAATCAAGATATTTAATTATGGCAAACACTTTTGTCATCTCAAAGTAACAAATGAAAAAATCTCTGGGCTAATTGAAAGTTGTGTTAAGGAAGCTTTCCATTGGAATATTTTTTGTTTTTTTTATTAAGCAATGAATTTATTTGTAAATATTTAACATGTATATATTCCTTAACTCAAAAAAGATTTTTTTCAAAGGCACTGGAAAGATAGTATAGGAAGTAAGGTACTTGTCTTGCTTGCTGTTGACATCCTAATCCAATACCACGCATGATCTATAACTGCCCTACACAACTTACCCCAAGCAGTGCCAGAAGTCGCTGTTGAACATAGTCAGGAATAGATTTTGAGTAAAGCCAGGAGTCACCCCAATTTATATCCCCAACAAGTAAAGGTCTAAAATCAAGAAGATGTCTCTTCAATGAAGTTATGCATTCAATATTTTTTAAATAAAAAGGCTTCTTAATGTTTTCTTTCTTTTCTTGAAGGATTGATATTTTGTGGCTAAGATTTAGTGTGTTGTATGTAATATCATATTCACATGCCAAGTCTGATTTATTGGATGTTTACACTAGCCTGCTTGTCTCTGATCAAAGATAAATAGTAGGTTCAATAATCATCCTTGCTTTGGTGGCTCCTGTGATTGTTTATAGTATATTAAAATATACTAAATGCTGCTTGATGCTTCCGATAACCTTTTGATCACTGAAGGAGACTGCTAGTCTGTTGCAGGTTCCTTAGTAATGTTGAGAGGGAGATGGGGCAGCATTGATAGAAGAGTACTTCCACTTCTCTGCACAGATCACTGTGCATAGAGCACTGTGAGTAATGTTTGTCTTCCTGAATTTAAAGAATTTTTCTAGTTCTTGACCTATGCTCATCAAAGGAATGTTGTTTAATTGATACATAAAAAAATCTATCATGAAATAAAAGCTAAAATACTAAGAGGCATTTTTAACTGAAACCAATTTATATCATTTACTTCATTTCTGAAGATGTTAAGGTGTTTTAATTTCATTGGGTCATATTTATTTTAGATCTATAATAAAGTGTTTTAAAATTACAATTCAAACAAAAATAATGAATGCCTGTTAAAAATAAATTAAATTAAATTGCTTACCATATAATTCTTTGTTCTCTGGCAGTAACTTCCTTTCTGCTTGTATCATGATTTGTTAATTCCTTCCACACTTTGCTTATACTGACTGGATTTCACGCTCACTACTTAGTGACTTAATAAAGTCACAATTAGCCATATGTCATATCTTGGGAAATGAAAAGAATTTTCAATTAAGAATATATAAAATAATCTTTGCTTACTCTTTTTAAATATTTAAATATAAAACCATAAGAGGTAATTGTTATTTGCACTAACCATTATAATTTGTCATTCCAAGCTAAATCTAGTTCCCTAGAAACTATAGATTACATCAATTGTCTCAGCATTATTTTAAAGTCCCTTCTGTATATGATTATCTCTATGTCTCATGTTTCTATTGACTTAGACAAACATGAATTTTCTTTATTTTAATCAACTTTTATATAAAAACAACAAAGATATGCATGTTTATTTTACTTTTATCTTTATAATAACTTAATAAAAATAATTATAAACGTAACTTTTTAAAAAATGTATGAATTGCAAACATGCCATGATGTCACAAAACTTATTGATGATTAGGTAGTACATATAATGATAAACATAATAAAATAAGAGATAATTCAAGTGGCTCAGGAGAGAAATTTGATTTTATAACAGGAATAACTTGACATAGGTAAGGAAACACCTATTTAAAAAAATAATATGCCCACTTATGAAGCTTCTTCCATCTTATTCTCCTTCTGAGAAATCATGCCTTAGTTCTCTTTACTGACTTCCCATTTTGACTTTGGAATATCTATTAAGGAAGGAGTTTAATAGGAAACTAATTTTCAATATTAAAAGGAGATGAAATCATTTGTTTTCTTTTTTGATTGGATTGTGGTATCTAAGATGTAGCTTTCCACACATTACAATTATGTAATGTTGTATCCTCTTTGGTCTTATTATTCTTTTAAATAGCATATACACATAAAAAAGAGCACATTGATATACTAGAAGAGTTTTGTCAATTGTATGCATATGATAAAAATGGAACCTTTGTATTTTCAAACATTCTATTAACAGAACACATTGGTTTCTTTCAAGAATTTATTCATTGTATTTAGTACCCCGTTTTTCACACTGCAGATATAATGTGAGGATTTTACTTTATATAACAAATATGTACAATCAAATCCCTTTTCTTTAGGTCATAAAATCCAACCACATAGATCAGGTGATTTTTATTGTATTTATTTTCTTGAACGAAGACAGCAGTTGGGTCACACTATGGCAGTGCTTAGAGTTTTCTCTTGGCTCTGTGTTCAGAGGTCACTCCAGGTAGTACACGGAAAACTATATGTGATGCTGAGGATTGAACTAAGGTCAAACACATGCAAGGTAAGTGCCTTAGATTAGGTCTCTTGAGTTAACATAAAGTACAATTAAGAATACTTATCTTTTAAATCATAAGTTGTAAAATTTCTACCTACAAGTTTTCACATTCTGTTATTATTGCTTATAAGCTTGCAATTTAAATCATTTTGTTGATGAGTGGACGTATTTATGTTATAAACTACACTAGATTTTATTAATTAGTTCTTTTTCTTAAATTTAGATAAATGTAAAGTATGTCTACTTAAGAAAAATATTTTTAAATGAGAAAAATATTTTAATTTGATAAATCCTCTTTTCCATCCCTTCGATCTCTCTTTTTTTTTATTTTTTAGGAACTTTAATTTTCTAAATTAAATTTCTAAAATTTCACTTTAGAAATTTTCATTAACACCTTCATATCTCTATAGCTGGTACAGAACCAGATTTGTCTTCACCTGACATAATTGGGATGTGTGTTTGTTTGTTTGCTTGCTTTTTGGTTTGCTTGTTTGTAGCCAGACCCATTGTTGTTCAGAGCTTACTCCTTGCCCTGTGCTCAGGGGCTATTACTAGCCATGCTCAGATAAAATATGTGGTGTTGCGGATCAAGCCAATATCAGCTGTGTGCAAGGTAAGTACCTTGTCCACTGTACAGTCTCAGGTCCAATTAGTTAGATGGAAATCTGCATTAATTGCATAAAACTTATCTTTTTTGTTTTCTTTTTTCTCTTGTTCTCACTAATGCCCTTGACATACAGTGATTCACAGAATAATCCCATCAAAACCTGGCTACTTTGTGGAGACTGTTTACCAAGTCAGTGTACCTACTTCAAACTTACTCATTCCTCTGACATCTTTGCAAGTGTATCATACAGTCCTCATCTCCAGAGTATCTCTCACGTTGGTGCATTTTGCCTTTCCCTACAATATTTACTCTTCTTGATGGTGTTCTTATGCTTGAACTTTTGCATATTGCTTTAGATAAAGTCCTGTTTCTTTTAGGGAAGAACATCTGAGCCAGGGTTGTGCAGTTGATATTAAGAACTCAATAGTCTCCACTGTGAGAATCTGAGTTCTTGTTAAAACAGGGACATGGGGTTGGCAGGGACAGGTGACAGGGACAGGAACGAGGTGGCAGGGACCAAGGGAAGAGTAGTAGCAGCTTCAGATCTCCGTGACATACTTCCTTGGTGTGGACATCACCTTTTGAAATTCAGGCCAAGGATGGTAAAGGTACCAGTATTTTCAACACTTCTGTATCTGAGGTAGAACTTCAGCTTCCTTAAGTATGAGTAGGGAGGAAGAGGTATACACCACTTGTTTTCAACAACCAGGATAGCTGGGGGAAAATTAAAAAAATAATGATACTGGTTCTTCTAGAAACACAACCTCTGACTGGGAGCTGGAAGTCAAGGAATCCTACTTTCTTTGTTGAGATTTTATGCCTTTCAAGATTTTACAAAAGCCACACCCAAGATTTCTTGGGTTTTAGTCAGAGCTTCTCACATGCTAGACATGTGCTCTTTGACTCAAGATATCTCCTGACTCTCTACACTAGTTATTTTAAAGCCATTTTTAAAGACCTTAAAGATTGGCATAGATAGAGTTTTAGTGATTTCACTGCAGTGTGTCTAAAGAGCTTTTTAGTTCATCATTCCATGAATAGTTATTTTCCCCTGTAAAAATGTCTTTCCATATGACTATAATTCTCAAATTATGATAAGTATAACCCATTCCTGTGGGTATTCAACATTACTCCAGAGAATATGGCAAAGCTATAGAATAAACTTGGTCTTGGCAGGTATATTCGTCTGATTTAGTCCACATATATGAGGGGAAATATTTACATTGAAGAAAAATATTATGGTGAAATATGATTCATTTGGAGTTTCAATCTAAAATCTGACCTATGAAAATAGCTTTATACTTGGGTCAAATTCTCAACCAGAGATTTGTCTTATATTTTAGAGGATTTATAATCACCACAAAATAAATGATCTATAGTAAATTTTTGTACTGAATTTGAAAATGCATAAAAATAAAATTATTACTTGTGATATATGATGATGTTAAAACTTTTAGGATTTTCTTGCTGAATATTATATTGGAGAATTATAGACATATCACTGTGAATAATCAAAGTAAAGCATTGTTTCTTCTTCATAACCTATAATTTAATGAGAGAGAGAACAAACTAATATAGTCTTTGCAATTTAGACTGAAGTTCAAATATAGTGTAATATAAACATACTGCTTAACAGTAACAGCAAAGCAGATTATTTAATGATTCTGTTGTAGTGGGAAAAAATTCTATTAGTTCTAAAGTCTACCCTTTGCCCTACACTTCTATCAAGATGTCCTTCCCAATCGCTCTTAATCTTTCTAAGTTCTCTTTCTTCTTTTCCCTCAAGATTTGACTATGCAACATTTTATGCTCATATAGTTTTAACTGCATTCTCAGGGCTAATTATTCCCCAAAGAACATCTCTAATCTTGTCCTTTCTATCTCCCTTCATTCTACCAATCTAATTACATAGTGTTGTGTTCCAGAAAAATACTGACAGATCATTTTCCCAGTCGAGTTCCCCAACTATTAAAATGAATCTTACCCCTCACTTCATTTCCTCAAACTATTGACTCCAGTGCTGAATTTAGCACAGCCTCTAAAATGAAAGTGTGTTAATGATTCCAGGGAACTATAAAACATGAAAATTACAAATATTTCAATACACTGCCAAGAGAACATAATACAATACTCAGTGTATTGCTGCTTCACAAATAGTTTCAGACTTTTAAGGTTTCTTATAAAGCTAAGATTAGTAGCTTGAAGTTCTATAATAGAATAACATGTACCTTCCTAATTTATTTTCAAGATACACAAATCATCAAGAAGAAATTTGTTTCTAAAATGCTGATTCTGAAATAAGTTCCTAATGTGTTTTGAGAAAGTAGAATAATTTTACTTGCATTTTATCTTATTTGTTCTCTTAACTTTGGAATCTTCATTCTTTCCACAAAATGCATGTATCACGCTGAGTATTGACCATTAAGTTATTTCTTGATACAAATATGTAAACAAGCACCAATTATAGCAGATCATATTTTCTATATTTCATTTATTTGATGGTTTAAAAGAATACATTTGTGTTGAAATACTAAATCCTTTTGCAAAGATCCCAGCTTATTTATGTTCCCAGTCAGATCATGATCCCCAGTTTCCCCAGAATAAAAATATTTATGTTACTGCTTTGTAATTCTGAAAATGAATGCAAAACATGTTATTCCAGGGGCTGGAGCAATAGCACAGCAGGTAGGACATTTGCCTTGCACACGATCAACCTGGGTTCGATTCCCATCATCCCATATGGTCCCCTAAGCACCGCCAGGAGTGATTCCTGAGTGCAGAACCAGGAATAACCCCTGAGCATCCGCTGGGTATGACTCAAAAAGAAAAATAAATAAAGAAATAAATAATATTACATTTAAAAAAATAACATGTTATTCCATTTCAGTGTGATTATAATATTTAAGAAATAACTTTTTATATAAAATTCATAACATTAAACTTGTCTGAATGATTTAAAATCACCTTCATGGAGAAATTTAAAAGCTACTTATTTTATGTTACATTCACAATAAAAGAAACAATGGGGACTGGAATGATAATATAGCAGGTAGATCGCCTTCTTTGCACAGGGCCAACCGGGATTCAGTCCCCTACATTCATAGGGGCCTATATTCATGCCAAATAGACCTTCAAGCCTGCCATGAGTGAGCTCTGAGTTCAGAGTTAAGAGAAAGTCCTAAACATAGATAGGTATGCTCCCAAAACAAAATAAAAACAAAATAAACAGAAAAAAGAATCAATGCAGTAAATATTATAGTTCTATTAAGATTACCAGGAGAGAATACACTGATTCTAGAGAACACAAAAATTATTTTTCACCGAATAAAATCAATAACACAATGCTGTAAAATAGTATTTACTGATTGTTTAGTAAGTGCTAGGGAGGTGTGCATTTAATTTTTTTTTTTTTTGGTTTCAGAGTATGTGGAATGGACCCCAGGACCTCATGCATCTGAAACGAACTCTTCCACTATCAGATCACCTGCTAAAATGCTTTTGGTATTTCTGTGTGCATGTCTACTTTAGGGGAAGAGGCCTCTGGGCACTGCTCAGGGAGTCTGGAATTCATTTCTTGTGATACTCAGCCTAGTTCCAGGTTGGCAGTTCAGTGACAGGGTCTGAGGATGTGGTGCTATTTAGGCTATGCTATGCCTGGAATCTCCAGGCTCTACACTGATAGATTTCAGCAAACTGCATTAGAGATGATCAGGAGAACATATGGTGTTAGGGATCAAGTTCAGTTCTAGCACATAAGTAACCTAGTCTCTCTAATACCATCTCAATCATCCAAATTTTTTTTTTTTTGCTAATTTTTGGGCCACTCCTGGCTGTGCTTTGTGCTTATTCCTGGCTCTACACGTAGTCATCACTCATGGTGGATTCTGGAGACCACATGGTATGTGGGGGTAGGGATCTAGGTCAGCCAGGTACAAAGTAAGCATCCAACAGGGCTATATTAGAGCTCTGCCCATATTCTCAACATTCATTATCAGTTGACAGGGCTACTTTCTCTATCTTATAATTCTTTTTAAATGATGGATATTGTTATTGTCCTTCGCCAACTACAAGACCAAGATGACTGCCCTCTGACGTCCTGATGGATCTATCACATCTTTCAGAAGGGCAATGGAGAAGATTATCCATGACTTCTACTCAGATCTCTTTGATAGTCACATCTACCTGCTCACATATAAAATTCCACAGGATGGATATGTCGTTCCAATGTTCTCCCTTCTGAAATCCATTTCATCCGTAAAAAAATGAATAGTACCTGGCCCTGACAAGGTCAGACCTGAACACCTGAAGAACCTGCCATCAGTATTCATCAATACACTGGCTCGGCTCTTCACACGCTACTTGTCTGAATGCAGACAAGTTCTGTCCCAATGGAAAACCAGCAGGACTGTACTACTGTACAAGAAGGGGGACATCCACAAAATTGGCAACTATCGCCCGATCTGCCTATTGTCTGTTGTCTACAAGCTGTTCACTCTAGTCATCCTGAATAAGATTGGCAGAACACTATATGAAGAACAATCATGCAAGCAAGCCAGGTTCTGCAAAGGATTCAGCACGATCGACCATATCCACATGATAACCAAGCTCATTGAGGTTTCTCGGGAGTTCAAGATGCCACTCTGTCTATTGCTCATTGATTTAAAGAAGGCCTTTGATTCTGTTGAGACGAAAGCAGTTATCAAAGCCCTAGCAAATCAGGGCATTCAAACTCAATACATCAGGATTCTCTGTGAGCTGTATTACAGATTCACTACCAGGATCTCACCAATGTACAAGTGATCATCCATGTCAAGAGAGGGGTTTGGCAGGGTGATACCATTTCACCGAAACTCTTCAGTGCCACCCTCGAGAACATCATGCAATGACTGGGATGGGAAGGAATGGGAGTGAAGATAGACAGTCGGCTATCTGTCATTGATACTGTCATTGATACCATTATAGAAATTATCTAGATTTGTCATGGAACAATATTTTATACTTATATGCACAAATGTGTATATATAATATGTGATATATCACAAAATATATAAGTGATATGCATATATCTTGGATAGGACACATGCATTGCACAAGATATACTTATTTATTACATATATTATATGTATATAGGTAGCTAAACTATCTTATCACTTCTATTAGGAGATAAACACATATAGATATGTCAGAAATCATTTTGATTACAAACTAATATCAAGAGATTGAAAGATATAAATTGGTCAGTTGGATAATAGTTAACATTTAGAAGTTAGAATTTTTTATCTATCTTGCATAAAAGTATCTTCATATTCTACATTACTTTCTTAACGTACCAAATTTACTAATATATGAACTATCCAAATTAATAAAATGTACTACAGGGGCTGGAGCAATAGTATAGCGGGTAAACAAATGGGCGTTTGTTTTGCATGCGACCGACCCGGGTTCGATTCCCAGCATCCCAGATAGTCTCCTGAGCACCATAAGGAGTAATTCCTAAGTGCATGAGCCAGGAGTAACCCCTGTGCATCGCCAGGTGTGACCCAAAAAGCAAAATATATATATACTACAAAAATAGTAAATTTAATTTGAGCTAAATAAATTTTAAAGCAATCATTTCAGGTTATTTTCGTAATATAATTTTAAGTAATTTTTAATAATACAGCAATTTTTTTGATTTTTGGGTAACACCTGGCCATGATCAGGGGTTACTCCTGGCTCTGCACTCAGGAATTACTCCTGGAAGTACTCAGGGGACAATATGGAATGCCAGGGATTGAACTCAGGTTGGCAGAGTGCAAGGCAAGTGCCATACCAGCTGTACTATCACTCCAGCCTCAATAATACAACATCTTGACTTTTAGATTTCCTTTGGTTTGTGAATGATCGTCTTATTTTAACAGTGTTCCAAACCATGTCCAATAGTCAGAAGCACAATGTTCATCTGATCATACAAATTGTTATCACATTAAATGATAATAAATGAAAATGTTACTATATTTATTTAAAAATACCATGGTTGATGCTAGAATTAAGGCACTTGCTTTGTGTATGGTCAGCCTGGATTCAATCCCAGTTACCCCATATGTTTTCCTGAGCCTCTCCAGAAATAAACCCTGAGGACTGTCAGGTGTTACCCTAAAACAAGCAATGAAAAAGAATTACCATGAATAAATTTTATAATAATGACAATAAAAATATGACACAAACAACTACATACTTATAATAATGTGCATATGTGATTGAAAATGATATTATTTAGTATGACTTTATAAGGCAGTTTCCTGATTGCAAAAGGGGAAAGAAGATTGTGATTATGTGGGTACTCAGTTAGTTATTGAATTTTACAATGGCAGTCTTTTTATGTGTGTTCTACTTTAATGAAGATATTTTATTTTTAATTTTAAATGTATTGTTTAAAAATGATTTTGGATAACTCATGGGTAATGTAGAGTATAAGAAAATGACAGTCATTCTAAGTCATTGACTACAAACTAAAGAACTGGTGGTTCCATAAACTTTAAATATCTATTGGCACAAATGTAAATAGAACAACTTATTAGTCTTTGCTATCATAATTAGAGTTTTAGTCAATTCAAATTATTTCATTTCAAAACTTAAAAAACAAAACTCAAAGGTAATAAAACCATGACATTTTTATGTCTTCAGGAAACTGTCTAACTAAGTAAGAAGGAATATGGTAAGTTTCACTTGTCAGATTGTATTGCAAAAGCATCTGTAGAAACAAACAGCAAGTATGATGAAGCAGTTTTCTTGAACAGCCTCCTTGTCATCTGTTTTCTTTTGATCTGAGGACTTTTTTTCACAGTATTTCCCAGCTATGTCTTTAAAATCATAGTAGTCTTACAATATTCCATCTTTTCTTTCTGTTTTAAATTGAGACTCAGTGACATCATCAGATTCCAACTGATTCAGGCATCTCTATAAACACTAATGCAAACTGTTCTTAGAGTATCAGTTGATTCTAATATGTATTGGAATTAACAGTTGCTAAAATTATATGGCAAAGTGTTCTGTCAGATAGCATTTCTGTCCTTCGCTGAGACCTATCTTGTACTCAATTGGCATTCTGTTGGCATTTTTCTCTACTGTCAGCAGGGTAGCTGGCAGAAGAGGGTGCTGCATTCTTTAGGTGAACCCTTGTGGTAATGCTGATAGTGATTTTAATGGTTCCCAGTGCAAGGGGTCAGGACTAGCCAGGGTCATGTGGTGGTGGGGTTGGAGACATGCTCAAAAAAAGTTACTTCCCCTTCAACACTTTGACTGAAGGGAAAAAGAACAACCTAATTTCCCAGAGACATACCCCCAGAGGTTTCCATTTTTGTTTCAGCATCCTGGGCTTTCTGAGCTAAAAGTGGTCAGTGTGACAGACCAATCTTGGCAGGCAATTTCCACATCTGGTAGATCTAGATTCTATAAATTCTGTAATTGGCTCTCACTTAAGTCAAATTTTCCATGTTGGAGCTCAGAGCTTAGTACAGAGTCTGGGCA
The DNA here is from genome assembly GCF_029834395.1 of Sorex fumeus. Classification (NCBI taxonomy): domain Eukaryota; kingdom Metazoa; phylum Chordata; class Mammalia; order Eulipotyphla; family Soricidae; genus Sorex; species Sorex fumeus. The sequence goes on from NW_026606118.1 coordinate 23,907,965, forward strand.
ATTTGTTAAGTAAATTTAAAAAAATGGTGCTGCTTAGCAATAGTTTGGAAAATCACTTTAAAAGTTTAGCTGGGACCCGTGGTGGTGGAGGATGGGCACTGGTGGAGGGATGGGTACTTGATCATTGTATAACTGAAACCTAAGCACAAAAATTTATAAGTCTATTACTGTACCTCATGATGTTTCACTAAAAAAAAGTTTAGGGACAGCAAAGAGAAATGCATCAATAGGCAAAGAACTGCAAGTAGGACCCCTGAGTTCAAACCTTGGGACCACATTGAACTCCAATCATGGAGCCAGGAGTTAACCCCAAGCACTATCAGGTGTGGACTCCCCCCAAAATCAAATCAAACCAAATCAAATCAAAACACAAAAACTTAGCTGTGATTTATTTCCAAACAAGACAAAGAATATAAATGAACAATTCAGGGTCATGTTTCGGTTGAAAAAAGGAGGTGATGCTGTTTTGTTCTTTTTTTCCCCACTAATATATCATCACCACAAATCATAAACAACAATTATTGGATTAGGAAGAATGCGGACTTGGCATTTTTTTCAAGAGAAGTAATCATTACCTAGGTTCAGGACTGAGAAAATGAGAAATACTCTACAATGCCTGAATTCCATATATACGAATGCTATATAGCACATCCTTTAAGATGTACTGACTTTAAGGGAAGTGATTGATTTTATTTTATTTTTCCTTGGGAGAGTACCGCCTGGTTGTTCACTGAGATTACTTCTGTCCCTGTGCTCAAGGATGGCTCATGACAGGTCCTGGGGAACCACATGAGGTTCCAGAGATTGGAAATTGGATTAAAGTCAGCCTCATGGTGAGCTCAGATAGAGAAAGGAGCACCAAATAAAGGGTGTTGGGAGGATCCTCCTCCCAGGATGGGAGAAGCATGCTGAAAGTAGACTATAGACCAAACATAATTGCCACTCAATGCCTCTTTTGCAGATCACAACACCCAAAAGGAGAGAGAGAACAAAAGGGTATGCCCTGCCACAGAGGCAGGGTGGGATGGAGGGGGGGATGGAGGGGTGGGAAGGATACTGGGATCCGTGGTGGTGGGAAATGGGCACTGGTGGAGGGATGGGTATTTGATCATTGTATAATTGAAACCCAAGCACAAAAATTTTTAAGTCTACAACTGTACCTCATGGTGTCTGACTAATAAAAAATTAAAAAAAAACAAATAAATAAAAAATAAAGTCAGCCTAATGGAAGGCAAGTGCTGTATCTGCTATACCATTTCTCTTGTATAAAAGTGATTTTATAGCAGCATTCACCTCAACTTCTAGATTGTGCATAATAATCTTTTTAGATATGTATTTTTAATTTTATAATTTAACCACAGCGATATGCACAATTTCAAAGTTGTTCATGATTGGGTTTCAGTCATATGTTCCAATACCTGTCCCTTCACCAGTGTACATATTCTACCACCAACGTCCTCAGTTTCCCTCATTCTCTCTGCCTCTTTGTCAGACGCTTCCCTCTCCCTCCTCTCTCCCCACCCCTCATACCTCATGGGTCTGTATTTCAATTTAGATATTGAAGAATTATCAGTTATATCCTTTAGCTACCTTTAAAAATGAGTTTCTGTCCAAAATGATCAATTTCAACCATTATTGTCATACTCGTCCCTTCTTTATCCTAACTGCACTTTATTTCTGACATATTTTTGTGGCAACCTTCCAACCACTGACCAATCTTTCTGCCCCCTGTTTTCCCTGACCTTGGATATTAGTCTCATATTGTTATTTTAATACATGCTACAAGTGATTGCAGTCATTCTAAATCTGTCCCTCTCTCTCGGACTCATTTCACTTAGCATGATACTCCCCAGATCCATCGATTTACAAGCAAATTTCAAGACTTAATTTTTTCTAATGACTATGTACTATTCCATTGTGTGGATGTACCATAGTTTATTTATCCAGCCATCACTTCTCAGACACTCAGGTTGTTTCCAGATTCTGGCTACTGTGAATAGTTCTGCAATTAACATACAACTGCAGATGACATTTCTGCTACGTTTTTGGGCCCCCAGGGTATATTTCCAGATGGTATTGCTGTGTCAAGTGGAAGCTCAATTTCTAGCTTTTTGGAGAAATGTCCACACTGTTTTCTAAAAAGGCTGGATCAGTCAGATTGCCACCAAAAAATGGACAGTCCTTTTCTCCCTGCATCCACATCAACACTGGTTGCTCTTTTTCTCTTGATTTTGTACCGGTCTCTGTAGTATGAGATGATATCTGACTGTTGTTTTGATTTGCATCTCCCTGATAATTTGTGATGTAGAGCATTATTTCATTTACCCTTTATCCATTTGAATTTCTTCTTTGAGAAAGTTTCTGTTCACTTCCTCTCCCTTATTTGAGGGTCTTTGCCAGTATATTCAACTCTATTCCACTGATCTGCCAGTCAGTCTTTAATCCGCGATCTTGCTATTTTACTTATCATTACTCTGTAATACATTTTAAAGTTTGGAAAGGTGATGGCCCCATCTCCTTTTTCCCAAATATTTCTTTAGCTCCTCCTGTGTGCTTATTGTTCCATATGAATTTCAGGAGTATTGGTCTATTTCATTGGAAAATGTCATGGGTATCTTTAAGGGACCACACTGAATCTATACAATGCTTGAGGAGTATTGTCATTTTGACAATGTTAATTCCTTGAAAAGACACAATTTTACCCATAACATGCATTAAATAATATTAAAAACATCTTTTCCTAAAATGAACTTCAATAATTATCTAACTCATATTCTGCTTGACATATCTCAATATGTTTGCTTGACATATCTCAATACATTTTTTTAAAAGGCAAATGATCTAGTTGTTGAAGTGGTTTGTGACATACTTGCATTTGAAATAAGAATGCTAAGGATATATATGAGAGTATGTTCAAATGATGTTGACCTCAGGGAGTCAAAACTCTCAAGTGCCATGTCATCATGTAGCTTCAAACTGTTTTTGGTTTTAGTTCTGATTCTTGGCAAATTTAAACTTGCATGTATACCCCAAATTAGAAAATATTTCATTGAGTAAAACACAGCAAAAAATAAATAAATACAATTATTTCTCCATAGGCAGGACAAAAATTGAAATAAAATGTTAGTGTATTGTATTATATATCCTAGATACTTGAAACAGATAAATTTTGAATTTGTTTTTCATTTGTGTGTCATGTGGCTAAGTATGTTTTGTTTTCCTGCTGCCTATTAATTTGAAGCTGCAGTGACAGAGATTGTCTTATTACATTTGAAAATTTGCCCAAAGGTTATTAAGCAATAAGCAATGATAATAAATATAATTTATGAAAATGAAAATTCTCATAAATAATATTTAATTCTTAAGAGTACTCTCAGAAGCTGAAGCTATGGAATGATATATCTTTTTTGGATTCAGCATTGGTTCTCTGGTACGGCATCAAGGTTGAAAAGAATGAACACTGACTATTAGAACTGGAGTGCAGGTCATAAATTAGAGAGAACTGTCATATCATAAGGCTATTTCAGAAAAATATTGCATCCTCAGTTGTGATCATTATTTTCAGTTCATGAGTTAATTTTATTATTTTACTCCTAAATTATAGAATATTTTGAATTTCGTAGAAAAGGGATGCTATTATAATTTCAATTAATATACTTACCTCACAATGACATTTAAATATGTAAATACACAAGCCATCTACCATGAAGTAGATTCATTTAATCATATATTTTTGCTTTCATACTACTTTATATAAAATTTCATAATTATAATTTATCACATCTGATTATATTCGGTTATTTATATGACTGTCACCCCTTAACAGAGAAAACCTTCAAAGTGAAAGAAAATTTCATTTGTCTCTGTAACCACTACCTGCATGATGACATATGGCAGTCATTTAATTACTTTCTGGATCAAAAAGCATAAACTTAAATTTAGAATGAACTGGCATAATTCCTAATAATTAAGTGGTGTATACACAACTACCGAAGACTAAATATGCAAATGAGGGTTAATGACATTTATTTTAAAACATTATATATAGAAATTGATATTTTATATTGATGGAAAGCACACCATCTGTTTTAGTGGCGTTCTACTTTGTTTAGTTTAATGAGACACATGCCGGTAAAACTTCATATGTTCCAGAAAATTGGCAATACATTAACTTCTTGGTAGGACAATTAAATAAATGTTACTACATATGTCACTTCTAATTCTATATTCCATAAAGAAGTTATTTACATACATATGTCTATATACATTAAAACTTTTCACTTTACTATTAATATTTATTTTTTAAAACAGACTAAACATCATATTGACTCCATTTGACAATTAAATAAATGTTACTACATATGTCACTTCTAATTCTATATTCCATAAAGAAGTTATTTACATACATATGTCTATATACATTAAAACTTTTCACTTTACTATTAATATTTATTTTTTAAAACAGACTAAACATCATATTGACTCCATTTGATCTAGGTATTGTGATTTGGGTCACAGCTGAATAGACAAAGCCCTCTCTGTATTATTGATTTTCTCTTATGCAAATTAACTATCAATAATAACTACCAGTTATCTTGCACGTTGAATGCAAATTTTATTTTTAAAATAAGATTACATATATTTGAAATTAATTTCCCATGATTTGACATGCTACAACTACCAATGAATATCTCTCAAGCGTTGTTTAATCATGGGGATTAAAAACTCTGCCACATTTTATCTCTATTGATATGACTGTCACTGTAGCACTGTCCTCCAATTGTTCATTGATTTGCTCCAACAGGCACCTGTAATGGCTCCATTGTGAGACTTATTATTACCTTTTTTTTTTTTGGCATATTGAATACACACTGGGGAGCTTGCAAGGCTCTGAGACGTGGGTGGGATACTCTCGGTAGCTTGCAGGGCTCTCCAAGAGGGACAGAGGAATTGAACCCTGGTCTGCTGCTTGCAAGGAAAACTCCCTACTCCGGTAATGACTAGTTTAAAAAATTATGGTTGAATGATAAGGTTTAAAAACATATTCTCGGAGGATGGGAGAAGCATGCTGAAAGTAGACTATAAACCGAACATGACTGCCACTCAGTGCCTCTTTTGCAAACCACAGCAACCAAAAGGAAAGAGAGAGAACAAAAGTGAATGCCCTGACACAGAGATAGGGTGGGATGGGGGAATGGGAGGTGGGAGGGATACTGAGATCCGTGGTAGTGGAAAATGGGCACTGGTGGAGGGATGGTTACTTGATCATTACATCATTGAAATCCAAACACAAAAATTTGTAAGACTAGAACTGTTCCTCATCGTGTTTCACTAATAATTTTTTTTAAAAAAGAGTAGTTTAAAATGGTCTCACCCCCTACTGGAGGGATGGGTACTCCATCATTGTATAACTGAAACCCAAGCACAAAAATTTGTAAGTCTAAAACTGTACCTCATGGTGTCTCACTAATAAAAATAAATAAAAATAAAAATATATTCTCGGAGCCAACAGATGGTACAGGGGTCAAGTCTCTTGTATTGAATGCAGCTTACCCCCATTTGACACCTGGAATGACATGGTCCCCTAAATATCAATATGGGTGGTTCTGGAGATCTCTGTGCACCACTAGAATGGCTGTGGTGATGCTCAACTCTGCAGGGCCTGAGCTGCGAAGCATTATTTGGACCATGCATTGAACCACAAGACTGGCTACCTGATATCACCAGAAAGGTCTCCCTGGCTCCTGAGGACTCTCTGGGGGACCCGCCAATTTTTAAGAATAAAACAAATCAATTTCTAGAGTAATTATGTATTAAAATGAATAGATAGTTACATGTTTGCTCCATGTTTAAGGAGACATTCAGTACTTTCTAAAAATGTTTTCCGCAAAACAAGCTGTTGCTATTATTTGAGGGCTTCCACTGCCCCTGTGTCTGTCTCCCGCCTTGTGTAGCGTAACCACAAATGCATGTCCCATAGCAATTTTGTGAGCAATCTAAAACAACACCTTTGCTTTGCTCATTTATCACTAATGTCCTAACACCTCTAAGCTGGAAATAATAACTCTATTCTCCAAAGTCCCAATATTTCATAAAACATGTTTCTCTTGACACCAAAAATATGTCAGACTGTTTGCTTTTGAACCACACCCGATGTACTCAGGGGGTCATTTGGTGTCAGGGTTTAAACTACTGAGATATCACTTCAGCTCTATATATCATAGTTTACTAGGTGTGAGTTTCCTTAGAGAAAAATACCTGTTCTATTAACTTTAAATGCATAAAAGGCATAGACAGTACCGTGCATAAGCCTGCATCTTAAAAAAATGTTTATTGAGTTAATAGATAAATCACCTCATTCTGTTTTCTACTTGACATGCTCCCATACAATTTGGCAAAAGCTTAAGGATACTATTCAATTAATATTCGATTTTAAATTATTTTACTTTTAAAGGACCACAATTTACAAAGTTATTGATAGTTTAATTTCAGCATTAATCCTACCACCAGTGTTCTCAAGTTCCTTCCTTCCCTCATGCCCCCGCCTTCTCCCCCACCCCCCACCAGCCTGCCACCTTGACAGACATAAAGTTTAGCGATTTTATATTGTATAGCATGTTGTCGATTCTGTTGTGTATGTTGGTTTGGCTATTTCCCTGCACCACCCTCCTCCCCATGATCTCAGTGTACCCAGGGGCCTTGACTCCAGCTCCCCTGCAACTTCCTTTATAATCTTATCTATCCTCCCCCTCGATTTTTTCATTCTCTGTCCTTCTCCCTATGCTCTCAAGGTCTGCCATCCGAATTTGGCTGAGATTTTGTTTTGAATCTACAAAATAATATAGGTAGGGTAGTCATTTTAACAATATTGATTCTCTAGTCCATAAGTGTGAAATATTTTCCTATTTTCTATCTTTTTGTTAAGTTATTTAAAGTGTTCATGGAATATGTCCTCTATATGTTTAGCAGAGTTGATTCCTAGATGTTTGTTATCTTTTTTTTTAAATTTTTGGTTACTCTTTTATTTTTTTCCCACTATATCTAAATATTTAAACATTGTGACTGAGAAAGTTGTTGTAGATAATTTGTTACAGGCATTCAATATTCCAACATCTATTCCACCACCACGGTCACCTTCTCTCCACCATTGTCTCCATTTGCCTGCCCCCGTAGCAGGCCCACAATAGTTTATTTTATATTGCTTGTTACCACTAAATAATAAATAGAATGATCAAAAAAATCAAATTTTTTCAATCAAAGAAAATTTGTGAAAATTGTTGTATCTCATCACTGTCACTGTCCTCCCATTGTTCATCGATTTTCTAGAGCAGGCACCAGTAATGTCTCCATTGTGAGACTTGTTACTTCGTTTGGCATATCAAATACATCACGGTAGCTTGCCAGGCTTTGCCGTGAGGGCCAGATACTCTCAATAGCTTGCCAGGCTCTCCAAGAAATGTGAAGGAATCGAACCCGGTTCGGCCTGGTCAGCTGCATGCAAGGCAAATGCCCTACCCACTTTGCTATCACTCCAGCCCCTGTGCTATCACTCCAGACCTGTATCTCATCATGAGGACATTAAGTTCTTGTCTACGGGTTTACTAAACTGTTGCTGCTAGTTAAGCCTTCTGTGTTAATGTTTTTGTTAGTCAAGGTTAGTTGGCTTCTGTGTTACATTCTTAATAAATCTGTGTGCTCCTAATAGGTTATTAGTATTGTAGAGTTTGAAGGTGCCACAGCCGTGCTCTCCAAAAGGGAAATGTTTTAAATGAAATAGAATCCTCGATCACTTTTTTACCTCTGATTCATTCTTTGTATATAGAAGTAAAATCAAGTTTTGAGTATTAATGTTGTAGCCATCTACTTTGTTGTATTGTTTTATTGTTTCTTGAAGCTTATTTTTTGAGGACTCTTTAGGGTCATTTAAGCATGCTATCATATAGTCTGCAAATAGTGAGAATTTAATTTCTTTTCCATTTTGGATGTCTTTGATTTGTTTTCCTTGCAGAATTCTGTAAATAGGACTCCTAATATATTGAATGAAAGTGGAAACAATGGGCATCTAAAACTTAGAATAGTGTTCTGTATGATTGAGCACATTATCAGTTGAATAAGAATTAACCTTCACTATTACTGAAACTTTAATTTTTTTAAATTCTATTTGAAGATTTTTTTTCTTGACAATACCTGGCTCAGTTTTGAACTGAAAGGGCTTTTTCTAGTCATTGCTTGGCGAACAGTCACTCAAATTCAACATAAGTAAATTTTTTAAAAGATACATGTGTACTTTGGTACCCATAAAATAGTTCCCAGATTTTAAGTGTCATAATGTTTAAAATATAATCTTGTCTTTAAAATTGATATTTGTAGCTTTGTTGGCAACCTTTTCAATTATATGGAAAATAATACTCGTGTGGGCATATTATGTTGCAAGTGACAGTTAGCATCATTTATATAAAATTTGACATTTAATTAATATTAAATCAAAAATACCTATTTAAATATTATAAACATGTAACAGGGGCTTATATTCCTAATATTAAATTTGCTAGTAACTGTTGGAATTGAAAACCAATTTGTGCAAATTTAAACTTTTTTCATGTTCTTATAGCTTCCCAAGTATCAGTTATATAAGATCAGTATTTCCCAGCTACATGTAGTTAGGTATTCTGATTTGTAGTAATTGCTAACTTTCATAATATAAATGCTCTTACCTCAACTTAGTTCTAGCTACTAATACCAATTTTAAGGTCAATTGAAAAGCAAAATATTTAACTGACCAAAAAAGTCCACCTGAAAAAAGTGTAAATGCTTATTTGCATTTCAGAAACTTTTTTATGTCATAATACATAAATGGGCTGAAGCAATAGCACAGCGGGGTGTTTGCCTTGCAAGCAGTTGAACTGGGTTCAATTCCTCTGCCCCTCTCCGAGAGCCTGGCAAGCTACTAGAGTATCCCTGGCAAGCTACCTGTGAGTATTGTATACGCCAAAAAACAATAACAACACGTCTCACAATGGAGACGTTACTGGTGCCTGCTTGAGCAAATCCATAAACACAGGGACGACAGTGCTACAGTGCTATGATATATCGATAAATGTAACACTGTCTTCCCGTTGTTCATCAATTTGCTGGAGCAGGCACCAGTAATATCTCCATTGTGAGATTTGTTACTGTTTTTGGCGTATCCAATACGTCACAGGCAGACTGCCAGGCTTTGCTCTGCAGGTAAGATACTCTCGGTAGCTGGCTGGGCTCACTGAGAGGGACAGTGGAATCAAACCCAGATTGGCCGCGTGTTAGTTGGTGTGCTATCACTCCAGTTTGTATAAATACATAGTAACATTAATAAATCAGACACTACACATTAGTGAAAAACAATGCACTATTGCTAGCAAAGTTAGCAAGAACCTCCAGAATGACACTAAGGTGTATTTCCACCTGAGATTTGTCCACATTTCAACCTGAGCTTAATATCAGTTCTTTTTTGAAGGAGTGACTCTCTAACTCTTCCTCTCTCTCTCTCTTTCTCTCTCTCTCTCTTTGTGTGTGTGTTTCTCTCCCTCCCTCTTTCCTCTTGTCGTATTTCCCTAAAAAACATTCTTGATTAATAACACAGACTATCATTTGTGGGCTGGCGGACTGAAAGGAGCCAAGGCATACAACTGACCATGGTTCAATTTCAGGTTTCACATGAGGTGTCTCAAGTACCACCAACAGTGTTCCCTGAGCAAAAGGCCAGAAATAAATTCTGAATACAACCAGGCATGGCCCCCAACAAAGAAAATATAAACAATATATTTTGGGAGCAACCCTAGCCCTAACGCTAACCCTAACTCTAATAAAATGGTCATAGTGAAATACCGAAGGAAAATAAATTTTAAATAAAGCTTAAATCATGATTTTTTAACTGTTTAAAGTAATATGGTTAAAATAGTGGTAACACTTCATAATTTTATGTAAAATATATGCTCCTTTATCATAACCAAAGTGCCTAAGAGCTTCCACTTTTGTTCATCTGTAACTTCTAAACTGAAGGTTTTTTGTTTGTTCATTTTGGGGTTTGGGGTCACACCTGGGAATGCTCAGGGATTTTTTCCTGGGTCTGCATTCAGTAATTACTCCTGGAGAGGCTCAGGCCTCATATGGGGTGCTGAGAATCAAGTCCAGGTCACTGCATGCAAGGCAAGCACCCTACCGACTGTACAACTGTGCCAGCCCCAATTCTCATTTGGGTGACAGAGGGGCTACACCAGGCCCCTCCAGGGCCAGGCTACACCAGGCTTTGCACTCAGGAATAACTCCTGGAGGTGCTTGGGGGACCGTTTTTGATGCCAGAAATCCAAAAGTCTCATGGAAGGCAAATGCCCTATCATCCACATAACTTCAATCCCTAAAATGAAGATTATTTTTGAAGGCAAAAACTGTTTCACTGCAGCACTATGTCCCTTTGTTTATCGATTTGCTCAAGTGGGCCCTCGTAACGTCCCCATTGTGAGACTTGTTACTGTTTTTGGCATATAGAATATGCCATGGGGAGCTTGCCAGCCTCTGCCATATGGGTGGGACAGTATCGGTAGCTTGCCAGACTCTCTGAGAGGGATGGAGGAATCAAACCCGGGTTGGCCGCATGCAAGGCAAACACCCTACCCCCTGGGCTATCGCTCCAGCCCCTGGTATTGTAATTATGGAAAATAGGTAGGGAGTGTCTTATGATGTGTCACAGGACCCCACAAACAGTCGCATCATCCAGGAATATGTTCACTCATACATGAGGTTTGGCCCGAGCATGTGGAAAATGGCTTGGAACATTGTGGTGGTTTGGTAGTGGAGGTCGGCTGCGAAGACTGGGTCCCTTGGGGCGGGGAGGGCTCTTACCTGCCCCTCTCCAGGGAAAACTAAGCAATGTATTACTTGATGGTGTGTATGGAGATTGGAAATGCCACTATAAAAAGATAAAAGATAAGTTTAATATTTACTTTCTTTAATATTTTAATATTAAATTTATATTAATATTAAATTTAATATTTAATTTTAGGTAATTACTTTCTGTAAGTACAGGGATAAAAAACAACTGAGATATTGGAGTATAAGTAGTCAGGGGTTGTAGGACTCGCCTACATATGGCTGACACTAGTCTGGTCTTCAGTATCACATAGAGTTCCCCTAGCACTGCAATGAATGATCTCTGAACACTAAGCCCTGAATACGTCCAAGTCTGCCTAGCAACATTCCAAATTTAAAAAGTAAAATAAGGGGCCAGAGTAATAGCACAATGGGTGCCAGAGTAATAGCACAATGGGTAGGGCATTTGCCCTGCATACGGCCAGCCCAATTTCAATCCCCAGCATCCATTATGGTCTCCCAAGCACCACCAGGAGTAATTCCGGAGTGCGGAGCCAGGAGTAACCTCTGAACATAGCTAGGTGTGACACCAAAAACAATAAATAAATTAATAAATAAAAAGTAAAATAATTGCAATAATAACCCTCCCCAAAGTAAAAATGTGTCTGTAGGTTGATAATGTTCTTTTTATAAAACTCACACCTTGATTATATAATCATTGAACTTTACTTGTACTTTTCTGAAAAATAAGAGGGCCTTTATTAGCAATGAGATAACTTAAATTTTGAAAGATAGAGAATTTCCACTGACCCAGACAGAACAGCTTCAAAGACAGTGAGTAAGAATCTGGTTTTATGCTTAGCCAAGACAGAATGATATAATAGTTTATACCTATTCTAGCAGTTTTTCAGAAAATGTATATATTTATGAGATTGAAAGCATGTGTGATTTAGGAACATACAAAACCATGCATCATGTACATCAGGCGTAGAGAAAAGAGTGAAAAAAACATTACCGTGTGTGTGTGTGTGTGTGTGTGTGTGTGTGCATGTGTGTGTTATTAATTATATCTGGAAGAAGTGTTTATCTAAAGTCCCGGTGAAATTATATACATTGCAGTTCTGTTTTTATGCTGATCAGCTAACTTTTGGTTATTGCACTATGTGATGTAGGGGACTTGAGTGAAGTGAAAAACAAGTGAAGTAGCTTTGAGAAAATAGCTTTATTACTTTCCTACTTGACCCATCTGCGTGACATAGGAAAATAGCCAAGTAGAGTTTGGATGCTAAAGTTTGCCATGACAGCTTACATAGTGTGGATACTTTCATCTCACCAGTCTTACAAGGCATCTGTCATCTTGTGCCTAAAGTCTACTTGATATACACAGCACAGAAATTGGTTTCCAATCCCTGTTATCAGGGATCCATAGACTCAAACAGTGGCAAGGATTTTTTCTTTGTTTGTTTGTTAGTTTTTACAAGAGAAGAAAAGGAAGATCTGCACCTCTTTTTCAGGTGAAACAGATAAATTGAGTTTTATCTTTTAAAATATGTATTTGGCTTTCATAGTACTGATGTTCAGATTTATTTGAAACTAATTTCTGGAAGCATTACAAATTCTTTCAAAATGTATTGATTGTTTCTATTTGTATATTTTTTGTTATTTTATAATTGCACTTTTTAAAAAAAGTGTGTGCTCTGCACATTCACAAAATTAACTGGTTATCCAATATATAAACAGGAAAAGTAAGAGTGAGATTGGTCATTTTGACAAATGTACTAATCATACTGGTTTCTAAATTGCTTGTCAGTTAGCTCAGTTTTATAACTATGGGATATATCCCAAAACAACTGATATGGAATGGTAGAAAATTTTATCACAGAAAATCACAAAAAGATTACAGTGTTGGGGCTAGAGAAATAACGCACCAAGTAGGGTACTTGCATTCTATGTAGAAGATATCAGTTCACTAGCACTCATCAGTTCAGTAGCAATCCATATGGTTGCCAGAGTCCTACCAAGAATGATCACTGAGTAGAGATAATGAAGTAAATCTTGAGTTCTTGCTTTGGGTGTGCCCTCCACACCCCACCACCACTGTGTACTCACCAAGCAACTAAGAAGCCTGCACTCTCTGTCATCACCTGTGTTCGGTGGTCTCGGGCCACTTCCCCGCCCAGGACGACCAATGCAATGGGCAGACAAAGGAAGAAAAGAGGGTCATACTGGTTGGTGATCAGTTGTCATTTATTCCATTCTCCCCACGCGCCTGTATCAATAGCACTAAGCCCCTCATTCCTGTCTTCTCCTGCTCCCCTTGCTAGTCTATCCTCGCTTCCACTTGCTGCCTTGGTCTCTCTCTAGTCTCTCTCCAACTCCCTGCATTGGAAGTATCAACCAGACACCCAGGTCGGATAGCACAATCAACTCATGAAAGCCCTTCTTGATTACCTACAGCCAGGAGATCAGGCTCAAGGGTGAAATACCACGTAGAGGTTTTTCTCCTTTCCCTAGTCCAATAATTTAATCAACAATGTAATTAATATCTTTATCATACTTTTTAATATTAGTTGTTTTGTATGGACACAGTAAGAGATACATCAAGCTTGTAGGGTGACTCTCCTGGGGACATCTCGCTATAGATCTCACACTACAGTGCTCAGGCCAGATTAATCTTTCCTAACACTAGCAGGGTCCTGGAGCGATAGCACAGCGGGTAGGGCGTTTGCCTTACAAGCGGCCAACATGGCCGACCCGAGTTTGATTCCTCCGCCCCTCTCGGAGAGCCCGGCAAGCTACCGAGAGTATTCGATATGCCAGACACAGTAACAACAAAGTCTCCAATGGAGACGTTACTGGGCCCGCTCGAGCAAATCGACGATCAACGGGAGGGCCTTTACCTTTACCTTTTACCTTGAACACTAGCAGGGTCCTAATATAGTTGTTACTCTTTTGGATCCATGACAAAATTTGTCCATGATCATGCTCTTAATCTATAGTTACGTATTATGGCACTTTTGCCTAATCTATTTCCGTGCCAGCATAGTTCACAGCTTGCCCTGGGTCCATCCAGTCTTTCGTCGGGCCCCTGCTTTTGGGGTGATAGGAAGTAAGGGCAACTGAGGCTTAAGTTGAGAAAACAGATGCCCAGGATTGAATACTATTTGGAGTCAATTGACTCCCAAGTTACAAAAACGTGACATTAACTGTCTTCCTATGTCTATACAAAAAGGTCATCACACTGAGTTAACTATGCAAAGACCTAAGGAGAAGAGAAAAACAATATTTACAAGTTAACAGAGTCTGATTAGGATATGAAGGTGATTGACCAATTGGGGAAGCAGAGCACAAAGAAAGAGGTTACAAATAAACACAGGACTGGGAGTACTGTATGGGAGTAACTCAATAAACCTAAGCTCCCAGTTGCAAGGTGGAAAGGTCAAATCAGTGTTATATTACATCCCACCACCAAAAGAAATAACAAACAAACAAAAAATCCTATCATGTTATACCATTACTGTGCTTTTCAAGTGTCAAAATATTACAAAATATTATACACAATAGAGATTAGTGACATGAGAATGAAAATAAGGCAGTTGATACCTTTAAAAATCACTCCCAAATGATACCTATGGCAGTAATATGACAAAATGAAATCACCTGTGACAGTAAATAAATATAATTTCTATTGTTTGGTTCCTGTAGCCTTACTGCCTTTATTTTCTGAACATACACTAAATAAAGAAATAAAAGTGATGCCAAAGTGGGGATAATATTGAGCTAAAACAGATTGTGGTTGAAAAGCAAATATACATTTCATGCTATTTTGACCCCTAAAATGTGCATTTTTTCATAATACCTATAAAAAATTTTTAAATCATGTTGTTCTATTATATTACATCTTTTAAAAGACCAATTATTTGCTTGTATATGTAAGTTTTTTCTTTTGCACCCAGTATAATATGAAATGTCACACAAAACTTAATGTAAAATCTAAAAATAGTTCACTGTTTCATGAGGACAAAAAATATATTACTAATTCTTGTCCTTATTTTTATCCTCTAATAAATTACTAGCAAAGAACACTGTCATTTTAGTAGAGGTGCATGATTTTCTGATATAAAAAAAAAGAAATCAATGACAAAGTGTTGTAAATAATAACAAATGTGTTCATTTTAAAAAATAAACACACCAGCCCTAAAGCAAGGTCTGTGAGAGAGTTCAAAGTGTTGTACCACATGATTATCAGGGAGAACCCTTGGTTCAGTCTTGGCAACTCCTGGTATTCCAGGTACTATAGGGAGCAGTCCCAAGAGCACCTGGTTGGGAAGGGTGCCCCATCATTTCTGGATGTGCCTCAACACTCCCAACTCCAAAAACATGAATAAACTGAACCCACAGAAACTCTAATTACTTTGTAGATGCTAACTCGATGTAGCTAACTTAGCAGAACATAACTCCACTCCTCAATGATCACAGAGCAACATATACAGAGAAAAAATTTTTTTGCAGAAACTAAGCCAATGCATCTGTTTGTTGACTACACTGTTCCAGTATGAAAATGTTTTCTGTTTTTCAGCATTGCTCAAAATCTCTGATTTTTACAGTGAAATGGATTTCATGAATGACTCTCACCAAGTTTATAGTGATCCAGTGTCAAAGCAATATATTGAAAATTCAGATATCTGGCCAACTACCCAGATGTCTGGTTTATAGAATGCCAGTCAAAAAAATTTTTTTTTCTGATCGTGGCGCATAAATGTTTAAATACATCGAAAACAAAAAAATAATCACAAATCAATCACAAATTGAACTTTATCAGGTAAATCACTATTAATAAATTGTAGTGTTTTCTTATAACCTTTACACACATGTTGTATATATAGTTAATTACATTTCTGTTTAACATAAATATTTAAGTATAAATGGAAAAATGTTTTAAATACTCTTAAAAAGCTATAGGTCTATACTCAAATTAAGATGAGTACTATTTAAATAACTCCTGTACTACAGTGTATTTGTCAGAATTTATTATTTATAATAGAACACTTTATCAAAGTCAAGTATCAGGGCCAGAGAAATCACACTGGGGGTAGGACATTTGCCTTGTAAGTAGCCGAACTGGGTTCTATCCCCCGCATCCCATATGGCCCCCCAAACACTGCCAGGAATAATTTCTGAGTGCAGAGTCAGGAGTAACCCCTGAGAATCACAGAGTATAACTCAAAAAGCCAAAAAAATAGTCAAGTGGCAGACACATAATTATATAATTGTCATAAATTCATAGTTGCTTATTTTTTTATTTTGGCTCAAAGATGCTCAGGGGTTACTTCTATCTCTGCACTCAGGAACTACTCTTGGCAGTGATTTGGGGGCCATATGGGATGCCAGGGATTGAACCTCGGTCAGCCGCGTACAAGACAAACACCCTACCTGCTGTATTATCACTCTGGCCTCTAGTTCATACAGTTTTAAGTTAAAAGATATGCAAAAACATAACTTGATATCACCTCGCAGTGTGAGAATGAAATCTATCAAAAAAGACTACAACCAATCAATATCGGTAGGGATACAGCAAAAATGAATCTTTTATTCACTGCTGCTTTGAACGTTGCCTGGGTCAGCCTCTGTGAAAAACAATATGGCAATATCTATAAAAGGTAAGAATAGAGATTACATATAACATAACTCTGTGCTTCATAGCATCATCCCCTGAACAACACAAATTGAATAATACAAAATGTAATTTACAAACCTATACTCATTGTAACATTGCATACAATAATCAATATATAAGAATGACTCAAAGATCCAACAACAGATGAATGGATAAAATATGCATGTATGTAGACAGACAGACAGACAGATACATAGATAATATGTGCACTGTAGCACTGTAGCACAGTCCTCCCATTGTTCATCGATTTGCTCAAGCAGGCCCAGAAACATCTCCATTGTGAGACTTATTGTTACTATATTTGGCACATTGAATATGTCATGGGTAGCTGGCCAGGCTTTGCCAAGTGGGCGAGATACTCTCGGTAGCTTGCTGGGCTCTCTGAGAGTGGTGGAGGAATCGAACTCAGGTCGGCCAAGTAGGTCACATGCAAGGCAAATGCCCTATCCACTATCCACTGTCCTATCACTTCAGCCCATACAATATGTTCATGTATACATAAACGGAATGGAATACAAAGCAGCCATCAAAAAGGTAAATTCTTTAGTCCACCAAAAAGGTAAATTCTTTAGTTCACTGCAACATGAATAAAACTGGAGTGTATCCTATTAAGGGAAGTAAGTCACAGAAAGAAGTATATATTCTAGATGTTCTCATTCATCTGTGGTATAGAGAAATAAAGCAGACTGGGAGGTTTTAAAGGAAGACTAACCTCGGTCCTTGATTTACAGAAAAAAGAATGCAAGTAGTGGGTAAGGGGGGAGTGGTTATGGAGGGGAGGGAAGGATGAAACTTACCACAGTTACATGAGGACTTTTGATGAAAGACTTGCACTTGTTGGTGGTGGCGAGTAAGGTAAGTATGTACAAAAAAAAAAAAATTATGTGTCCGCACTATTCTAAGTATGGGATACCTACTATAATAATTCAATAAAAAATGTGGGCCTTGACCATCCTAGCCAATCACCCCTTTCTCTGCTACTTACCTCCAGACCAGGTAATGAGAAGTACAAGAGCCGGCTCCAAAGGGACTGTGCAGTTGCAGGGGAGAGGCACTGCATCTCCCAGTTGACTTGTTTTTTTAGACTTCCCTGGATATTATTGCAATTACAGGACTGTAGCACTGCACTGTCCTCTCGTTGTTCATTGATTTGCTAGAGCCCAGTAACGTCTCCATTGTGAGACTTGTTGTTACTGCATTTGTCATACCGAATATGTCATGGGGAGCTTGCCAGGCTTTGTCGTGCAGGCAAAATACTCTCAGTAGCTTGCCAGGCTCTCAGAGAGGGGCAGAGGAATTGAACCCGGGTTGGCCATGTCCAAGGCAAACGCCCTACTGCTGTGCTGTCGTTCCAGCCCTGTTATCGCTCCAGCCAGTGGTAGGGCATTTGCCTTGCACGTGGCCGGCCCCACCAACCCGAGTTTGATTCCTTTGCCTCTCTCAGAGAGTCCGTCAAGCTGCCAAAAGTATCTTGCCCACACGGCAAAGCCTGGCAAGCTACCCAAGACGCATTCAATATGCCAAACACAGTAACAACAAAAAGTCTCACAATGGAGACGTTACTGAGCCCGCTCAAGCAAATCGATGAACGACGGGAGGACAGTGCTACAGTGCTTCCTGAATATGCAGCTTCTAACCTCCACATCATTCCCCAGGAACCACACCCTTGTTCCTCCTGCATTGGATGCATATAGTGTTCTTAGTCACCTCCATATAGCAAACTAAGAAGAATTTATTTCTAGATCTATCCACCCCTCTGGTTGAATGGTGGTTGGACAAACTTCTAGAACTCTAAATTATAGACTGAAGAGAGGAAGATCTGATGACACTGAAATTTGCCCTGGAGCCCTCACAGGGAACTCAAAACAGAAACAGGAATCTGGTTGCATAGCTTCAGGAGGAAAGGAAGAGAGAATTCCTCAGACAGTTCTCCCCAAGGGGCAGTAAATTACAAAGTTTTGTGCTAAACTACAACAATCATCAGGAATACAATTTAGAAACCCACCAAGATTAGTGACTGAAAAGAATATCCTAGAAGACTCAAACAGTGATAACCAGAACTAGAAAATCTCAGATCAGGATTTATAGATACTATGTTGAGAATAACCGAGCAATGAAGTGAATTAAACAATTATTGAGTTAACAAACAATGATTAAGGCAT
This sequence comes from Sorex fumeus, assembly GCF_029834395.1. NCBI lineage: Eukaryota > Metazoa > Chordata > Mammalia > Eulipotyphla > Soricidae > Sorex > Sorex fumeus. The sequence continues at coordinate 23,926,649 of NW_026606118.1, forward strand.
AAATAAGTCTGAGGTCGGATATAAGAAAATTATTATCATAAAGTCAAAGAACTGAAGAGTTTATTAGGTGAAATTAAAAAAATACACAATATAAGTAAGGCATTGGCATTAGAGAAACAGCTTCTTGGGATAAAATCAGTGAGTTACAAGATATGATGAAAGAAACCCCTAGACAAAAAGATTTTTAAAAAGTCTCAAAATGGATGAACAGCATACCAGAGAATTATGGGATATATCCAAAAGGAACAATGCAAGAATTGTCAGCATTCATAAGGAATAGGGATGGAAATTCTAGGAAGAGCTATTAGTCAAAGAAACCACAGTTGAGAAGTTCCCAGAGTTGAAGAACATATATACCCATATTCAAGAGGCCCAACAGATCCAAGTGAAAAAAAAAATAGTGAAAATCCACCCCTCTCAGAGTACCTGGCGAGATACCTGCGTGGCAAAGTCTGGCAAGCTACCCATGATGCATTCGATATGCCAAACACAATAATCAGTGTCACAATGGAGACGTCATTGGGCCTGCTCGAGCAAAATCGATGAACAATGGGAGGACAGTGACAGTGTCAGTGACTCCAAGATTTAACAAAATCAGAATGATGGAAGTCAAAGACAGAGATAAAACATTGAAATAACAAAATCAAAGAAGGAAATTACACAAAAATAAGCATCCTGTGGTGGGATGGAGGCTGGGGGAGGGATACTGGGGACATTGGTGGTGAAAAATGTACACTGGTGGAGGGACGGGTATTCTATCATTGTATGACTGAGACTCAAACATGAAAATTTTGTAACTGTAGAAACCGTTAAAAAAAAACCCAAAATATAAATCAACAAAAACATAAAAAAATTTAAAACATAAAAATATGTAAAAGATTTAAGGCAGACCTATTAAGTGAGGTATGAGCTAGGAAAAATAAAACTTGGTATGTAGTTAAAAATCTCAATGATATGACACCTAATCAAAAATATTCTATCCAGATGTGTTATCATTCAGATTGGAAAGAATGGCACAGAGCTTCATAGATAAGCAAAAGGTCAGAAACTTTGTAACTTTAAAGCCAAAATTTTGAGAAGCAAGAAAGGGTATATGTAAGACAAGATTAAATTCACAACCACACAGTTCAAAATCTAAATTATAATGACACCATATTCCATCTCAGCAATGTTAATGGCCTAAACTTAAGAACCAAGATAGATGACATGACAATGTGCAACAGAAAACTGAACTCAACTTTCTGCTGCCAAAAGAGACACATTTTAGTACCCAGAGCAAGCATATACTAAAAGTCGAAGTATGGAGAGCAGTATTTATATCAAACTTTTTTTTAAAGACAAGGGTGGCAATACTTATACCAGACATTCTGTCACTGTCACTGTCCTCCCGTTGTTCATCTATTTTCTCGAGCGGACCCAGTAATGTCTCCACTGTGAGACTTTGTTGTTACTGTGTTTGGCATATTGAATACACCACGAGGAGCTTGCCAGGCTTTGCCGTGCGGGCGAGATACTCTGGGTAGCTTGCCGGGCTCTCTGAGAGGGACGGAGGAATCAAACCCAGCTCGGCTGGGCTGGCCACATGCAAGGCAAATGCCCTACCCACTGTGCTATTGCGCCAGCCCATACCAGACATTATAGAAGTAAAATTAAACTAAGGTTGTGGGAGATGTATACAACTTACTGCTTAATGATGAAGGGATGCGTGCATCAGGAAGAACCACACTCCTAAATATTTATGCACTCCATGAAGTACCATCAAAATATCCGTGACAACTACTAACAGACCTGAAAGAAGAGACTGATAGCAACACAATACAAATTTGAGACCCCAACACTGCTTTATCACTACTGGATAAGTCAACTAGACTAAAACTCAAGAAGAAAATTCTGGCTATAAAGTAAGACATGGGAGAGATAGGCTTAGCAGAAATATATAGGGTCCTTCATCCTGCAAAAGTGAAACACACATTATTTTCCATTATGTATAGAACATTTCCTAAAATAGACCAAATTTGACTCACAAAGCAAACTGTCCCAAAAATCCAGAAAGTAGAACTTGTATGAACTATTTCTCAGATCACAGTGCATTAAAAATATATCATAAATTAGGAAAAACAGAAATAGAAAGAATATCAAATCCCTGGATATTAAACAACTCACTTTTGAACAACCAATGAGTGAAAGAGGAAATCCAAGGGAAAATTAAAAGATTTCTAGAAACAAACAAGAATGAAGATATAAACTACCAGAACATGTAAGGAACAGCAAAAGCAGTATTAGGAAATTTGATAGCAATTTACGAATTCACCAGAAAGCAAGAAAGGGATCACATAAAACCCCTAATTGCAAAGCCTAAGCAGCTGGAGAAAAAGGTCAACAAAAGAGACCCAAAGTAAACAGAAAGATATATTTAAACTCTGAGCAGAAATTAATGAAATGGAAACTAAACAGTGAGCCAAAGAATCAACAAAACTAAGAACTGGTTCTTTGAAAAAATAAACAAGGACGACAAACCATTAACAAGACTCACAAAGAAAGGAAGAAAACCCTAGTAAACAGAATCAGAATTGAAAGGAGGACATTGGATGAGACCCCACAGAAGTTCAAAGGATCATCTAAGATTAATTTGCTATTTTTTATTTCACAAAACTGGAAAACCTAGAAAAAAATGGGGAAAACACTGGACTCCTATAACCTCAAAAAACTGAATAAAGAGGAAATAGAGGCAAATTTCTACCAAAAAGGGCAATTTGTACCAAAAACACATTGAAATGGTAATTTAAAGTTTCTCCCCAAACAAAAGTCCAAGCCTAGATGGGTTTACTAGTGAGTGTTCCAAAACTATAAAGAAGACCTCCTACCACTTTTTTTTAGGTTCTTCTAGACAGTAGAAGAGATAGGAATCCTCCCTAACACTTCTATCAAGCAAACTTTATTGATACCCAAGACAGGAAGAGACATTGCAAATAGAGAAAATAAAAAACTTCAAAAGAAATTATGATCAGAGTAAAAAGATCTTTAGAGAAAAGAAGAAAGTCTTTGCCTACCACACTTATGCCAAAGGATTAATATTCAAGCTCTATAAAGTACTGATAGAACTTCTCACAAGTTAAAAAATAAATGAAAGAAATAAACAGAAACTTCCTCAAGCACATACAGATGGCCAATATTAAATGAAAAATACAAAAAAGCTCTGTCACACTTATCATCAGGGAAATGCAAATAAAAACAATGAGATGTTGTCTCACAACAGTAAGATTAGCACAAATAACAAAAATAACCAGGGTTGCCATGGATATAGGGAAAAGGGGACCCCCTATTTCACCACTAGTGGGAAAATTGACTGGTTCACTTTTATGGAAAACAATAGGGCACTTCCCTCAAATAAAACCTAGAAATTAAGCTTCCACATGATGCAGTAAATTATACTTCTCGGCATCTTTCCCAAGGACCCGAAAACTCTATTTGTATGACATGCACACTCCTAGGGTTCATTTGTAGCATTATTTATAGTAGACAATGTCTGGAAATAACCTAATTAGCCAAGAATAGATAAAGAAACGATGGTACATATAGACAATGGATTACTATTTGACTGTAAGAAAATATGAAATCATGCAAGTCGCTATCTGGGTTGATCTGGAGAGTATCAGGCTGAGTGTAGTTAGTAAGAAGGAGAGGTACAGACACGGAATGATCTCTTTAATATGATGGATATAAAGAAACAATAGGGAAATAACACATACCCAAAGGCAACAGGAATTGAGAACTGGTTTGCATCCCAAAAGTTGGAGAGTTGGGAACCATGCACTCTGGTGGTGGTTGTGGTGCTGGCATATTTTTGCATATATGCATGTTAATAACGGTTTTATAAACCATTTTACATGATATAAAATTTTGTTAAAAATGTGTTTTCCGAGAATTGTTTCTGGGTGGATGGCTGGGAGGGAAATTTGAGACATTGGTGAAAGGATATTGGTACTAGTGGTTGGTGTAGACTTGAACTTCCGTGTATCCCTGAAGCTCTGTTATTAACATTGTAAGTCATGATGCCTAAAATATTTAAGTAAAATAAATTATGTATTTCTTATTTGTATTAACAGTAGTTTGATTCCATTTTTGATGTTTTCTTTAAAAAATGAAGTCATAATTCACTATTTTCCCTAAGTGCTAACACATTTGAAAAATAGTTTTTCACCACATCTATTTTATCTTTCAGCAAGATTTTTAGTTATGCAGTAATTCTTGAGTGAGCTATTTTTTCCTACTGTGCCTTACATTCACCATCTTTAAGTCTAGGTAGACACTTCAGTAAAACAAATTAAATATATTCTCTGAAATAATGAAACAGTTTGAAATTATGCACTCTTCAATTTCATAATCCTCTAATTCTAAGGCCATTATATTTTTATCTCTCTTTAAGTTACTACTTATGTATTCCTTTGAGAATGTATAGTGATTCTCACTTCTGTTATTTATGATTTAAATTTGCATACTGCCTTTCTTCTGAAGAGCTTATGGCATTGAATAAAAACACTTTCAACTTTCATTAAACATCTGTCACAATCCAGTTCTGAAAAAGCAGCAGGGAGGTTTCACAACAATAGCTGTTGAAATATGAGGAAAAGGAAAATATTAAATAATAATAAAAAAGAAACATATTCTACCAGCATTCCAAATCCACTGACCAAATAACATAAAGAAATCTTAATTTCAATGAAATATGTTAATTACTAACAATCCACCTTCTAGACCTTTGATTTCTAAACATGATGTACAATGTCCCATATCAGCACATTTGCTGAAAACTTACTTTAAGCTGATTATTCATTTGAATTCTAAGATTAACCTTTGAGAATTTGTCATTCATCTTTGAGAATTACAATAAAAATCAGTTGGCGAGGCAGACAAGTGGGAATCTAGTGTTTTGATTTTTATGAATTTTTCTTTTAACAGAGTTTGAGCAATTGCCTAAAAAAATGATTTACATTAGAGACAACAATTATAAAATGTTTAAAGGAAAGGATTCATCAAGTGCAAGTGAGCCTGTGTAATAGCAGTGGCTATTCAAGATTAACAAGAGGGAAGCCCACGGAATCTCTATGCTACAGCAGTCTACATTTCTAACAGCAGAAAAATTATGAAACATTTGTGCTACTGAACTGAGGGTTCAGATATTGAATAAAATCTCAACAGAATAATCTGGGAACACAGCCAAAAAGAGAAAAGAGTTTATCAAGCTCCCATTCAGAAGCAAATATAAGAGGACTATGGAAAGGTCAAAGATGTCAGGTTGTTCTGGAAAGAAGGAAGTTTCATATAAATCAAAAGAAGCTCTGATCCAGAATAAAAACAAGCAGTGAGAAAAAAAATTCACAGAAGTTATTTCATTAATGTGAAATCTTGTTCAAATAAGGGAGAAGAGGGGCCGAAGCTATAGTATAGTGGATAGGACATCAGTCTTGCACTCATCCAACCTGGGTTCACCCCCGGCATCCAGTGTGTTTCCATGAACACCCCCAAGAGTAATTAATTCATGAGTGCAAAGTCAGGATTACGACAACTGTGACCCAAAAGAATCATTTATTTAGGGTTGAAAATGAGCAAACTAAAAGGCTTTTTAGAAATAAATAACATTAGCTGGAAAGGTCGTGAAGGAGTCAGGTTGGTTAAGCCTTGCATGGGAAAGACCCAATCTCAGTATGGTCACCTATACTTTTCTGGGAAGCAACTATCAAGCATAGAGCCGAGAACAATTGCAACCCCTCCTGGGTGTGTTCCAAACCATTCTCCCAACAGAAACACATTAGTCAATGTAAGATAATTTAAAAAAAAAAACTTGAAGGGTCAATTCAAGCTATTGATATGATAATATGATGGAAGATCTTAATATCCAGAAAATATATTTTTGTTTGTTTTGAGTCCAAACCCAGCAGAGCTCAGAATTTACTCCCACTCTGCACCAGGAATCCTCTTCTCTTGGGCTGGGAGAACCACCTGGGATGTCAGGGATCAAACCTGAGTCTGCTGCATACAAACCAAATTTGAGAGCTCATGTTCCCATTATATACTTAATTTTTTTATTGAACAGTGACAGATATTTTCTTTTCCCTTTTTTTTTAATTGGGTCACAGTGAGATACACAGTTACAAAGCTAGGGTTTCAGTGTTACAATGTTCCAACACCCAGTTCTTCCACCAGTGTACATTTCCTCTGTCTTCGGTTCTTCTTCTTCCTTCTTTCTTCTTTCTTCTTCTTCTTCTTCTTCTTCCTCCTCCTCCTCCTCCTCCTCCTCCTCTTCCTCCTCCTCCTCCTTCTTCTCTCTATCTCTTTCTCTCTCTCCCTCCACCTTTTTGGGCAATATGGTTTGCCATACGGATACTGAGAGGTTATCATGTTTATTCCTAAAACGAACTGTTACTACACAAGGAAAGGTTAACAGTGACATTTTTTTTCTGACTGAAGACTAACAATGAAATGAGTGGAGGGTGAGACTGTAAGATTGAATAAATGCCACAAGTAACTTGAACAAATCTGTTTAGGGATAGTGAATGTAGTCTGAAATAAATGATCATTTACTTGTTACCTTTTATGTTAAGATACTATCTGCATGATCCTGATAGTGTCTTCATTCTCATTTGAAGTATTTTGATATTTTTTCGATATTCTCTTTGATACCATTATTGTTTAACAAAAAATTGTTCAGTTTCCAAACATTCCATCTTTTCTCTGCTTTCTATTTGTCATTTGCTTCTGTTTTTATTGCTTTGTACTCCAAGATATTTGGCACGATTTCTATTTTTTGTGATTTTTTGGCTTCTATAGTTATATATATATATATATATATATATAATATATGTATATGATATATCCCAGAGAAAAAGACCTCTTTCCAGTTTAAACAGAACATGTAAATAAAAACATATGATTACAGTGTTTAATGTCATAATTTATATTGCTTAAATATTTTTAATCTAATGTAAGCATACAGAGACTGAATATTCTCCATTAGTATTGCTTATGTATCATCATACTTATTATTAGTGAAATATTCATTCCTATTTTTATCGATTTTCATTTGTTTTCTGATTTCAACATATTACTAATTTAGTTCCAGTATGATAAGAAGACATATTTTGCATGAGTTCAATTTTTTAAATTTATTTGGACAGAAGAAATAGTTGATACTAAATAGCTGATATGATATTAGATTAGGGATGTGTTTAATAAAGAGGAAAGTATAAAATGTGGCTATGAAGATTTAGATTTAGTATCTAAAATAGTGTTTATGACATTATCATTAAAAGAAATAGCATATGAGCAGGACTAGAGCAATAATACAGTGGGTAGGACATTTGTCTTGCACGTGATCAACCCATGTTTGATCACAGGCATTTTATTTGAAACTTTGAGCACAGTCAGGAGTAATACCTTACTCAAGAGCCAGAAGTAACTCCTGAGCATCACACAATATGGTCTAAAAACAAACTACCCCAACCTAAAAGGAAAGAAAGAAAGGAAAAGAGAAAGGAAGGAATGAAGGAAGGAAGGAAGGAAGGAAGAATGGAAGAAAGAAAGGAAGGAAGGAAGATTACCAAGAACTTAAGGGTTTATAAGGAAAATTATGAGTTCAATTTTTTACACATAGAATTAAAGTTTTTTCACTTGATCACTTGACATCCCTTTACTCAATAATGCGCTCAAGCAGGCACTAGCAACATCTCCCATCCATCCCTGTCACGTGCTAATGTAGCCAATGAAGTCTGCTAATTCTAGGAACATGAAGAGCCTTAAACTGATCATCAGGGTCTTGACGAAGAAGTCTGAGCATCTCATAGATGGGCAGCCACACGATCTTTTGACATCCCGTGAAATCCCGTCGGTAATGGCTCTAGTCCAGCGTTCATCTCCAAACCTCATTACGTGTCCAGCACATCTGATTTTTGACATCTTGGCAAATGAGACAGCGTCCCTGATTCTTGACCATTGATGGAGGTCGGAACTCCGGATTCTTTCTCTCATTTGAGTGAAGTGTGATACTCCAAGCATAGCTCTATCAATTCCTCTTTGGGAGACCCAAATAGCATTCACATCCTGTTTTCATAGGGCCCAGGTTAATAATTCTGAGGCATATGTTAATACAGGAAGTACAGTGGAATCAAAGAGATGTGCCCAGCGCTGGTGTTTCTTCATCCTCTTAGCTATTTCTTCAATGTTCTTGAAGAGGTTCCAGGCCTCTCTCTTCCTCCTGCGTTACTCAGGTGCCAGGTCATTGTTCATGTCAATTTCTCGACCTAGTTGCACATAACTGTTGCATTCGGAGATGTTCGTCCTATTGAGAGTGAATGGAACATCAGGAAAGAAACTGTTTCTTAAAAACATTATATTTGTGAGATTCAGCTGTAGTCTGACCTTTCCACACTCACGGTCAAAGTCGGCCAGCATTTGTGCTGCTTGGCTGATGTTTGGTGTTAAAAGAACAATATCATCAGCGGTGGTGTAGTTGCCGACCATCTACCTTCACTCCCATTCCTTCCTATTACAGTCATCGCATGACATTCTCAAAGGTGGCACTGAAGAGTTTCAGGGAAATGGTATCAATCACCCTGCTAAACCCCTCTCTTGATGTCAATGATCACCTCCCTGTAGAATGGTGAGATCCTGATAGTGGATCCACAATGCAGCTCACTGAGGATCCTGATGTACTGAGTTTGAAAGCTCTGTTTGGCTAGGGCTTCAATGACCACTTCAGTCTCAACAGAATAAAAGGTCTTCTTTAAATAAACGTCAGAGAGAGCAGCATCTTGAACTCCCAAGAAAACTCAATAAGCTTGGCTATCTTTTGGATATGGTCTATCGTGCTGAATTCTTTGAGGAACCCGGCTTGCTCGCATGGTTGTCCTTCATCTAGTGTTTTGCCAATATTATTCAGGATGACTCCAATGAACAGCTTGTAGATGACAGACAACAGGTAGGTCAGGTGATAGTTGTCAAGGTCGTGGATGTCTCCCTTCTTGTACAGTAGTACAGTCCTGCAGGTTTTCCATTGGGACGGAACCTTGCATTCAGACAAGTAGCGCATGTAGAGCCGAGCCAGTGTATTCATGAGTATTAGTACTGATGGCAGTTTCTTCAGGTGTTCACGTCTGTCCTTGTCTGGGCCAGGTGCTGTTCGCTTCTTTACAAACAAAATGGTCTGTCGGATTTCAGAAGGGAGAACTTTAGGAACAACATATCCATCCTGTGGAATTTGGTATTGGGCAGGTGGACGTCGCTATCGAAGAGATCTGAGTAGAAGTCACGGATCATCTTCTCCATTGCCCTTCTGGAAGATGTGATCGATCCATCAGGATGTCAGAAGGCAGTCAATTGGTCTTGTAGTTGGTGAAGGATATGCGGACATTGTGAATGCTTTTCCCAGCTTCTTCCGCTTCTGCCAGCAATGATGCTGTTCTCTCTTTGAGGTCTTCCTTTATCACTTCTCTGCACTGCTTTGTGAGCTCGGACGTTCCCTTGCAGTTGCCTGAGGCTTGCGCCAAGCCACTTTGGTAAATGAGCTAGAGAGTTTTCGAAGTCAGGCATCATTTTGTGGCTATATCTCTCTTGGCATTCTTTACACAATCATAGATGTACTGATCCAGTCGATCATATTCCTTGTCAATGTTGTCAATGATGGCATCTTCCCATGTTGCCTCAATAGTGCAAAAGGGCTCCCAATTGGTGGTCATTCTGGCAATTCTCTTCTTAAACTTTGCAGCCCTTTCTCCCTGCTCTGTGAAGTAGAATTTTGCATGAAGGAGACAGAGGTCCGATCCCGTTTGGAATATTGGGACAACAGTGACATCAGTCAGGCAATACCGTCGATTGAATACGATGTGGTCAATTTCATTGTGGAACTGTCCATCAGGAGACTCCCATGTCCAACGTTTCGATTCGGCCATCTGGAATTATAAGTTACCATGGATGGTCTTGGTCAACATGATGAATTCAAACAGTCTCTCACCCTGTTCATTCCATTCTAGGCCATGGGTCCCAATGTATAGTTCTTCAGCTGATCTTCTCGGTCCTATCTTGGCATTAAAATTACTGACAATGATCTTGTAGAAGGTGTGGTCTTCTTTATAGAACTTCTCCCACTCCATGTAGAACTTATCAATTTCTTCTTCATCATAAATGGATGTTCGTGCATAGACAACAAGGATAGAAACTGCCGGCAGTGAGCCACATCTATTCACATGCAATCATCTGATTCGGGTTGTTAGGCATTCAAATGAATCAATGTTTATGGCCAAGTTTGTGTTGACAAGGACACCAACACCACCAATGCCTCTTTTGTCACATGATCTGAGGCACAGGTGATGTGAATGATGCCTTCTTGTCTCGGTCAGAACAATGATGTCGTACTTAATCTTTTGTGCTTGCACCATCAGGTCCTTGATGAATGTATCCAGTGCCAGTGTATGTGCATTGAAAAAACGGACAGTCATTTTTGTCTTTCTTCTTTGTGACAGCTTAGGTTGGCCCTGAGATTTTATCAGCCTCTCATTTCTCATCCTTCTTAACATTGCCATATTGGTGGCTCTTTTAGGGTCAGGGGAATGATACCCATTGTATTTACCTGTTTTGTCATATTGAATACGCCACGGATAGCTTGCCAGGCTCTACTATGTGGGCAGAACACTCTCGGTAGCTTGCCAGGCTCTCCGAGCAGGATAGAGGCTTTTAGGGTGGCCTCTAATCGACCTTGCAGGTGGTCCCATGGTTCAACCCATATTTCAACACAATCAAATATGGTACGGTAATCTTGTATTAAGCGTTTTATGATGTGTCAAAACAGCCACAAAGCTGTTTTGCAGCCTCATGGTCCAGAAAGGGTCCTGGAGTGTGTCGGTGGCCGGGTAGTGGAGGTAATAGAGGTCTGCCAGGCTGCTGGGAGCAGGCAGAGGATCTCTGTTCCCGGGTTCATTGACCTGCATTTTGAGGCCACAGAATTCTGTTTTCCTCGCTCTGTTGGGCTTCACTTGTGTGTGAGTCTCAGCTTGACTGCCTGGAACGCATCCTGGAGTGTGTTGGTGGCCAGGCAGTGGAGGTAGATGAGGTAATGAGGGTCTGCCATGTTGCTGGGAGCAGGCAGAGGATCTCTATTCCTGGGTCCGTTGAGCCTGGAATCTGAGGTCACAGAGTTCCTCTTTCCTCACTCTGTGGGGCTTCACTCATGTGTGAGTCTTGGCCTGAGTGTTCGGAAAGCATCCTGGAGTGTGTTGGCGGCCAGGTAGTGGAGGTAGCGGAAGTAATGGAGGTCTTTCAGGCTTCTGGGAGCAGGCAGTTTTTTTCATGTAAGAAAATTGTTGGAAGAATTTGAGTAACTGTTTTTGATTGTGGTAGGGTGTGATTACATTATACATAGAAAGCATGACATTGGCATTACACAACAGATACATAAAATAAAATCAAATTATTTAAAATCCAAAAGAAATATATTTCAAGGTATTTGTTATAAGTTTAAAGGGGAATTTCTAAATGGAGGTTAAATATCCTACAGAAATAACTGGTCTGAGCAAGGGTCTGAGAGATTGTGCAGGGATTAAGGTGTTTGACTTGCATGTTATCAATCTTGGTCTTATAACTGGTACCACATGTGGATCCCTGAGCATCACAAGGTATGATCCCTGAGCACAGAACCAAGAATACACCTTGAGTGCTACAGGGTGTGGTGCTCCTCCTGAAATGGAATTAGGAGAGCAATAAAAAAGTCCTTAAGGACTAGAGATAGTATAGACAGTTGTCGCTTTGCATATTATAACACTTACTCAATCCTCAGCACTGTTTATGGTTCCTTAAACACCACACGGAGTAATCCATGAGCACAGAGCCAGAAATAATTCATGAGTACTTCTGGGTATGTCCACTCACCCACTCCCAATTCCATGTGAAAAATATTGAGTATTTCAAAAATTGAATGTTTTTTTAGATTCTAAGAATACAGAAAAGAGATGAATATAAAGGAACATTGTGTCACTGGAGTCAAAAGATATTTCAAGATAACAATTATCAAATGTTGGAGAATAATAAAGCCTTTTATTTTTAATTAGCATAGTTTGCTAACTATAGAATAAATATAGTGCAATAGATAATGAGATAATTTTTAGAATGTATTTCTGAGACATTATATATTATAGATATAATTTTATTATTAATGTATTAGATCAGATCACCTACATTAGATCTCATTCAATTTTACAACAGCATAAAGGATAGAACTATGAGACCTAAGACAAGTGATATATTTTACTTTTAATTTATGTGATGAATAATTCATAGATGAACTAGGCCAGGTAAGGATTAAGACAGCACAGTGTAGAGACTGGCATAATTTGGAAGAGAAAGGACTGAGCCAGGCTAATATTTACGGGGTGAGATTTTCTTTACAGGGATTTGTTATTTCTTGTATACTATTTATAAGAAGCATGATAGAGACTGAAAAGTTGGTGACAATGAAGAGATGGAAAAAATGTTCTTACTGTATGGGGAAATTCTAATAATTTTTAAAAAACTAAAGTGATAAAAAGGTAAAAAATATTTCATCAGCAAATATCATTAATTTAAAAATACTATACTTCAGAATACTGAGACCATTTTACAAAACCTGTGAGTCAAGAAAATACTATATATCCATAGAGATTTCAGTTTATTTACTTTTGCTAATCATGATGTATGAAAAACTTTATGATAGTGGGCAGAATAGCAAAATATGTGGAAATAACAAATCACTTTCCAATGTCGTGTATACTTCTATGCGATACAATGCCACTTCTCATTAGTTATAAATTTTGTAATGTTAAAATAATAAAATATAAACAATATTGAACTCTATTCCTAAGAAAAATAATTTAGAAAGCTTAAGCCTAAAAATAATTATAATATACCTTCAATGCAGTTTGCTTTCCCTCACAACTTGACTATCCTGAAGAAAATATTAGTCTACCATTGTACCTAGTGGGTCAGGTGAATGAGACCAGTTGTAGTTACTGAGAAAGGAGAGGCCCACAAAATCTCAAGGCCGACCTAGGCTGCCACAACGAAGGAAGACAAAAATGATCGTCTGTACTTACAATGCACGTACGCTAGCATCAGATGCATCCATCGAGGACCTGATGGTACAAGCGCGAATGATCAAGTACGACTTCATTGGTCTGACCAAGACAAGAAGGCACGAATCTCACCATGCCATTTTCGACACTGCAGAAGAATTGTTCCTCAGAACATGCGATAAAAGAGGTGTTAGAGGCGTCGGTGTCCTTGTCAACACAAACTTGGCCAAGAGCATTGATTCATTCGAATGCCTAACAACCCGAATCGGACCTATACATTTGAATAGATGTGGCTCACTGCCTGCAGTTTCAATCTTCGTTGTCTACGCACCAACATCTCAATATGATGAAAGAGAAATCGAGAAGTTCTATATGGAGCTAGAGAAGTTCTATAAAGAAGATCACACCCTCTACGAGATCATTGTGGGTGATTTTAATGCCAAGATAGGACTGAGAAGATCAGCTGAAGAACTTCACATCGGGACCCAAGGCCTAGAATGGAACGAACAGGGTGAGAGACTGTCTGAGTTCATCATGTCGACCAAGACCATTCATGGTAACTCACAGTTCCAGAAGGCAGAATCTAAACGATGGACATGGGAGTCTCCCGGTGGACAATTCCACAACGAAATAGACCACATCATATTCAATCGAAGGTTTTGCCTGACTGATGTCGCTGTTGTTCCAAAATTTCAAATGGGATCGGACCACCGTCTCCTTCGTGCAAAATTCTACTTCACCGAGCGGGGAGAAAGGGCTGCAAAGTTCAAAAAGAGAACTCCCAGAATGACCAGCAACTGGGAACTCTTTGGTACTATTGCGGCAACATGGGAAGATGCCATTGTTGACAACATTGACGAGGAATACGATCGACTGGTTCAGCACCTCCATGAATGTGCAAGGAATGCCAACAGAAGGTAGCCACAAAATATCGCCTGTCTTCGAAAACTCTTGAGCTAATTCGCCAGCGTGTTTTGGCGCATGCCTCAGGCAACCGCAAGCTAAAATCTGAGCTCGCAAAGCAGTGCAGAGATGCGATCAAGGAAGACCTCAAAGAGAGAAGAGCAGAAGTACTGGTAGATGCAGCAGAAGCCCGGAAAAGTATTCCTAACGCCCGCCTGTCCTTCGCCAACTACAAGACCAAGATGACCTCCCTCCGATGTCCTGATGGATCCATCACATCCTCCAGAACGGCAATGGAGAAGATTATACATGACTTCTACTCAAATCTCTTCGATAGCCATGTCCACTTGCCGACATACAAAATTCCACAGGATGGATATGTCATTCCCAATGTTCTCCCTTCCGAAATCCGACACGCCATTTCGTCAGTAAAGAAACAAACAGCACCCGGCACAGACAAGGTCAGGCCTGAACACCTGAAGAACCTGCCGTCAGTACTCATCAATACACTGGCTCAGCTCTTCATTCGCTACCTGTCTGAATGCAAGATTCCGTCCCAATGGAAAACCAGCAGGACCGGACTACTGTTCAAGAAGGGAGACATCCATGACATTGTCAATTATCGCCCAATCTGCCTATTGTCTGTCATCCTAAATAGGATTGGCAGAACACTAGATGAAAGACAACCATGCGAGCAAGCCCGGTTCCACAAAGGATTCAGCACCATCGACCATATCCACACGATAACCAAGCTCATTGAGGTTTCTCGGGAGTTCAAGATGCCGCTCTGTTTAACGTTCATTGATTTAAAGAAGGCCTTTGATTCTGTTGAGACGAAGCGGTCATTGAAGCCCTAGCCAATCAGGGCATTCAAGCCCAATACATCAGGATCCTCCGTGAGCTGTATTGCGGATTCACTACCAGGATCTCACCATTCTACAAAGAAGTGATGGTTGACGTCAAGAGAGGGGTGCGGCAGGGTGATAACATTTCACCGAAACTCTTCAGTGCCACCCTCAAGAACATCATGCAACGACTGGAATGGGAAGGAATGGGAGTGAAGATAGATGGTCGGCAACTACACCACCTCCGCTTTGCTGATGACATTGTTTTAATAACACCAAACATCAGCCAAGTGGCACAAATGCTGGCCGACTTTGACTGTGAGTGTGGAAAGGTAGGACTACAGCTGAATCTTACGAAGACAATGTTTATGAGAAACAGCCTCGTTCCTGACGCCCCATTCACTCTCAACGGAACGACCATCCTCGAATGCAACAGCTATGTGTACCTAGGTCGAGTGGTCAACATGACAAATGACCTGGCACCCGAGCTGCACAGGAGGAAGAGAGTGGCTTGGAACGCCTTCAAGAACGTCGAAAAAATAGCTAAGAGGACGAAGAACCTCCCGCTCCGGGCACATCTCTTTGATTCCACTGTTCTTCCTGCATTAACATATGCCTCAGAGACCTGGGCCCTACGCAAACAAGATGAGAACGCTATTCAGGTCTCCCAAAGAAGAATAGAAAGAGCAATGCTTGCAATATCACATTTCACTCAAATGAGAGAAAGAATCTGGAGTTCTGACATCCTTCGACAATCAAGAATCAGGGACGCTGTCTCATTTGCCAAGGTGTCAAAAATCAGATATGATGGTCACGTATTGAGATTTAAATACGACCGCTGGACTAGAGCTGTTACAGACTGGATTCCACGGGATGTCAAAAGACCACGTGGTTGCCCACCTACCAGATGGTCAGACTTCTTCGTCAAGATCATGAACGATCAGTTTGAGGCCCTTCATTTTCCCGGAGCGAACAGATGCCATTGGGCTACACTAGCACGTGACAGGGACAAATGGAGACATTACTGGCGCCCATTCGAGCAAATCGACGACTAACGGGAAGTTAAGTGATTAAGTGATTAAGTGTACCTAGTGGCAAAGGTGTTAATAATACCCTACTATATATGATACTCATATTGTGGCTATGCTGAGATATTGTTTTATTTTGTGTAACAACAGTATTTCACACTAAAAAATAAATACAAAGCTTAGATTCTTGTATCAAATTATCTTCTATACTGGCCGAAGGAGAAATATAATTATTTTTCTTTTTGGGTCACACCTGGTGTTGTACAGGGGTTACTCCTTGCTCTGCACTCAGAAGTTACTCCTTACAGTGCTCGGGGGACCATATGGGATGCTGAGAATCGAACCTGGGTTGGCCACGTGCAAGGCAAACGCCCTACCCTCTGTGCCATCTCTCCAGCCCCAGAAAGATAATTTTTATAGCTTTCACAAATACTTAAATTAAAAGAATGGGATCATAGATAACTATTTGTGTGTGTGTGTGTGTGTGTGTGTGTGTGTGTGTGTGTGGCAAATAGTTTTGTGCTAAATTTAAAAAGGAGAGCTATTTACATTTATCTTTCACCTAGTTAACTATGGTTTTCAAACATATGTTTTCATTAACTTTTATAATTCACTTTGTATACTTGAAACTTTGTATTAGTAAACTCACATATACTCTCAATCAAGCAAACACATATTTAAAGACTAGTGATCGAAAAGGAACCTTATATAAAAGAAGAAATGTACTTAAATACAGACCATAAATTTCATTTTCACTGTCATTTTGTTCAAGAAAAAAGTTAATGCTATTTTCCTAAAGTAAAGAAAACAAAAAAAAAGCAAAACAAATGTATGGGCCCTAAATTGTTGCTTTTATAAATAAAGGTTGTCAAAACTGATGGAAAAATAATAGCAAAATTGAAATGGTTGCATTTTAAGATCTCTATGATATCGGCAACTGGTAGCTTAAGGATCCTTCATGCATATTTAGTAATAAAAGCATATTTATTCTGTGCCTTTGTGACTGTGAATTGCCGCCCATAATCTTTTTTAGTATTAAAATCTTTGAAAAGGTGTTAAGTAATTCTATTCATTTTTAGAATTTATATTGTCATGGACTGACAATAAGTGAACCCTGAGTGTAGAGACAGAAGCAAGCTCTGACCACAACAGGGTTTGGTTCTGCCCCCTTCTCCAACCTCCTCCTCAAAAAAAAATCAATGCGATTTATTATGTCTATGTTATGAAACTACTTTCTTTAATTTGCCATGTAAATGTTTTTAATACTATCTTCATAAGGCACAGAACATTATTTGTACCAATTAATTTGTACCAATCCATTACCATATTATTTAACCTAGACAAGTAAAAGATCTTTGATCCATATTAGCAATATGTTGGCCAAATTAACTCAATACGTTGAGTTAATAAAATATTTTATAAAAGTAAACATGCTATTTGCCAAAAAAGACTTTTAAAGTAGATAAATGAGTCAATCATAAATTCTACAGTATTCCCTTTACTTATAGATGAATGTCCACTTCATTGAAATTAATTATCAATGTGACTTGAGTTGACCAACTAAATACAAATGGTAGTGTTATGTGTCACTTGCATTTGGACGCCTTCGGCTTTTCATTATATCCTACCTTATTGATCTATTTTTCCTGCATCCTAGATGTAAATGTAGACTAGAGACTATTACCATCAATAGTATTAGAGTAAAACTTTGGGGATATGTCCCAGAAATTGGAAAACCTTAAGTACTGCAGCATAACAAGTCTGTTTTGAATGACAGAAAAATCTGAAATAAAATAGAAATGAAACCAGCCCAAAAGAAATTAAGAGATTGTTAAAAAAGATTTTATATATATATATATGTATACATATATATATATGCAAGTTTTTCTGGGAAGAGATAGCTACCTTCATCTTGTCGTTCCCCAAAGATCTTAAGATAAAGACACATTGAAGTTTTACTCTGAAACTTTTGACTTAGCTTGGCAGATTAAAGTCTGACTTGGGGTAGCAGCAAAAAAAGCAATTTGCTAATCACCACTCAGCGGTCAGCAATTCAACTTTCTAAAATTATGTTCCTCTGTTCTCCTTTTCTATGAAACTATACTTGTGACCATGCAAGCAAGAGGGTTACAATGAAGATATGAAGTGTCCATCTTCTAAATGGCTAGCTAGTTGCCAATAAGCTGTGTCACTGTGTTTTTTGAGTTATTAGACCTTGGGGAACAGTGGAATCAAATTTTTATAATTATAGTAACATGCTAGCTGTACTTTAGCTGGTGAAAAAGTTTTTGAGATTTATAGGCAATTTGAAATAAAGGTTGTAAACTAATAAAATTAAATGATCAAATTAAACCTTTTACTTTAATTTTTTCACTATTTTTCATGTGGCTGTTTTTCCCAGCATCATTTGTTGAAGAGGCTTTCTTTGTTCTAGTTCATACCTAACTCCTTGGTCAATAATTAGCTTTCATGTACCTGATATGTTCTATCTCTGGGGCTCAGTTCTACTCCATTGGTCTGAGAGCCTGGCTTTATACAAAAGAAAAAGGTCCTCTAATCATATCAGTAGATTAAGAAAAGTTTGACAAAATCCTACACATATTCATAATAAAAACATCACAAAATTGATATAAAAAGAATTTCCTTTATTCTAGTTGCAGTAATTCACCACAAACCCACAGATAACATTACAGTCAATGGGAAAAATAAAAAACCTTTCCACTAAGATCAGACACAAGACAGGGATATCCACTGTCACCATTACATTTAAACATAGTCTGGAAATTTGTTGCCACAGCAATTAAACAATGGATAGTTATTCAGGGATACAAATAGGAAAAGAAAAGTCAGCCATTCACTATTTGCAGATGATGTCATATCATGCTTAGAAAACTCTAGAGATTACTCCCCATAAAACTCCTGGAAACAATAATTAAGTGGCAGTCTTCCAAATCAGCAATCAGAAATTCATGATTCCAATATTCAAGCAATGAAGTTGGATAGAGAGAAACCTAAATATAAAATCCCATTCACGGGGCTGGAGCGATAGCACAGCAAGTAAGGCGTTTGCCTTGCACGCAGCCAACATGGCTGACACAGGTTCGATTCCCAGCATCCCATATGGTTCCCCGAGCTCCGCCAGGAGCGATTCCTGAGTGCATGAGCCAGGAGTAACCCCTGAGCATTGCCCTGTGTGACCCAGAAAGAAAAAAAAATCCCATTCACAATTGTATGTAACCCACAAATAAATATCTGAGAATCAATTTTATAATGAAAGTGAAAAACTTAGACAAGAAAACTTTGTCACAATTGAAAGAAATAGACGATACAACGAAATGAAAGTACATCCCCATTCATGGATTGGAAGAACTGACATTGTTAAAATGATGATCGCATTCAAAGTACTACACATATTCAATTCAGTCTCTATAAGAAACTGCATGTCATTTCTTTTAGGAACATGGCCCTAAAAATTGCTTCTGAGTTATTATTAAATATTAGAGCATTGTTATTCAGAATATTTATTGTTATTAGTGTGTCAGTAAGAATTTTTATTCTACATTATTATAACATATACGAAATAATGTAACTCTATGAATAGTCAAAAAATTCTGAGGAGGAAATGGGAGATATTTTTACTTTTCCTCAGCTTTTCCTCCTACTATGCACTCTGTGATCATTCCTGGTGTCTTGAAAAGCTCTATGGGGAGCCTGTAATTAAACCTAGGTCCACTGTATGTGAGGCAAGCACCTTAGTCATTGAATTGTTGGCTTTTATTTTTTCTTTCTTTTCTTTTTTTTTATTTGCTTTTTGGGTCACACCCGGCAATGCACAGGGTTTACTCCTGGTTTTGTACTCAGGAATTACTCCTGGTGGTGCTCAGGGGACCATATGGGATGCTGGGAATTGAACCTGAGTCGGCCACGTGCAAGGCAAACGCCTTGCCCACTTTACTATCGCTCTAGCCCCTTGTTGGCTTTTCTTTCACCAACTTTAAATTACATTATATGGCTATAGTACTGAACAAAAACCTTTGATATTCTGTATGCAATAGCTTAAAAACTATATATTTGAATACAAGAAATCTGTAATACTAAAGTCTTGATATCAATACTTTTCAGGTATCTCATACATATAATTCAACACACGATCTACCAAAAATGGTAATACTTCTAAAGAGCCATAGTTAATATATTGTACTTTATGCTTTATACAAAATTTATGCAAGCTTAGATGTAGTTTTTCCTATAGATATGCTAATAATTTACTTGGATATAATGAAGTAAAAATTACCAAAAACAACATCCCAGTTTTTAAATGCTAAAGTGTTAACAGTTCAATGAAAAATTGGTTCTATAATTTTTTTTCGTAATAGGCATAATCATTTAATGTAACATTAAATTGTCAGTTTGCATATATTGCATTGACATAATTAATAGAAACTTGTTTTTCACTCTCAGAATAACAGTATTTTAAACAATGAATTACATATTCACAGTGCTAAAATATGTGTGCAGGCATAGTTTATAATGGCAAGTGAAATAATTTTTGAGATTTACAAGATTAATTAAATTAGATATGCAGGCAATATTCATCTCCCATAATAATGCCACCTATTTTAGGGTAATGGAAGAGCAGTATCATCAACACGTATTACAATAACTGATCATGAATAATTAGATAATGCATTGGGTTAATTCATGATGATGCTACAAGGTGAGATTGTCAAAGTATTAAAGAAACATTTAAAGTTAAAAAAGATGATAATAGGGCCATTATAGAACCATTTATTCATTGAACTGTTAACACTTTAGCATTTAAAATTGGGATGCTATTTTTGGTATATTTTACTCTTTACATTCAAGTAAATTATTAGCATATCTATAGTACAATGATTCAGAACTTGTAGGGAATGCTGTGAACACTAGTTCAATAGCTACATAACTTATCATTCTCAAGTATCACCAAGAGTAATCTCTGAGCATAGAGAAATGAATGATTTTGTAAATTAAAATTTTATTAATAAAAATTTTGTAAAATTTCACAATTGTTTTCAATTTTTCAATCTTGGTAAATTTCAGCAGAACAGATATTTTATATATAGTCAGTATGGAAATTTTCATAATTTAAAAATACACTTCAGTAATTCCAAAAAGTAATAATTTTGAGCCATTTAAGACAGATAAAAGAGGATGATTTATTTTATAAATTTGGTAACATTAAATTGCATTCATCAGGAAGGAAAAAAATCACTCTATTTTGCATTGAATGCATTTCTGCTTTATTGCGTATCTTAGGGATCTTAATGATTTAAAATGAGACTGTAGGGGATATTTTAAAACCAGCTGGGCATTTGTTAAGGGACTATTTAGCATGGAGAAGAAAACACTTAACAAATTATAATATTTTTAATATGTATTTGGAATATTTGGAATAATACTATGATATAAAAAGGTTCTCAATTTTGTTTAACTCTAGAGAGCAAATATCGAAAAAACTAATAGTGTTTTGAGGAAGAACATTTTTGTTCTATGTTAAAATAATTTCCATAAATTAGAAGGGTTTAACAATACAGAAAGTGTGGAAAACCTTATGTTTGATATTTTCATCTCTTGGTATAAATTCTTTCTCCCGTGTTAAAGTTTGCACGTTTAAGGGTCCTTAATACCCCCTTTATTTGGTATTTATTATACATGTGTCATCATATAGCACCCTACTGCTGTGCTGTCGCTCCAGCCTTAATTTAATTAATCTTGTAAATCTCAGAATTATTGGTTGGATGAATTATAAATGTACTGATGTGATTAAGATGAATCATGAATCACGACCATCCTGTTATTCGTCGATTGCCTCGAGCAGGCCCCAGTAACGTCTCCTTCATCCTAGCCCTGAGATTTTTAAGAAAGTGCTATATTCAAGGCTCTTTAGGAGAATGAGACCCATCATTGTTACTGGTATTTGGCATATTGGGTACGCCACGGAGAGTTTGCCAGACTCTGCCATGTGGGCAGGTTACATTCGGTAGCCTGATTAAGACAATGATTAGAATTTGAAGCCTGTTCCAAACTCAAGATTCAGTCAAAGAATCAGAGAACTAACTTTAATTATGACAGATCTTTTGTCCTTTGCTCTCCCGCAGAATAGTCTGTATGCCAGATTCTCAGTGTTTATTTTTTTCTGTCCAGATTATGAGAAATGATTTACACTTTTTCCTTGAGAGTCATTAAGCACTTTCTTTTCTCATCTGTCATGGTGATGTCATATTACAATTATAATTTCTCCAAATTAGTATAACTCAGAATCTTCTTTCTACTGTATTTTACAGCATCTTTTTTAGAGAGGGAATTTTTCTCACTACATTATAAAAACTTTTCCACCACCACCAAGTCACCTTTATAAAAATTCAAGTTTAAACTTAACTCCATTGTATTTTCATGTTAGTGTTATTCAGAAAAAGAGCTATTTTTTGCCACTGTATTTTAAATAAATACACAGTACCCTTGGCAATATTAAGTGTTAAAGTTTTGGTGTATTATAGTTTATTGTTTAAGAGATCTTACTCAAGCAATTCAAAAACTAGCTAGATTTTATCCAGGATAGTGTTCAAGACATTATTGTAATACTATTTTAAGGAATACTATTAATGGGGCTAGACCAACAGTAGAACAACTTGGTACATGACCCACCTAGCATTGATCCCAGATACCAAATATGGTTGTCTGAGTCCTCAGGAGTGTTGTGTGATGGCTGAGCAAGAAATGAGCCTTAAGTAATCCAGGATGTGACCCAAACCTCTCCCCACATACAAGAAAAGAAGAAATATTAAAAAATATTTACCTAATGATGCATTTCCATGAGACTAAAATTCAAAAAGTAAAAGAAAATTTTCTCATTTGTTTCAACTTTCAAAAAATTTAGTTACAACTTAAGTAATAATGGTTATAATAATTTTAATGTTTATAGTTTTGATGCATTCAATTTCTGCACCTCACTTAAACTAAATGTCTAAGACCCTCCATTACTATTCTTCTAGCCCACCTCTTCATTCCCTCAATCTTTCCCCCAGCTGTTTCGTAGTTGTAGTTTTGTAATCCAAAGTTCAGGGCTTCCCACTGATATTGCCTGTCTTTTGTTTTGTTTCTCTATATAGCACATATGAGTGAGATCATCTGGTATGTGTCCTTCTCCCTGTGCCTTAATTCTTTGAACATGATGTACTCCAGTTCTATCCAGGGTGCAGAAAGCTTCACTATTTTATATTTTCTTACAGCTGTGTAGAATTCCACTGTGTATATATACCAGAACTTCTTTTCTTTTCATTATTATGGTTTTTATTAAGGCACCATGATTTACAAAGTTGTTCCTAATAGAGTAGTTTCAGGCATACAGTGTTCCAATTCCAACCCAGCCACCAATGTCACCTTCCCGCCACCAGTATCCCCAGATTCCCTGCCGCCCCCCAGCTAACCCTCTTGGCAGGCATATAAAAACATTATTTCATATTACTTAGTCCAACAAAACAAATAAATGGCAAATGTAATTATCAGAAAATAAATTAACAAAGTCAGTTTGTAGTGATTGATTGATTGCTGTTGATTTTAACCTATGTAAATAAAAAAAATTCATATATTTAATGTAATGTAGTATATTGCTAATTCTTATTTATATAACTGAATTTACAACCACAGCATCCAGAACATATTACATTAAATTTTCTTTTGTACTTGGATTTTATTGTGGAAATCATATTTTCCCTATTATAAATAAACATTTTGAGCCCCCCCCAACCTTGGCAGGCATATTATAATTTATTTCATATTACTTTCATATTAATTGATTCAATGAAATTTAAAATAAATGAAAATAAAATTATCAGAAAATAAATCAATAAAAGTAAACTTTTGTGATAAGTTACTAGATGTTTTTAACCTTTTTCAGTTTAAGAGAGGACAGCCATATACACCATTGATGAATGTCATACTCAATGGAAGTTTCCCCAGTCCTTAGCAGGAGATATTTAAACACTTCTTGCAAAACTGGTTTCAAGGCTATCAACTTATTAAGCTTTTGGTTGTCCATGAAGCTTTTTATAGGTCCTTCAAATCTGAATCCAGCTGGATACAGCATTCCATCTGTCACTGTCACTGTCTTCCCATTGTTCATCATTCGCTTGAGCGGGCCCAGTATTGTCTCCATCTTGAGACTTGTTGAAACTGTGTTTGGCATATTGAATACGTCATGGGTAGTTTCCCAGGCTTTACTGTGTGGGCGAGATACTCTCAGAAGCTTGCTGGGCAATCTAAGAGGGGCAGAGGAATCGAAGTTGGCTCGACTGGGCTGGCTACTTGCAAGGCAAACGCCCTACTGCTGTGCTATTGCTTCAGCTCACAGCATTCTATATGAGGTGTTATTTTCATTGGGTTTTGTACTGTATTCTTTTGGTTCATAGAATCTGATTTAATAGATCTGCTGTACATATTATGGGCTTTTCTTTCATGTAAATTCCTTTTTTGATCTTGCTGCCTTCAATATTCTATCTTTGGATTTTGTCATATTGAGTATAATGTGTCTTGAAGATTTCTTAATATTATCTATTTTCACTGGAACCCTTTAGGTTTTGTGGATCCTGGTCAGTAATCTTCAACTCTGGGGAGTTCTCCTAGATGTCTTATTTAAAGCTTCTTCATCACATTTGACTTTCTGTTCTTAGGAATCCAATGATTCTTATACTGATCCTCTTGCAGACTATTTTCTTTTTTCTACTGTTTCCTAGCAATTTCCTCCTATTCATCTTATAGTTCTTCAATCTTTTGCTCAGTTCTGTTATTCTGCTTTTCAGATCATCTATTGACTTCTTTATATCACTTATCATGTTACTCGTGTATGTCATTTCTGACTGTAGTACATTTTTCATTTCAACTCTCATACTTGTGCTTTGCTGACTATCTCTACTATTGATTTTTAAGTAATTGAACATCCTCATCATAGTGTCAATAAAGACACGAAGGATTTATTGGTGCTGTTGTAGTTTTCAGTGATCTTGTTTTCACTCATTGAGCTTGAAGGGTTCAACATGTTGTGTTCTTGCTATGCTGAGGGTGAGTCTTTAAGTTACCTACCCTGGAAGATGCTTAAGGATTAAGCCACAGGTTTGCTCTGTCTTCTATGCTTGTCTTTACAGAAAAATAGAATAACTGTGAGCAGCGAGTGATTTGTTGAGTGAATCTGTCATGTAGATCAGTATTGTATGCTTCAGAAGCTGTGTTTTGGGCCACTACCATGGTGTAAGTCAGGTGTGGAGGTTGCTGGGGACCCAATTCGAGGGAGGGGCTCCTTATCTCATTTGGAATAGGGCTGGTAATAGCCTGAGGCAGGTCTCACCTGGAATGTACACAATAACTTCTCTATCCATTCATCAGTCGTTAGACATTTGGGTTGTTTCCATATCCTGGATATTTCACTCAGCTCTTCAATGAATAGAAGTGGACATACCTCTTAAACTTCATGTTTTTTTTTAATGCATTGTGGATAGATGTCAAGAAGTGGAACTGTTTCATCATATGGAAGCTCAGTCTTTATTTTTCTTTTAGTAATCTCCTTAGAGGCTATATAAGACAATAACACCTATGGTGAATGAGGGTTCCCTTTTCTACACATTCCCTCAATACAGGTTGTTCTGAGTCTTTCTGATATATAAATTATTATTGGTATGAGATAATATATAATTGTCTTCTTTATTTGCATTTCCCTTAAAGCTTTCTTTTATGTGCCTACTGAAAGTGTGTTTATTTCCTCTTGCAATTTTTCCCT
The DNA here is from genome assembly GCF_029834395.1 of Sorex fumeus. Lineage (NCBI taxonomy): Eukaryota > Metazoa > Chordata > Mammalia > Eulipotyphla > Soricidae > Sorex > Sorex fumeus. The sequence goes on from NW_026606118.1 coordinate 23,952,330, forward strand.
TTATTATTATTTTTTTTTTACAGTTGTAGATTTACAATTTTTTGTGCTTGGGTTTCAATTATACAATGATCAGATACCCATCCCTCCACCAGTGCCCATTTTCCACCACCATGGATAATATCCCCCCACCCCCATCCCCCCCATCCCCCCCTGTCTCTGTGGAAGGGCAATCCCCTGTGTTCTCTCTCTCCTTTTGGGTGTTGTGGTCTGCAAAAGAGGCATTGAGTGGCAAACATGTTCAGTCCATAGTCTACTTTCGACATGCATCTCCCCTCCTGGGAGGATCCTCCAAACATCCTTTATTTGGTGCTCCCTTCTCTATCTGAGCTGCCCTTTCCTCAGTCTCATAATCTGAAGGTCCTGAGTCCTCTTGCAATTTTTAATGGTCACTTAATTACTTGATCACTTGACATCCTGTTCCTCATCAAATTGCTAGGGTGGGTGCTAGTAATGTCTTGATTTGTCCCTGTCACATGTCTGTGTAGTCCAATGGTGTGTGCTCATTCTAGGAACATAAAGAGCTTCAAATCAATCATTCAGGGTCTTGACCAAGAAGTCTGACCATCTCGTAGGCGGACACGGGATCTGCCAGCACTGCAGCTGTTCTCTTTGAGGTCTTTCTTCATCACTTCTCTGCACTGCTTTGCAAGCTAGGACATTCACTTGTGGTTGCCTAAGGCTTGCGCCAAGGCATGTTGGAGAATGAGCTCAAGAGTTTTCAAAGACAAACGTCTTTTTGTGGCTATCTCTCTCTCAGGGTTCCTCGCAGAATCATGGAGGTGATGAACCAGTTGATCGAATTCCTCGTCAATGTTATCACTTTGTATTTTACTGAAATAGTGACAAAGAGCTCCCAGTTGGTAGTTGTTATGACAGTTTTTTTCTTAAACTTTGTAGCCCTTTCTCCCAGCTCTGTGAGGTAGAATTTTGCACAAAGGACGTGATGGTCCAATCCCATTTGGAATTTTGGAACAGCAGCAACATCAATCAGGCAAAACCATCAATTGCATATGGTGTGGTCAATTTCGTTGTGGAATTGTCCACTGGGAAACTCCCAGGTCCAATATTTAGATTTGGCCTTCTGGAACTTTGAGTTACATGGATGGTGTTTGTTGACATGATGAACTCAGACAGTCTCTCACCCTGTTCATTCCTTTCTAGGCCATGGGTCCCGATGTGGAATTCTTTGTCTGATCTTCTCAGTTCTATCTTGGTATTAAAATCTCCAACAATGATCTTGTAGAAGGTGTGGTATTTTTTATAGAACTTATCCAGCTCCATGTAGAACTTCTCAATTTCTCCTTCATCATAATTGGATGTTGGTGCATAGAAAACAAAGATAGAAATTGCCAGCAGTGAACCACATCTATTCAAGTGTAATTGTCTGATTCGGGTTGTTAGGCATTCGAATGAATCAATGCTTGTGGCCAAGTTCATGTTGACAAGGACACAGACACCACTTCTTTTGTCGCATGTTCCCAGTAACAGTTCTTCTCCATTGTCGAAAACATCATGATCCCTTCTCGTCTCGGTCAGACCAATGATGTCTTACTTGTTCTTTTGTGCTTGCACCATCAGGTCCTTGATGGATGCATCCAATGCCAGCATAAGTGCATTGAAAGTACAGACAATCATTTTTGTCCTTCATTTCGTCAGCCTAGTTGGGTCTTGAGATTTTATCAGCCTCTCCTTCCTCATCCTTCTTAACACTGCCATATTGGTGACTCTTTCAGGGTCAGGGGAATGAGACCCATTGTATTTACTGGTTTTGGCATATCGAATACTCCACGGATAGCTTGTCAGGCTCTGCCACGTGGGTGGGATACTCTCAGTAGTTTCCACGATCTCTAAGAGGGATAGAGGTATTTTTAATGGTATTATTGTTTTATTTGGTTTTGTTGTAGGATTCAACATTTTGTTTAGACTGTTTGATTCACCTTAACTTTTCGTGCATTTTATTTACTGAGAGTTGCAAAAATCACTTTTATCTATTCTATCCTCCCTATCTTCATTTTTTAGTAACTACATATACCTACCTAAAAATCTACTTTAAGAAGTAGGTGTATATATAAAGGTCAGAATTATAGTCATGAGTAACTCAACTTTAATTCTGTTTTTTTCTTGTGGACACATTTATAATGAGATTCAAAAAGAAAAGAAAGAAGTGGATCAAGAGAGGCAAGTGTATTGGGAATCCTAATTCCTAATTCCTAATTCTGTGCATCAGGGTTATTCTGATGCACATATTGACAAATTTCATAGTTCTAATATAACATGTCTTTGATTTCAGAAGACAGAAATGGTACTACATTCAATGTTAATATGAATAATATCCTTATAAGAAAAAATGCATGTATTGGTTACTAACAAGAAAATATATGTATTTTTTAGATGATTTTCTGTGATCACGTCAGGAACTGATTAGATCTTGAATAAGAAAACCGACATATTTTATTGTTCGTGTTTTATTACAAATTTCTTTGATTTTCTTTTGAAAAAAATTGAGTCAGAATTCATAATCATGCTTTTCCCTTGGCAGACAGATTTAACTTCTACGATATTAATATCGGTGGACATGTCCTTAGGTTCAACATTTTACCAACTAATGACAATGATAGTAACCAAATATCACCACTACTACCTATAACAGGAACTTTGAATACTGCCATTCATAGTCTTTTGAGTCAATTCAACTTTTAGATTAATTTTAATGTAGTACATCTGTAGATGCTGTTTTTTTCCAGTCTGGGCTTTTATGGACTCACATTCCAATAAACCATTTTATCATAGCTCCTATCTGACAAGAAATATATGGGATCCCTACATAGCATATTCGCCTTAAGAAGTAATGATACTTGTTAAGCGAAATGAGTAAAAAAGAGAGAGATAGACATAGAAAGATTGCATTTATCTGGGGAATATAAAGCAACAAAATAAGATACTAACACCCAAGAATGGCCAAAATTAGTACCAGGAATTTTGCTCCATGCTTTGGAGGCCAGCTATACATGCTAGGGGGAATGGCACTCAGAAGGAGAAGGGAGCACCAAATAAAGGGTGTTGGGAGGATCCTCCCAGAATGGGAGAAGCATGCTGAAAGTAGACTATAGACCAAACATGATTGCCACTCAATGCCTCTTTTGCAAACCACAACACCCAAAGGAGAGAGAGAGAGAATAAAAGGGTATGCCCTGCGACAGAGGCATGGTGGGATGGAGGGGGATGGGGGTGGGAGGGATACTGGGATCCGTGGTGGTGGCAAATGTGCACCGGTGGAGGGATGGGTATTTGATCATTGTATAATTGAAACCCAAGCACAAAACTTTGTAAGACTACAACTGTACTTCATGGTGTCTTACTCATAAAAATAAGGTAAAGGTAAAGGTAAAGGCCCTCCCGTTGATCGTCGATTTGCTCGAGCGGGCCCAGTAACGTCTCCATTGGAGAATTTTTTGTTACTGTGTCTGGCATATCGAATACTCTCGGGCTGGAGCGATAGCACAGCGGGTAGGGCGTCCGCCTTACAAGCGGCCAACATGGCCGACCCGAGTTCGATTCCTCCGCCCCTCTCGGAGAGCTCATAAAAATAAAATTTAAAAAAAAGACAAAGTAAATGACTGCTGAACTCTGAAAAAAAAAAGAAGCAATGATACAGTGATGCATCTTTCTACATAGAAACAAACATCAGAGAAGTAATATGACCTTTCCTTAAAATTTTAAGATGAGAATACCCAACCCATCTAACAAGTGCTTCATGTAAATATTTGGGCTTATTCACATGCTTTCACAATTTTCCATTTGTGTTTAATTTATTGTTGACAACAAATTCAAAGAAACCATTATTATATAGTTTTTCTCATCAATAAATGGAGTAATTATCAAAATTTTTGGTAAAAGAGATACTCTCAAAAGTAAATGTAGTCCCCAAGTCTTCCATTCAAACAAAAAGACACGCAAAAATTTCCTGTGTATATAAATAACAGTTATATACAAAGTTTTGAAGTAGGGGGTGAGACCATTTTAAACTACACTTTTTAAAAAAATTATTAGTGAAACAAGATGAGAGACAGTTGTAGACTTACAAATTTTTGTGTTTGAATTTCAATTATGCAATGATCAAGTAACCGTCCCTCCACCAGTGCCCATTTTCCACTACCACGGGTCCCAGTATCTCTCCCACCCCCATTTCCCCATCCCACCCTATCTCTGTGGCAGGGCATTCCCTTTTGTTCTCTCTCCTTTTGGGTGCTGTGGTTTGGAAAGAGTCATTGAGTGGCAATCATGTTCGGTCTATAGTCTACTTTCAGCATACTTCTCCCATCCTGGGAGGATCCTCCCAACACCCTTTATTTGGTGCTCCCTTCTCTATCTGCGCTGCCTTTCCCTCTAGCATGTGTGGCTGGCATCCAAGCCATGCAGTAAACCTCCTGGTACTTATCTCGGCCATTCTTGGGTGTTAGTCTCCTATTTTGTTACTTTATGTTCCCCAGATAAATGCAATCTTTCTATGTCTATCCCTCACTTTTTGACTCATTTTACTTAGCATAATATTTTCCATTTAGTACCACTTGTATGTAAATTTCACGACTTCATTTTTTCTAACTGCTGCATAGTACTCCATTATGTAGATGTACCAAATTTTCTTTATCCAGTCATCTGTTCTCGGGCACTCAGGTTTTTTTCCAGATTTTATTGTAAACAGTGCTGCAATAAACAAACAAGTGCAGATGTCACTTCGACTATACTGTTTTTGCCTCTCTGGGATATATTCCCAGGAGTGGTATTGCTGGGTCAAATGGGAGCTCAATTTCTAGTTTTTTGAGAATCGTCCATACTGTTTTACAAAAGGGCTGAACCAGTCAGCATTCCCACGAGCAGTGAAGGAGAGTCCCTTTCTCTCCACATCCGAGCGAGCACCAGTTGCTTTTGTTCTTGTGGATGTGGGCCAGTCTCTGAGGTGTAAAATGATATCTCATTGTGGTTTTGATCTGCATCTCCCTGATGATTAATGATGTGGAGCATTTTCTCATGTGCCTTTTAGCCATTCAGATTTCTTCTTTGAGAAAGTTTCTGTTCATTTTGTTGCCCCATTTTTTGATGGGGTTGGATGATTTCTTCTTGTGGAGTTCAACCAGTACTTTGTATATTTTTAATATCAATACATTGTCAGATGTGTATTCTGCGGATATCCTTTCCCATTCTGTAGACTGTCTTTGTATTTTGGTCACTGTTTCTTTTGAGGTGCAGAAGCTTCTTAGTTTAAGATAGCTCCATTTGTGTCTATCTCTGTTTTCACTTGCTCGGCCAGTGGCATGGCATCTTTGAAAATACCATTAGCTTCAACATCATGGAGGGTTTTGCCAACTTTTTCTTCAAAGTACCTTATGGATTCTGGTCTGATTTTGAGGTCTTTAATCCACTTTGGTCTTACTTTTGTACATGGCATTAGGCAGAGATCTGAGACCACTTTTTTGCATGTAGCCATCCACTTTTGCCAGTACAATTGGTTAAAGAGGTTTCCTTACTCCACTTCACTTTTCTTGCCCCCTTATCAAAGATTAGATGATCATATGATTGAGGGGAGATGTCAGGGTATTCAACCCTTTTCCATTGGTCTGCTGCTCTGTCTTTGTTCCAGTAACATGCTGTTTTAATAATTACTGATTTGTAGTAGAGTTTGAAGTTGATTTCTCCCATTTTCTTTTTCCCAAGAATTGCTTTAGCTATTCGTAGGCACTTATTGTTCCATATAAATTCAGGATTGTTTGCTCCATTTCTTTGAAGAATGTCATGGGTATCGTTATAGGGATTGCATTGAATTTGTACAATTCTTTGGGATGTATTGCCATTTTGACAATATTAATTCTCCCGATCCATGAACAGGGGATATCTTTCCATTTTCTCGTGTTCTCTTTTATTTCCTGAAGTAGTGTTTTGTAGTTTTCTTTGTATAGGACCTTATTTCCTTAGTTAAGCTGATTCCTAGGTACTTGATTTTCTAGGGCACAATCGTGAACGGGATTTTTTTTATGTAAATTTCTTCTCTCTCACTCTTTGCTAATAGGAAAGCAATGGAATTTTGGGTATTGGCTTTATAGACTGCACTTTAATACACAAGTCTATTGTTTCTAGGAGTTTCTGGGTAGACATTATAGGGTTCTCTAAGTATAGTATCATATCATCTGCAAATAGTGAGAGCTTGATTTCTTCCTTTCCTATCTGAATGCCCTTAATATTTTTTCCGTTCCTAACCACTATTGCAAGTACTTCCAGTAATCTATTGAACAGCAGGAAAGAGGGTGGGCATCCTTGTCTCATCCCTAATCTTAGGGGGAAGGCTCTCAGTTTTTCTCCATTGAGAATCATGCTTGCTGTAGGCTTGTGGTAGATGGATTTAACTATATTGAGGAAAGTTCCCTCTATACCCATTTTTGCAAGGGTTTTCATCATAAACGGACGCTGGATCTTGTCAAATGCTTTCTCTGCAACTATTGATATGATCATATGCTTTTTATCTTTTCTTTTGTTGATATGATGGATAATGTTGATCGATTTCCAAATATTAAACCATCCTTGCATCCATGAAATGAATTCTACTTGTTCTCGGTGTATTATCTTTTTGATATGTCATTGGATTCTATTTGCTAATACTTTGTTGAGGATCTTTGCATCTGTGTTCATCAGGGATATCGGCCTGTAATTCTCTTTCTTTGTGGTATCTCTGTCTGCTTTTGGTATCAGAGTGATATTTGCTTCGTAGAAACTTTTTGGGAATGTTTTTGATATTTCAATTTCATGGAAAAGCTTAAAGAGGATTGGGAGTAAGTCCTCTTTAAAGATTTGGAAGAATTTACTAGTGAATCCATCTGGGCCAAGACTTTTGTGCTTGGGGAGAATTTTTATTACCATTTCAATTTCCTTGATGGTGATAGGTCTGTTCAGGTATTCCAGGTCTTCTTGGTTCAGTCTTGGGAGTCTGTAGGAATCTAGGAATTTATCCAATTCCTTGAGGTTTTCATGTTCCGTGGCATAAAGCTTCTCAAAGTACTCCCTGAGGATCCTTTGATTTTCTGTAGTTTCTGTTGTAATGACCCCCTTTTTGTTTCTGATTCGGTTTATTTGGGTTTTCTCTCTCCTTCTTTTTGTGAGTTTTGCTAGAGGCTTATAGATCTTGTTAATTTTCTCGAAGAACCAGCTCTTGGTTTCATTTATCTTTTGGATTGTTTTTTGGGTTTCCATCTGGTTAATCTCTGTTCTGAGTTTTATTATTTCCTTTCTCCTGTTTGGGTTGTGCTCCTTTTGCTGGTCCTTCTCCAAGCTCTTAAGCTGTGGGGTTAGGTTATTTATGTGGGCTCTCTCCTCCTTCCTGAGGAATGCTAGTAGAGCTATAAACTTTCCTCTTAACACAGCTTTTGCTGTGTCCCATAAGTTTTGGTAACTCGTGTCCTCATTTTCATTCGTTTCCAGGAATATTTTGATTTCCTCTTTTGTTTCCTTTTTAAGCCACTCGTTGTCCAATAGTGAACTATTTAATTTCCAGGTGTTTAATTTAGTTTTCTGTTTTTGTTTGTGATTTACTTCTAATTTCAGCACATTATGGTCTGAGAAAATTGTTGAAACAATCTCTAACTTTTTAATATTATGGAGGTATGTTTTGTGGCTCAGCATGTGGTCTATCTTGGAGAATACTCCATGCATGCTTGAGAAGAATGTATATTCAGGTTTTAGATATTAGTACTAATATATAAAGTACTAAGTGTCCTATATATATAAGGAGACTAATATATAAAGTACTAAGTCCCTTTCTTCCATTTTTTTTTCCTCAGATGAAGTATGCCCTTGCTAAGCTTGTCTCTGGTTGATCTATCAAGAGGTGATAATGTGGTGTTGAAAACTCCAACTAGTATTGTGTTGCTATCAATGTCTTTCTCCAAGTCTATGAGTAGTTATTTTAAGTACTTTGCTGGTCCCTCATTTGGTGCATATACATTTAGTATTGTAAGTTCTTCTTGTTGTACAGATCCCTTGATCAATAAGAAATGGACTTCACTGTGTCTTGTGACTTCTTCACTCTGAAATCAATGTGGTCTGATACTAGGATGGGCTACCCCAGCTTTGTTATGGGAGCTGTTTGCCTGTAGGATTGTTTTCCAGCCTTTGACTCTGAACCTGTGCTTGCTTTGACTATTGAGATGCTTTTCTTGGAGGCAGCAGAGTGTTGGGTTCAATTTTCTAATCCATCCTGGCACTCTGTGTCTTTTAATTGGTGCGTTTAGCCCATTGACGTTGAAAGAGATTATTATTATGGGGTTATGTCCCATTTTTCTGTTCAAATTTGGTGTATTTGAGGGGCCTCTCTTGTCTTCAAGTAGTCCATTTAGTTGTTCTTGTAACCATGGTTTTGAGTCTATGATGTTCCAGAGCTGTTTGTCTGTGAAACTGTGTGTTGTTCCTTCTGTTATGTATGAGAGTCTCGCTGGGTAAAGTATTTTTGGTGAGGCATTTATTTCATTGAATTTTTTTCACTATATTCCACCACTGTTTTCGGGCCATGAGGGTTTCATAAGACAAATCAGCTGTGAATCTTTTTATTTATTTATTTATTTATTTATTTATTTATTGCTTTTCAGGGTCACACCTGGCAATGCTCAAGGATCACTCCTGGCTTTGCACTCAGGAATCACTCCTGACAGTGCTCAGGGGACCATATGGGATGCTGGGAATCGAATCCGGGTCAGCCACGTGCAAGGCAAATGCCCTACCCACTGTGCTATTGCTCTAACTCCTCAGCTGTGAATCGTAAAGATGCTCCTTTATAGGAAATTTCTTTCTTTGATCTTGCTACTTTCAGAATTTTGTCCCTATCTAAGGTTTTGTTCATTTTGATCAGGATGTGTCTTGGAATATTTTTATTTGTATTTCGTCTAACTGGTACCCTACGGGCATTCTGAATGTGGTCACATGTTTTCTTCAGATCTGGAAACGTTGTAGCAATGATGTCTTTGACAGTTTCTTCTTCATCAGCGTTTTTGTCCTGTCCCTCTGGGACTCCAATAATTCTTATGTTGCTTCTCTTGGCTTCATCTTGATCTTCTCTTGCCATCTGTTCCTGAATTGTGAGTCTCTTTTCCATTTTCTGCTCTTTTCTGGAGAGTTTCTGTACTTCATCTTCGAGCTCACTGATTCTGTCCTCAGCCGCTGTTACTCTGCTGCTGAGGCTTTCCATTGAGTTTTTCAATTCGCCTACCAGGTTTTTCAGGTATGACACTTTCATTTTCCTCATTTCTTCAAATCCTCTTGTCTTTTATTGGCATTGCTTTCCATTGTTTCTTTTAGCTTCCTAAGCATCCTCAGTAGCTCCCTTCTAAATTCCTTGTCAGAAAGGTGGTCTAGTACTTCATAGCTGTTGGTGTCTTCTGGGCTATCCTCTAAAATAAGAAAGCTTGGTAGGCTTTTGCATTGCTTTACCATTGTGACCAGTGTGGTTTAGACCTTCATGTTCACTGTTACTATTCTGCTTGAGATGCAGAATGAATTGAGATGGGCTTAATGAATTATTGGCTAATGAGTTTCTGGTGGTTAAGCTAACCTACTGAAAGTTCCATCGAAGAGGGTAACTTATGATTCCTATGTTATAGTTAGTGGGAGAATAACTTGCGGCTGCACTAGCAACCGTGGGTCAGTGAAGGGCCCTGCGGTCTGGCGAGTACCTGATTGAATGAGGGGAGAGTGTCCAGAGCAGTTCAGCTTTGTTTTTGTGCGGTGTGCCTCAATTTCCATTCCCCGCAGACCAAAGGTGAAAACCGGCCATTCTCAGGAGATCTAGTTAGCCCTGGAGGCCTGGAAAGGGGCCGTGCCACCGGGCAGGTACCTGAGTGAATGAGGTTTAAACTACTCTTAACAAAATTTAAAAGCACGTAGTATGGGAGGTGGGCTGGAGCGATAGCACAGAGGTAGGGCGTTTGCCTTGTGTGCAGTCGGCCTGGCTGAGCCGATTTAAATTCCTCCACCCCTCTCAAAGAGCCCGGCAAGCTACCGACAGTATCTCGCCCACATGGTAAAACTACCCGTGAAGTATTTAATATGCCAAACACAGTAACAACGAGTCTCATGGTGAAGACGTTATTGGCCTGCTCGAGCAAATCGATGAACAATGGGAGGACAGTGCAGTGCTATAGTATGGAAGGTGTTGGTTTCTTGCTCTTTCCCTCAGTGGTCAGAGCAGGAGCCTGCTGTGAATGTCAGAGAAGCTGATGCTTCATAGCTGCTTCCTTCTCCACTGTCCTTCACCCAATGGGAGTGGTTTAGCCTAGGTAGAGATTAAGCAACTACAAACATGGTATCCATTGGTTTGATCTTCAGATAAATAACATATTTTCATTATAAGTACATTGTACTCATGTACTACTTATGACATTAACATTTCTCATGATCTAAAATTCACACACATATAAATGGGGCCCTGCATTGTATCTGGAAAGTTTTTCCTTAACAATACCTCTTGGACAGAAGGATAGTGCAACTGGGAGGGCATTTTCGTTGCATGTGGTTGACACTGATTTGACCCTTAGCATTCCATTTCTCCCCCCCAAACCCACTGGGAGAAACTCCTGAGCGCAAAGCCAGGAGTAAAGGCTGGCATAGTACAGAAACAATAGGAAAAAAGGAAAAAACAGTCTTATTCTACTTTATTATTTTCTCCAGCCGCCCAAAACCTCTTCTCCAGCTAGACTGACAAACACAAGTGAATATAAATCCAACTAACTTAAGGATTGTGCTTGGGAGACCCATGTAAAAATGCTGAATAATCTTTATTTGAGACTTGCTCCTGGTTTTGTTTCATTTCACTATTTCCTGAAATTACTTCCTCTGAGAATACGCCTCAATAATTAAGTCAACTGATAAGAGAAATGATTAAAAAAAGCCGACTCTGTGAATGGTATTCTGCAGGTGGATGGTAAACTTGTCAGGCAAAATACAAGGATTGTATGTCTGCTTATAAGTGGAGCATATCCTGTGTGTGACATTCTGTAAGAGAAAATTGCTGACTTTTGTCTTTAGCTAAAATGGGAAGGGAACAAATGACAGGAGGCACACTGCTAGTTTAAAAAAAATGGCTTTTGAGATGTACAAGAAAACAGTAACTAGGAGAATTAATGTAGAATATAATTAATGTAGAATGAATGTAGAATTAATTTGCTGTTTTAAGAGCCATTGATTTACTAAAAAGATAAAATAACAATCTAGATGCTTCTAATCAACAATTTGGAATCATTGATCATTTTTTTTTAATTTATGTGAGATACACAGTTATAAGGCTGTTTGTGGTGGAATTTCAATCCTACAATATTCCCTCATACACCCATCCCTCCACCATTGCACTTATCCCAGCACCAGTCTTCCCACTTTCTCCCTCCCCTCCAGACTGTATCTATGGCAGGCACTTTCCATCTCTCTCTCTCCCTCTCTCTCTCTCTTTCTCTCTCTCTGACTGTCTCTTTCTTCTTTCTTTATCTCCCCTTTTAGGGTTTGCAATACAGATACTGAGATACTGAGAGGTTATCATGTTTGTTCCTTTAGCACTTTTCACCACACAGTTCTTCCCAGAGTGATCATTTCCAACTATCTTTACCATCATGTCATTGATCATTATTTTAAATTCAAATAAAAAGTTCCTCCGACTTTCTTGCCTGCATTTATAAGGGAATTCATTTCACACAATTGGAGGACATATACAACTATAGGCAAGGGATAGGATTGATTTGTATGAATGACAGACTTTCAAAGAAGGTTGAGATCTTAGTTTAGCCAAATTTTGCCAAAAGGAGAATCTTAACAGAGCAGGTGTGGTGATCTGAAATTTGAAATAAAATTATGTTGTTTGTTTGTTTGTTTTTTGGGGGGACCACATCCTGTTATTCTCAGGGTATATTGAGGGGGTGGGTTCATTCTCTTGCTGCTCTTGCCATCCTCACCTTCCCAGATGGTCTCCCAATCACCTCCAGGAATTATTACTGAATGCAGTCAGGAATAACCCCTGTTAGGAGTGACCCAAAACTAAATACAAAATAAATAAATAAGACAGAAAGCTGATATCGATCTGGGGAAAATATTGTATTCCTAAGGCAAATAACTGTTCACATTTTAAAAAATAAATCTTATTATCATTTTAATTGGGTGGAAAGTTCATTTAATCACCATTTTAGGCACAATGGTGACAATATGAAAGTAGACATGTAACTTCTCAAGTAATGCTTTAGAGTATTTTCCTCTAATGCATAGAGAGAAAAAATCAACATAAACTGTTGGCCTAAGGACTATATCACTCCAAACTTTTATATCAATACCTTCATTTAACACATACTAATGCAATATAGGTACCATTTTTGATGAGCTGATGAAAGAATTAAATCCTAAATTTGATCTATTTGTAGGTAATTTGTTTAATTTGTCATATGGACCCATATATAAAAATCAACATTTACTGTGCTAGTTTTTGAGATAGTTCTGGAGACAAATACTGAGAACTAAATCTGTTCAAGGGGCAAGCAATTAAGCAGTAGATTTAGCTTTTTCCATTAGCATAATATGAAAAGTGAATGTGATTAGTATATACGTATACTTATTTACACTGGAGAACAAATTTAGTCTGTGGAGTAAAAAAAAAATAGAAGATGGAAAATGCACCAGTAATTTAAAAATAATATTTTAATAAAAATAATTAATCACCATACACAGGAAAAACACTATTAGGTAATATGATTAAGCTCTATATGATAAAGTAGTAAAGTAGCATGTACTGTCCTCCTGTTGTTCATCAATTTGCTTGAGCGGGCCCAGTAACGACTCCATTGTGAGACTTGTTGTTACAGTGTTTGGATATTGAAAACGTCATGGGTAGCTTGCCAGGCTCTAGGGCTGAGATAAAATACACAACTAAAGAACATAATAAGAAAAGCACCACCCTGAAAAGGCTGCTGTTTATGATTATGAAAAGAATTCCTGGGAAAAGGGGGGCTGGGGACCACAGGATGTTGAAAATCTTCAAGGTGCTAAAGAGAAAACTGTTCAAGGAAGGGCTATTGAAACTCGCCAGGAAACTGGATAGGGTATCAGGCTGAAATTACTTTGGAGTGATGACAGAACTTGCTAAGAAGTGTCCCCTGATGTGCTGATCAAACAAACTGTGAAGTTGTTCATTAAGTTGCAGAAAAAACAAAGAAAGATAAAAAAGAAAGAAAAAATCCTATGAGTGGTTGTCACTGGGAACTTGAGTGTGCATGGATATGTCAGACACTTCTTATGGCACAGGATCTCAAAGCAAGATACAGCACAGTAGAATTAAGAAAAGTAACCCCTTTCTCTTTTAGTAGGAAACACTCTCCACTATATACCCTAACAGTGTGCAGATATCAAAGGGAAAATATTCATAGAATTCAGATTGAAGAAGGAAGGAAGGAAGGAAGGAAGGAAGGAAGGAAGGAAGGAAGGAAGGAAGGAAGGAGGGAAGGAGGGAGGGAAGGAGGGAGGGAGTGAGGAAGGGAGGAAGGGAGAGGGGGGCAGGGAAGGGAGGGAGAAAAGGAAGGGAGTGAGGAAGGGATGGACAAAGTGAGGGAGAGAAGAAGGATTAAAGTTGATTAAGTTAAAGTTGATTTACTGAGATAGGTCTAGAATGAATAACATAGTAATATCAGAAGAAGGAAATAAAAGTCCCCCCAAAAGCATATAATTTTATTTATGACAATGTTTACAGCTATTAATACAATTTAATGTAAATATTAAGGGTTACTAGAGGACACATTAAACACCCCAACGTACCGACAGATGATATGGCCAACTAACAGCAGCCATTCCTTCTCTCTGTCGCATTACTCTAATGCTTGTGCAGAAGATTCATGAGTGACTTAGTGTTAGGGACAAAGGAGGACACCATAAATGACCTCAGCTACGTGACAATTAGAGCCCTGTATTCCACCTCTACTTTACTTGCATAATTACTTTCTCTGTAAAAATAACCTGAATATTTTCAGACTATCTTCTGGTACTCATTTATTATGGTTATGGTAAGATAAAAATTCATGCTGTGTTCAGAGTACAATGTCTTAATCATCGTAAACTCTTTTTTTAATCTCCAGCAAACTGGTCTAGCTTCTGAAAAACAAATACAGATGAGTAAATAAAAAATAGAACAAAGTAATGTGAGTAGTTTATTATATGCCTTAAGGAAAATTCTTATACAAAACAGAACAGAAAATAAATTCTGTTAATCATATTAAATGAATTTCTGTGCAAATATATTTTGCCTCACCATATTTAGGTCAGTGGATTCAAAATGTGACTCAGAAGGCCTCAATTCAATCAAGGGATCTTAGAAATGGAACCAAGTAATAGTAATGATGATGATGACAACTGTAGTAATAATAAACAATAAACCACAAACAATACATGCTTTTACATCCAGTCTCCTCTTAATTCACAGGGTGTAGCTTCAGAAGAGAAATTGTGAATGATTAACTCGTGTACTGATGATTAATAAAATATGTGAAATAGTAATGAGAACTCATCTCTATTATATTAAGCCAGAGATTAAAGATATTTTAATATGGACTAATCAATGTAAGTTTTCTTCCTAAAATCTTTTGAAGTTATTATATTTTATCAAAATATTTTACATTAAACTGAAATAGCATATTTATAAAATAGACAAATACCACACATACGGTTTATCAGTTTTATTTATTTATTGTTTGGAAGTGGGAGATTAAAGATTATCTTTATTTTTTTTTAAATTTTTATTAGTGAAACACCATGAGGTACAGTTGTAGACTTACAAATTTTTGTGCTTGGGTTTCAGTTATACAATGATCCAGTACCCATCCCTTCACCAGTGCCCATTCTCTATCATTTACATTTTTAAAAAATTTTTGTTAGTGAAACACCATGAGGTAAAGTTGTAGATTTACAAATTTTTGTGCTTGGGTTTTAATTGTACAGTGATCAAACACTCATCCCTCCACCAGTGCCCATTTTCCAACACCACGGGTCCCAGTATCCCTCCCAACCCTTATTCCACCTTCCCATCCTGCCTCTGTGGCAGGGTATTCCCTTTTGTTCTCTCTCTCCTTTTGGGTGTTGTGGTTTGCAAAAGAGGCATTGAGTGTCAATTATGTTTGGTCTCTAGTCTACTTTCAGCATGCTTCTCCCATCCTGGGAGGATCCTCCCAACACCCTTTATTTGGTGCTCCTTTCTCTATCTGAGCTCCATTTTTCCCCTAGAGTGTGTGGTTGACCTCCAAGCCATGGAGCAAAACTCCTGGTACTAATTTCATCCATTCTAGGGTATTAGTCTCCTATTTTGTTACTTTTTGTTCCCCAGATGAATGCAATCTTTCTATGTCTATCCCTCTCTTTCTGACTCATATTGCTTAACATGATGCTTTCTATGTAGTACCACTTGTATGTAGTGTAAGTATTAAAGGGGGTATAATTCAATATCCTTTGACAATAGAAATACTAAGGAGAATAATAGAGAGTGAAAGAAATTGAGAGAGGTAGCAAGAAGTGGACAGGAAGTAACAAAGATCAAAAACAAAAGTTCTGGATACATCAATAGTGTAGTGGGGTAGAGTTATAGCTATTTACCCAACTGTAGAGTCAACAACACTGAAAGCAGGAAATTTTCAAACTCCAACAAACCAAATGTCAAAGCGCCTGTCAAGGAGGCAAGCATTGAGTGAGGGCTGGGGGCACTTGGTTGGGTGAGTACTGGAACAGTGTGCCTAAAACTCAACAATGAGCAACTTTGTAAACCATAGTTTCTTAATTAAAATAAAATTTAAGAATGATGATGAAAGAGAGAGAGTTGTCGAGCTCTGTCTATACCAAAGTAAATAAATAAATCAGAGGTTTTCTGGGTCATTATCATTTTTAAGACAAGAATCTTAATACAAAACTAACATTAGCAAACAGCACCCGGCCCAGACAAGGTCAGACCTGAACACCTGAAGAACCTGCCGTCAGTACTCATCAATACACTGGCTCGGCTCTTCACTCGCTACCTGTCTGAATGCAAGGTTCCGTCCCAATGGAAAACCAGCAGGACCGTACTACTGTTCAAGAAGGGAGACATCCATGACATTGGCAACTATCGCCCGATCTGCCTATTGTCTGTCATCTACAAGTTGTTCACTCGAGTCATCCTAAATAGGATTGGCAGAACACTAGATGAAGGACAACCATGCGAGCAAGCAGGGTTCCGCAAAGGATTCAGCACCATCGACCATATCCACACAATAACCAAGCTCATTGAGGTTTCTCGAGAGTTCAAGATGCCGCTCTGTTTAACGTTCATTGATTTAAAGAAGGCCTTTGATTCTGTTGAGACGGAAGCGGTCAATGAAGCCCTCGCCAATCAGGGCATTCAAGCCCAATACATCAGGATCCTCCGTGAGCTCTATTGTGGATTCACTACCAGGATCTCACCATTCTACAAAGAAGTGATCGTTGATGTCAAGAGAGGGGTGCGGCAGGGTGATACCATTTCACCGAAACTCTTCAGTGCCACCCTCGAGAACATCATGCGACGACTGGAATGGGAAGGAATGGGAGTGAAGATAGATGGTCGGCAACTACGCCACCTCCGCTTTGCTGATGACATTGTTTTAATAACACCAAACATCAGCCAAGCAGCACAAATGCTGGCCGACTTTGACCGTGAGTGTGGAAAGGTAGGACTACAGCTGAATCTTACGAAGACAATGTTTATGAGAAACAGCCTTGTTCCTGACGCCCCATTCGCTCTCAATGGAACGACCATCTCCGAATGCAACAGCTATGTGTACCTAGGTCGAGAGGTCAACATGAGAAATGACCTGGCACCCGAGCTGCGCAGGAGGAAGAGAGCGGCTTGGAACGCCTTCAAGAACGTCGAAGAAATAGCTAAGAGGACAAAGAACCTCCGGCTCCGGGCACATCTCTTTGATTCCACTGTTCTTCCTGCATTAACATATGCCTCAGAGACCTGGGCCCTACGCAAACAAGATGAGAACGCCATTCAGTTCTCCCAAAGAAGAATAGAAAGAGCTATGCTTGGAATATCACGTTTCACTCAAATGAGAGAACGAATCCGGAGTTCTGACATCCGTCGACGAACAAGGATCAGGGACGCTGTCTCATATGCCAAGGTGTCGAAAATCAGATGGGCTGGTCACGTAATGAGATTTAAAGACGACCGTTGGACTAGAGCTGTTACTGATTGGATTCCACGGGATGTCAAGAGACCGCGTGGCTGCCCACCTACCAGATGGTCAGACTTCTTTGTCAAGATCATGAACGATCGGTTTGAGGCCCTCCATGTTCCCGGAGCGAAGAGATGCCATTGGGCTACACTAGCACGCGACAGGGACAAATGGAGACGTTACTGGCGCCCGCTCGAGCAAATCGACGACTAACGGGAAGTTAAGTGATTTAAGTGATTAAGTGAACATTAGCAATCAGTAGGTCTGAGTGGTGGCAGCGCGGAGAGCTGATGGACTCGAAGAAATACAGGGATAGTGGTGAAGTTTGGGGCTGGACCGACAGCACAGCGGTAGGGCATTTTCCTTGCATGCAGCCAGCCTGGCCAAGCCGGGTTCCATTCCTTCGCCCCTCTACGAGAGCCCGGCAAGCTACAGAGAGTATCTCGCCCACAGGGCAAAGCTTGGCAAGCTGCCTGTGACGTATTCAATATGCCAAACACAGTAACAACAAGTCTCATGGATGGAGACATTACTGGGCCCGCTCGAGCAAATTGATGAATAATGGGAGGACCGTGACTGTGAGTGGTGAAGTGTAATGGGTATCATGGTGGTGATGAAGAGCAGTAACTGTGTGCAATAAAATTATAAATGTAATAATATCACAACAATGTTACTCAAGCTATAATAATTTTTAAATTAAAAATCTTAAAAATATGTAAGATCAGGATCCCAAATGATAAGAATTGCTATGTGGAGATTGATTTCTCTATCATCTATCAACTTCAAATGCTTTAAAAATTTTTGTTTTGCTTTGTTTTGGGACCACACCCTATGGTGCTCAGGGCTTACTCCTGGCTCTGCATATAGTAATAACTCCTGGTGGGTTGGGGAACCATATAGGAAGCCCCCTAGAATTGAACCCGAGTCAGTTTTGTGCATGGCAAGTACCCTGCCCAATATACTATCTCTATGGCTCCTGTTTTAGAAATTTTAATTTAGCACTTGAAACTAAAACCATGATGCAAAACTTATGATTATGTATCATATATAGCATAATAAAAGCAGACACAGTATTTTTTGAAAAGTAAGTTCTTTACATTTTAATATATGTTTTATATCATTAAGAAATAGCCTCATTTTTATGATGACAGAAAGATAGTAGAGGGTTAAAGGTATTTGATTTGTTAGTAGCCAATCCTGGTTCAGTCCCCACAACCATGAGTTATTTCTTTAGAGCACTGCCAAGAGTGATTTTCTGCATATAACTAGGAATAAGCCCTATGCATTGCCAGCTGAGACCCATACAGAAAAAGTAAAAAAAAATACTCTTATTTTATTCATGAGGCATTTGATAAGCAGCAGAATCAAAGACTTTTTTTTTATCAGTTGTAGTTTGAATAAAAAATTTTATTTGAATTTCACATAAAAATAATTTATAGTTGTTTTCAATTCAATCTATGTAGACACAACTATGAGTTATTGTACATTTTAAAGGTATATATCTCATCTGTAACAGCTTAATGTGCTTTTGAAACTGAAAAATCAAAACACTACATTCACCTCTTTTGATACACTCATGACCATACCTTCACAGTTGCTCATAAGGACCAGGTTAATGAGTTTCCCTGCATTTAAAGTAAAAATACAAGCCTATCAAGAAGTAACAGGCAACAGCTAATGGCTTGTTTTACTTTAAATGTTAGTCTTCTTTATTAACCAGGCATGTGCTCCAGCCTTTTGAGCTATCTCCATGTTCTCTGGTTTTGTTTTAAAAGGAAATTCTTTCCTTGATCCATAGGAAGTGAGGCCATGGTAAATGAACTAATATTGTAAAACTTTTGTTACTAACGTTTCCATCTAAAATTTAGAATAATTTATTTGCAAATAGCTATCAGATTTCTAAAAGTAGCTTTAAAGCATTTAAAGGTAAATATTAGAAATTATGGTTTAAATTGACATGGTAATAAGAGCTACGTGCAAGTGAGCTTAATTGTGGTAATTGGCATAATAAGGCAGTAATACACATATCCTGTCCAAAATAAGCAAATCTACCCAAAGTCCTGAGGGGAGATTGATACCCTGGGGATCAAGAGAAACTAAATAACACTTTATTATTTTATTGAGCTTAGTCCAAAATTTCATTTAGATTTAGAACAAGTTGAGCTGGATCCCACTCAAATAACTTTAATGTTTATTTTAGAGTAGTCTCAAGAGCTCTTTGAAATAATGAGAGTTATAAACTTTGCCTTATCTATTTTCCAAGAACTTCCCAAACCATTCTGAGCCTTGGACTCTCATCAGTTCTATGAGTAGCATTGTTCAGTTGCTTCAGATTTAGGTGGAGCAAGACCAAAAGGAAGGGGGATGTGTGTTGGTGGGAAGCGGAAAGTTTGCAAAAGCGGTAATTTGGTTCAATGTATCTTCCTTAGGACAGTTCAGCTGCCTAGAGACAGTCAACTTTTCCAAAATAACAGGGGAGAATTGGCTAATTAATATCATCTGTTTTTCAATTTTTGGAAAGAAGCTCAGAAATATTCCCTTATTTAATCTTATCAATGACTGGGTAACATCAGTTGTTAGTGTTTTTTTTTTTTTGGAATGTTTATTGAGCACTGTGATTTACAAAATTATTCATCATAGAGTTATTTCAAACATACAGTGTGTCAACACAAATTCCACCACCAGTGTCCCCTTTCCTTGACAAATATACCCAGGTTTCCTTGTACCACCACAACCTGACCCCCTTGGCAGGCATATTACAAATTTATTTCATATTATTTTGTCCAAAAACTTAAAGGAATAAAAATGATATTATTAGAAAACCAGTCAATAAAAGTCAATTTGCGATGATTAATTTTTTAATGTTTTTTTCTTTATGTTTTTAACCTTTATTAATCTAGTAGAGGACATCCATATGCACCATTAATGAGTGCCATATTCAATATCACATGATATAAAGTTTTCCTTGTCCTTTTAAAGGAGCTTTTAAAATGCTTCCTGCAAAACTGGTTTTAAGATTATAAATTCCTTCCTATGAAGATCTGTATAGTTCCTTCAAATCTGAATGATAACCGTGCTGGATAACATATTCTTGGTGAGATGTTTATTTCACTGCATTTCTGTATGATATCATTCATGCGTGCCAATCCCATGGAGTTACTGGGAGTCTTTAAGATTCTGCCACCACCTGGCTGTCCAAATCCTGCTCCAAATCCCGGAGTCTGGGTCCAGGAGCAGCCAAAAAAAAAAAAAGAGGGTGCGAGGATTCAACATTGATTATTGGAGCTACAAAAGCACCAGTGGCCACAGTATAGCCACCCTTTTTATTCTCTCCAGGCTCTCTCTCCAGCTGAGTGTCATTTTTCTTTAATATTTTTGGGTTTGTTTTGTATTTTAGTTTGGGGGCCACCTCCAGTGGGGCTCACGGCAGGCTCTAAGCTTAGGGATCACTCCTGGAGGGGACTAAGTGGCCATATGGGGTCCCTGAGATCGAATCCAGGTCAGCTGCAGGCAAGACCTGGGCCCTTCCAGCGGTACTGTCTCTTCAGTCCCTGCTTTAAGTCTCTTCATCTCTCAAGGGTCTGGACATTGTCACAGCAGCTCCTGGCCTTCTGACAGCAACACTAAGTCACTTGCCTTTACAACTTTCTCCCTCTCTCTCTTCCTTCCTCCCTTCCTCCCTTCCTCCCTCCCTCCCTCCCTCCCTCTCTCCTTCCCTCTGTCTCTCTGTCTCTGTCTGTCTCTTTCTGTCTCTGTTTCTCTGTTTCTGTCTCTCTCTGTCTCTCTGTCTCTCTGTCTCTCTGTCTCTCTGTCTCTCTCTCTCTCTGTCTCTCTCTCTCTCTCTCACTCTCTCTCTTCTCTCTCTCTCTCTCGCAGAATCCTCTCATCTTGGCACAAGGCTCTAAGGGCAGCTGCCCTAGCTCAAAACTGTAACTGTGCTTCTCCAGTAGAGCAACAACTTCTCTGTCATTCCAGGGTGTCACCTCAGCATGCAGTCCTTTTGACAGCTCCTAGTAGCAGCACCCCTTAAGCAGCTCTCTCAAGGGACCACTCATCCCAGCCCCAGAGTCTTAGAGCGCTTGACCATATTATGATGAAGGTAACGAAAACTGCACCCTGCCAGGGCCTCCCTGTTCTGTAAACCTTCATGGAGCTGCCTACAAGTATGGAGGTCCCAAGCTGTTCCCTCGGCCTCACAGCCAAGGTCCAGGCACAAAGGCCTAGCTGTTGTCCTCAGGTTAGCAGACATGCACAGGGCATCACATACAGAGATATTTAATGATTCACTCCTGTATTGGGTCTTGAAATATGTCACCAGACTGTAAGTCTCTTTCGAGCCAAAAGTCCAACTGTTGTAATATGGAGTGAGGCATAAGTTTTTACCAAATGCCCCACAGAAAAGTTTTATTAATCAAAGCTGAGACCTCCCACTTTAGAAGGGGAATTTAGGCAATCCCATAAATTTTCGTTATATTTGTTGAATGTCTACAATTGATTTCTACGATTCTTGATTTCTACAATTACTTCAAAATTGTTGTAGCATAAGGGACTATTCCTCCATGATAAATTCCTCCATGATATTTCTCCATGATAAATCAGAAACCTTCCAGAGTCATCTAGAATTGACAATCTGCACACAAGTCCACTTGGCACACTAAATCACAAGTACTCTATATTCTCTTTCCTGTCTTGAGTTCTAGTGATTTGTGTTGCTAAAATAGATCAACAATCGCCCAAACTCTGCTATTTGAGAGCAAGAAATAGAAATTGAATACACTGTCATAATACGCTAGTGGTCAGATCAATATTAAATTCAAATCTCAAACTTTTTCCTCACTCACACCTGTCTAGTCCAAATAAGAGATGTTTTGTACAAAAATGGATGTGTGGTCCATAGCTAGTGGTACGGTAGAGTAACTCAGAACAAGCTCCTCCATCCACAAACTCACAGCTTCTTGTTTTACAAAGTTTTACAGATATCAGGGAGTATCTCAAAGGTATAGAGCACATGTCTTGCATATGGAACTCCATGTTTAATCCCGGCATGGCACTTTCTGGTCCCCCGAGCACTATTAGATGTAGCAAAGCTCTGATGGGTAAAGTGTAAATAAATAGATAAATTTATTTGTCTGCCCTAAAAATAACAAAAATATACATGTCATTATAAAGCCAGCCTTTGCCTTATAATTATAGAACGTAAAACTAAGTTCCCTAAATTCTGCCTCTTAATGCATAATCCCTCACAAACTTCTACCTGAGAGGAAATAGTAGTTCCAAATTACAATATATTAAATATGATAGTATATGTGATGTTTATATAACCTAGGATATCAATATAAAATTTAGCATAAGGAATGAAAGAAAATTGAGTGATAATTAATGATTCATAAATGTTGATCTATAAATCCATTCATATTGTATTCTATAAATTCTGTTATTGATCAAATCACACTGCTCCATATTATATTGAAGAGTCTGTGACCATTAATGGAGAACATGCTCTCCTCTGAAAATAAGAGTCATTTAGACATAATTAATTAGTATGAGATCATGCTGGAATAAGCTGGGCCCCTAGATTAGTATGACTGGTGTAGTTATAAAGAAAAAAAACTTTGGAATAATAAAGCCAGAGTTTCGAATGATGTTTTTATTAGCCAAGGAATATCAAAGATAGCCACAAATCACCTACAAGCCCTATACTTGTCTATAGTTCTCAGAAAAACCCATTCTGCTTACACTTTGATCTCAAAATTCTGTATCTGAAACATTGAGACATTTCATTTCTGTTGCTTAGGTCATCCAATTTTTGTTGCTCTATTAGGTCAGCTCTAGTAAATTAATGCAGATATTCTTAGCTTAATTTTTTCAGTTTGAGACCGATCATTTAATGAGATTTTATAGAAGTATTTGTTACATTATTGAAAGGTGAATCTTTGCAGCAGTAGAAAATAATAGCAAACCAGAACATTATTATACAAGGCTCATGTTGCCTTTACACTACATGTTCATTGAAGTTTGCTGAGATTCTCCCTACCCATTCAATGACCCAATAGATGTAGTAAAACATTGACGGTTCTAAACAAGCTGTTCACCAGTCAAGATCATATTGCCTCACTTAGTTTCAAAGGGCAGGGAGGAAAAAAAGTCACACAGAGTGTTCCAAGGAAGAGAAAACAAAACATATTTGGATAGACTGATAATGTCCAATTCACCCAAATACAATGTTATCACCAGATTACCTCACACTACTTTGTTTTAGAATTTCTGTTTTCCCTAAAAATCCCTTAAATCACATTAGCAGTCAATCTCCTCCAGCTGAAGCAATCATGATCTGTTGTATGTTTCTGCAAGAATGCTTTCTTGGTTTTTTAGGGTAAATAGAATTATAAAATATGTCATCTACGTTCAAGTTATTTTATCATCTTTATGTTAGTTGTAAAATATTCAAAGCTATATACATAGATTCCAACCACTTAGCTTTGCACTATTATTAGCATGCATTTTATATTTATATCTGCAATTGACTTTATTATAACTTGTATTGTTTCACTTTTAAGAATATATTATCTTTGGGGCTGCAGTGATAGCACAGTGGAAAGGGTGTTTGCCTGGCATGTGGCCAACCTGAGTTCGATTCCCAGAATCCCATATGTTCCCCTGAAGACCTCCAGGAGTAATTCCTAACTACGGAGCCAGAAGTAATCTGGGTGCAATGCTCGGTGTGACCCAAAAAGCAAGCAAGGAAAAAAAAGAATAAATTATCTGGTTGTTTGCTTCAGATCATGATTGCTTCAGCTGGAGGAGATTGCTAATGTGATTTAAGGGATTTTTAGGGAAAACAGAAATTCTTAATTATCTGCTATACTTAAGAGATAATATAGCAGCTAAGGCATTTGCCTTGCATAGTACCAGCCTGTGTTCAATTCCTGGCCAGTCAAAATATGGTCCCCTGGGCCTGCAATATGGTCCCCTAGACCTGCCATGAGTGATCTCTGACCACAGAGCTTGGAGTAATCCCAATTTGGGTGTGATTCCAAACCCAAAATAAATGTTTTCTTTTAAAATACTTAAAATGGAAAAGTTTATAAAATAATAATAATTACCACTATATTACTGTATCACTTCCATCCTATTGTTCATTAATTTACTCAAGCGGGCACACCAGTAGTACTATAGTACTAGAACTCTCCTCCCGTTGTTCATAGATTTACTCCAGCAGGCTCCAGTAACGTCTCACAACAAATTGTAAGACTTGCTGTTATAGTTTTTTGGTATATCAAATATGTCACGGTTAATTTGCCAGGCTTTGTTGTGCAGGCGAGGTATTCTCGGTAGTTTGCAGTGCTCTCTGAGAAGGGTGGAGGAATTGAACCTGGGTTGGCTGCATGCATAGCAAATGCCCTATCCTCTGTGCTATCACTCCAGCCAGTAACGTCTCTATTCCTTCCAGCCCTGAGATTTTAGCAACCTCTTCTTAGTCTTTTCCCAATGATTGGAGGCTGTTTCAGAGTCAGGGGAATGAGACAATAATAATTATAATAAAAATAATGTATGCAATTAGATTTAAATAAAGGGTCAATTATATATTGAAAATAACTGAATTTTTAATAGGTAATTTAATATTCTTAAGCATACTTATTTTTAATAATGAAAAAACAGAAGCTTATAGTATTATACTATAATGCAAATTCAAAAAATAAATAGACAAATAAACTTTAATTTGACTAAATGCTTGAGCGACCATGTTCCAAAGGTTATTTTTTTATGGGGGGGGGGTTGTGTTTTTGTTACGACATCTGGCTTGCTCTTGGATGACTCCTGGTTCTGTGTTCAGGGATGAGTCCTGGTGGTTGTTTGGGGTAATACATCTGGGACTGGAGTGTAAACCCAGGTTGCTTATGTACAAGACACACAAAGCATTACATAAAAGCAAGATATCAAAATTGTACCAAAAAAAGAAAAAACCTGCTAAACATAATCTAAATAGCTTGGAGCGATAACACAGCAGGCAGGGCGTTTGCCTTGCACGTGGTCAACATGGCTGACCCGAGTTCGCTTCCTCCAGCCCTCTCAGAGAGCCCGGCAAACTACGGAGAGTATCTCACCCGCACAGCAAAACCTGGCAAGCTGCCAGTGGCATATTCAATATGCCAAACACAGTAACAACAAGTCTCTTCTGTATTCCAAGATTTGTTCCTGAGTCTCTGGGATTATAGCCATTAAGCAGCTTGATCAGGAGCCAGAAAGGCAGTTTGTGGGCGGCGACTCGAGGTCTCATTGGGATGGGGAGGAAAGAGCCGGCCCCAACCCCATCCCGTGAGGCCCCACGTGTCTTGTCACTGCAGGCCCAAACCTGACTGTCCAATAGCCTCTGGAGGATAGTGGCTACTGGGCCTCCTACAGGGAGCAGGCAGAGGGACAGCACCCTTTCCCCTCTGAGGTGGACTGGCGACAGTAACTTACTGCTGGGTCCGGACGCATTTCTGCCAAAAGCCATTGGGTTCCAAGATTTGTTCCTGAGTCTCTGGGATTACAGCCGTTAAGCAGCTTGATCAGGAGCCAGAAAGGTATTTTGTGGGCAGAAACTTGAGGTCTCATAGGATGAGGAGGAAAGGGCTGGTTCCACTCCCATCCCATGAGACCCCACACGTCTCATCACTGTAGCCCCAAAACTGATTGTCCAGTGGCCTCTGGAGGATGATGGCCACTGGACTGCCAGGGGAAACAGGCCAACGTACAAAACCTATTCCCACCTGGGGTAACCTGGCACCGGTAATCTACTACAGGGACCAGATACATTCCTTCCAAAAGCCATTGGGTTTTGAGATTTGTTTCTGGGTCTCTGGGATCATGGCCATTAAGCAGTTTGATCAGGAACCAGAGAGGTAATGCCTCCAATTATATAGCTGAGCTTGGAGGTGTTTTGTGGGTGTATCTCCCACATACCTAATTTTGGCCAATTACTTTCTTGGTAAACTTTGCCCCAAGTTTTTGGGGTCTGGCCAAAGGCACAGCAGCAATTTTGGGGTATCTGGAAGTCTGAAGGCGCCATCAGTCTACTGATGCACTTGCCTCACAGGTAAAGATTGACCTGCTGGCGGCACCATATCCCCCTCAAAATAGCTTTAAATTTAAAATAATATTAAACTTTTTTATTCTTCTCATAAAATTTTTTCCAATGGCAAATCCAAATATAATTAACAGTACATATAATCTAGAATTTTACTCAATAACTTGTCTACTAGAATAAGATATATGAACTCATCATTCTTCATAATATTTCTATGACTAGATATAAAATTTTGGCCCACACATGCATTAGCCAGTAACCTAGCCAATTCAGAGAATCCCAGATTTTCAAAGATGGTGCAGTATACAGTCTTAAAAACTAGTTAGTAATATGAAAGGTCAAAGTATCCCCAAAGAGACCACCCATGACTAGATATTTTCAGTGATATTGATGATGATGGCATGCTCCAGAGACTCTCTGAACATGACTAGGGATAAGGCAATAGTGAAAGAACTCCTTAGGCATTGGTAAGTCACCGGCCCTAACACTTTGAAGGAATTCATGCATATAGAGTACAAAGATTTATTTGACCACCAGCATAAAAGAAAGAAATGCACATCTTCCAACCATAAAATGGATGTGTACACACATTAACACTGATAATATATGTTAAAGGGAACATTTTCCGTAATGGTCAACAACTTTAAGTAAAGAAAATCAAACCAAGCATCAGGTAGGATGACCTTTACCTGTTTCTCGATTTAGAGGCAGATAGAATATGACGACTGGATATCTAATGATTAGTGATTAATATTTCTGCATAATTAGGCTCACAACACCCTAATTGCTCCTATCTGATTCTTTAAAAGAAGAAACAAATCAACACATTAATGAATAACAAACTGTGGCATATAATAGAACGCTTCTCAGAATACAAAGAAATAAATTGTTTATGTGATATGAATATATGTGTATTTGCATATATTTACACAAATGAAACAATCCAGAAGACAAACCAAAGAATGACAAGCTACAGGAGGAAGAGACTACATATAATGTGAGTCAAATATCAGGAAATTCTAGTAAGATTGATCTATTTATTTTTAGTACAGGCAAAGCTGAAGTGATATAAATAAGATCAGTAGTTGTGTGATGTGGTAATAATGCTCTAAATCTTTATTATATAATTGTCAAAACACATTGAGCTTAATGAATTCAAGTGCATGTCTTTTATTGTATGTAAAATATGCTTCAGTAAAATTCATTTGTGATATTTTTCATTGCTAATCACTCTGTATAATCTAATAACAGCCAGCAAGGAATATTTTCAATTCTCATTCTAAGGTCTATAATATTTTACTTATTGTGACTTTTAAAATGTTATCAAAATTTAAAGACCTTCTCTTTCTTTTAAGTGTTGTGTGATCCTTACAAAGTCATACTACTCAATTAATTAATAGGGATAGAGCATAGTTATATCTTGATATGAACCTACATATGTGATAGGAATACAGAGAACTATTGAGTAACATTGGTTTGTTCTTGCTCTACCCATAGAGAACTTAGGTTTATTGAGTTACTCTCACAACAGTGCCCCTAAGGCACACTGAATTCCACCAAGCACTAATAATCCTATATTGCTTTTCTCTTTCCTTTATGTCACTTGCATAGTTTAGAAATATCCTTTTTGTAAACACACAAAAAGACAGTTCATGCTATGCTTTGTAATGAGGGAGTTGAGGGAGTTAATTGACTACAAAACAATATTTACTCCTGGGCAACCATATTTACTTGACTTAAGCCTCAGTTGCCCTTAGTTCCTAGTACTCCAAAATCAGGGTCCCGACAAAGGGACTAGATGGACCCAGGGCTAGCTCTAAGCTACCCTGGCACCAAAAGGAGATAAGCTAAGCACCATAAGTATAAGTTAAGAACATAGTCATGGAACAAACTACATACTGAACCGAAAAGAAGTAACTGAATAAGCACCCTGTTGGAGTTAGGAAAGACTAACCTTGCCTGAGTGCTATAGGCTGCAATAAATAGTGAGATGTTCCCAGGAAGAGCCAACCTTTAAGCTTAATATATCACTTACTGTGTTAATACAAAATAGCTAGAAATATATTAAGAAGTAAATTTATTATGATTGCTTAAATAAATTACTAGCTGAAGAAAGGATAAAGAAATACACACTGAATAGAATCCCCCCCTTGTGCAGATCTCCCAGTAATCTGGAGTGCTGAACCCTCATAAGAGATTCTGTCCTTGAGTGAATCCCCTAGAACTTTCCCTCGAAGAGTGGCTTTACATGTGTTTGTTGTTACGACAATGTTCAACCAGACCTACGTGTACCCCACCATTCATGATTTCTATATAACTATGCTGTAAGTGGAAAGAGGGGTAGTGGACTTTGAGGTCAACGAGGAGACTAGGATGATGGAACAATGATGACAGGGACTACAACCAAAACTATGACAACTAAACTCTAAGGAGAGAGATCGAACTAATCTGGGGAGGTGAGAAAAATAAGTTTACTACCAACCATCCTGGAGTCATGTTTTTCTGTTCCCTGAGTCCTTCATCTGTTCATTGTCTGTGGGCCAGACAAGTGAATGGCTCTCAGCCACCAAAAGCAGGAGTCCCACGCATACCCCTGTGTTTTCTTGTAAAACTCACACTTGCTGACAACCCTATTCATACACTGCATTTCTCATTTACACTGTAATTTTCATATACCTTTTTAACCTACATTTTCATACACTATTCTCTTTTAAATACACTATACTTATCAGGAGCAATAGCACAGTGGGTAAGCCTTGAACGCGGCCAACCAGGGTTTGATTCCTTTGTCCCTCTCGGAAAGTCTGACAAGCTACTGAGAGTATCCCACCCTCACAACAGAGCCTGGGAAGCTCCCCATGGCGAATTCAATATACCAAGAACAGTAACAAGTCTCACAATGGAGATGTTACTGGTGCCCGCTCAAGCAAATGGATGAACAATGGGAGGACAGTGCTACAGTGCTACATACTTATCTGATTCAAAAAGCCAAAAACTTTTAAATGTAACTCTTCTTTAGCCAAATTTTGATTTATTTTTCTTTTATCTTGTTCCAAGAAGAATCTTTCAAATTTTATGTCCATTTATTTTGTTTGTTGTTTGTTTTACTCATAGCATCACACTGAAAAGTCATTGCAGTTAGACCCATACAATAGAAGCCTGGAATAAATCACAGTAATTTGGACTAATCCAATAACAAAGAACAAACACAGTCTCAGGTATGTCCTTAACTTGCATTCTTATTTTACTATTTAGAGGCAAAATATTAGAATAAGTAATTAATATGTTGGATGTGGACCAACAGAGATTCCCTCCATATCTTTATCTTATGACATTATACTCAAATGGGGAATCCCTGAAGCATCAGTTTTTTTTTATGTTAGACTTATTGTGTAGGCAAAATGAAATTTGGTAGAGATGGTAAGAGTATGGAGAATGATTTGAAAAAGTTTTGATAACTGCCTCTATTAGATATGTTTTGCTTTTCTCTATACAATCTTAATACTGGAGATTGATTTCATAGATTATGCCTAATCCATGGTATAATTGCCTGCTAAGAGAAGATGAAATACTGATGATGTAACAATTTTTTCTCCTTCTGTACTGTTTTGTTCTTTCTAAAAAGGAAATTATGTGGGGGTTGGGGAAATCTGTTGGAAATTTGGAGTTTTTTACACCAAAGAAGCTAATAAACTTCCTAAACTGCAGAATATTTATTAATCACTCTGAGGTAAAAATAAAAGACTAAAGAAGGTATTTTATTTTCTTTTGCCAGAAATTTCAGATGAACTCTAGTACAATACCTAAGAGAGCCCAATTCAGTAATTCTCAAGCTTACTATAGATAAAAGACACCAATTGTTGCCTTTCAACTTCATACTGCCGTTTTATTTCTCTAACTGCCAGCCATTCATTATAGTTTGTATGTTTTTGGCTGATGTTTATTATTTTTATCAATCAAAACCAGATTTTGTAGTACTAATGACTTCCACCAAGAGTTTAATGAATCTATTCTTGGTAGTTGATTACTTATTATATCATGCCTATTGAATCATCTTTAAACAAATGAGTTCTAACTTCATTTGTATTTCTTATCTCAAATGAATAAAATTGCCATAAACCACTTGAGCATTTCTTTTCTTGTATATATTCTTTTTATTGTACCTCAAATGAATAATTTTCCTAGCAAATAATTGGGACTATTATTTATTTGCATATGTTTTTCTTTATTAAGGTAACATAGGTTTAGAAGAGCATAAATGTTTACGTTTCAGAGTGGCACTGTGACCACAACATACCCTCAACCAACATGCCAGTATTCTTCCTATTGTCCATAAGAACCTTTCCTTCTGTTCAAACCTACCTTAAAAAGACCTCAGTTCAAGCTTCAGAGTTGAAGGATTTTCACTCGATATTGTCTATCCTCTTTCTTGATTTCTATAATTGTATTTCTCCTTCTTACTTACTCTAATTAAGTTGAGCCACCTTAAATCCACATCATTGCAAAATACAAACCTCTTATGTCTTCTTTTAGCTTACTAATATTCCACCGCATAGATGATATATAAGACAATGGTATCTGTTCCTCTTTATCCATTTATCCACTCATCTGCTATTGGGCACTGGAGTTATTTCCAGTTCTTGACTATTGTAAATAGTGTTTCAATGAATGTCAATGTGCAGATACCTTTAAATTAGTGTGTGTGTGTGTGTGTGTGTGTGTGTGTGTGTGTGTGTGTGTTTGTCTGTCTGTCTGTCTGTATCTCTGTGTATGCATTAGATACCATGCTGGAGCATAGGATATTCTATTTAATTTTTTTCATCCATACTGCTTTACATAGGGATTAAACCAGTTACATTCCCACGTAAAATATATCAGAGTTCCTTTATTGCCACCCCTGATCTTACCACCAGATCTTACTCTCTCTGGATTTTTTGCTTAGCTTATTCTCACAGGTGTGAAATGCTATCTAACTATAATTTTAGTTTGGAATTCCCTGATATTCACTGAAAATGTAGATATTTTTCATGTAACTGTTATATATCTGTCTATATTTGGCAAAGAGTCTCTTCAGCTATTTCCCATTTTTTATGGTAGTTTGTTATTATCTTTGCTGTTTATGGTGGTGATAAATTTTAAGAGTGCTTATATTTTATCTAACATAGATATTAGCTCATTCTCTATTACAATTGCAATTTCTCTCATACAAGTAGAAGCTTTTGTTACATTGACAGCTTCTTTTGCAATATAGAACCTTTTTTCGTTTGATGTATTTCATCTGTTTTATTTTCCTTTTTTTTTTTTTTGTCAATGGAGTCAAGTCGCTGAAGACACCTGGGCTGACTCATGGGCTGTTTTGTCTATATTTTGTGCAACCTATCTTATAGATTTTTATTTACATCCAAATATTTTCATACATTTTATTTACATATATATATTTGGGTTTGGGAGGCCACATTTTATATATATATGTATATATATATATATATATATATATATATATATTGGGTTTGGGAATGTGCTGAGGGCACATTCCTGGCTCTTTTCTCAGGGATCATTTCTGCCAGGTCTCCTGGGACTATTTGGGATCCTGGGGACCAAACCCTGACTAGTATTATGCAAGGCAAGTGCCCTACCTGTTGTACTATTGTCTAGTACCAAACATTTAGAACTTAATCCTAAACATATGGCCTTGTGAAAAAAATTAAATTAGTCCTTCCATGGGCTGGCCTGTGAATATTTGTACACATGAAATGATTTATGCTTAAAAAAGTAAATTCACTTTCGTTGTGTTAATCTGTTTTATTTCTATGCACATAAACAGTATGTTTTTTAGTTTCTAATTTCATAAATCTAAGAGTGTCTTTGTTGCTAATAAATCACTTGGGAATTCTGTGATTTATTAGCTTGGAATGCTGATTTTTAATTTCCTCTTTTTGATTAATTTCCAAAAGCTAGAAATAATCACAAATTTTGTACATCAAATTCTTCCCTAACTAAGGTTAATAATGTAGTAAAGATTTGGTGAGGTGGAACTAATGGATTTTAAGGATTAGAAATGATAAAATCACATGAGAATATTTGGAAAAGGTCTGTTATTCT
Source organism: Sorex fumeus (assembly GCF_029834395.1). NCBI lineage: Eukaryota > Metazoa > Chordata > Mammalia > Eulipotyphla > Soricidae > Sorex > Sorex fumeus. The sequence goes on from NW_026606118.1 coordinate 23,984,739, forward strand.
CCTGAATCAAATTTCTAAACATGTAAATTTGTTATTGTAATCTGAAACCAATCTTTGTAATTGTGTTTATTCTGTTTCTGGATCATGCAGTTTTCAAAAAAAAATATTCATCAATAGGATAAGAACAAGTAAAATTAAAGCAACTTTGCCATTGTTCATATTGAAAACACCTCTGAAGACTAAATAGCAAATGAGGCCTAAAATGAACAGTCAGCTTAAACTCAGCAGGAGAGATCCTCAGAGGGAGACAGATTTGGAAACTAACACTTTTCCATTTGCTGCATCTCTACAGAGGTGTAAATTTCTAGAAAGTCACACAGACTGCTTAAATAGGAAAACCCGCAGAGCAAATAAAATTCCACTCTCCGGGTTATCACAGACTCCTGTCCTTTTCATGGACTGGAACATCTTATTTCTTATCAGCATGCTATATTTGTCAAGATTACATATCTCGTTAGGGTGATTACACTAAATTCTAAGTAAACAACTGCTCAATCAGCTTTTTATAAGAAAATTGATGATGTCATATATGTGCAGGATTAGAAAAAGCACAAGATCGTGGCATTGTTGACAACTGTTGGCAGAGTGGAGAATGTTGGTTCCAATAAAACACTGAACAATGCAAGTCTTTTCATGCACTCTAATTTACTCTTTCATCTAAACTTGAAGCTACAGATCTTTTGGTGTTGAATTACTAAGTTGCTTTTTTTCTGTAAGATATTCTGGGATTATTGTTAATGAGCATAATAATTATGATAGCAGCATATATAAATTTCTAAATGTATACTACATGCATTTTTCTAAATGCAAACTACATGTCAGTCTAGACCTGAATCTGGACTTAAAGTATATTCTTCTCACTCCACCTGTGAGTTTTATCTTCATCTAATTATTAACATATAAAAGTTTATATAACCAAATCAATAAGCTTATGCTATGAAACTGACAAAACATAGAGGAGCTACATACAGGTCAACTTTTTATAAATCCAAAATCCATCATGCCATTCTCCATTGTCATTATTATCACTCTCATTAATAGATTACTCTAAAGAATTAGTAATAGGTGCTGAAGAGATAGTACAGTAAGTAGGGCACTTGGCTTGAATACAGTTGAACTGGGTTCTATGTATGTATCCCATATGGTTCCCCTGAGCATCACCAGGAGTAATTGCTAAGAGCAGAAACAAGAATGACACCTGAAGATTGCCAAGTATGGCTCCCCTAAAACAATAAAGAATTGATTATGTGCAAATGGTTATTGATGTCATGTTCTGAGAGGTTTAAGGATTCTGATATTCTTGACATGGGATAGAAAAGTTCAAAATTGGAAGCAGGAAGACAAGTACAGCCAGTAAGCTGTGCTCTTATGCAGCTGATGCAGGTTTGATCCCTGGCACCCATATGTTCCTGAACATAGCCAGGAATGATCCTTGAGCAGGAGTAAATTTGGCTGTGAGGTGTGGCTCCAAAAATTTTCAAAATTGAGAATTATATAAATAGGATGATAAAAAATCTCTTTCGGGGCAAATTAAAATTATTTATTGGTGTGTAAGAATAAATGTCAACATTTTTTCAAAAAAAAAGACCTATGGTTTGCTGATGGCTGTGAAATGAACATTGAGACTTTTTATTTTGAGACTTTAAATGATCATACCTTGTATGCCAAATCTGGATAGCCATTTACTATTGTCAATAAATTTTCACAGGAACAGCACCTAAACCACTCCTTCACACTTTCTTTATATACACATTTGGGGCATTAGTTAGCACTGGGTATCCATAATGTAGACCTTTCCATATCAGGTCAAGGAAACTTAAGGACGCTCTTGTACCAGGTCTCTTTCAAGTCTCACATGGCTGTTAAATGTCCTGACTCAGGCCCTCTGAGTTTAATCATCCATTTCCTATTTCTCTGTATTATCTCTTTGCTAGGTCCCATCTGTCTCAAAGTTCCCAGGGTAATCAAGTAAATTCCAAACATATCCAAATTCTTCATATGATTAACAGTACCCAATGGATTAGCCTTGGCTTACCCCTTAAGCAACATGTTATATTTTCCTCCCCATGTACCCCACATTCACAACAGTTGAACTTAGATTTACATCTTACAAAACTGCTTTCTGTTTCATAAGTGCAAAGAGGTCTTAACACTAAATTCACAAAATCGATGTTTTATTCATAATATTGTCAATCCTTCTTCCCACTTACACTTGTTTACCCAGCTGTTCATTAATAATTCTCTATCTTTCAGTGTGTTTTCAAAGTTTTGCCAAGAAAACTTTCACAGCACAGTTCTACCAAATGCTTTTCTCCTTATCCTGGATGTTTCTCACTCAGATTGCATTATACTTTATTATACTTTCTATTTTACTGTGCACTATTTGCTTTTTTTTCATTCTGTTTGTGTTTCCATATAGAGAAATGATTATAGAATTCTCTGAGAAAGTATTTGACTAACCACTATGAAACTAGAAAATTTTACATAATTTGCAATAGAATAGAGGGCATGAAAGTGTGAGGTAATTTATAAATAATGTCAATATTTGGTTATTAGAAAATAATTCATTCAGTCTTTGTAAGTATGAAAATATATGTTGGTGATGTAAGACATGAGTAGACATAGTTTTACTGTCCTGTCTTTAATATAGTTCTTATTGTTGGGGAAAACGATGTAATAGGAGAAACACATACTCAGATCTGAGTAATGTGATCTGTTTGTGAAATAATTTATAGTCGATTGTTTTATAATAAAAATTGACCTAAATAAAATGTCACAGTTAATATTCTAAGATTGTACTTCTATGAAGTAATGTAATCATCTAAATTAATATCTAATTGTAGTATCATAATTCTGATTATTACTATGATTTAGAAAATCAACTCAGAATTCTTCTGAAGTAAAGTGAAAAAGTCTTAGGAAGAAAGGCATAGAATGGAAAATGAAGCATTCTTTTAAATTTTTTAAATTTTTCTGATATTAAATAGTATACTGAAAAATATTTTAGTACATAAAAGTGTAATAGATTGTGTAATAGATTTTTTTTGTGGGGGGAGCAACACCCAGTGGTGTTCAGAGCTTATTTCCTGCCTATACTCTCAAGGATCACTCCTTGTGTATCTTCTGTTGAGACTGAAGTGGTCATTGAAGCCCTAGCCAATCAGGGCATTCAAGCCCAGTACATCAGGATCCTCCGTGAGCTGTATTGCGGATTCACTACCAGGATCTCACCATTCTACAAAGAAGTGATGGTTGACCTCAAAAAGGGGTGCAGCAGGGTGATACCATTTCACTGAAACTCTTCAGTGCCACCCTCGAGAACATCATGCAAGACTGGAATGGGAAGGAATGGGAGTGAAGATAGATGGTCGGCAACTACACCACCTCCGCTTTGCTGATGACATTGTTTTAATAACACCAAACATCAGCCAAGCAGCACAAATGCTGGCCGACTTTGACTGGGAGTGTGGAAAGGTAGGACTACAGCTGAATCTTACGAAGACAATGTTTATGAGAAACAGCCTCGTTCCTGACACCCCATTCGCTCTCAACGGAATGACCATCTCCGAATGCAACAGCTATGTGTACCTAGGTCGAGAGGTCAACATGACAAATGACCTGGCACCCGAACTGCGCAGGAGGAAGACAGTGGCTTGGAACGCCTTCAAGAACGTCGAAGAAATAGCTAAGAGGACGAAGAACCTCCGGTTCCGGGCACAGCTCTTTGATTCCACTGTTCTTCCTGCATTAACATATGCCTCAGAGACCTGGGCCCTATGCAAACAAGATGAGAATGCTATTCAGGTCTCCCAAAGAAGAATAGAAAGAGCTATGCTTGGAATATCACGTTTCACTCAAATGAGAGAAAGAATCCGGAGTTCTGACATCCATCGACGATCAAGAATCAGGGACACTGTCTCATTTGCCAAGGTGTCGAAAATCAGATGGGCTGGTCACATAATGAGATTTAAAGACGACCGCTGGACTAGAGCTATTACCGACTGGATCCCACGGGATGTCAAAAGACCGCGTGGCCGCCCACCTACCAGATGGTCAGACTTCTTCGTCAAGATCATGAACGATCGGTTTGAGGCCCTTCATGTTCCCGGAGTGAACAGATGCCATTGGTCTACACTAGCATGTGACAGGGACAAATGGAGACGTTACTGGCGCCCGCTCGAGCAAATCGACGACTAACGGGAAGTTAAGTGATTAAGTGAAGAATTTTTAATAGTTTATATTAATAATGTGTTTGTCCTTTTCTCTTATTATCTTTTACAACACTGAATATTTTTCTTTAACATTTTTCCTTTATTTTTTATTTATTTTTTATTATAAAATTTTTTAATAGTGAGACATCATGAGGTACAGTTGCAGACTTACACATTTTTGTGCTTGGGTTTCACTTATACAGTGATCAAACACCCATCTCTCCACCAGTGCCCATTTCCCACCACCACAGATCCCAGTATCCCTCCCACCCCTCATCCCCCCCATCCCACCCTGTCTCTGTGGCAGGGCATTCCCCTCTGTTCTCTCTCTCCTTTTGGGTGTTGTGGTTTGCAAAAGAAACATTGAGTGGCAATCATATTTGTTTATAGTCTATTTTCAGCATGCTTCTCCCATCCTGGGAGGTTCCTCCCAACACCTTTATTTGGTGTTCCCCTCTTTATCTGAGCTCCCTTTTCCCCTAGTATGTGTGGTTGGCCTCCAAGTCAAGGAGTAAAATTCCTGGTACTAATCTCGGCCATTCTTGGGTGTTAGTTTCCTATTCTGTTACTTTATGTTCCCCAGATGAATGCAGTCTTTCCATGTCTATCCCTTTCTTTCTGAGTCATTTCGCTTAACATAATACTTTCCATGTAGTACCACTTGTATGTAAATTTTATGACTTTGTCTTTTCTAACAGCTACATAGTACTCCATTGTGTAAATGTACCAAAGTTTCTTTAACCAGTCATCTATTCTCAGGCAGTCAGGTTTTTTTCCAGATTCTGGCTATTTTAAAGAGTGCTGCAATGAACAGACAATTGCAGATGTCACTTTGACTATACTTTTTTGCCTCTCTGGGATATATTCCAAGGAGTGGTATTGCTGGATCAATATTCTGGATAAAATAGAACAAAATAAAGCAAGCATAAATTAAAAAAAAAAGACTCTGATGATACAAAGTAACCTTGAAACTCACAGGTTAGTTTTCAATTCTCCCTCTAGATTGCATCCTTCCTGAGGGACCACATACAAGGGAAATTCTTTGACATAATTGGCAAAAAAACTAAAAAGGCAGCAATAATCCAGCCACTTGGATGTGTAGAGAATTACCTACAGGATGAGTGAGTAGTATGAACTTGCTTGAGAGTAGTGCTTCCTAATGTACTATTCCAAACATGCTAGAGGCCCAAGGGAGTCTTCTCTATCTCACAAGTATAGTATTTGAAAGCTAGTACATTTCACTCATGACAATTACAAATAGTCCCAGTGTGCAGTCCTATATCCTAACAAGGATGCAATAAATTCCTTAGGGATACCCACTTGTGCATTACAGCTTGTAATTTCAGAGAAGCAACAGAAGAGAAATAAAACCATAGGATACAGGACTCGCTTGATTCTTTAAAATTAGTTAAGGTGGGTATCCTACTCTTCATATTGCCAAAGTATTTTATTTAATTTTTATTTGGATGATAAAGATAAATGTTGTATAAGAAGTAACATTTTATGATTGATGACATACCTCAAATCACATATGTTATAATGACGGAGTTCACTGCTATTTTCAACAATCCAAAAAACTGAATATGATGAATTTATATGGTTTTAATAAACATTGTTAAATTAAAAAACGCATTTTACAAAAAAGATCTAGGTCTAGTGGCAAATCAAAATCTATTAAAATACAAAATGGATGAGACTACTTTGTCATAGTAAAATTTTCTGAAGCATATCATATTATAGAGATGATCAAGATAGATCAAAGCCAAACTCTTAAATAAATAACCTCAGTATCCTTGGCTTTAAATGGATAAGGAAACTCGGGATAAAACCCTATTTTAAATGATAATGGAATGTAGATATACCATAAAAACTACTAGAACATTAGATTTTACTGCATTCATCTTGATGATACACTTTTAGAAGGATAAGATGTGATTTGGAAATCAAATGCAGCAGAGAGAGAGAGAGAGAGAGAGAGAGAGAGATAGAATGGAGAGAATGGTCCTGTCCAAACTATGAGAAGTGTAATGCCCATTTCTTGTACATATTCCACAAGTAAATAATTGCCATTTTGAATTGTGCCCCTGGTATCAATGATTGTTATGCCTGGGAACTATGCAAGATGCTAATTGTGTTCTCTGTTTAATTGAAGTGAATATCACTTTACTAATAAAGTGATTCAAGCAGGCAACTATAGAAAAAAACATTCAGATAGGATTAGTCAAAACAAATCTAAGATTTCAGGCATTAATAGCTTTATTATCTGGCTTATAGTTTTATTCATGATGCAGAATACGACAGACAAGAATAACTGAGCCACACAAGTTCCTTCTAAACATACTCTGTCTGATGGAAACATCCCTATGTTTTAGTGAATATTGAATGTTTTTCTTCCCTGGGATAGACATACTCCAAAATCTACTGCCTCCTGTTGAGATATTTTTGAATAAAGCAGCAGGGGATTGCCAACAGTCTCAGGACCTGTAATAGATTTTAGGGCACAGAAATGGCCCTGTGTGAGTCACGGTTGGCTCCAAATCATCCCTTAGAATCTAAAGTCTCTTAACAATGAAGGGAGGAGGTTGGGAAAAGGGTTGCCAACAGTAACACCAGGGAGAAGATGAGATTTAAGAAGACATAGGGAAAAGAATTTGACTGATAATTTTCCTTCTCTGAAGTCACACATCCCTGTTGTGTAATGAAATGCTGAGAGCAGTAATTGAGAGTGGATTCTTTAACATAACAGCACAAAGTAATGCCAGTTGCCCTTTAAGGGGACTCCCTGTGCTTATCCATTGGGCTCAAAGTCAAAAATCATTACTTGAGAGGCAGAAATAATTTGATGAGCCAGCACCACAGTACCTGAGAGGAATGCTGTGGTCATCAGGTCTACCCTGCCGCCAGCAATTAAAAATTAACCCGAGCATCTTCTAAAAAGAATGTAGTGATTCATATGCAGTTTATCTTCCGCTGGAAAATATGTCTAAAGAACATCTGCTTTCTCCAGTCAAGAGAGTTACTTAGAATGAGCCTCCTTTGTGTACAATATGCAAAGCTAGGCCGTTAACACACTTGGTGGAAAAGGAGGATGGTAGGGGGAAATTCTCTCTCTTTGCACATTTATTCATTTAAGACAGTCGGTTCACATGGCTATCCTTCCAACACCCCAATTACCTCCTCTTGCCCTTACAAACAAGTGGTGTGAATTTTAATAAGCTGGAATGCAATCACAGGCTGAAATAAATAATGTTGTTAAATCATTTTTACTGAGAAGAGCAGCCAGCACATACCTCTGGTATAGGAACCTCTTGTTTTCACAAGGGTGGATTGCCCTTGACAAGGACCGAAACAAACAATGTTTTATTTTTGTTTCAACCTCTGTTGACTTTCCTCTGCATTCCTTTCCCCTCCTATGCCAGAATCTCAGTTCTCAGAATAATTAGCAACACCCACTGGTGATAACAGGGCCACAGCAACCTAACAGCGATATCTTGCTGGCGCCAGCTGTGCTTCAGTATTTATTTATTAAGATCACAATATTTACACAGTATGAACTCACTGAGATGGTAGGGGATTGAGCAATGCTCTTGCAACTAAATTCCATCTGTATTTTTAAATGAAGACAGGGGGAAATGCTAGGCAATATACTGTTTACAGCTCTGGATAGGAAATTCAAGCTTCTAATCAAGCCTGGTCCTGATTTCTGGCTGTTGAATGTATAGTCTCCAAACAGGCTTGGCAGACAAGCCCCACTGCTATGAAACCTGCCTGTCTCACACAGAGGAAGTTGCAAGCTGCCAGAGATGCCCATACGGACACAGCAAGGAAATCAAGCCATGGATTTTTAGTGGCTGATAAGGCCATTGAAACCAGACCTGTGACTGAACTGTTTACATATCTGTCTCAAATTTCAGTTTACTCGAACTATTATGTTTTTCTTTTCATTTTCTCATTTGCACGGAATCATCACCATGGTGGTAAGCAACATGTGTGGAGCACTAATCTCAGTGAGTTGTTACTTAAAGCCCTAACTTGGAGTTTATGGTTTAAATGGGCTAAGACTTCACCTGGGAAAAATGTAACAAACAGAAACACAAGAAATGGCAACGACAAGGATTACAAGTGTCTTTTTTGCCTAATTTGTAGATGTTTTCATATTTCTATCTTGAAGTTTGAAGAAAGAGTCAATTTTGTTTTTAAAATGTTAATAGTGTTGAATAACTAAGTAGGACTCAAGATAAGATGGGTGGTATTTGGATTGTTCTTCAGTCCTGGGAACCTCATTTCTAGCATCTAAGTGCATAGATGTCATTAAGTTAACCAGGATTCTTTAAAATAATCACCTCTGGAATTGATATATTGATATATAAATGGACTTCAAAAATAAAAAATTGCATTGAATAATAATTAAAATAAGATGTCAGTGTATTTTGACTTATTTTAGCTTAACATGATCAGTATTGAAGAAATAGAATCTTCAAAATTTAGCTTTGCTGATGATAATGATAGGTTATTCTTTTTAATAATATCCCTACAAAATCTTATCTATTTATATGTTATGAGATTGTATATTTAATTATTTGAAAAACCTAACTAATGATTATATATAATAATTTAATTGACATCACTGACAGAGAAATCTTTAAATAGTTTAAAGACTTGCAACATCTTAAGGAAGAGTTATCAGGTAACAATGTTGCACAAAGTCATAAATTATAAAGTTACTCATAAGCAGTGCCTATATTCATGCCAACTTTAGCCTTTTAAAAAATTAAAAAGAAGATAATGCAGCAGTTCAGTTGACATTTAATATTGTTTTGCCATATCACTTTATCTTTCATCAGTCTTACTGCTTTCATATTATTAAAACATTCCAGAACAATCAAACATCAATAAGAAATCTAATTTTTCTACTATTTTATATTTTGGTTTAAAAATGTGAAAGAACATGGTTATTTTTATGTAAGCCACTTAGCTATATTCAATAGATACAAGAGAAAGCAAACAATGCAATGAAGTCATTGTTTTAGAAGGATCATTGTAGAATTCAAAAAATAAAGAGATCACAACACCAACTTCTGGCTTACCATTTTTGATCTTCCAAATAATACAGATAAGTAAGAACAGCAAGACCGACTGCTTTGGATCTCTAAGGGAGTAGCTTATTTACATATGGAAAAGCAACGATGAGGCTAGTACAATAATATGATGGATAGGACACATGCACCCTTCACAAATTCAATCCTTAGAACTTCGTATGGTCCCCAGAAGCCCCGAGGCAAGAAACCCAAGCACCATTCTCCAAAAAAGTAAATAATAGAAATGACTTTTCTGTTTATATTAAGGTAAATAATAATTCTATGCCATCTTCACCTGGCTCCTGGAAAAGTTCAGCAAGAAGGAAGTTTAGCACTGCCTCAGACACTGACAGCATATTTTACTCTATCCTCTAGTTTTCAGTTCAATGTTGCTATGCAAAAGGATGAACTTAATTCTAGACTCAACAACTTGATAAGATGGAGATTGAACAATGGCTAAACCAAAGTCAGTCATCCCTTTTTTAAAATTTCACTTTTATGACATTACCTGTATATGCTGCACTGTAGCACTGTAGCACTACTCCTGTTGTTCACGGATATGCTTGAGTGGGCAGCAGTAACATCTCCATTGTGAGACTTGTTACTGTTTTTGGCATATTGAATACGTCATGTGGAGCTTGCCAGGCTCTGCCCTGCTGGCGGGATACTATCAGTAGCTTGCCGAGCTCAAGAGGACAGAGGAATTGAACCGAGGTTGGCTGCATGCAAGGCAAATGCCCTACCTACTATGCTAACGCTCCAGCCCACCTATATATGCTAATATATGCTATTAATTGAAACTAGAGCAAATAACTTTGATAAAAACATAAAACATGTTTAAATTCTGCTCATCTAAAATTATTTTACGGAAGAGTCAACTGTTTATGACTTGTTTATAAACAACAGTGCATGGTGTTCTTTTCTATGTAGTGAAGTTTTAACAACATTGATAGGGAAAAGACAGATTAATGATTTCATGCAAATCTTAGTAATTTCAGTAGATTACACATTTATTATTGTAAAATATATTTTTGAACTTAAAATCCTTGACTCTTCTCATTAATAAACTAATCCTTTTGATATGACTTTATAGTAAAACATTTGGAATATTGATTACATAAAAATTAGTAAGCTTGAGACCTCCAACTTGATGGTCAGACAAACTGCCTATTTAAATAATATAAGAAGTAGATATTGAACTTCTCAAAATCATTCCTCTTTTTAGCACTGTATGATTGAATTATTCCCCAAAATTCACTAGAGCTGAGAGCATGTATGATGTTCTAATGATTTGAAGGATCCAGATTCAATATATTTTCAATTTAATTTAAACTTTCAAGTTATTTAAATTACTTTTTTTTGGTAGTAACTTACTTCACTTATCAATGATAAAATTATCTCTAATGCAGGGAATATAGAGTTATAATAGCAACTAAGATATAACTTTAGCTTACCAATTCTAGGTTTTCAACTTTTTCTTTTGTTATTAGCATCATCATCAATTAATGATGCAGCAGAAGCTGGGAAAAACATTCGTAATGCCCGCCTGTCCTTCACCAACTACAAAACCAAGATGACTGCGCTCCGACATCATGATGGATCTATCACATCTTCCAGAAGGGCAATGGAGAAGATTATTCATGACTTCTACTCAGATCTCTTTAATAGCCACATCCACTTGCCCACATACCACATACCACATGATGGATATGTCGTTCCCAATGTTCTCCCTTCCGAAATCCAACATGCCATCTCGTCGGTAAAGAAACAAAGAACACCTGGCCCAGACAAGATCAGACCTGAACACCTGAAGAACTTACCATCAGTACTCATCAATACATTGGCTCAACTCTTCACACGCTACCTGTCTGAATGCAAGGTTCCATCCCAATGGAAAACCAGCAGGACTGTACTACTATACAAGAAAGGAGACATCCACGACATTGGCAACTATCGCCCAATCTGCCTATTGTCTGTCATCTACAAACTATTCACTCGAGTCATCCTGAATAGGATTAGCAGAACACTAGATGAAGGACAACCATGTGAACAAGCTGGATTCCGAAAAGGATTCAGTACCATCGACCATATCCACACAATAACCAAGCTCATTGAGGTATCTCGGGAGTTCAAGATGCCGCTCTGTCTAACGTTCAGTGATTTAAAGAAGGCCTTTGATTCTGTTGAGACAGAAGCGGCCATGGAAGCCCTAGCCAATCAGGGCGTACAAACTCAATACATCAGGATCCTTCGAGAGCTCTATTGCGGATTCACTACCAAGATCTCACCATTCTACAAAGAAGTAATCATCCATATCAAGAGAGGGGTTCGGCAGGGTGATACCATTTCACCAAAACTCTTCAGTGCCACCCTCGAGAACATCATACGACGACTGGAATGGGAAAACATGGGAGTGAAGATAGATGGTAGGCAACTACACCACCTCCGTTTTGCTGATGACATCGTTCTAATAACACCAAACATCAGCCAAGCGGCACAAATGCTGAATGACTTTGACCGTGAATGTGGAAAGGTCAGACTACAGCTGAATCTTACGAAGACAATGTTTATGAGAAACAGCCTTGTTCCTGATGCTCCATTCGCTCTCAACGGAACCACCATCTCCGAATGCAACAGTTATATATACCTAGGTCGAGAAATCAACGTGATGAATGACCTGGCACCTGAGTTGCGCAGGAGGAAGAGAGCGGCTTGGAATGCCTTCAAGAGCATTGAAGAAATAACTAAAAGGACAAAGAACCTCCTGCTACAAGCACATCTCCTTGATTCCACTATTCTTCCTGCACTAACATATGCCTCAGAGACCTGGACCCTACAAAAACAGGATGAGAACGCTATTCGGGTCTCTCAAAGAGGAATCGAAAGAACTATGCTTGGAATATCACGATTCACTCAAATGAGAGATAGAATCCGGAGTTCTGATCTTCGTCAACGCTCAAGAATCAGGGACGCTGTCTCATTTGCCAAGACATCAAAAATCAGATGGCCTGGACACGTAATGAGGTTTACAGACAACTGCTGGACTAGAGCCATTACTGATTGGATTCCACGGGACATCAAAAGATCACGTGGACGCCCACCTATAAGATGGTCAGACTTCTTCGTCAAGACCCTAAATGATCGGTTTGAGGCTCTGCATGTTCCTAGAACGAACAGATACCATTGGGCTACGCTAGCACGCAACCGGGATGAATGGAGACGTTACTGGCACCCGCGCGAATAAATCGATGAATAACGGGGATTAAGTGATTAAGTGATAAGTGATCATCATCAATACTATCATTTTGTTTGTGGGGGCATACCTAGGGTTTCTTTCGGGGCTACTTCTAGCTCTGTGCTCAAGGATCACTCCTGGTAGTGTTCAGTGGACCATATGTAGTGCCAGAATTAAACACAGGTTGGTTGCATGCAAGGTCAGTACCTTATCTCCTGTACTATCTGGCCAGTGCTCCTTCTCATACGACTGAATGTGCCTCTTTTTATCTTTATTTTTTGGGCAAGCTACTGAGAGTATTTCTCCCACATGGCAAAGCCTGGCAGGTGACCCGTGATGTATTCGATATGCCAAACACACTTGCAACAGTCTCACAATGGAGACGTTACTGGGCCCACTCGAGCAAATAGATGAACAATGGGAGGACAGTGCTACAGACAGTGCTAACTAGTTTTAAAATGTCGTTCATGTTTCACAGCCTCTGACAAAGTTGTAACACCTGCAGCATAAACAACAGAGTTTAAATAACATCCCAGCAGACTAAATAAGACAAAGTAAGAATAATAGGTCAAATGTACATCACAGTGTGATAAAATTTTTTCTACTCCATTATAAATTTTAATATTCAAAATAACCTTTTACCTTTAAAAGTCCATGATACAATGTCTACATTAATTATTCAGGGTACTATATTAAAGAAAATCAAGGTTTATATTTCTCTAGAGATTATAATTTGATATGATATATATGTAATAAATAATTTTAAAATGTATACAAAATACTAGAGTTTTACCATTAATATCAGATCCCTTTGATGTTTAACACCAACATCAAATTTATTTTAATCTAAGCACCTCTTGCTACATTTTTTATAAACTGATTCTTTACACATATCACGATCACGATCATCCTGTTGTTCATCGATTTTCTCGAGCAGGCACCAATAACATCTCCTTCTTCCTAGCCCTGAGATTTTAAAAGAGTCATTTCAATGCTCTTTCAGGATTAGGAGAATGAGACCCATCATTGTTACTGATATTTGGCATATTGAGTATGACACGGGAAGTTTGCCAGATTCTGCCTTGCAGGCAGGATACTTTTGGTAGCCTGCCAGGTTCTCCCAAGGAAAAATAAGATAATAAGATGTCGCACGGCCGCAGTTACGGGAGCTGGGTTTTAAAGTCTCTGCGTCTTGGCCATTGGTGGGACCAACCTGGCGCTGGTGGCAGCTGGTGGGTGTGATGTCTACCTACTGGAAGATGGGGGGTCTGGGTGGAGAAGGCCCAGACCCAATCCGAGTAGATTTGGAGACCTCAGCCCTGGGACCCTCATGCCTGGGTTCCTCTGCCAGTTCTTTCATGCATGAGGCCCATTCGAACGTGTGGAGAGGTATATTATATTATATACATATAATAAAGTTATATTATATTATATACATATAATAAGGTTATATTATATACATATAATAAGGTTATTATATGTATTTACACATATAATAAGGGATAAGGTTAAATCATATTATCTTTTTTTTCTAATTTGAATTTTTTGTTATATATTTTTTCTTTTCCTGTGACAGCAGGTGATGTTCAGATGTTACTCCTGGCTCTGCAGTCAGGAATTACTCTTGCAGGTGCTTGAGGGACCATGGGGGATGATGAGGATTGAACCCAGGTCCTCAGTGTGAAAGGAAAGTGACCTACCTGTTCTATTATGACAGTAGCCCCATCTAAGTTGAATATTAGAATAAAAACTGTAGCATTTTCTCTTATCCACACTTAAAGAATTTTAATCTTGTACCAAAAGGTGATAACAATCACCATCGCAAATTAAGTAAAATATTTTGGGGGGAAGTTCTACTTATTTTCATTTTTGATTTTTGTTTTTCGTTTTGTTTTGTTTTTTGTTTGCTTGGAGTTTTCTTTTTGCAGCTTTTGAAAGATATTGATGAGCAATTGGGTTTATGTTTATTTTCTATGAGGTAATTGTTTTAGACTAAATTTTAGACTAAATTTTTCATATCTCTTTTCTATATTATGGAACAAATATATCACTACTTCACAGACATTTTTTAAAGTAGACAATTTCATTTTCTTCTATTACATACCCCTGTTTTAAAAGGTATCTATATGCCATAAAGTCCCTCCTACTTAATCATGGGTTGAACCTATGAATCCAGGTAGAATAATAGTACTTCCTCATTGTTGTAGTGAAAGGGATTTAGATAAAATTAAATTAGTCAAATGGTGGGCTTTGGAGCCCCCACACCATAGTTGAGGTGAGTAAAGAGGTCAAATACTCTCTTATCATGAAGCTTTTATTCTAGTGGTAAATAGTAAATAGTTCAATTGATAGTCACTGATGCATGACAGAACAACCTAAAGCACATCCATACAAATTGTGTAGAGAAAACTAATGAGGGATGGGAAATGTTAGTCATAGCAACTGTGCTTTCATCACCTTTATGGTCAAAGTAAAAGTAATCAACTCTATAGTATTGTAGAAGTTCATTTCAGCACTTACTCTACTGTAGTGTCATAGAAATAGGTGATCTGATTGAACCAAAAATCTTCGATATTACTGGTACAACTCATTTAGAGGATGACATAATTGGTCTGATTTTCATAAGATATTTGGGAAACACTGACATAGATTATAAAAAATTAGGAACGGTTCTTGGGCATGAGTATTATATCTGCTCCTAGTCATCCAGAAACACAGTGGAATGCAAATTGTGTATTCATGAATTGGGGGTTTTGTCATTAGGGGCTGGAGCGATAGCACAGCGGGTAGGGCGTTTGCCTTGCGCGCGGCCAACATGGCCGACCCGAGTTCGATTCCTCCGCCCCTCTCGGAGAGCCCGGCAAGCTACCGAGAGTATTCGATATGCCAGACACAGTAACAACAAAGTCTCCAGTGGAGATGTTACTGGGCCCGCTCGAGCAAATCGACGATCAACGGGAGGGCCTTTACTTTACTTTACTCCCACTTACGCTCTTATTTTGGAAAACTCAGTGAACTGACTTTTAAAAATCAGCTAATCTTGATTCTTATGTACTATAGACATATTATGGTCTATAATGCTATAATGCATAACTTTTATAAGTAAAGCTTATATAAAAATGAGTTGCAAGAGTAACTAATTTGATGATCCAAAAATTAATATTGCCCCTTTAAAAGAACATATTGTACCTTTTAATCTTAGATTATCTCCCCATGCCAATTATAACGTAGGCAGCTTTAAAAAAAAGAGTTTTGTTCTTTTTGAAAGGATATTTTTAAGGAAATATCCATGTATCCAAACACAATGGTCACTGACTCGGTTGTACTGTGTGGGGTTTGTTGTGTAAGGTTTTAGTAACTAAAAAATTAATAATTTTTTCTGTGCGATTTATTTGCTCTGAAATTTTATCTCTTTGCATAGTCACACTTGTATGGGATGGACTGTGAAATCTTATTAAAACATAGGAGGA
Organism: Sorex fumeus; assembly: GCF_029834395.1. Classification (NCBI taxonomy): domain Eukaryota; kingdom Metazoa; phylum Chordata; class Mammalia; order Eulipotyphla; family Soricidae; genus Sorex; species Sorex fumeus. The sequence continues at coordinate 24,000,733 of NW_026606118.1, forward strand.
AAGGCTAAAGAGTGAAAAAATGTAATAGAACACATTAGGAATGGAAGTATTCTCAGAACTGGAATATTAGAAAGAATAAAAGAAGTTAAATAGAGAAAGAAATCCCACTATTTTCTGAAAATTCATTTCAAGGATATTATGGCAATTCTTTTAGTTTTTCTGTATTGCTATTTCAAAGGATTTCCTCTACTTATTATTTTTCTTATTTCTTTATTTTTATCTGTTAACCCTCTCCAAGATGAATTCGACAATATTATTTTATTATCCATATTTGGGACACGATTATTTGAATGTCAACTCTGTACGGATTTATTGGATGAATAATGTCTGTGATATTTTCTGTAAGGAGAAAACATTTTTATTACCATTTTAAAAAATCGGTTGCCCTAGAATATATTTTAAAAAGTAAAAGAACTATAGGCTTCATTTTAAAATAATGTTATCTACCTGGTCCAGGATCTTGGAAGGAAAAATATAATATAAAACTAATCTCTAGCTATTTGTGCCCCTAGGGTTCCCAGTAATAAGCAAACATAAATCTGGAAGGACACTCTCTCATTCTCATCCAGACAGGATTCCCATGGTTAAAGCCCCAAGAAATACAAAATCACATTTCAAAATTACAAAACACATAAAGAAATGATCCATCACAAGCAAGGCTCAGCAGTAACCATAAACATTATAACAAGACACCAGAAGACTCAGTTAATAAAATCATAGGTATAAACTGTAAGAAAATAAACATAAAATGAAAACAGACATAAAATGCTTTAAAATGTAATAACAAACAAGTTATAAAAGTAGCACTACTTTATTCTTAAAAAAAGGGTTGTCATAAAAAGTTTTAAAAAATACAATTTTATCAAATAATTCAAAACATAAAAGACAGAATCGGGATGTACAACATAAGACCACCAGTATTTTCAGAAAAAGCAATGAAAGGTAATAAAGTGAGGCACTATACTTAATAGTAAATCTGAGAAAGTCCAATTAATGTAAGTCATTACTCTTCAGATATAGGTTTCATAGTGGTTCTGAAAAGAATGACAATAACATTCAAATACAAACACTATTTAAAATGAATATTATGGCTCATTAAATCAATTTCTTGATAACTAAACTCCAATAGGATGACATATAACACTGGTTTGCACAGAAGAGTGAGGGTTTCGTGGATGATATTAGTTCCGTTATAAAAAGATATAGGTGATACAAACATTCCTACACTTTTTTCTGTCTTGTGAATATATAACAAAAAAACTTTCTATGCGTAAGAAAAGGGCTCTTCCCAGATCTTGTTAGACTTATAAACCTCTAAAATTGTGAGAAATAAATTTAAACTTGATTATAATACATTCTACAATATTTTTATATAGCTGTCCAACTGAAACAAACATTTCTGAGTAATTTATAGAATAAATGTAAAGCCTAAATTTATCTTAAGCAGAGAAACAAATTGTTCATAACTAGACTGATCCAGATGCAAATGAATATAATTTGCTATCAATGTTTTCAATATCAGGTCTTCAAAATGATAAATTTCAGTTAAAAACTGACCAGAAATAAGTGAAATTCAAAGAGTAATTATGTGTATTTTCTAAAGGCTGTGGTGATCTATCTCTCCTGAGTCTTGTGTTCGGTGATGTCTGTTTCTCCCACCCCAGGGAGGCCAATGGCAATGGGTAGGCAAAGGAAGAACGAGGGCCAGGCTGGTCAGTATCAATTGCAGTTTATTCCAATCTTTTCTCCAGATTCCTCAGATTCCTCTTCTGCTGCTCTCTCTCCAACCCCCTCCAATCTTACAGTCTTAGTTTATATAGCAATCACATAGGGTGGTGACCAAGGTGGGTTGAACATTAACAAAGCAACAAAAAGAGGTAAGACCACTACTCCAGGAGATTAACTCAAGGACAAAAATCTCATCTAAGGAGATTACTCCAGATTACTAGAAAAAGAAAGGTGGGATCCCAATGAGGATGTGTCGCTTTCTTCTTTCCAGTTAAATAGTTGTAGTAAATCTACTTCTAATATTTCTAGCCATGTCATTCTGTATGAACACAGTAAGACATATAAACTTAAGGATTGGTTCTTCCTGAGGACATCTCACTATATATTCCAGACCACAGTCCTCTGGCCAGGTTAGTTCTCCTAACCCCAGCAGGGTCCTAATCTCATGGTTACTTTTGGATTATGGCAGCATTTGTCCATGATCATGCCCTTAATTTATAGTTGAGTATTATGATACTTTGGCCTGGCCCATTTCGGTGCCAGGGTAGCTCACAGTTTGCCCTGGGTTCATTCAGTCCCTCATCGACATCCTGCTTTTGGGGTGCTAAGAACTAAGGGCAACTGAGTCAAGAAAGCAGATGCCTAAGAGTAAATATTATTCGGAGTCAATCAACTCCCAAGTTACAAAAGCATAATATTAACTATCTTCCTCTGTCCATAGGAAAAGGATATTGCTTTAAGGTAATCTGTGTAAAAGATATCATTTACAAATTCAGTGTCCTTAGAAGGATATGCTCTTACAGGTTTACATAATCTGATTAGAGGGAAAAGGTGATTAGCTGGTTGGGGAAGAGATCACAGAAGAGTTTACAGATAAACAGAGGGATGGGAGTGTCTCCTAGCTCCCTGTGGCAAGCGAGGAAGGACAAACCAATGTTATGCTAAAATGTTTAGAGCTTCTGCTCCTCCCATTATTAGACATTATTCTAACCTGGGACTTTGCACTCCTTGCATACCTGCCCCAGTCATCCTGTAGGACCCTGGGTCACCCACCATCCCTGATCCTCTTCCTGTTCATCCCCAATGCCATGCCTGTCTTTTGCTCCTCCCAGGTCAGTCATTATTTGAAGCTGGGACTTCACTATACCTGCGTACACACCCCAGGCATCCTTCAGGACACTTGGTAGCCCACCATCCCTGAGCCTCTTCCTGTTCGTCCCCAACAGTGTGCCTGGTCTTCTGCTCCTCCCACGTTGTAAACCCCACATACACCAGGTAATCGTAGTGGGCGTAGCCTTTGCAGAAGTGAACGTGGCATATCCGAAAGTGGGCATGGCCTAATTTTGGGCCCGTGTATGCTCACGTGGCTGCTTATGCGGCCGCAGGTAAATTTTTCATACTCAACAATCTTGTGTGACATCTCAGTCTCCATATCACCACATCAACATAAAGAAACAATGCAAATCCCCATCATGAGCAGAGGACAATGAAAAGAGCCCAGAAGCCTAATTAGGTATTACTCACTTAAGGAAGTTCTCTTAGAAAGTATTCAGATATGAAGTAATGAAGATGTTCAAAGAACTTAATGAAATAGTGAGACAGATATCCAGTAAATTAAAGAAGAATATGAAAGAAACAATCGACAAAATACAGAAAGAAATGAGAGCATAAATTGGAAAGCTATGCACAGATATGTCATGCATAAAAGATTCAGTAGATGAAATAGAAAAACTCAGTGTGTGGCCTCAACAGTAGAATGACTACAGTTGAAGACAGAATCAGTGAGCCGGAAGATGAGCTGCACGAAGCCTACAGGGAACAACAAACAATGGCAAGAGCCCTCAAAATATCTCTAGAGTGAATCAGAGTACTAGGAGATGATTCCAAGAGGAACAACATAAGAAACATTGGACTAACAGAAGGTCAGGAAAACAATCCCAATGAAAAAGCCATAGTTAAACAAATCATTGGTGAAAAGTTTCCAGAGCTGGGCAATATAAGCATCCAGATTCAAGGAGCCCAAATGGTGCCAGCTAAGAGACCCTAACAAAAACACTCCAAGACATATCAGAGTTAGAATGATGGATGCCATGGATAGAGACACAATGCTGCAAGCCACAAGTCCCTTAGATTCACAGCAGACCTATCAGAGGAAACCCTCCAAGTCCGAAGGCAATGGTGGGATATAGTGAAAAAACTCAATCAAATGAACTCTTCACTAAGAATTCTATATCTGGCTAAACTGTCACTCAAACTTGAAGGAACAATACACTATTTTCTGGAAAAAAAAACAGCTCAGGAACTTGATAGACTCAAAGACAAACCCAAAATAAGGGCTAAAAGGGATACTTTAAGACAAAACAAACCCCTACAAGCACAACAAACCCTCACAGAAAGATGACACAAACCCCCATAACAATAATCTCTCTCAAATCAATGGTCTTAATTCAACAATTAAGAGACTAAGAGTGGCAAAATGGATTCAAAGAGAGAACACAACATTCTGATGCTTACAAGAAACACACCTGAACAATCAGAACAAATACAGACTCAAAATCAAAGGATGAAAAACAACCCTACAAGCAAACAACCCCCTCAAAAAAGCTGCAGTGGCCTTACTAGTATAGGACAACAAATATTTCAGGTTGAAAAAGATTACAAGGGACAGCAAAGGCCATTTTTTTTATTAATCAAGGAATATGTACAGCAGGAAGAAATCACACTCCTAAATGTATGCACACCCAATGTGGGACTAGCCAAATACCTACATCAACTGCTAGCAGACCTTAAAAAGAACATTACAAGCAACACAATAGTAGTTGGTGACTTTAACACCACCTTATAACCCCTAGATAGATCAAGAAGATTAAAACTCAGCAAGGAAATAATGGCTCTGAAAGAAGAAATAGAAGAGAGAGGGGTAGTAGATCTATACAGAACTGTATACCCACCCAAAAAGAGAATACAAATTCTTTTCCAATAAACATGGGACATTTTCCAGAACTGACCATGTGCTGGAGCGATAGCACAGCGGTAGGGCGTTTGCCTTGCACACAGCCAACATGGCCGACCCAAGTTCGATTCCTCCCCCCCTCTCGGAAAGCCTGGCAAGCTACCAAGAGTATCTCACCCTCACAGCAGAGCCTGGGGACTTTCCTCAATATAGTTAAATCCATCTACCACAAGCCTACGGCAAGCATCGTCCTCAAAAGGGAAAAATTGAAAGCCTTTGTTCTAGGATAAGAGATGAGACAAGGATTCCCACTCTCTCCACTGCTGTGCAATATAGTACTGGAAGTACTTGCAATAGCGGTTAGGCAAGAAAGAGATATTAAGGGCATTAGATAGGAGAGGAAGAAATCAAGCTCTCACTAAACACAGATGATATGATACTAAACTTAGAGAACCCTATAACCTCTACCAAGAAACTCCTAGAAACAATAGACTTGTATAGTAAAGTTGCAGGCTATAAAATCAATACCCAAAAGTTTATAGATTTCCTATACACAAATAATGAGAGAGAAGAAATTGACATGAATAAATAATCCCGTTCACAATTGTGCCTCAGAAAATCAAGTACCAAGGAATCATCTTAACTAAGGAAGTAAAAGACCTGCACAAAGAAAACTACAAAACACAATTTCAGGAAATATTAGAGGACATGAGAAAATGGAAATATATCCTCTGCTCATGGATAAGAAGAAGTAACATTGTCAAAATTGCAAAACTCCCAAAGCATCGTACAAATTCAATGCTATCCCTATGACAATACCCAGAACATTTTTCAAATAAATGGAGCAAACACTCCTAAAATGCATATGGAACAATTAGCACCCACAAATAGCTAAAGCAATTCTTGGGAAAAAGAAAATGGGAGGAATCAACATCTCTAATCTCAAACTCTTCTACAAAGCAGTAATAATTAATATAGCATGGTACTGAAACAAAGGCAGAGCCTCAGACCAATGAAACAGTGTTGAATATACTGACATCTCCCCCCAAACATATGATCATCTAATCTTTGTTAAGGGATCAATAAGTGTGAAGTGGATCAAGGAAATCTTCTTTAACAAATTGTACTGGCAAAACTGGAGAGCTACATGCAAAAAAATGGGCTCAGATCTCTACCTAATACCATGTACAAATGTAAGACAAAAATGGATTAAAAGACCTCAGCATCAGACCACAATCCTAAGGTATGTTGAAGACAAGATTGACACTACGACATTGACACTAACGTTATCTTCAAAGATGACATGCACTGGCCAAACAAGTGAAAATAGAGATAGACAAATGGGACTATCTTAAACTAAGAAGCTTCTGCACTTCAAAAGAAACAATGATCAAAACACAAAGACAGTCTACAGAATGGAAAAGGATATTCACCCAAGGTTGATATCATCCTTGATATCAACCCGTCTGACAAGGGCTTTGATATCAAGGATATACAAAGCACTGGTTGAACTCCACAAGAAGAAACATCCAACTCCATAGAAATTGGGGTGACAAAATGAACAGAAACTTTCCCAAAGAAGCAACCCAAATGGCAAAAAGACACATGAGAAAATGCTCTACATCACTAATCATCAGGGAGATGCAGATCAAAACAACAATGAGATATCATCTCACACCACAGAGACTGGCCCACCTCCAAAGTACAAAAGCAACTGGTGTTTGTGTGGATGTGGCAAGAACGGGACCCTCCTTCACTGGTTGTGCAAATGCCAAATAGTTCAACCCTTTTGGAAAGCAGTATTGACGATTCTCAAAAAATTAGAAATTGAGCTCCTATTTGACCCCGCAATACCACTTCTGGAAATATATCCCAGAGAGGCAAAAAAAGCACAGTCAAAATGACATCTGCACTTCTATGTTCATTGCTGAACTGTTCACAATAGCCAAAATTTGAAAAAAAATCTGAGCACCCAAGAACAAAAGACTCATTAAAGAAATTTTGGCACATCTACACAATGGAATACTATGCTGCTATTAGAAAAGATGAAGTTGTGAAATTTACATACATGTGGTTCTACATGGAAAGTAACATGCTAAGTGAATTGAGCCAGAAAGAGAGGGACAGACATAGAAAGACATCATTTGGGGAATATAAAGTAACAGAATGGGAGTCAAATGCCCAACAATAGTTGAGATAAGTACCAGGAGGTCTGCTCCAGGGCTTGGAAGCCTGCAGCACATGCTGGGGGAAAAGGCAGCTAAGATAGAGATGGGAACACCAAGTAAGCAATGTTTGATGGACTTGTGGATGCAAGATGTGTGCTGAAAGTAGAATATAGACCGAACAGGATGGCCACTTTATACCTCTATTGCATTCTACAAGAACCTGAAAGAAAGAGTGAGCCAAAGGGAATGCTCTGCCACAGAATTGGGGTGAGGGGGGATGAGGTGTGGGAGTGGGAGGGCTCCTAGGATCATTGGTGGTGGGGAATGGACACTGGTGAAGGGATGGGTACTCGATCATTATATAACTGAAACCCAAGCATGAAAGTGTGTAAGTCTACAACTGTACCTCATGGTGTTTCACTAATAAAAATAAATAAATAAATAAAAATATAAAAAAATAAATAAAATGTCAAAACTATCAAAAGCTAAAAAAAAGTGTTTAGAGCTATACTCCAACAGTAATATAGGATGAAAACTAATGGATTTCAAACAGAAATATATAGGACCATATCTGATGGCAAACTATATATGAATGCAGTTCTACTTCCTCTTAGTTATAGAACAATAAAGAAATTTTACTATTTTAACAATGAGGAAAAACTAGATAAACCCAACATATCTTCATTATAGAGATGAGGTCACAGGACAAGTGAACAAACTGATTTTCAATGATGGGAGGCAGTTTCACTCTCAGCAGACCATGAGAAAAGTGAGTGGCCACCAAAAAGGAGAGAGAAGGAGAAGGAGAAAAAGAGAAAGAGGAGTGGAGAGGAAGTGGGGGAGGGAAAAGGAAAGGAGGATGAGGAAAGGAAGGAGGAGGAGGAGTGGTACAGGAGGGTAGAGATAGGGGAGGATGTAGGAGGGAGGAGAAGGAGGAGGAAGAAGATAACAAGGGAAAAAACTGAGGCTGAACGGAAGATACTATGAAGCTGTACAACTCCTGACATAAGAGTTCATGCTCATTCCTTAGCTTTGCTCCATAAGCTTCCATTAGTGCTCATGAGAGCAGAGTAAAAAATTTAATATTCTTTCAGTGGTGCCAGTGCACCCAAGAAAGATCACCCGTCTTTTATAACATTATTGGCATGTTGATTGTGAGCTGAACGCTGCTTCTGGGTAAAAGTCAAGCATTCTCTTTACTCCCATACCTGAACATTACAAAACAAAGGTCAGAATTCAGACCCTGTGCACGGTGGAAAATAAAGTAATGATGATAAAGAAACCCAGCTCTCAGTCTAGGCCCAGAGCACTGAGTAAAAAAGCCAATAAGGCATAATTAGGGGATTCTACTATGCATTGATTTATACATCCCCAAAGTAATATTAAGATACTAAATTCTCTCCTCCAATACCTTATTGTTTCAATGTGACCTTATTTGGAAATTTTGTCTAAATGGGATGTTATTAAGTAAAAATCATTAACCTAACCCAATATTACTCGTAGTACTTGTAAGAAGAAACATAGCAAAGAGACTAGGAGGAAAAATGCCCTGTGATAATAGAAACAGAGTGAGATCAAACATACATCTACAAACTGAGAAAAAACAAGAAATACTGGAAACATCAGAAGCCAAGAGCAAAACCTAGTAAGATTCTTCCAGAAAATATAGTTTTGTTGACACTTTGATCTCAGACTTCTAGTGTCTATCAATATGGGAGGGCACAAACTTTTGTTTTAAACCTCCCAGAGTGTGGTAATTCATTACCACAGTCCTGGGCATCTAATGTATCCTCTGCCTTCCCTTAAAAAAAAAAAAAAGAAAGCTCACTGAATAAAAAAACTAAAACACTTAGCTAGCGGGTGGAAGATAAACGCTGAAAAATGTTCTTAACATTTAGGGCCCATAGAAACCACATGGCAACAGCTACATGTGGTTGAACATTTTCAAATAAATGTAAACCAAAGATAATTATAGCTGCATCAAAGTTCAAACTAGACACACTCCTTACTAATTTAATCCTGCTCAATAACAGCATCACAAAAGATGAAGTGCACCCACTCTGGACATAAATTCTATTATACTCAATTTTAAGTTTTTATTGTACATAGTGACCATAGCTGAACCCCCAAATATTGAAACATATAAAGAAATAAGAGAACATATCATCCTTAAATAGAGATAAAGGAAACAGCAGAGCAGACAGAACAGATATAGAGATTATATTTCTGTTCCCAGTTCCTGATAGAAACTGAAACATTTATGATAAACATGTGAATGGCTCTAGTGAAAAGTCTGAATAGCATATAAAGCAGAGATTCAATTGGAAAAACATAAAAAAGCAAGTATAAACATTTTTTAAAAAGTAAATCACTTAATCACTTAACTTCCTGTTAGTCGTCGATTTGCTCGAGCAGGCCCCAGTAACGTCTCCATTAGTCCCTGTCGTGTGCTATCTGTTTGCTCTGGGAACATGAAGAGCCTCAAACCGATCGTTCATGATCTTGATGAAGAAGTCTGACCATCTGGTAGGTGGGCGGCCATGCAGTCAAAAGAAAACACTACCTCCACTACCCAGTGGACACTACCTCCACTACCCAGCCGCCGCCACACTCCAGGATGCTTTCTGGACCTGCGCGGCTGGCAAGCGGCCGCGCAACACATCATAAGACACTAAATACTCATCTTCCAGAATTGCCGTACCATATTTGATAGGGTTCAAATATGGTAACACCTACAAGGGCGATTAGAGGTCGCCCCAAAAGCCTCTAATCCCTCTCGGAAAGACTGGCAAGCTACCAAGAGTATTCCGCCCGCACGGAAGAGCCTGGCAAGCTATCCATTGTGTATTCGATATGCCAAAACCAGTAATTACAACTGGTCTCCTTCAACTGACCCTGAAGGCTTCACCGACATGGCAGCACTGAGAAGGATGAGAAAGGAGAGGCCGACAAAATCTCAAGGCCGACCTAGGCTGCCACAACGAAGGAAGACAAAAATGATCGTCTGTACTTTCAATGCACATACGCTAGCATCAGATGCATCCATCAAGGACCTGATGGTGCAAGCACGAAAAAAGTAAATGGGAGAAATTAAATATTATTGTTAATCATTAGAAGTATTTTTGACAAGCAAGATTTAACATGGACATCGTTATTGACTTGGACTGGGGCCCCCCATGAGCGGCGCCGGGGAGTGGGTCTTCCGTACGCCACATGTCCTGCGCCCCACCGAGGGGCAGGGATTAAAATCCGGAGTTCCGACATCCGTCGACGATCAAGAATCAGGGACGCTGTCTCATTTGCCAAGGTGTCAAAAAATCAAATGGGCTGGTCACGTAATGAGATTTAAAGATGACGGCTGGACTAGAGCTGTTACTGACTGGATTCCACAGGATGTCAAAAGACCGCGGGGCCGCCCACCTACCAGATGGTCAGACTTCTTCGTGAAGATCATGAACGATCGGTTTAAGGCTCTTCATGTTCCCTGAGCGAACAGATGCCATTGGGCTACACTAGCACGCGACAGGGACAAATGGAGACGTTACTGGCGCCCGCTCAAGCAAATCGACGACTAACGGGAAGTTAAGTTAAGTGATTAAGTGATGGTTATTGAAAATAGGAGACTAGGAAAGGTCCAAAATGAGAAGAAAGTAAAAGAGAGAAAAAAAGATCAAAAGCAAGGGTAACTGTTATCTGTTCATTGACATCAAATGGCCTAGAATATTTGTAATTAAAATTTAAAGAGAAAGAATCAAAAATATGTTAAAATATAATGCCTACAAAAATTCCAAAGTAATAAAATACAAGAGAACTATAAATCCAAGAAAATCAGGGACCCCCCAAAAGGATATATACAAATAAAATTATGCACTGGTACATTATAAACATCTGAAAATCAAAGGAAGAAATCTTTAAATAGTCAAGAGAAACATTTCAATTATAACTGACTCTCAAATACTTCCATGAAAGCCAGAGGAAATGGGTGATATCTCAAAATTATGGAAAAAGTAATTTTACCAAAATATCCATTTATGGAATCATTTTACAAATTGTGGGGAAACTTGGACGATTACTACTAATAGGGCTATATTATAATGAATTTAGAATACACAATGTATTTGTGCTATTGTTTCATATGTAGCCCCTAAGGGCTGGAGCGATAGCACAGCGGTAGGACGTTTGCCTTGCACGCAGCCGGCTCGGCCAAGCTGGGTTCAATTCCTCCGCCCCTCTCTGAGAGCCCAGAAAGCTACCAAGAGTATCTCGCCCACATGGCAAAGCCTGGCAAGCTACCAGTGATGTATTCAATATGCCAAACATAGTAACAATGAGTCTCACGATGGAGATGTTACCAACAGGAACACCATGCTACCGTAGCCCCTAAAAAGGAATTTACCTATTAATGCAAGAGGCAAAAAGGGAACACAAACATATACTAAAATAAGTGTCAAGGGGCCAGATAAATAGTACAGTGGGTGAGGCATTTGTCTTCTCAGTCGACCTGGCTTTGATGCCTGATGATCTATATAGTCCCTGGTGCACTACCAAAAATGATCCCTGAGTGCAGAACCAGAAGTAATACCGCAGTAGTACTGACATTTCTCTTACTTCTTTATGTGTTTCAATATTTTGGGGTCCAACCAGGTATGATCCCCCAAACCTAAACATTAAATGTCAGTATGTCAGCATTTTAATGATTTTAAAAAGGCAATTCAGTAATTTTAAAAAGAAATTGTGGGAATGAAATTTCTAATGTTTAGTTATGCTATTTTCAAAATCACATCAAACCAGAAGAACTAGAATTGGCATAGTTCAAAATATATAATAGTTCCATAATTATATGGATTGGAGCTTGGAGCCACACTGACATACTCAGAGTGTACCCCTGTTTCTTTTGCTTAGAGATAACACCTCATGTTGTTCAGGGGGCTGTTGACAGTGCAGGATATTGAAACCGGGTTGGTTGCAAGGAAATGCATTATCCCTGTGTTTTTATTTGTAATTACTTGTGTTGTTGTTGTTATAATTTTGTTGATTGAATCAATTTCATGTAGACAGAATACTCTTCATGATTGGGTTTCAGTTATATTTATAGATCTATGTGTATATAGATCTATATCAATCTATCTATCTATCTATCTATCTATCTATCTATCTATCTATCTATGTTCCAATACCCATCCTTCACTAGTGTGCATTTCCCACCGGAATGTCCTATTTACCTCCCACCCAGTCCCCACCCATCCTTTTCCTTCCCCTCCCACCTGCCTCAGTGGCAGATACTTTTCTTCTCTCTCTGTCTCTCTCTGTCTCTTTCTCTCTCTCTCTTCTCTCTCTTTCTCTCTCTCTCTTTCCTTTTGGGCATTGTGGTTTGCAATACAGATACAGAAAGGTTATCATAGAGTATCATGTATACCCATTTATCCATTTAACTAATAAAATAATACATGCTCGGATCGGGGCTGAGCATCATCCACCCAGATCCACCAAATTCCAGCAGGCAGGGGTCACACCCACCAACTGTCCCCCTGGTGCCATGTAATCTCATCAATGGCCAAGACTCAGAGACTATAAAACCCAGCTTCCAGAAGCTCGTGGCCACGAATGCGTGACATCTTATTATGACATCTTATTATCTCATTCCTACTTTGGACAAACTGGCAGGCTACCGAATGTGACCTGCCCACACAGCAGAGTCTGGCAAACTCCCCGTGGCATACCCAATGTGCCAAATACCAGTAACAATGATGGGTCTCATTCTCCTAACTCTGAAAGGGCCTTGAATATGGCACTTTTTTAAAAATCTCAGGGCTAGGACGAAGGAGACATTACTGGGGCCTGCTCGAGGCAATCGATGAATAACAGGATGGTCGTGATCATGATCGTGATTTTTTTTAAACAAAATTAGAAAAACATACTCTTCACTCTAGGAGTTTGAACTTAGTCCCTTTTCTTTGAGTGTTGGATATACTTAAGAATTTGCTTCAGATGATGTACACCTGAAAAAATATAAAATAGAATCTTTATCTTCCATTGCAGAAATCTTATTAATACTACATTTAAAAAGTAATGAAAGTTTTCTCATCATGTAAATTATATGGTTCTCATATATCCACCTGACAAGATAGAGAAATAATGAAAATGTCAGTTATTCTGTTGTAATCTTGTTTCCCAAAATCTTTACCAAACCTAAGTTTACTCATGAGAAAAGAATCAGAAAATCACAAACATAGAAACATCATAGCAATATCTGAGAATCCTATGAATTCCATTGTCATTTAAAAAAATGACCGTAACATGCCAGAGATGAAGAAGTCAAGGGTAATTAATGTGCTGGTATCTCAACAGGGCCCTGGTTCAGAATAAAAGTCCAATAATGGAAATTGTCAAATAAAAGTAACATCTGGAGGGGGCAGAGCAATAGTATAGTAGGTATAGCATTTTTCTGGCAGGCAACTGACCTGGGTTCAATACCAGGTATACCCCCAAGGCTGCCAAGAATGATCCCTGAGAACAGAGCCAATAGGAAACCCTAAATATTGCCTGGTTTTGCCTCAATACTAAAAACAAAAAAAATTAGGACCTTTGAATTTAGTTAAAAATTATTCTCCAGCATGGAACTGGCCCACATCTCAACCTGTGTTGGGCTTAGGATCCTCTGGAGAAGTCCATGTTGTCTTCTAAACATCTCTCTCTCTGTCTCTCTCTCTCTCTCGTCCTCTTTCCCCTCCACCATACACATAAATATTTGACTCTTTTGAGTAATTTTTCCAAAATAAAACTGTCATACTTACCACAAAGAAAGATTACCTACCAATCTTCTTATTTAAATTTTTTTTAGTTTTGACACTCATAATTTGTCTACATAATAGATTATCATGAGGAAAAACAGGGTGAGGAATAGGGAATACTCTTATATTTGCAATTTTTGTATATGTCTAGGAATAAAAAAAATAATTGTTCACTAATAAATTAGATGGAAAAATTCTATCAAAGAAAACATGAAAAGACTTCTTAGAGAGTCTATTAATATCTGATAAATTGACTCACTGAAAATATATACTTATCACAAGTATGAAAAATTCAGATACTCTCTGTATATAAATTATATATACATAAACATATGCATGTATATATGTATATATGCTTCTATATGTATGTATTTATCTTTTAAGACCATAACATTTAAATGAAGTCCAGAAGATTATGAATTTAAACTTGCATTAAAGCTGTAGAATAGCAACATAATTTTTTGACAAGCAATTCAACTACATAAAAACATGCATGGGAAAAATATTTCAAAAGTATTTTAAAAGACTTTACCTCACAGTTATTAATATCACAATATACATGAAGAAAATAACTTTTCAAGTAAACATATAAAAGCACTGACAACATTTGGTTGCTTACAGTTCACAAAACAAGTAGAACAATAAAAACAGAAAAGAAAATTTATTGAGAACTGAAAGTAAAGCAACATCATTGTTGGATTTTGTTTACTTACTTTGGGACCTTCCAAATCTTGATTTCTGACTTAGATCCTCAGCTAGACTGCCTGGTGCTTCAAAACAAAATCTGGTGGAGACAGATTGCACAGAGAGTGAGAAACACACACTCAATGCACCAGAACAGTTTGATCCCATTCAGTCCCCTGAGTATAACCAGGAGTGATCCCTGAGGCCAGAGAGGAGGAAGCACAGCATGGTGACCTCTCCCTCCAGAAGAAAAGACTCAAGGAGGCAGTGCTAGTTCGGTCCTGTCCTACCAGACCTTATTTTGGCCACCTCCAGTGCTCAAAAGACTGGGGTTAAGCAATCCCAGGGACCAAGTTCTTCCTGTGATCCAGCTGATATTGGCCACATGCAAGACATGTGCGTTAGCCACTGTGTTCTCTCTCTCTAACACTTCTAATATTTAAAAGGTAACAAAAGTTATAAGTGAAGCAAGAAACAAAACTATTCACTTGGTTTGTGCAATACCATCTTTAGTATTGGTTTTGGTCCTGTTTTGTTTTACGTCTTCACCCAGATGTGCTCAGTGCTTCGTCCTGGCTCTGAGCTCAAGGACCACTCCTGAATGATTTGTGCAAGGATGTTCTCAGTACTTCCATGACCTAACTGGCAGATAAGCTTAATTTTTTAAAAGCTTTGAGTAGTTCATTTCTGAATGTAGCTAACATTCTAGGAGTTATTATCAAAAAAAAAAATCCCTCTATCATATAATGCTGGAAAACCTTCAAAAAAGGGAACATTCTAAGGACTGTGGAGTGTGTCTTGAAGTACATTAATTTTGCAGTTTGTATCAAGAAATGACTAACAATATATACTCAGTAAGCATCAGATAACAGATAACAGTATATTGTCCTTGTTCCTCCCCCCCTCCCCCCTGCAGAAAACTTAGGTTTATTGAGCTACTCCCACAGTAGTTCCCCTTAGGCACACCCAGTTCCATCAGGTCATTTTCATGGTTTATTTAGCAGTGTTCCTTTTGTATAGACAAGGGAAGATATTTCATGCTATGCTTTGTAATAGGGAAGTTAATTGACTCCCAAATAATATTACTCCTGGGCATCCATATTAACTGGACTTAAGACTCAGTTTCCCTTAATTCCTAGCACTCCAAAAGCAGTGTCCCTATGAAGGAGCTGGATGGTCCCAGGGCAGGCTGTAATCTACCCTGGCATCAAAAGGAGACAAGCTAAGGAACATAAGTATAATAAATTAAGAGCACGGTCATGGAACAAAATCTGTCATGACCCCGCCCCCAAAAAGTAATTGAATAAGTACTCTGCTGGGGTTAGGAAAGACTACCCTGGCCTGAGGACTATGGTCTGAATATATAGTGAAGGAAGAGCCAACCTTTAAGCTTCATATATCTCTTACTGTGTTCATACAAAATGACTAGAAAATATAAGCGGTGAATTTACTCTGATTGCTTCAATGGATTAATAGCTGAAGAAAGGAGAAAACAATACACCCTGGATGGAACCCCACCTCTGAGCAGATCTCCTAGTAATCTGGAGTGCTGAACCCTCAGATGAGAGTTTTGTCTTTGAGTTAATTTCCTGAAGTAGTGGCTTTACATCTGTTTGTTGTTTATGATAATGTTCAACCCTACCTTTGTGTATCTCCACCTTTCATGATTTCTATATGACTATGCTGTAAGGGGTAACAGGGACTATAAAGTTGACAACTAGACATTAAAGAATAGAGGATGAGATTTTGGAGACTTTGGGACTTTGGGACTAGAAGGAGGACTGATGACAATAATGACTCAAAAAGAAGACTTTGAAGTCTATGAGGAGACTAGGATGATGGAACTGTGATGACTGGGACTATGGCCAAAAATATGACTACACCTGTGCTGTGAAGGGAGAGATCAGACAACACTGGGGAGGAGAGAGAAATAAAACGATCACCTACCAACCTTGGACCCAGTTCAGTTTCACTGTTTCCTGGTCCTTCACCCATTTTCTGCAGTCATCTGGCCTGGGGAGGTGACACTCAGCTAATGAATGCTTGAGTCCTCCACATGCCTCCACACACTTTTCTCTTGAAACTCACAAGTAAGTATTATAAATATATATGTACTACATATAAATGCAATATGAATGTATATAAAAATTCATATTTTTATATTTATATATACACAAATTCAGAGACAACAGGTCAAATAAACAGATGCTATATAGTTAGTGAACTACTATGGGTTTCAGAATCATGGAATCATATTCCATCCCTAGAAACTATGTATCATATTAAATGCGGAGTTAGTATATATATATATATATATATATAAAGTTTTATAAGCATTCAGTTTATCACTGCATCCTCAGGTTTATTTCAAATAAAATGCTGAAATATAACTGTGATATGTTTAAGTATAATATATCATCACAAGGAATTATAATAGGAATCACATATTATGCATGGAAAATAGAAAGATGTATGTACCATTTATGCTATTCACATAAGAAAATATTTGTCTTTCATGGTTGTTAAAATTAATTTATCTATTCATGCATATATGAAACATTCTATTCAAAATATCTATTTTTTTGAAGTGAAATGTGGTTATATAGAAACTGTCATTTAGAAAGCTATAATGTATTAAATAGAACTCAATTAGAAAGATGTAGCATAAATGTTACAATTAATTTCTAATTAAATTTAAAATATTAACTGATTTAAAATTTAATTATTAAGTAGAGGTAGAAAAGTTTCATTCTTTCACTATGGGTTTTTAAAAATCTGTTATATTTTTTAAAATCAGCATGAACTAGAAGTTTGTCATCAAGCTATTCTGCTATAATAGAGTATTCTCTATTACCTAATGTAAAATGATTAACTTGGACTATTGGGACCTGAGTCGTCAATGGGTCTTTTTTCAAAATTAACTAGTTTTCATGCTGAAGAGATGCTAGAGTGGGTAGAGTGTTTGTCTTGCCTATAGACAACCTGGGTTCAATTTTCTGTATTGTATCCAGAGCCCAACCAGGAATGATTCTTGAATGCAAAGTAAGAAGTAAACCTTCAACACTGCTGGTTGTGGCCCCCAAACCAATAAATTAGTAAGTAAATTAAATACATAATATAAAAATACCTAGATTAGAAATATGGGTCAAAACACAACTGTTATTTAGCACTTAGAAATTATTTAAATGCCAGATATTTCTATAAACCAGATTGTCAGTTTTGGTTACAGACTACGTGAACAATAAAAATGTAGATAAAACTTTCTAAATAAAATTTAGCAATGTTTTATTTATTGTGTATAATACAAATTTCAGCTATTGGGGAATAAAGAGAAAATTTTTGAAAGGCCTTTCATTGTGACTCAGAATAAGAAATACATTGATATGCATATTCACTCAAATATGTCTTCTTTTAAATTTACACATAATTTCTTACTATATTTGCATTATATAAAGAATTAAATAGAGAGTAATACCAATGAGTCATTTTTACACAAAGCTTGAAATTTAGAGAAAATGCCAGTATTCAAATACAAAAATTTAAGTAAACATATTAAAATGCTATTGACTCAGAAAACCATTTTAGAGTGCTAGATGAGTTGGAACATTACAGTTTCAAGACTATTTTCTAGTATATCTCCATAATGTCATTGATGTTCGTAACCATAATTATTTAATTGACTCTTCATAATTATAGTTTAGAAGGCAGTTCAATTATTAAAAGAGTTTTATATTTAAAATATTTTATTCAGGAGTTATAAAAATCTGTTTGACTTCAGTTCTAATGGACATTACGTCTGCATTCAGCATTTTCATTTATTAAGCCCTGACACCTTCTCTCATTTGAATGATGTTATTAGCTATTTTAAATGAAGTAAATGTTCTTCAAAGCATTATAAATTACTCTTTAAGTATCTGATAATGTGTTTAAATGGGCAACACACCAACAAAGTCTTGAGGAATCAATAATGAAGCTTAATTCAATCTACTAGAGCTCTGCTAGCTAGTATAGCATTTAAAAATTTAAGAGTATTTAAACTACTGAGAAATTTCCTGGCATTTTAATAGACCATTTTATAACAATCATTTCCCTCTTTGTACAAGCAGCCATGACCATTGCTAATGGAATCAATTCAAAACTCATTAGCATTTCTTTCATCTTCCTTCCTTTTCTCCCTTCCTCCTTCCTTCTCTCCTTTCCTCCTTCCCTCTTTTCCTCCTTCTATCCTTCTTCCCTTCCCTTCCTTC
The DNA here is from genome assembly GCF_029834395.1 of Sorex fumeus. NCBI lineage: Eukaryota > Metazoa > Chordata > Mammalia > Eulipotyphla > Soricidae > Sorex > Sorex fumeus. Next base: position 24,019,304 of record NW_026606118.1, read on the forward strand.
CTTCCTCCCTCCCTCCCTCCCACCCTCCCTCCCTCCCTCACTCCCTCCCTCCCTCCCTTCCCTCCGTCCCTTCCCTCCCTCCTTCCTTCCCTTCCTCCTTCCTTTTCTCCTTCATACCTTTCCTCCTTTCCCTCCCTTTTTCCTTCCTTCCTTCCTTCCTCCCTCCCTTCCTCCCTTCCTTTCTCCCCTCCTCCCTCCCTCTCTTCCATACTCCCTTCCTCCCTTCCTCCGTCCATACCTCCCTTCCTTCCTCTCTTTCTATATTTTTGGTACACCTAGCAATGTTCAGAGGCTATTTCCAGGCATTACTCAGAGGTGGCTCTCATTAGTTCTCAGGGGACCATGCACTTCCAAACCTTGCACACACATCCTTTGAGCTCTCTCCTCCAACTCTTTCTTTCTGTTTTATTTACCTTCCTATGAACTTCATTCTATAATTTGTTACTGACTCTTGTTGCAGTATTGAATCAGTTTCATCATAAGAGATTTCAGCAGCATACGTTTTAGGTAGAATCAATGTGGAACAATTGTAGTGCTGAACAGCAATTCTGTAGGAAGGAAAAACACCATGTACTTAAGATGTAACTGAATACCAGCCACAGTACTGAATCAAGTTTGGTTAATGCTCTAGTTACTGACTAATAAGCTAAAATGACTGAGCCTTAGTTTCAGCCAAATTTGATCTTCACTTTGACTATTCCATTAAGTCTTCAAACAACTAATTAGTTTCCTCTGAGTTTATGATGACAAGGTTTGACCAAGCATACTTGCACAGTGTAATGAGATACTTAAAGTTCTGTCAATTTTCTTTTGGAATAAAATAAATAAAATTTCACCTCCGTTTTTTACTGTCAAAGCTGAGATGGACTTTATGGTGTTGAGAACGGAAGCTGTCCACAGATACCTAGTTCAGGCAATTTGACAGTCCCTTCCGGGGAGCTGCTATATCATAAACATTCATTCAGTTTTAGCTGAATCAATGCAGAGATTTAAAATATTTCTGTACTGATAATGATCTCAGACCTGTGGCTAGACAGAACTGGTCAGTGGAGATGGCAAAGTACAATTCTTCTTGGTGTCCATATCTTTTTTTTACCATAATAAGCACATATGGCCATATGGCCATTGTTGTTGTTCAAACCATGATCTCTCTACACAAGTATGTTTTCCTATATTCCACAACTGCACTTTCTTACTATCCCTCCATAGTTTATCCTGATAAAATTGCTGTTTCTTATATCAGCTTTATAGTTAGCACAAAGCCAGAACACTTCCCCACTCATATTTGCCTACAACCTTCAACACCATGTATTAGTTGTTTGTTAACAAATAAAATCCTTCTTTAATGTTCAGTATTTTCTGATTGTGTTTGTTTTTGTGTAAAATATTCATGCCAAGGAATTGACTTTAAACTAGGTTATAGCAAGATTGTAGTTAATTATTTACTTATATAATTTCATATTCCAAATATTTATTTTTTCTTATTTTATTCATTTACAAATACTTTTGCACATAAAAGTTAACAATCACCACTCTACCCCCCAAAATTTATTCTTCTCTTGCTTTCTATTTCTCTCTCTGGTGTCTGAGGTCTAACATAGAACCTTGCAAATACAAAACATGCACTTTTGCATATAGAACTCTGGCTTCTATTAGAGTTTTAAATAGATAACACCAGAGTGCTGTTATTATAGAAGTACTAATATTTTCAAATATTCATGAGTATTAAAAGTAAAGTAATTACAATTCCAGAATGATTTAGGGGAAAACAACATGCTAATGCATGTATCTATCATATTTTTATTCAACTAATCTTAAGTATTTCACTAATTGCTGATAATTACTAATAATCTAAAATTTCCTGCACAGTTTATTGTACATTTTTAATATTTCAACTCATTTACAGTAGGTAGAATAATTTTTCACGGTTGAATTTTTCTGATTTCTACTAATAGAAACAAAAATTCACAGTACTTCCTATTTAAAGATGTTAGTCAGAAACATTTTTTAACATATGCATAAACACAATGTGGTTTCCAGCAAAATTTTTCTTAAAAAGAAGTGATTATATTGCTTAATTTAATATATATGTTATTAGGCCACATGACCTTTCGATTCAATGTGTTACCTTACTGCATTTAGAATAAAGAATTTTCCTCTTCTGATTCTCTCTCTTTCAGCTACACTTTCCTGCACACATTTTTAATACTACCTATGCAAACACTGCAAATTACAAGAGAAAGGATATATATTCCTTGGTTAAAAATGAAAACCATTTACACTCTTCACAAAACTCTGATAGAACAGTGGGAGAGGGAAAATGTTTAAAACAACAGGAAAATTATGCTTTCACAGGTAATCTTATCATTTGACTTATACTAAAATCAAACTCAGAAAGGAATGAGTAGGAAAACAGTTGATATACTGATTTTCTTTTTCATACCAGAACAGTTATTCTTACAGTTTAAATTTTTTTCTTTCATAGCTAAGGTGGTGATTTCATATTTTAAAAATTATTACAAAATTTCAGTGTGAGTTTTCAAATAAGTTCAAGTAGAATCTGTTTACAAAAATAATAAATACATCTACTCAATTGATTTAGGAGAGTTTTCACAAGAATACTGATATACTCACTTATTTTAGCTTTTAATTAATATCAGGAAAAAATACCATACACTTACTAATTTTTTTTTTCAGGCAGTACACTCACTCAAGGACTCTACTGTATACTATAGATGATCAAACCAAGGACTCGCAGATTAGAGTTATATTCTAGCATTTGTACTATCTTTCATTTCTGTCTACTGCTTTTAAGACTGTGCTTACTATTTAAGGAAAAAAATATTGAAGGAAAAAGAATATCTGGTTTCATAATATTTATACTTTTATTAAAAGTATAAAATAATTTTATGTGATATTTATAAAATGCAGTTAAATGTATATAGGTATGTTAACTAGGAGTATATCAGGTATAAAATCAATTTTATTAGGATTTAATATATCATATTCATATAATATTTTATATTAATAGCTTGTCTGTGAGTCTACATATACTACTCAAATGATCTTCTCTGTATTATATAATAGTTATTATAAATCAAATACACCAAGTAAAATAAAAGATACCTCTAATTATTAAATATCAATGATAATTAATTTTTTGAGTTTTAAAGTTTAAACTAAGCTTTAAATAAAATGTCAACTCCAAGGACAACACTTAAAGTTTTATTATTTTAAAATAAGTTAGACGGACACTTTGGGGTATCAAGATTTAAGGAAAGAATAATCTTTTATTCCATTATGGGAAAAAATGTCTATAGAAAAAAACTCAATAAAAATATCAGTGGCTATAATTTGAAATAAGAACCTTAGAAAACTGAAAACTTTGTCAGTGAAAGACAAATGCAATTTATTAATAGATTAAAAATGTATATATTCATTCACAATCAAGTAAAAACTGAAAATCCATGACCTCTTCAGAACAACTATTTTACAAATAACTGTTATAAAGCATGGGACAAAATGAGACATTGTTCATTTAAGTATCTTTTTGATATGATAAACATGATTATAACCTAATCATATGTGATCAATGTGTTTGATTACAGTTTTTCTAAAACATTATAAATATATTCTTCACCAGATAGATATAAAAATACTTATATATTTTGAAACATAGATGAGTAAATGAGAAATGGTAAAAAAAATACATATTGATATAAACAAAATGCAGTTGATTACTGACACAAATGAAAATCCATGTATCATTTGACTTCCTCCAGACTTACATACTAAAAGCCTCCTGTTGATAGGAAACTTTACTTTAAATCATAAACAATTGCTAACACATTTTTATCATGTGTGCTATCTTTTAAATTCTCATCATAAAATGGTATTAAGGAAATCACAAGGAAGAGGAAATGCATTTAGAGGACTATATTATAGATTCTGAGGTTATATTATAGATTCTAAGTTTTGATACATCAGTTTACATAAAACCCTGTAAAGGGGATGGATTCAATTCAAATGCACTATTCATAATCAGCAGTTTGTATAAAAGGATTTTGTTTTTAATTCAACAGAATTATATTACATTGGCATTTTTCTATATTCATTTTTTTAATACATTTGTGTGATCATTCCATATCTTAATGCCCTAAGAGAATGCCATAATCTGAATGTCAAAATTTATTAAAATAGCCTTGCATCATTGTATTTTCATTTCTTTAGTACTAAAACAATCCTGTTTATGTGCCTTTAATAAATATTGTACTTTACTTTTATTAATTTTCCTTTTCATTTAATATCTAATTTGTAGACAATACTACTTTAGAAAAACTATTCTTATTCAGGAATCTGGGTCCTTTGTATTGAGCTGAAAAAATAGCACAGGGGGTAAGTCACTTGCCTTGCACTCACCTAATCAAGGTTCAATCACCAGCAAAGCACATGACCCCAAAGAACCTCTAAGAATAATCCATAAACAGAGAGCCAGGTGTAAGTCCTGAGGAATACGGAGCACAGCTAACAAACAAATATATGTTTATATACATACAAATACATATATGTGTATTTATACAAACATATATGTATATATGCATAAACATATATGTGTATACATATTTGTATATAAATGTGAATTTAGTTATGTAATAAAGGTAAATATTTTCATTTTTAAAAATGGAAGAAAACGTTATAAAAACAGACTTCATGGTAAGTTTTTATATATGTTTCTATGTATATATACATAGGTATATATGTATATATATAGTTGATTTAATATGTTGGTTATTTATGAGTCTCTTCTTAAATGACCTCATTAAGGCAAATCCTATTCTTAGAAAAATATCATGAATTCAATAAGCCAAAGAACTCTACAAGACAATTATTAACAAGTCAAACTTAATAATTTTAAGAGTAAAAATATTAACTTTTTTTTAAGTACAGCATTAGTACTTATTTAAGGCTTAATGCCTCAGATATGACTTAAGACTCACAGTTATACTCAAAATCCTTTACTGATCAGGCACTGATGCTAGATAAGTTGCTGGAAAAAAATTTAAATTTTTTCATGTTACAGTATGAGGATTCAAGATCAATATCAAATATAAATTCAGAGAAAAAATCATTTTTCCTAAGTGAAATTTTATATTGAGTTCTATGGTATAGTTTCTCCTAGAAAGAAGATAATGCTTGTAATGAGTCTTTAATATGATTTTTTCAATAGTTTTAAATTGTGTTTAGTGTCATGTATTCATAAGAATGAGGTCTAAGGTTTTATAAGATTTTTCTTTGTTTCAAAACTTAAAGTATTTGTCTTGGGGCTAAAGTGATAGCACAGCAGGTAGGGCATTTGCTTTGCACGTGTCTGACCCGGGTTCAATTCAAAGCATCCATATGGTCCTCTGAGCATCGCCAGGAGTGATTCCTGAGTGCAGAGCCAGGAGTGATCCCTGAGCATCGCCAGGTGTGACCCAAAAAGAAAAACAAAGTATTTGTCTTTATCACTTTACTAAATTTACATTTTTTATAAAAGCTTCTTTAAAATAAAAAATAAAACATGGGAATCCAGAATTTCCTAGTCTATCTTGCAAGAAACCTATGTTTCGTACAACAACAAAGAGAAGGGTAAAAAAACAAGATTGCTCGAGCTCGAGCGGGCCCAGTAATGTCTCCATTGGAGACTTTGTTGTTACTGTGTCTGGCATATCGAATACTCTCGGTAGCTTGCCGGGCTCTCCGAGAGGGGTGGAGGAATCGAACTCGGGTCGGCCATGTTGGCTGCGTGCAAGGCAAACGCCCTACCCGCTGTGCTAACAAGATTATATGCCAAAAATATTTTACAGATGTTATAAAACTGTTGAAGTAAACAAGACTCTAGTGGCCAAGATTCCTCAAAGAGAAAATTCTGCATCTGATTCTGTCTATGTTTTCACCAGACCTTGGCACAATTTCTAGCCAAAGGCCAAGAATGATAGGTTCTAACCATAGGAAATCAGCCAGCTCCAATTCTGGTTGTCTCACAGGACTGGACAACAATAAAAGGTGTTCAGGGATACCATGACAGCCAAGAATATGAGAAAGCCATGATCTTTATGAAAATGGAAGTGCAGGGAATAGATTCAGGAACTTTGCCCATTTCCCCTGTGACATATGGTGAGTATTTACATTGCAAAGGGCAGAATTATAAAAAATAATTTAAAATAAGGTAGAAACCAGCTGGGTGAAGCAGAAAAAGTGTCCCATGATGTCACTGCGAATATAGAAAAAAAAAAGAAAGAAAGAAAGAAAGAAAGAAAGAAAGAAAGAAAGAAAGAACTCAGGAATAGGCAAATAGGTAAATAATCTAAAGACACGCCAGAATTTCTATTAGAAAATTTAAAGACTAGACCTAAATGTATCATGAACCCAAAGTAGATTAGGCCTTATAAATATTGCAATCAGTGTCAGACCAACCAATGGCATACTATATTAGGTATTTATTGCCAAGACAGTATCTTCCAAAAGAAAGCATGAATTTTCTCAAGATGAGGTCGATGTAATCAAGAGTTGAGAGTAGATTTTTTACTATGCTCATGGAAGTAGAATACAAGAAGTATTTCAAATACTGCAACTCTCTCCACAGGAATATTAACCTCAATATAATCATGAGAAACAATGGCAGGGAAATAAAAAATTGAGAGGTATATTATGCAGAATATTGGACAAGAACTAGTAAAATTTTTTAAGGCCTTCAAAAAGAAGACACTCGAACACAGGCTAAAACTAAAAGACAACTAACTGAATAGAAGGGCAATATATTTTCATTCAATAATCAGACATGTGTCTGATATCCAGGATATATAAAATACTCACAAATATCAACAAAATGAAACTTGAAAAGCCTATCAACAAACTGGGAGAGGGAATACATAAATACTTCCCAGAGGAAGAGAGGCGGGATGGCCAGTATGCACATAAAAAAAATGCTCATCACCATTTATCATCAGAGAAATCTAACTCAAGGACAATGAGATAATATCTCACACCACAGAGTGATACAAATCAAAATTGTTAGAACATTCTGTGATGGCTAGGATATGGTGAAAAAGAAACTCTTACCTTTGGGATCGAACCACTGTCTCCTTCGTGCAAAATTCTACTTCACAGAGCGGGGAGAAATGGCTGCAAAGTTTAAGAAGATAACTCCCAGAATGACCACCAACTGGGAGGTCTTTGGCACTATTGCAGCAATATGGGAAGATGCTGTCATTGACAACATTGAAGAGGAATACAATCGATTGGTTCAGCACCTCCATTATTGTGCAAAGATGCTGAGAGAGAGAGATAGCCACAAAAAGATGCCTGTCTTCTAAAACTCTTGAGTTCACTCATCAATGTGGCTTAGTGCAGGCCTCAGGCAACTGCAAATGAACATCCGAGCTAGCAAAGCAGTGCAGAGATGCGATCAAAGAAGACCTCAAAGAGAGAAGAGCAGCAGTTGTGGCAGATGCAACAGAAATTGGGAAAAGCATTCTCAATGCCCGCCTGTCCTTCGCCACTACAAGACCAAGATGACTGCCCTCAGACATACTGATGGATCTATCACATCTTCCAGAAGGGCAATGGAGAAGATTATCCAAGACTTCTACTTGGATCACTTGGTAACCACATCCACTTGCCCACATACCAAATATCTCAGGATGGATATGTTGTTCCTAACGTTCTCCCTTCCGAAATCCGACATGCCATTTTTTCGGTAAAGAAACAAACAGCACCCAGCCTAGACAAAGTCAAACCCAAACACCTGAAGAACCTGCCATCAGTACTCATCAATACACTGGCCCGGTTCTTCACTCGCTACCTGTTTGAATGCAAGGTTCCGTCTCAGTGGAAAAACAGCAGGACTGTACAAGAAGGGAGATATCCATGACATTGGCAACTATCACCCAATCTGCCTGCTGTCTGATGTCTACAAACTTTGCACTCGAGTCATCCTGAATAGGATTGGCAGAACACTGGATGAAGGACAACCATGTGAGCAAGCCAGTTTCTGAAAAGGATTCAGCACAGTCGATCCTATCAATACGATAACCAAGATCATTGAGGTTTCTCTGGAGTTAAAGATGTCACTCTGTCTAACGTTCATTGACTTAAAGAAGGCCTTTGGTTCTGTTGATATGGAAGTGATCATCGCGACCCTAGCCAAACAAGTCGTTCAAACTCAATACATTAGGATCTTCCGTGAGCTGTATTCTGGATTCACTACCAGGATCTCACCATTCTACAGGGAGGTGATCATTAATATCAAGAGAGGGGTTCAGCAGGGTGATACCATTTCACCGAAACTCTTCAGTGCCACACTTGAGAATGTCATGCGACAACTGGAATGGGAAGGAATAGGAGTGAAGATAGACGGTCGGCAACTATACCACCTCCGCTTTGCTAATGACATCGTTCTAATAACACTAAACATTAAGCAAGTGACACAAGTGCTGGCCGACTTTGACCGTGAGTGTGGAAAGGTCGGACCACAGCTGAATTTCACAAAGACAATGTTTATGAGAAATGGTCTCGTTCCTGATGTTCCATTTGCTCTCAATGGGATGAACATCTCCGAATGCAACAGTTATGTGTACCTAGGTCGAGAAGTCAACATGACAAATGACCTGGCACCTGAGTCACGCAGGAAGAAGAAAGCGGTTTGGAATGCCTTCAAGAGCGTCGAAGAAATAGCTAAGAGTATGAAGAAACTCTGGCTCCAAGGCACATCTCTTTGATTCCACTGTTCTTCCTGCATTAAGATACGCCTCTGAGATCTGGGCCCTATGAAAACAGGATGAGAACACTTCGAGTCTCCCAAAGAGGAATTGAAAGAGCTATGCTTGGAGTATCACACTTCACTCAAATGAGAGAAAGAATCCGTAGTTCCGACCTCTGTTCATGGTCAAGAATCAGGGATGTTGTCTCGTTCACCAAGCTGTAGACAATCAGATGGGCTGGACAGTAATGTGACTTGGAGACAACCGCTGGACTTGAGACATTACTGACTGGATTCCATGGAATGTCAAAAGATCATGTGGCCTCCCACCTCTGAGATGGTCAGACTTCTTTGTCAAGACCCTGAATGAATGGTTTGAGGCTGTTCATGTGCCTAGAATAAGCAGACCCCACTGGGCTACACTAGCTCATGACAGGGATGAATGGAGATGTTACTGGCACCCGCTCGAGCGTATTGATGAGTATCAGGATGTCAAGTGATCAAGTGATCTCTGTTCGGTGGGAATGAAGATGTCAAGTGATCAAGTGATCTCTGTTAGGTGGGAATGTTGTCTGGTACAATGCTTATGGAAAACTGTATGGAGAGGTCTCAGTAAACAGAATTGAACTCCTTGTGACCCAGAAATTCTACTTTGAGGCAGCTATACCCAGGACATATAGAAACTCTTTCAAAAGGACATATCTATGCCATTATTCACTGTTGTACTCAGTACAATAGCTAACATGTGGGATCAACCTAGGTGTCCAATGATAAATCAATGGATTATGAAGATTAGGTATATAGAGAGAATTAAATATTATGCAGCTGCAAGCAATGATTAAATCATGCAATTTGCTACAACATTGTTGGAATTGAAGATATCATGTTGAGCTAGAAGAAAGATAAACACAGGATGATTTCAGTTATCTATAGGATATAAAATAAAAGTATACTGGATGAGAAAATGTATTGTAACAAAACAGAGATGCTTAGATCATCCTTCATCCCAGTACTTAGAGAGGAGACAGAGAAATTAAAAAAAAATCAGGAGGGGAAGAAGAGAACAAGAAGTAATGGGTTAACAGATATTAGGGCTTTAGTTATACTAGTGATATGAGTGAGAGATATAGCCATATACCCAAAACACAGATTCAGCAGAACTGAAAGAAAACATGAGATCTGAGCTGCAGTCAATGAAACTTTAATGTGTCTGTCAAGTTGACAAGCAGGAAGGATTAAGTGTTGGGATGGGAAGGAAATTTGGGAACAATGGTGGAGGGAAGTTGACAATGATGGAACCATTGGTGTTGAATTATTGCCTAAAAAGCAAGTATCAGTCACTTTGTAAATCATTACTTTAATAAACTTCCTTTTAAGGAAAATCAGAATCAAGAAAATCTGTAAAAGGTAAGGTGAATAAAATACAGATAAACTTGAATCTGCTTTTAGTAATACTGAAGTGACATCAGGTGGCAAAAAAAGAACAAGAAAAATAGTCTAAAACGTGCAAATTAAAGATTGGAGAGTGACATCTCCATAAGAAGTAATAATTCAGATATAAGGTAAGTTCAGATGCAAAGGCAACATTTAGGAAATTCTAGAGTTCATGGAAACTAACCTTCAGAGAGAAGAGTTTGATTGTTTGAATTATCAATTTACAATTTAAATACAGATTGGTAACCTCTTGGGATAGATGTAGCCATGATATGTACATGACTAAACTAGCATTACTATAAACCTCTTTTATGTTAATAAGACCTAGAACTTCTGGGTTTGCCAAATTTCAGAAACTATGCAATTAAAAATAACAATTTTAAAGACAATAAATTCAGGGTTGGAGTGATAGCACAGCGGGTAGGGCATTTGCCTTGCATGTGGTCGATCCGGGTTCGATTCCCAACATCCCATATGGTCCCCGAGCACCGCCAGGAGTAATTCCTGAGTGAAGAGCCAGGAGTAACCTCTGTGCATCGCCGGGTGTGACCCTAAAAACAATAAATAAATAAATAAACCCAAAGACAATAAATTGAATTAATAACATAAGATCAGAGAAAATAGGATTAAGACACTAAAATAAGTGTTATTAGAAAATTAGTAGTCCAACTTGACAAAAATCTTGAAGAAAATAGATTTTTAAACAAATTATCGTTTATAATAGTAATGATTAAGTGAAAGAGACTAAAAAACACTCACCAATTATGTATTTCAGAAGGGAAAAAACAAGCACAATGAGAAATTTTTTTTCGAAAATACACTGTGACTTCTCCAAATCTGACAACATCATATTCTTTAAATATCTTTCAACTACCATAAACTAAATCTAAGAAAAAGTAAACAATGAGTGAAAAAGAGGAGAGAAAAGAATAAAAAGAGAAGAAAGGATGGAAAGTTGGAAGGAAGGGAGGGAGGGAGGGAGGGAGGGAGGGAGGGAGGGAGGGAGGGAGGGAGGGACAGAGGGAGGGAGGGAGGGAGGGAGGGACAGAGGGAGGGAGGGAAAGGAAGGGAAAGAGGGAGAGAGGGATGGAAGGGGAGAAGGAGGGATAAGGAAGGAAGAAAGAAGGGAGGGAGAGAAGGAGGGAGGGGAGGAAGGGAGGCTGAGGGGATGGGATAGAGAGGAAGCCCACTTTTGAGAAAGATATCTGCTACTTAATTTTTTGTCCTTTTGCTTTAAATGGTTGCATTTGATTACAGCTCCCACACTGCATGTGATGTGTGTGTGTATGTGTGTCTGTGGTGTGTTTGGATTTTTGTTTGGGGGCCACACCCAGTACTGCTCAGAGCTAACTCCTAAGTTGTACTCAAGGATCACTCCTGGCAGTCTCAGGTGTCATATATGGAGTGTGGGGGTGGAACCCAAGTCTCTGGTGCATGGCAAACGCCCTACCTGCTCTACTATCACACCTACCCCGTGTATGGTTTTCTGAGCACTGAAGGAGCCACCCTTGGAAACAGAAGTGGGGGTAAGTCCTGTGCACTGCTGCGAATAGCCAAAAATTTTAAATGTTGGGTGATTTTTATTAGGAGTGTTTATTATTAGTATTTTGTGGAGGGGGGTTGGTGATTTGGGCTTACTCCAGGCTCTGCACTCTGAGGTCACTGCCAGCAGAGCGTACTTGGAGCCCATTATTGAACTAGGGGCATTCCATGCACAAGCACTCTGCCCACTGCAGTGTCTTTTCAGCCCCCTACAGATGCTTTTTAATACAGTAAAAAAGGAAAAATATGATGGTCAGAACTGAAGATCTCTAGCTTGCAGTCTCCACTGACCTGTTTTTTTTAGGGGAGTGTCTTGCATCCTTAACAGTTTTATGATTTTTTTCCTGATTGGGTCTGAATTGAGAATATGTAACAACATTGTAACAAATGGATTGTCTCATCTTTCAAGTAGAAAGCCAGTCGCTTGTGATTTGGTTTGTGATATGTTTTGCTTTGCTTTGTTGTTTCCTTGAGCCAAAAAATTCATTTTGATGTAATGGTTAGGAAAAGTGTCATAAAGTTGGAAAGGTTACACAGGTTTTAAAAAATATTATTTGATTAGTAAGCACTTCTTGATTGCCTACTATACTGTATATTCTAAACTCACAGATTCTGAAAATCTATTTACAATACATTAGAGATTTGACAACAGTTTTATGTCTAGTATTTACTTCAGATTATTTCATGAAATCTCTGTGATGTTACAAAATGAAGAATGAAAGCATAAAGGAGAATAGCTTAGTTTTAGGCTTGGAAGGATAAAAGTATTCAGATAATAATATCGGGATGATTTTCTCCATATCTTGTCTCAGATATATCCTCTGTTTTTGTGAGTTGACTCTAGTCTCATAATAGTTTTCAGTTACAGTGTCATGTTTACTCAGAATCTATCTCTTTTGAATACCTGGCGATTAGCAGAAAAGAAAAGGAATACCTCAGGCCAGTTAGTGAGGTGATTCTCAGTTGTTTTTGGTTGGTATGGCTGGGATGCTTCTCTCTCTCTCTCTCTCTCTGAGATTGAAGAATGTAATACCCTAATTAAGTAAAAGGTAAATGACAGCAACAGCTTTGGCCTCTGAGATCATGAAGACAATTTCCCTGAATTCCAAATGAGGGAGGGTTATTTGTTCTCTGGGCTAGAAAGAAGAAAAAAGAGTTAGGGGAAATACGTTTAGGGCCAGGTACAACAGGCCTGTTGAAGTTAAGGAAGCATCTGTTTCCATTTATGAGCTAACCTAAAGATCATATAAAATGATAAATTAATTACTAGTAGAAGAATCACAAAGGTTACATAATCAAAACGCAAATGTTAGAACTTTATTATCTCCTTTATGCCTGTCATTTATTTATTTACTTGATACTTGACTGTGAAATGTGCATGAACAGAGTTTGAATTTATCTCTCTTCTATTTTCAGATTGCAGCATATGGCAATCAATAAATAGTTATTGAATTCATCAAGATGGCTCAAAGATGAATAAATGAATCTTTGTTGACTTTAAGCTTTGATGAATGCTCTCCATTCATTTTAGTATATGTAAAAAAATAATTGACTTTATCTCTTTCTTTTCCATATTAAATTCAGTCAATCTGAGAATCATGTGCACTGCACTTAGCAGGATTGACCTTAGAAATTTACTTACTTATTTCCATTCTATAAATTAATGACATATTACTGAATTAAAGTAAGTAGTTGAAATAAACAAGAATTTTACTTTCATTCCAGAAATCTGCTGTACTTTGAAGAATGATTTAGATTGTATAAATCCGTTGAAAAATTGTAATGACTCCAAAGTTCTCCTAAATTACATGCAAAATCAAAACTGTTGCTATTAAAATATTTTGCCACCTGGCATTTTATCTCCTTACTAAATGGCAAATCCCATTATGTTCTTTCCATTTAATACTCTGAAGTTTTTTATTTGTAATTCAGGGAACAACCACTAGTGCTCAGGTACCAGTGTTTTACCTCCCACAATATATTTGTGACCCCAAGGGTACTGATTTTAATTGAGAATCAACGTTCTTTAAGCATGACATTTCATGCCATTAATATAACAGTTATTATGCCACAATATCACTTACTTGAAATGCAATGGGCAGATCAACGGAATTCATTATTTCTGCAGAAATGTTTCTCATTGAAGAAACTAAAAAGTTCTTTCTTACCCTATTTCTCTAATAGACATAATTTAAATAGTCCTCTTCATTTAATTTTCTGGTGTGTGCTTTTTGAGTCCAGTTTTTTCTTAATGCATTCTTTCTGTCCTAAATGAGCACAACAGAAAGTAAATGAGCACCTATGAAACTATATAATAGAAGTACATATTTCAGCTAAAAATATTCAAAGCTTCCAATAACCCAAAACAAATAGGACAGAACTGCACAGGAGATCATTTAAAGGTCAATTTTCAGTTATCATGTGCTTTTAGAACAAGCAAAGTAAAATATAATATTCTTGCACTTATTAAGCTAGAACAGTTTAAACATGAAGCATGAACCAATTAGATCAGCCTGTAGTACATTATCATTAAAACAGTAATTATCTTTACTGCTGAGTGAATTAGTAAATTGCTTCTGACCTGCTTTCCCATCTATTCATAAGACAGGACAGATTGCTATTGTTTTCCTAAAGATTATATTCAGTATGTTGGCCTTGGTGTAACAAACAGGAACTCTGGATGAAGTTATCCTGTAATTTATAAGATTTTGTATTTATGGAGCCATGTCACTGAGTGAAGAATTTCTAAACCCCAAAAATGTCTGTTACTGCTCTATTTATTTCACTATAAATCAAAACGTGTTTCTCAGATAGCTCTTTTTCACAGGAAAGATCTAAACTCACTCTACATTTTAAATTACATAGGATAGAAAATAAATAGTATAGAAAACAGTATAGAAAACCTTCATTAGAAAATTTATTCAACAAATATATTTATGCTCTTTAATGTATATTTTATCATGAACCATTAACTGAACCTATAGTTTGTACTTTACATATAACTACTCATTGCCATATTTGTTACAAAAAATTAACCTGATGCATTTAACATATTTACGCCTGCTTTTGATATCAAGTTACAGTATCTTATTACAACCATTTTTAGTTGCTGTGAATATATAACCACTCTCAAGGATATATGTGGATATAATAAAACACAACTAAATTTTTATGAGAGCAGTTTATATGAATAGAACTTTAAAAGTTAGTTGAGGACCTTTTAGCTCAAGTACCCAATATCTGGGTAGGTTAAATACATCTCAAGTTAGTCCTTCACCAAGAGATAAAGAGCCAATACACAGGTATCTTGAATCCATGTAGTATGATGAGAGACTTAAAAAAATGTTTAAACATTGCCGACTTCATGAAAATGTCATTATTATAATTCTGTTGTTTTTATAATCAGCTGAAGGAAAAACTAATCTGTATCTCTGAAGTTCTAGAGACACTTAAGTTAAATTATACTGAGATAGACACTTACATTTCTTTGTTATTTTAAATGTAATCTTTTACTTTTGTCAAACGAATTGATATCATGACCTCATATTCTTTCAGAATCACTTCAATTTCATTTCAGTTTCCTTTTGTTTAAACACAACTTCTTATGAATAGTTTAAAGCTTGAAGGAAAAAATAAAAGGGATAATAGTCAAAAGCTATTTGTTTGAATATTTTTCTTTTCAATGTAAAGAAAAATATGAGATTTTTTAGCAAATCTAATTTAAAAGCATTCCTAGTAAGAGAGCAAGTGTGCAAACACTATAAAATTAGAAAATCAAATGTCATTTAGCTAAATAATATTAAAGTTTTAGAGTTCATTGTAGCACTGTAACACTGTCCTCCCATTGTTCACTGATTTGCTCAAGCAGGCCCAGTAATGTCTCCATTCTGAGACTCATTGTTACTGTGTTTGGCATATCAAATACATCATGGATAGCTGGCCAGGCTTTGCCATGCGGCTGAGATACTCTCGGTAGCTTGCTGGGCTCTCAAAGAGGGGTGGAGGAATCGAACCGGGGTTGGCCTGGTCTGCTGCATGCAAGACAAACGCCCTACCTGCTGTGCTATCGCTCCAGCCATATAGAGCTCATTGAAGAAATATAATTTTAGAGTTATAGGAGAAACTCCTGGGATGTTGATCTATTATGATTATCTCAGAGATTTGGAGTAGGCTGATGCATTTTGAGATTATATATATATGTATATAATTTATATTCATGCAAGCATTTATATATATATATATATTCGGACTTATACATGATAGATTATGTTTTGGATGGGTTTTCTGATATTATATCCACATTCATTTATTGTAGATATAGTTATTTTATCAACTACATAGAATATTTCTTATATAATGCCTCAAATCTTAACACCCACCACCTGGCCCCCTGGCGCCATGTAATCCCATCAGCGGCCAAGACTCAGAGACTTTAAAATCCAGAACCCGGACGAGAACAGTGCAGTCTCTGCCCCCGCGCCTGGGTGTTCCTTCCCGGAGTCCCTTGGAGGGGAGCGGGTTGAGCTTTCCTCCCCGCCCCGGCCAGGGCTACGGCAGCCGGAGACCTCCAGGACCAGCCACCACCATGCTGAGACCACTCTCCGCACACCTGAAGGTACTGGCAGAGGGACAAAGCCACGCGGGTTCTGGGGCCGAGACCTCCAAGCCTACTCGAATTGGAGTCGAGCATCTTCCACCCAGATCCTCCAAATTCCAGTAGGCGGGGGTAACACCCACCACCTGGCCCCCTGGCGCTGTGTAATCCCATCAAGCGGCCAAGACTCAGAGACTTTAAAATCCAGAACCCGGAACCGCGCGGCCGCATTAGCGGCCGCGCGACATCTTAACAAAACTTTTTTTTATGACATCTTATTGTCTTATTCCTACTTTGGACAAACTTGCAGGCTATTGAATGTAGCCTGCCCACAGGGCAGAGTCTGGCAAACTCCCCGTGGCGTACCAAATATGCCAAATACCAGTAACAATGATGGGTCTCATTCTCCTAAATAGCCTTGAATATAATCTCAGGGCAAGGATGAAAGAGACGTTACTGGGGCCTGCTCGAGGCAATCGACGAATAACAGGATGATGAAATGAAAATGAAATGAATGCCTCAAATAAAGAGAGGTATACAAACCTTAAAATTGAAAAAAAAACTAAATTTTTCCTTTGAATTTCGAAAAAAAACACAACAAATTACAATATCAGTGAGACAACTTGTAAATTCAAAGAATATAATTGAATATCCTGGACCAAGAACTGCCTTTTGCAGTGTTTAGAATTGTGTGAAAAAGGTATCAGGAAGGAAACGCTAAAAGATGTCACTTATATAACCTAGAGAGTAAGTAAACCTAAAGAAGCATTGGCCGTGATCATAGTCAGGACTTTAGAACAGTACAATGGTATACTGGGGTACTTTCCAAAGATCAGATGAGAGAATGGACGTTTTCTCATATGGCAACTTTGATAGAAAATGAACTTAACCACAATTTTTTTTATACTTTTCTCTCTCTTACATGTAGGACACAGAATATAAACTACCTACGCTGAGATGAACATCTGAAGACAGCAAGCACAAGGCCCAGTTTGACTGTGATTGATTTCTCCCACTTAATAAAATTGGTCTTATTATTTCATTCAAACCGTGGAAGGACACATTGTTCGCATTCCACTGGCATTCAAAAGAGAAGCTAGCCAAGAAATACATCCTTTCATACTCTGAATGATAAGGGAGAATTATCAGGAAGGAGTGCCTGGAAATTACTTCGATGTTCTATTTAGTCATAGATAGAGCTCTCTATTTTTTTCTTCTAATTTCACTATAATCTGGTTCCTTTGGAAAAATCAAAATTGAAACAGTTTCTCATCGATGTGAATTTTTATTTGGCACATTGTAATTGTTAGAAGCATACACTTTTAAAAATTTGATAGTGTATAATTTTTATGAAGTGTTTAATTTATAAGCAATAAGAAAAATAAAACATAAAATAACAGCAGAACATGAACTAGTATTTGCAGTCAATATTTAAACAATTATGTTGCACTCTAAAATATGTGACAGAGTTCTTTCCATTTTGCAGCTTTAAATATTAAAGAGAAAACCATTTATAATCTTCACTAAAAAGAGTAAGAGTTTCTTCAAAACTTGTACACATGTATATTTTTTAGTGTCTATTATTGGAAGTTTATTGACAATCTATTTTAGCTTCATTGTCTTAAAATGGTATCTTCCCATAGACTTAAAGTTGAAACTACTGCATAACTGCATATACATCTTATTTAATATAAATCTTCAATATTAAACTATTTTTCCTTTATCTTTCTTGTCTTTTACTTCTTTGATTACATATAGATGAAAATGAACAGAACATTAGAGTATTTCTATATATATAGTATTACTATGTAGTTCACACTACAATTAGGTTTTAAAACATGCATAATATTAGAAAAATTGCTTGTCATGGACAGCAAAGTTATATTTCCAAAACGCCATTGGAAAATAATGTTTTTTTTAAATTGATGGATTGGTTCTGTCACCTTCTTATAAGCACTTGTAAATACTTGTCATCTCATTCTTCATAGATTTTCTTGAGTGGGCACCAATAACGACTCCATTCGACCCTGTTGCATGCTAATGTACCACAATGGGGTCTGCTCACTCCAGGAACATAAAGAGCATCAAATCATTTGTTCACAGTCTTGACAGAAAAGTCCGACCATCTCGTAGGTGGGTGGCCAGGCATTCTTTTGACGTCCTGTGGAATCCAATCCATAATAGCTCTAGTCCAGTGATGATCTCCAAATCACATTATGTGTCCGGCCCATCTGATTTTCAACACCTTGGTAAATGAGGCAGCCTCCCTGATATCCGATCGTCGGTAGAGGTAGGAACTCCAGATTCCTTTTCTCACTTGAGTGAAGCCTAATACTCCAGCATAGCTCTTTCAATTCCTCTTTAGGTGATCGGAAAAATGTTCTCAACCTGTTTTCATAGGGCCCAGGTCTCTGAGGCATATGTTAGTGTAGGAAGAATGGTGGAGTCAGAAAGATGTGCCAAGAGCCAAAGGTACTATATCTTCTTAACAAACTCTTTGACACTCTTAAAGTCATTCCATGCGCTCTCTTCCTTCTGTGCAGTTCTGGCACCATGTCATTCCTCATATTGAAGCCTTAACCCAGATACACATATCTGCTTCATTTGGAGATGTTCCTTCCATTGAGAGAAAACGGAACATCAGGGACTTGTTTGTTTTTCATGAACATTGTCTTGGTGACAATGGGCTGGAGCGATAGCACAGCGGGTAGGGTGTCTGCCTTGCAAGCAGCCAACATGGCCGACCTGAGTTCGATTCCTCCGCCCCTCTCGGAGAGCCCGGCAAGCTACCGAGAGTATTCGATATGCCAGACACAGTAACAACAAAGTCTCCAATGGAGACGTTACTGGGCCCGCTTGAGCAAATCGATGATCAATGGGAGGACCTTTACTTACTTACTTATTATTGTCTTGGTGAGATTCAGCTGCAGTCTGACCTTTCCACACTCATGGTCAAAGTCAGGCAGCATTTGTGGCACTTGGTTAATGTTTGGTGTTATTAGAACTATGTCATCAGTGAAGCAGAAGTGGTGTAGTTGCCAACCATCTATCTTCACTCCCATTTCTTCCCAATCCAGTTGTCACATGATATTCTCAAGTGTGGCACTGAAGAGTTTCAGTGAAATGGTATCACCCTGCTGAACCCCTCTCTTTACGTTGATGATCATTTCCTTGTAGAATGGTGAGATTCTGGTGGTGAATCTGTAATACAGCTCATGGAGGATCCTTATGTACTGAGTTTGAATGCCCGGTTTTGCAAGGTCTTCAATGACCACTTGCGTCTAAACAGAATCAAAGGCCTTCTTTAAATGGATGAACGTTAGACAGAGCGGCATCTTGAACTCTCTCAAAACCTCAATGAGATTGGTAACTGTGTGGATATGGTCATTTATGCCAAATCCTTTTCAGAACTCGGCTTGCTTTCATGGCTGTCCTTCATCTAGTGGTCTGTCAATCCGATTCAGGATGACTCGAATGAACAATTTGTAGATGATGTACAGCATGCAGATTGGGTGATAGTTGCTGATGTTTGGTTGTCTCCATTCTTGTACAACAGAATGGTCCTGCTGGTTTTCCATTGGGACAGAACCATGCATTCAGACGGGTAGAAAGTAAAGAGCCAAGCCACTGTATTGACAAGTACTGGAGTCATATTCTTCTGGTGTTCGGGTCTCATCTTGTCTGTACCAGGTGCTGTATGCTTCTTTACTGATGAAATGGCATGTCATATTTCAGAAGGGAGAATGCTGGGAATGACATATCCATCCTTCAGAATTTGGTAAAGGGGCAGGTGGATATGGCTATTGAAGAGATCTGAGTAGAAGTCCTGGATAATCTTCCCCATTGCCCTTATGGAAGATGTGATAGAACTATCAGGACGTCAGAGGCCAGTCATATTGGTCTTGTAGTTGAGAAGGACAGGCAAGCATTGCAAATCCTTTTCCCAGCTTCTGCCACATTGGCCAGAATTGTTGCCCTTCTTTCTTTTGTCACTTTTCTGCACAGCTTTGCAAGCTTTACAATAGCTTGTAATTGCCTGAGGCTCATGCCAAACCACAATGGCAAATGAGCTCAAAAGTTTCTGAAGACTGGCGTCTGATTGTGACTCTCTATATTCCTGGCACAGTCATGGAGGTGCTGAACCAGTTAGTTCTATTCCTCATCCATGTTGTCAATGATGGCATCTTCCCATGTTGCCACAGTAGTGCAAAAGAGCTCCCAGTTGGTGGTCGTTCTGGGATTTCTCTTCTTAAACTATGCATCCCGTTCTCCCCACTCCATGAAGTAGAATTTTGCATAAAGGAGACAGTGGTCCAATCTCATTTGGAATATTGGGTCAACAGTGACTTCAATCAGACAAAACTGTCAATTGAATAGGATGTGGTCAATTTTGTGTGGAACTTTCCACCGGAAGACTTCCATGTCCAACGTTTAGAATTGGCCTTATGGAACTGTGAGTTACCATGGATAGTTTTTGTCAACATGATGAACTCAGATTGTCTCTCACCTGTTCGTTCCATTCTAGGGCGTGGGTCCCAATGTGGAGTTCTTTGGGTGATCTTCTCAGTCCTATCTTGGCATTAAAATCATTGACAATGATTTTGTAGAAGTGTGGTCTTCTTTATAGAACTTCTCCAGCTCCATGTAGAACTTCCCAATTTCTTCTTTATTGTAGTTGGATGTTGGTGTGTAGATGACAAAGATGGAAACTGCTGGCAATGAGCCACACCT
Source organism: Sorex fumeus (assembly GCF_029834395.1). Lineage (NCBI taxonomy): Eukaryota > Metazoa > Chordata > Mammalia > Eulipotyphla > Soricidae > Sorex > Sorex fumeus. The sequence continues at coordinate 24,040,345 of NW_026606118.1, forward strand.
ATTCAAGCATAATAGTTCAATTCAGGTTGTTAGGCATTTGAATGAATTAATGTCCATGGCCAAGTTTGTGTTGACAAGGACACTGACACCACCAATGCCTCTTTTGTCGCATATTTCAAGTAACAGTTTTTCTCCAGTGTCGATAATGGCGTGATGTGATTGATGCCTTCTCGTCCTGGTCAGACCAATGATGTCAGACTTGATCTTCTGCGCTTGCACCATCAGGTCCTCGATGGATGAGTCCAATGCAAGCGTGCATGTGTTGAAAGTACAGACAGTCATTTTAGTTTTTCTTCGTTTTGGCAGCCTAGTTCATCCCTGAAATTTTATCAGCCACTGCTTGCTCATCCTTCTTAACACTACTATATTGGTGGCTCTTTTAGGGTCAGGGGAATGAGGCCCATTGTTTTTACTGTTTTTGGCATATTGCATACACCAGGGGGACTTGCCAGGCTCTGCCTTGCAGGTGTGATACTCTCGGTAGCTTGCCAAGCTCTCAGAGAGGGTTGGAGGTTTTCAGGGCAGCTTCTAATTGCCCTTATGGGTGTTCTCATGGTTCACACCATATTTGAACCCGATCAAATATGGTTTGGTAATTATAGAAAATGGCTAGGAAGTGTCTTATGATGTGTTGCGTGGCTGCTTAGTGGTCTGGAAAGTGGCCTGGAGCATGGTGGCAGTTGAGTAGTAGAGGACAGCCAATTAGGTATTTATCTGCCACCAGCAGTGTGGGTCTTATGGGTGCGATCCCTGGGTCACTGGAAATTGGGGGAAGATGGCAGAAGATCTCTGTTTCCGGGTCCCATTGAGCCTGGAGTCCAAGGTCACAAAGTTCCGCATTACCTTGCTCTGTGGGGCTTCACTCATGAGTTACCTGTTACCCTCTTAAAACATAGAATCCTATATTGTGTCTACAATTTATTTGGGCATCTGTGTCTGTTCGTCACAACAAGTGTTCTTATTTGGTTTTCATCTTGCTTTTGTATTTTGTTCTGATTTTCATACTACAACATTATGGATACTTTCTCATTGACTACTTTTATGTATTTTCTGACTTCAGATCTGGTATATGTCTTCAATTCAGTTATAGCAGACTTTTGTGAATGGTGTGGGTTGTTGATAGCTGATTCTTTTCCTTGAGGCAACTGATTTTTCCAGCAACGCTTATTGGAGACTTTCCCTCTCTATTTTATGCTTTTGGCCTCTTTATCATAAATTAACTCACCATTTTTTTCTGAGAATTTAATCCTATGATATGTCTTCAATTTATTCATCTCTAAGTGTATTAACTACAATATTGTTTTGTCTTGTTATTATATCCTATAAGTATAGTTTGAAGTTGAAAAGCTAACTATGGCCATTATTATTTTCCTTATAATATTTCGTTCTTAAGGTTTTACTGTGGTCAATCCAATTTTGAATATTTTTCTATTTCTCTAAATGATGCTATTTTAATGGTGGGAATTTTTAATTACACTTTCAATTATGTCAAATTTTTAATTGAATAAGAATATCATAGTTTTTCCTTCCCTAATTTTGTTCTTCTGATGAATTACATTGACTTTTGATCATGAGAATAACTTGCACTACTAAAGTTTACTCAATTTTATGCAGACACACTGTTTTTGCATGCTGCTACATTTTACTTTTCTTTTTCTTCTAGAGTAACTATCAGATATTGAGATATCTGGGTTTCTCAATAATTTATGGATTTACTTCATCTAATTTTTGAATCAATATAAATTTGGTATTATTTCTTTCATAAAGATTTTGTTCAGTTCAGTAGGATATTATTAGCTTATAATTGTCTGTGTGAAATTTCCATTGTATAGGAAGAATAGAGGGTTTTTACACATTGCTTAGTCTCAAGGACCACTCAGAGTGATATTTGGCAAAAAACCTCAGCTATTCAGTATTAGAGTTGAAGGATGCAGTATTTCTTGGGTACTATAGTGTGGAGAACCACCAGGAAACTTGGGGCCCTAACCAAGCAGGGCTTAGGACCTGGACTAAATGAAGTTTGAGAGGCCATGTTGTGTCAGGGATTATATTCAGGCATGACACATGCTAAGGTATGTGCACTAATACCTAGACTATTTCCAGATTTTAAAGAGAAATTATTAAAAGATTTGCCTTCACTTATCATCATGGTGGGAGTGATATTTGGGGAAGGGCAGATAGAATGGAGGGTTATCAGGGATAATGGTGGAGGAAAGTAGACAATGAAGATGAGGTCTTGTGGTTCTAGAATATTTTATCAGAAAACCCTACCACTAACAGAATTGTAAGCTACATAATTTAAAGTAAAAATAATAAAAATAATAATAATAATAATCACTTGATTTCCCATTAATCATTGATTTTCTCGAACAGGCACCAGTAATGTCTCTATTTGTCACTATCACATGCTAGTGTAGCCCAATGGTGTCTGTTTGTTCCACGAACACGAAGAGCCTCAAAGCGATTGATCAAGGTCTTGACAAAAAAGTCTGACCATCTTGTAGGTGAGTGGCCACAAGGTCTTTTGACATCCCATGGAATCCAGTTGGTAACAGCTCTAGACCAGAAGTCGTCTCCAAATCTCATTATGTGTCCAGTCCATCTGATTGGCGATGCCTTGGCAAACAATCTTTCTACAAGATCTTTCTACAAGATCGATGTTGATGATTTCAATGCCAAGATAGGACTGAGAAGATCAGCCGAAGAATTCACACCAGGACCCGTGGCATAGAACAGAATGAACAGGGTGAAAGACTGTCTGAGTTCATCATGTCAACCAAGACCATTCATGGTAACTCACAGTTCCAGAAGGCCGAATTTAAACATTGGACATGGGAGTCTCCCAGTGGATGATATCACAATGAAATTAACCACACCATATTAAATCAACTGTTTTGCCTGACCGATGATGATGGTGTTCCAAACTTCCAAATGGGATCGGACCAGCATCTCCTTCAGGCCAAATTCTACTTCACAGAGCCGGGAGAAAAGACTGCAAAGTTTAAGAAGGGAACTCCCATAACGACCACCAACTGGGAGCTCTTTGGCACTATTGCTGCAACATTGGAAGATGCTGTCGTTGACAACATTGACAAGGAATATGATCTACTGGTTCAGCACCTCCATGATTGTGCGAGGAATGCCAAGAGAGAGATAGCCACAAAAAAAGCCTGTCTTTGAAAACTCTTGAGCTTGTTCGCCAACGTGGTTTGGCGCATGCCTTCAGGCAACCGCAAGCGAACGTCTGAGCTCTCAAAACACTGCAGAGATGCGATCAAGGACGACCTCAAAAAGAGAAGAGCAGCAGTGCTGGTAGATACAGCAAAAGCCGGGAAAAGCATTCGTAATACCCGCCTGTCTATCGCCAACTACAAGACCAAGATGACTGCCCTTCGACATCCTGATGGATCTCTCACATCTTCCAGAAAGGCAATGGAGAAGATTATCCATGACTTCTACTCAGATCTCTTTGATAGCCATGTCCACCTGCCCCACTACCAAATTCCACAGGATGGATATGTCATTCCCAACATTCTCCCTTCCAAAATCTGACACACCATTTTGTCGGTAAACAAACGAACAGCACCTGGTCCAGACAAGGTCAGACCTGAACACCTGAAGAACCTTCCATCAGTACTCATCAATACACAGGCTTGGCTCTACACATGCTACCTGTCTGAATGCAAGGTTCCGTCCCATTGGAAAACCAGCAGGACTGTATGACTGTACAAGAAGAGAGACAACCACAACATTGGTAACTATCGCCTGATCTGCCTATTGTCTGTCATTTACAAGCTGTTCACTTGAGTCATCCTGAATAGGATTTGCAGAACACTAGATGAAGGACAACCATGCAAGCAAAATGGGTTCTGCAAAGGATTCAGCATGATCGACCATATCCACATGATAACCAAGCTCACTGAGGTTTCTCAGGAGATCAAGATGCCACTCTGTCTAATGTTCATTGATTTAAGAAGGCCTTTAATTATGTTGAGACTGAAGTGGTCATGAAGCCCTAGCCAATCAGGACATTCATACTCAATACATCAGGATTTTCAGTGAGCTGTATTACGGATTCACTACCAGGATCTCACCATTCTACAGAGAAGTGATCATCGATGTCAAGAGAGGGGTTCGGCAGGGTGATACCATTTCATCGAAACTCTTCAGTGCCACCCTCAAGAATGTCATGCAACAACTGGAATGGGAAGGAATGTGAGTAAAGATGGACAGTCAGCAACTTCACCATTTCCGCTTCACTGATGTCATCATTCTAATAACACCAAACATCAGGCAAGAGACACAAATGCTTGCTGACTTCAACTGTGAGTGTGGAAAGGTCAGAGTACAACTGAATTTCATGAAGACAATGTTTATGAGAAACAGTATCATTTCTGATGTTCCATCCACTCTCAAAGGAACGACCATCTCCGAATGCAACAGTTATGTATACCTAGGTCGAGAAGTAAACATGACGAATGACCTGGCACCTGAGTTGTGCATGAAGAAGAGAGTGGCTTGGAATGCCTTCAAGAGCGTCGAAGGAATAGCTAAGAGGACGAAGAACCTCTGGCTCCAGGCACATCTCTTTGATTCCACTGTTTTTCCTGCATTAGCATATGCCTCAGAGACCTGGGTCCTATGAATACAGGAGGAGAGCATTATTAGGGTTTCCCAAAGAGGAATCAAAAGTGCTATGCTTGCAATATCACCCTTTACTTAAGTGAGAGAAGGAATCCAGGGTTCCGACCTCTGTTTATGATCAAGAATTAGGAACGCTGTCTCATTTGACAAGGCATCAAAAATAAATGGGCTGGACATATAATACAATTTGGAGATGACCACTGGACTAGAGCCTTTACTGAATGGTTTCCATGGGACGTCAAAAAATCACATGTCCGCCCACCTATGGATAGTCAGACTTCTTTGTCAAGAACCTGAATTAATGGTTTGAGGCATTCCGTGCTTTTGGAGCGAGCAGATGCCAATGGGCTACACTAGCACATGACAGGGATGCATAGAGATGTTGCTGACATCTGCTTGAACAAATCGATGAGTAACGTGATGTGAAGTGATCAAGTGATCAATAATAATAAAATCTCAGGGCTGAACTAGGCTGTCGAAATGAAGAAGGACTAAAATGACTATCTCCAGTTTTAACGCACGTACACTGGATTCAAAAGCGTACATCAAGGACCTGATGGTACAAGCACAGAAGATCAAGTACAACGTTATTGGATTGAACAAGTCGAGAAGGTATTGATCACATCACACCATTTTCGATACTGTAGAACAATTGTTGCTTGGAATACATGACAGTAGAGGTGTCGGTCGTGTCAGTGTCAACACAAACTTGGCCATGACCATTGATTCCTTTGAATGCCTAACAACCCGAAGAGAACACTTACATTTGAATAGATGTGGCCCGTTGCCTGCAGTTTATGTCTCTGTTGCCTACGCACCAACATCCAATTACGATGAAGAAGAAAATGAGAAGTTCTACATGGAGCTAGAGAAGTTTATAAAGACCACACCTTCTACAAGGTCATTTTTGGTGATTTTAACCACTAAGATAGGACCAAAAAGGTTGCTCAAAGAAATCCACATTGGAAACCACAGCCAAGAAAGGAATGAACAGGATGAGAGACTGAGTTCATTATGTTAACCAAGACCATCCATGGTAAGACGCAGTTCCAGAAGGCCAAATCTAAACGTTGGACATGGGAGTCTCCAAGTAGACAATTCCACAACAAAATTGATCACATCATATTCAATCAACGGTTTTGCGTGACCAATGTCGCTGTTGTCCCAATATTCCAAACCGGATCAGACTACTTTCTCTTTCATGCAAAATTCTACATCACAGAGCAGGGAGAAAGGGCTGCAAAGTTTCAGAAGAAAACTCCCAGAACAACCACCAACAGGGAGCTCCTTGGAAGTATTGCAGCAATATGGGAAGATGCCGTCATTGACAACATTGTCAAGGAATGCAATCTACTGGTTCAGCACCTCCATGATTGTGAGAGGAACGCCAAGAAAGAGAAAGCCACAAAAAGATGCCTGTCTTCGGAAACTCTCTAGCTCTTTTGCCAATGTGGTTTGGCGCAAGCCTTGGGTAATCAGAAGCTAACACTTGAGCTCTCAAAGCTGTGCAGAGATGCAATAAAGGAAGACGTCAAATAGAGAAAAGCAGTAGTGTTGGCAGATACAGCAGAAACCAGGAAAAGTATTTGCAATGCCTGCCTGTCCTTCGGCAACTGCAAGACCAAGATGACTACCCTCCGACATCCTGATGGACCTATCACATCTTCCAGAAGGGCAATAGGGAATATTATCCATTACTTTGACTCAGATCTCTTTGACAGCCATGTCCACCTGCCCACATACCAAATTCCACAAGATTGTTATGTCGTTCCCAACTTTCTCCCTTCCAAAATCCAATAGGCCATTTCATCGGTAGAGAAGCATACAACATCTGGTCCAGATAAGATCATACCCAAAAACCAGAAGAATCTGCCACCAGTACTCATCAATACAGTGGTTCGGCTCTTCACATGCTACTTGCCTGAATGCAAGATTCTGTCCCAATAGAAAACCAGCAGGACCATTCTGCTGTACAAGAAGAGAGACATCCACGATATCCAAAACTATCGCCTGACCTGCCTGTTGTCCATTCTCTACAAATTATTTACTCAAGTTATCCTGAGTAGGATTGGCGGAACACTAGACAAAGGACAACGATGCGAGCAACCAACTGTATCCACATGTTGACCAAGCTCATTGAGGTTTCGCGAGAGTTCAAGATGCTGCTCTGCTTGACCTTCATAGAATTAAAGAAGGCCTTTGATTCTGTGGAAATTGAAGTGGTCATCAAAACCCTAGCCAAACAGGATGTTCAAACTCAGAACATAAGGATCCCCCATGAGCTGTATAATGGAATTACACCTATGATCTCACCATTCTACAAGGAAGTGATCATTGACGTCAAGAGAGGAGTTCATCAGGTTGATACCATTTCACAGAATCTCTTCAGTGCCATCCTCGAGAATGTCATGTGATGACTAGAATGGGAAAGAATGGGAGTTAATATAGACAGTTGGCAACTACACCACCTCCGCTTCACTGATGACATCATTCTAGTAACATCAAATATCAGTGAAGCAGCAAAAATGCTGGCTGACTTCAACAATGAATATGGAAAGGATGAACTGCTTGTGGGAAGGCTACATTCGGTGCCCTGCCAGGTTGCAAAAGTAAGAATGAGATAATAAGATGTCACACGGCCACAAACGCAGCCGTGTGCTTCTAGGAGCTGAGTTTTATAGTCTCTGGGTCTTGGCCGTTGATGGAATTACACAGCGCCAGGGGGCCAGTTGGTTGTTGTGAGCCCTGCCTACTGGAAGAAGGAGGATCTGGGTGGAGGATGCTCAGCCCCGATCTGAGCAGGCTTGGAGATCTCAGCCCCAGGACCCACATGCCTTTGTTTCTCTGCTGGTACCTTCATGCGTGTGGAGAATGGTCTCAGCATGGTTGTGGTTGGTTCTGGAGGTCTTCGGCTGCTGGAGCTCTGCTTGGGACAGGGAGGGAAACTCAACCCGCCACCCTCCAAGGGGCTCTGGTGAGGACAGCAGGAGACTCTAAATATATCTTTATAGCTTTTGCATATTGATTGCCCTTCTTCTACTCTTATGTGGTTTCCAGAATTATTTTATGAAATATATGTATATGTCATTTTCTTCTGATTTGAGGCTACTAAGTGGTACTCAGGGCCTACTCCTGACTCAGTGCTCAGAGATCACTTCTAATAGTACTCACGGGACCAAATGTGTTTCCAAAATGGAGTGTGGGTTAGCTGAATGTAATTAACCCAAGTTATCTTTTATTCCTGAAATAGATTTTAAAGCTTGTGTTCTAGCATATCTTGACTGTTTCATGTGAACTTGAAATAATTTTTTTATTTTGATATTATTTAAATATTTTTTATCCTTAATCAATATTTCTAGTTAATTTATCTTTTATGAAGCAAAGGCTGTTAAAACACTCAGCAACGCACATGAATTTATTTGTCTCTTCTATTTCCATCACTTTGTATTATTTATTTTGATGCTATCATAAAGTATGTGGGCTGGAGCGATAGCACAGTGGTAGGGCATTTGCCTTGCATGCAGCCAAAATGGCCAACCTGAGTTCGATTCCTCCTTCCCTCTCGGAGAGCCCGGCAAGCTACCGAGAGTATCTCGCCCGCACGGCAGAGCCTGGCAAGCTACCCATGATGTATTCGGTATGCCAAACACAGTAACAATGAAGTCTCCAGTGGAGATGTTACTGGGCCCGCTCGAACAAATCGATGAACAACGGGAGGACAGTGACAGTGACAGTGACATAAAGTATGCAAATAATGTCTCACTGAATAAGTGAACTTTCCATAATTATAAATTGTCCAGATTTCTCTTTGGTAATAGTCTCAATCATAAATGGTTTGTCTCAAAGCCGATTTTCTTGTAAAATTATTTGTTACAATAGTATTCATATGCTTAGTATTTGTATACTACATATGTCTCTGTTTTCTATCACTAATATATTTTTATTCTTAGTATTTAAACTCTTATTTGTTGGAAGTATATAGTTCTACCTTATTTTCTTGTCTTTAAAAGGATGAAGCTTATATTTTATTGCATTCCTGAATAATTCAATAGCACTGTAGCACTATGATCCCTTGTTCATTGATTTGCTAGAGCGGGCACCAATAACATCTTCATTGTGAGACTTGTTGTTACTGTTTTTTTTTTTGCATATGGAAAATGCTGCAGGGAGCTTACTAGGCTCTGCCTTGCGGGCGGGATACTGTCAGTAGCTTGCCGAGTACTCCGAAACGGACAGAGGAATCAAACTTGGGTCAGCTGTATGCAAGGCAAATGCTGTGCTATCACTCCAGCCCTCCTGAATAATAATTGATGATAAACACTTTTCATATGCCTATTGTTCATCTGTATATACTCTTGGGATCTGTCTCTTATCAACTCTGCCCATTTTTGGATGGAGATTTTAGTTTGTTACCCAGCATTGTGATTTCTTTATATATTTTGGATCTTAGCCTTTTATTGTATACATTTTAATGTATTGTATGTATTTTAAACTATGTATTCTCTCACATTCAGTAGAATCTTTTTTTGTTAGTCTAAGTTGCTTTTGTCACATAAAACCTTTTTAATTTTATGTAGTTATATTTGTTCACTTTTGCTTTTGTTATCATCGCAATGGAGCCAAATCATTACAAATACCTTGGAAGTCCATATTCTCAACAGTGCTACCTAAATTTTCCTAAATATATTTAATGAATTCTCATGAAATCTTGATGTTTTTAATTCATTTTGCATTAAATTTTGTGCACAGGTTCAAATATGGATCCCTTTACATTTTTTTGCGTGTGACTTTTTAGTTCTCATAATACCTGCTGTTGAAAATGGTTTCCTTGCTTCACTTCATGGTCCAGTTCCTCTGTCAGAGATTAAGTAGTGCATAATGCTGTGGCTTATCCTTGGGCTCTAAATTTTATGCCATACAAATTTGGTAGAGTTTACGTACCTGTGAGAATGTTATATATAAAAATTATAATACTGGGGCGAGCAGTATTAGCAGTGATTTCATGAAAAGGAACGCTTCTTCATTTTTGGAGAGAATGGCTTCTGGTTCAACCACTATGGAAAACAGTGTGTAAATTTCTCAGAAACAATATGAACAGAGCTTCCATGTAACTCAAAATACCACTTCTTGGCATCTGCCATTCAAACACAAAAAATTATTTTTAAAAGACATGCGTTCATTGTTTCTATGAATGCTACAATAGTTAATACATAGAAGCAATCCAATGCCAAGTGTAATATGGATCTATATAAAAGCTGTGACATACACAATGGAAGCCATGCAATTGTAAAAAAAAAAAATTTGAAACTTACAGTTTGCTGCAAATTTAATGGAACTGGAGGGTACCATGTTGAGTAAATAAGTCGGAAGGAAAAAGAAAAATGGCAAGTCATTTCATTTACCTGTGTCATATAGAGAAAGAAAACAGAATTTAATGATGAGAAACCCCTGGAGTTGGATTGAAATACTGAGAGATTAGAAAATATTCAGGGGCAATTGGAAAGCAATGAAGAGTGGAAGAGAAGTAGCATAATTTCATTGGTGGGATGTTTGGTGCACATTTGTGGCAATATGTGAAGTTACAACAAAAATCATAAATGTTAACACTGTAAACACATTACCTAAATGTAATACAAATAGAATTAAAATATGAATTTTTTAACTGTATAATGCTTATTTATTTCCAAATATACATTTTAATTGGAGTAACACTTCATTGTAACATTATATATATTTCAAATGTACATCAGTATAAATCAGCATTTAGTTTTATTTACAAATACAAAATGATTAATATACTGTGCTTAATTTCACAATAGGTTGGAATGATAGCACAGCAGGTAGGGCGTTTGCCTTGCACTTGGCTGACTCAGCCGACCCGAGTTCAATTCCTCCATCTTTGGTTCCTCCTCCCCTCTCAGATTGCCCAGCAAGCTACCTAGAGTATCTTGTTCGCACGGCAAAGCCTGGCAAGCTACCGGTGACATATTCAATATGCCAAACACAGTAACAAAACTCACAATGTTACTGGGCCAACTCGAACAAATTGATGAACAATGGATTTCACAATATTGTATTTGTAATCTACAATTCCAAACTGGTTTCTGTCCCTGCTATATTTTTTAGCTAATATTCTGAATTGTTAAATATTTTCACATGTTCCATTTTGCCTCCCATTTTCATTTTTATGTATATTTTGTACATAGCAATGCTTGTTTTCAAATGCCGACTTATTGCACACTAATTAGGAGATAAATGTGTCATTATTAAAAATTTCACAACAGTTAAATCCCATGCACTGTCACATTGTTTTGTTATTACTAACAAATATTTTATACCTTCATGAATAAAATCTATTATGAAATGTAATTTTTTTAATTAATTGCATGATTTAGTTTAGATTATTTTCTTTCAGTTTGAAAAATAATTTACAAATTGTGTCATGGTACATGTTTACTGAAGAAAAGAATAAATATTTCAAATTCATATCATATATAATTGCATTGTACTGTAATAGAATTATAATATACTATTGTCATATTTTCAGAACATAATTATGATGGTTGTTAAATTTGGGGTCTTTTTCTCTTTACATCTTACAATATTATTTCAACTTCTTTTGGGGATTTAGTATTTTGTATAGGGTTTCAACCATCACTTGATCATTTGATCATTTGTATCATTTACATAATTGATATTTTAATCATTTGTGATAAATTATATAAGTGTTTCCCTTTATTTTGTTCAAATTAGATTAAAATGCTAATATATATTTCTATTTTATATTATGCTGTTTACATTTCATTGAAATATTTGAATCTATACATTTGCTGTCTTTTTTTGTTTTGTTTTTGAGCCACATCCATCATGCTCAGGTCTTTCTTCTGGCTCTTTGTTCATCGATCAAAAATTCCCTGGGGTATTCGGGGCCCCATGCAGTGGTGGGGATTGATCCAGGGTCTGCTTCGCAGAAGACAGTCACCTTATACACTATACTACTTGTCTGACCTCAATTTACTATATTATCACAAAGATAGAAATTTCAACCACTGTCCAAATTTTAGCTCACTTTTTTTTCTGTTGTCATTCATAAGTCTAAATAAATGCATGGCATCACACTTGTTAATGCGTTTTGTTTTCTTTTCTTTCTAGGGGATGTGGAATATATGTCCAAAGATGCTCAGAAGGCCCAGGGATCCATTCTGGCTATTATGCACCATCTAGGCTAGTGGTCTCAATAAGAGGGCCCCAAGGTCTAGTGCAATTTGGGCCCTATGGTGCCACGATTTGCCCAAAACTACCCTGATTGTACTAGAACCTCCAGTGTCATTGACAGTGGTTTTCATGTACATATACTTCCAAAACTGCATCCAGAAATTCTCAGGAAGCTCTGTGATGCTTGGGTTATAATAAGGGTCAACCATAGGTAAGGCAAATATTTTAACCCTTATCTCATATCACTGACTCTTATTTTCTTTGTAAATTTTATTAATTGCACTTTTCCATTGCAGTGAGTAGTATATTTTTATCTCAAATTATTTGCTAAATAAATCAATACAGATTTTCATATGGTCCCTCAAGGCCATCAGTAGTAATACATGATTTACCAGTAAAAAACCTTGAGCATTGCTAGTTGTAGTCCGCCCCCAAAATAAAACTTTTCTGATAATTTTAGCCATGATAAATAACCAGATACCATTATCTATGAGTCACTTAATCACTTAATCACTTAACTTCCCGTTAGTCGTCGATTTGCTCAAGCAGACACCACTAACGTCTCCATTTGTCCCTGTCGCATGCTAGTGTAGCCCAGTGGCATCTGTTCACTCTGGGATCATGAAGAGCCTCAAACCGATCATTCATGATCTTGACGAAGAAGTCTGACCATCTGGTAGGTGGGCGGCCACGTGGTCTTTTGACATCCCGTGGAATCCAGTCAGTAACAGCTCTAGTCCAGCGGTCGTCTTTAAATCTCATTACTTGAACAGCCCATCTGATTTTCGACACCTTGGCAAATGAGACAGTGTCCCTGATTCTTGATCGTCGACGGATGTCAGAACTCAGGATTCTTTCTCTCATTTGAGTGAAACGTGATATTCCAAGCATAGCCCTTTCTATTCTTCTTTGGGAGACCTGAATAGCATTCTCATCTTGTTTGCGTAGGGCCCTCAATGAGCTTGGTTATCATGTGGATATGATCGATGGTGCTGAATCCTTTGCGGAACCCGGCTTGCTCACATGGTTGTCCTTCATCTAGTGTTCTGCCAATCCTATTTAGGATGACTCGAATGAATAACTTGTAGATGACAGACAATAGGCAGATCGGGCGATAGTTGCCAATGTCATGGATGTCTCCCTTCTTGAACAGTAGTACGGTCCTGCTGGTTTTCCATTGGGATGGAACCTTGCATTCAGACAGGTAGCGAGTGAAGAGCCGAGCCAGTGTATTGATGAGCACTGACGGCAGGTTCTTCAGGTGTTCAGGTCTGACCTTGTCTGGGCCGGGTGCTGTTTGTTTCTTTACCGACGAAATGGCGTGTCGGGTTTTGGGAGGGAGAACCTTGGGAACGACATATCCATCCTCTGGAATTTGGTATGTTGGCAAGTGGACATGGCTATCGAAGAGATTTGAGTAGAAGTCATGGATAATATTCTCCATTGCCGTTCTGGAGGATGTGATGTATCCATCAGGACGTCGGAGGGCAGTCATCTTGGTCTTGTAGTTGGCGAAGGACAGGCGGGCGTTCCGAATACTTTTCCCGGCTTCTGCCGCATCTACCAGCACTTCTGCTCTTCTCTCTTTGAGGTCTTCCTTGATCTCATCTCTGCACTGCTTTGCGAGCTCGGACGTTAGTTTGCGATTGCTTGAGGCATGTGCCAAACCACGCTGGCGAATTAGCTCAAGAGTTTTCGAAGACAGGCGTTTTTTTGTGGCTATCTCTCTCTTGGCATTCCTCGCACATTCATGGAGGTGCTGAAGAAGTAGAATTTTGCATGAAGGAGACGGTGGTCTGATCCCATTCGAAATTTTGGGACAACAGCGACATCGGTCAGGCAAAACCGTCGATTGAATATGATGTGTTCTATTTCGTTGTGGAATTGTCCACCGGGAGACTTCCATGTCCAACGTTTAGATTCTGCTTTCTGGAACTGTGAGTTACCGTGGATGGTCTTGATCGACATGATGAACTCAGACAGTCTCTCACCCTGTTCGTTCCATTCTAGGCCATGGGTCCGAATGTGCAGTACTTCAGCTGATCTTCTCGGTCCTATCTTGGCATTAAAACCACAAACTATTTTATTAAGAAATGTCACAAACTATTTTATTAAGAAATGTATTTATTTATGTGTCTGTTTTGTGTTGGTACCATACCTAGATGAACTCAGGCTCTGTGCTCAGGAATCAGAGGCCATTCCTCGTGCAGGGGTCAGACCTGTGTGCAAGGGAAATACTCTATGCTCTGTACAACATTTCTGTTCCCATGAAAAATTTATTATTTATAGTAAAGTTAGTTCTTAAATGGATATTAATATTAATATTAATATTTTTAATAAAGTGAAGAAAGAAATTTAGTAGCAATAAATGTGGAAATTGTGAACAATTACATTTTTGTGTTGGAACAGTAATGAAACTGATAATATTTGATGCTACTGCGAAGAACTTGGGTGATGAAGTTTTTGTTGATCTTCTGCTCATAGTTGGAACTTCTATAAAATCTCCTGAGTAAAGAATGCCATAGTACTATAAGTTTGGGGATTTATTATGTCATCTTACATTGCAATATTCTTCTGTTATTATTGTGATACATAATAATTTATATTCATAAATAACTTAAGAGTTTGAGTAAAATTCCTGAAACTTTAGTCTGTCTTTAACATGACTTCCATGGATTTATACTAAGCCTACTCTATTAGGTAGGTCATCTAGCTTAGTTCTCCATTTTTCTACAATGTACCCAATACTTTTTGTACTGCTTACTTTGGAAAGGTTTATATAAGATATTTAAACTGGAACTAATCTTAAAGTAATTAGATTTCCCCAATTTTTTTTCTGTGTAAGGACTTTTTTTTCTATCTTAAGAATTTATTTGTTTGTAGTTTTTTTTTTAATTTTTATTAGTGAGACACCATGAGGTACAGTTGTAGACTTAAAAATTTTGTGTAAGGACTTTTTTAAACTCAAACTCAAAATAAACTCGTTACTGCTGTCTCCTAATTATTCCCTTGACATTGTGCAGTGAATTTTATAGTTACATTTTACTTAGCTTTGGGCAAGCATTTTTCTATTTTTTCTAGATTATGCATTATTTATTACTGTTGACAAGAGTATTGGTCTCAATATAAATTAGTATGTTCAAAATCCTGTGAACTGTGCTTAGATGAACTTCTTTTCATTTTCAGTGTTTCACTGTTTGTTTTTAGAACTTGCCATTGCTCTCCAAGCCTAATCCTACCAGGGTGACTCCCAGTGTTTCTGAGAGGTTGAGGTGTACATACAATGCTAAAACTTGACCCAGGGTCTCACTTATGCTATTCAGGTACTTTACTATTGAGTGACATCCCTAGTCATTCAGTTGTAATTTTTATTATTTTGTGGAAATCAGTAACTGACATGAATGGAATATTTAAGATAAGTAACCGAGAATCTGAATGTAAGAGTCAAATCACCTTATGCTCTACGCTTTTACCTACGAAGGTCAGCTGATGAAATTCCAAGAGTTTTACATATATTATTTCCCACAATTTCCCTAAGTAAAGCATTCAATTTAAGTGAAATTTCTTACAGAAGTTCACATTTTTTCTCTTGTTTTCACATGAGTTCACCATTCAAGTCTTTTTCTACTTTGCATTTAAGCATTCCATAAAGACTTCCTAAAATGAATTTCCCATATTGTAAAAAATCTGATTTTGAAGATACCTTATGGAATCAATACATAAATTCCATAGTGAAGTCTGTGTATTTTTAATGCATACCCCTTAGTATTGAACTTCCTTTTCTACATCCTACATAAAAACATTAATAAGTTTTGTCTACATTCATTTATAATTCCATGTGATTTTAAGTGTATTAGCTCTCTGGGAATTAGTGACTACACCCCACTCTAATAGTCTATTTTATATTTTCCATTGCTCTTAACATATGTGGCCATTAGTAAATATCTATTTCTCATAAGTATTATTTAAATATGTTTGGTTAAACGGGTAATGAATGCATTGATGGTTTATATTTGATAGTTACAATATAATTGCTGGATAGATTTCATGTTATATCATTTTACAGTTCAATTTGCTTAAAATGTTATGAATCAGATTTACGTTATGGAATTTTTATAATCTAATATGTGAAGCAGTGAAAGAAAATAGCATATCATGTAGTTATGTAGTAAAATAAAATATTCAATTTAATAACTTAATCAGAAATGAAACCAAGTTTCTACAGTTATGTTAACATATCTTGAGTCAATAAATAGAGCTGTATCTTACCAATGTTTTTATCATTAGACATATCAAATATTACTACTTCATAGCAACTGATTTACATTCAATCTCTGAATTATGTAACTACTAAATCAAAGTTTCAACTACAAATGTTGTTTGGGAGTGGACAAAGACTCAATTGCTTTACCAATAAACTTAATTGTTGCTAATCCTTAATTTCTTAGGAAAAACAAGAAAAGTCATAGAATTATTTATCCCTCCCTAATTAAAAAATAGTAGCAGTCTGACTGTCCTATTTGGATTCATCTCTTACATATCAAATCTTTGGCGGCACTTCTAAGAAACATATTCCTCAAGCTTGCTCATGCTGCCAAAAAAATAGTTTCTCATCTTTGGAAATAGAAATAAATTAAATAATGTGGTTCTGAAATATTTAACAAAAAGTATAAAACCTTGAAGTAGATGGCATATATCCAAATTAGCATTTCATAAAAGTTAACTTATTTAGAAAGGAACACTGAAATCCTGCCAAATATAGAATTAATCCTGTGACGTGTGATAGTTTCCACCTGGGTAAAAGACCTATTTTTCTATTAGAATCAGTCTTTAAAACTTCTCCATAATCTTTCTGAAACTTACGGGTAATAAAACAAATAACCTTTCATGCTTTTATTTCTTTCTGTACTAAAAGTATCAAAACAAAGATGAATAATGACACACATACAAATGTGAAAGTGTATAAAGGAAAAAGCAAAAACATGAAAGCTTTGTTTATTTTGTACCACAGATCTATATGTTGACATTTTAGTAAATAAAAATAGCAGTCCAACAGAGTGAAAGATACAAACAATACTTTTTATAAATACATATTTTTCAACTTGTTTTCTTGTCTGGAATATTTTAGGAGAAAAAAATATATATAATTCAACTATTTAATATATTATAAATTTATGACTTTCATACTTTATCTGAATACACATGTTAATAAAAGTTAAACATTTAAAGTCATATCAGCCATACTTTATCATTAATGATTTTGACAGGTCACATTCGTTTTTATTATCGTGGCTATTTCTGTTTTTGTTTTTCTGATCCCATCTGGCAGTGCATAAGGTTAACTTCCAGATGCGCACTCAAGGACTACTTCTGGAGTTGCTCAGGGAGCCATCTGGGGAACCAGGATTGAATCTGGGTCTGTGGTGTGCTAAGCAAGTTCCTTACCTGCTGTAGCATGGTTCTGGTTCCAACAAGCCACATTGCCTCTTGTAAAGTTTTTAGCAGGACAGAGATATAGCACGGGAAGTATGGTACTTGCTTTGGAGTGTGATTGACAAGGGATTAGTCCTAGGCCCATCAGGAGTGATCCTATGTGCAGAATCATAAGTATACCCTGAGCACTACAGGTTATGTCTTTCTCCACCACAGCAACCCCCTCCACCACCAAAAGATTTTTTGTGTGGTTTGTTCTGCATTCGAACCACATCTGGCAATGCTCTGGGCTTATTCCTGACCCTGTACTGAAGAATCACTCCTGTTGGTACTTATGAATCCAAGAGGATGCCAGGGATAGAACCCAGATCTGTTGTGTGGAAGGCAGAAGTACCCTATCAGCTACACAATCTTTGTGGCTCATCCTCTAAAGTTTTATATGTGATTCCTAATATGCTTTTAGTTCTGCAGTTAGTGCTTTTCAAGTATTGAAATGAAGAACAAGTGAAAAAAATCATCCTTAGTGCTTGAAATGAGTTAAATCATAATAAGCTCTTTTTGATTTAAAATTTCTTGTTTGTCTCATTTACTGTATTTGAGAAACATATCAAAACTAACAATAAAACAATACATAGAAAATAAATTGAAAATTTATTGTTTCATAATATCCACTCCACAACTGAGTTGTCAGTTTCCTCACCACTAGTCAAAATACTCGCAAAATTCAAGCCATCTTTTAAATATTGACAATACTGTAATTTTCTTCTAGTGATGCAGCAAAAAAACACTATAATAAGCATTTTTATAACTTGAAAAATATTGCAGAAACTTCTGTTCTGTGTTTGCTGATTTTTGGGAGAGGTTTTTAAAAGTGCGGGGGGAGAAATTTCACAATAAAATCTGACTACACTTCCATGATAAACCATAAAATGATTTCTTGAGTCAAGTTTCTGTGAATTATAGACACTAAGAAGTGAACAATTCGTTTCTGAAAAATAAATCTTTGCAGAAAGGTGACAAATCCTTGTGAGGAATGTGACAATAAAGCAATGAGAATAAATCTTTAGGGGTCATTTTGAAATTTATCATAAACACTGTGGGGTGTTCAAGTTGCAAGTTACTTTCTACAGACTGGAACAAAGTATTAGTGTCTCAAATTATTGAACCCTAAACCTTCTCCCCTTAGCAGGCTCCCTGGCTTGAGAAAGGTAAGCCATTGTGATTGGTTTACAGGTACAGTTAGAACAATGAATTGGTACATTAAGAGCAAGGGCTGGGATATTTACATAGCTGTTACCACCAGGCATACATAATCAACAAGTACTTTTATTAAAGACATGACAATTTCTTACTATTATTTTTGCTAGATACATGTTAAGTGTTCTCAAAGTATTCTCTTCTTGCCTGTTTTACTCAGGGAACAATTCATACCTTGGAATTATATACATTAAAGGGACAATTTCCCACAAATAACTGTCTTAAGGATGTCACAAGAAATTTATTTTCTGTGAATTAATTAAGTTCAAGGTAGTAATTGTCATCCTTTAACTTTGAGGAAACAAAAATACAGAAATAAAGTGAAATCTACCTCTTTTTTCATGGATGATGGATTCTATTCAAAGAATAGCACATTTTTGTTTATCAGATATTGGTAAAATATGTCAAAGATAAAAATATATTTGTGGATGTTTTCTTAACATAAAAATTTGATTATAAAACATAAGATGTTCACGCACAGAAGTAGTCAAAAGATTCATAATTCAACTTTTTTTAGAAATCTAAAGTACCCGATTGTTTGTTTAGCAGTCAATTACTTAATTCACTTCAGCAATGTCTGTCTGATTCCATTACTTCCCACTGAGAAGCATTAATAAAACATGCAAAGCATTTTTAAATGACATGACTAAAACTGAGCTCTAGAAGAAAAAATGATACATTGGAAGTCACTTGAAAAATTATCTATTTTTAACGAAATAAAAATCCATGAGAATAAGGAAATTTAAAAATACAAAGCCACCACAGAAAAAAGAATAAAGTGAATGATGATGAGGTAGAGGAAAACTTTGAACATAAGGTCATTTTTAATGAGGATTTAAAGTTAGATGCTTGATTCAGAAACATTACATAAAATTTGCATAGGGTCCAGGTCTCTCAGAGACCTGGACGCTACGTAAACAGGATGAGAACAGTATTCGGGTCTCCCAAAGAGGAATTGAAAGAGCTATGCTTGGAATATCACTCAAATGAGAGAAAGAATCCGGAGTTCCGACCTCTGTCGATGATCAAGAATCAGGGACGCTGTCTCGTTTGCCAAGGTGTCAAAAAACAGATGGGCTGGTCACGTAATGATATTTAAAGACAACCGCTGGCCTAGAGCTGTTACCAACTGGATTCCACGGGATGTCAAAAGATCGCGTGACCGCCAACATACCAGATGGTCAGACTTCTTCATCAAGATCATGAACGATCGGTTTGAGGCTCTTCGTGTTCCCAGAGCGAACAGACACCATTGGGCTACACTAGCACGCAACAGGGACAAATGCAGACGTTACTGGTGCCCGCTCGAGCAAATCGATGATTAACGGGAAGTCAAGTGATCAAGTGATCAAGTGATCAAGTGACATACAATTTAATGGTTAATAACACTCAAAAGAAAAGACAGAGAGAAACAAGAGAGAGAGAGAGAGACAGAGACAGAGACAGAGAGACTGAGATAGAGGTAGGTTCTGATGTGGAGAGGGTTGGCAGGAAAGAAACTGGGGACATTGGTCAAGGAAAATGTACACTGGCGAAGCAAAGAGTGTTGGAACATTGCATCATTGTATGACTATAACTCAATCATGAACAACTTTGTAACTGTGTATATTGTGGTATTTCTTTTTTTTTTCTTTTTGGGTCAAACCCTGCGATGTACAGGGGTTACTCCTGGCTCTGCACTTAGGAATTACGCCTGGAAGTGCTCAGGGGACAATATGGGATGCTGGGAATCAAATTTGGGTCAGCCGAATGGAAGGCAAACACCCTACCAGTTTTGCTATTGCTCCAGCCCCAGGGTGATTTCATTTTTAAAAAGTCACATTATCTTTCTCAAAGGTCAAAAATTTCCCATAAGAAGACAAAAGACATTGTTTTCTATATTAAATGAGTTAAATTAGGAAAGCAGAAACTCTAAAGGCCTATAACTTTATACACTGTAAATTTAGATTTAACAGACTGTAAATAAACCCTAGGATAGTAAGAGGTATAAGCATTTATTCTCATCAATTCATGAGTCTTTGAGGTGGAGTAGAGGGGATAGATATGTTGTCTGATTTTTAATTTTTGCTTTAATATCTACCTATATTCATATTTAATATTTAATATTATATTTAATATATACCTATATTCATATTATGAAACTGGGCTGGAGCGAGAGCATAGCAGGTAGGGTGTTTGCCTTATATATGGCCGACCCGGGTTCAATTCCTCTGTCTCTCTAGGAGAGCCTAGCAAGCTACTGAGAGTATCCCACAAAACAGTAGAGACTAGAAAGCTCCCTGTGGCATATCCGATATGCCAAAGACAGTAACAATAAGTCTCACAATGGAATTAACATGAAAACTTAACATGAAAATTAAGAAAAACTTAATGTGAAAACTAATATAATCCTAAAGATGATATGAAAATTAAAGTAAGTTAGTAAAATATAACCAAGTATCAAATCTTTGAAAAAATTAACATCTAGGATTCCAGTTATGAATTCTAAAAGACTCCTTTTCTTTTAATTTAATTATTTAAGCAATAGATGATAAATAATATACATGTCATTAGAAAAACTATAGATCTATAGAAAGGAAATAAACAGAAAAATAGACAATGAGGTTTGTACCATTTAGATAAAGTTTGAAAAATTCCACCATGACAAGAAAATAAAAAGAAGGAACAGGAAGAATAATAAATGTGAATGAGAATGATTTTTTTTTGCTGGTCTGAAAAAGTTTGAAAAAAATTAAGAACAAAATAATTGTAAAAACTTACTATTTAGAATAAATCTGACCAGTTTGATGTAGTAAAACTTATTAGAAAAACAGTGTATTTGACAAAATTTCTGCCTCAAAACAGTAATGAAAATTGACATTTCATGTTTTCACTTGTGTTCATTTGTTTCCTTATTATTAAAATAATCTTATGTGTCATATGTTTGGAGTATATTTATTCTAATGAGTCCTGGAATGTCCCTGATTAATCTTATCAAAGTTCCTGCTTTTCATATATTCTATTTCTGAGTTGTTATTGTCTTTATTTTCATTGGCAATAGGCTGCTATGTCAGAGATATAAAGTAAAATTGGTTTGTATATCAGTTATTTGAGGGAAATAGATTTTTTATAATCTTGAAACTTAAAGATCTACTAGTATTAAATAGAAAAAGTAAAAGTATTTTGCTTTAAAGGAAATATCAATCAACAATTTGATGTTAAAAATAAAAATTTTAGAAAGGTGATGTAATGAAATATACATTGTATACAATATATAAGTATGTAAAACTTATTTAAGTAAATACAATACATAAAACTTATTTCCATGAATAGCTTGTTTTGTATTTCTTAGGTGTTTTATTATAACTGCCACATAGATTATAAAGTAAGATGGCAATCTTAGTCCTTGTTTGCTAAAACTATTGTCTTTTGGTCCACTATATTCTTTTTTCAAATCTGGAATCACTGCTGTTTGCTGGAAATTGTCAAAATATACACACTACTTTTAGGCAGCTTGACACACCGGTTTCTTATTCCATGAGAAAGTTTACTAACTTGTTGATATACAAGCATTCAATAGATTTTGTCAAATATATTTATAAGCAGAGCTTCTAAACTTTTTAAAAAGAAATATAATAGCTGTGCTCATGAAGGATTTCAAAACCAGAAAAAGAATGTGCCAATGTTAAAGCAGCAGGCAACTATAGGGCCTCGGTCAAGGAGAGGTTGTTGAAAGGAAAACAAACCCAATGATCACTATCCGCTTTTTCCTTTGGAACACAGAGATTGACAGTGACGGGGTCACATTAAGATCTAGAAATGAGACACTTGGACTTTCTCAAATCTCTTACAGAATCTTGGGCTTATGAATGGGGAGACACAGGGAAGATTCAGAGGGTTTTACTCAGAACAAGTTACATGGCTAAGACACTTGGGCCTGCTTCAGAATGCCTTTTTCATGCATGCATGGCAATAATGTTTAGCCTTGAACATTAAGCGAAGTCAATTTTCTTTTTCCATCTGGAACTAGCTTTGTGAAACCCAACCACCACTTAACACACATACGCTTCTTGGCATAAGACAGCAATTGTTCTTCAAGTCCAATGAGACAAATTTTTCTTTTAAATGGAGTTTAAATAAAGGTTTGAAAGTCATCACTGAATCATTGAAATGGAACACACTTCAAATCACAATTCTTATAAGAAATCCTAGAATTGCAGTATGAACTTTGAAGGTTTCAAATAAATCCTTCAAAACCAAGTGTCTTTCCTTCCATGGATTCAAGCAAATAGAAAATTAATTTATAATTTTTGACATTCATAAATGTATTGAATCAGTGTTATGTTTATATAATTTATATGTTAATATCACAAGAAAATTATTATGAGGGGTTTTGTGTCACATTGGGTGGTGCACAGGGCTTACTATGGCTTAACTATCATACCTGGTAGGCAGGTGAGGGTGAGGATGGGAATATGGTATACCAGGGATTGAACCCAGGTCAACTGCATGCAAGGCAAGTGCCTTCCTTGCTGAACTATTACTCTGAACCTCAAGTATAAATATTTTTATAGTCATAATGCATGGTGTTATTTTCCTCTGTAAGAAGTTATTTACTGTAATAGTGAGCTTAGTCTCTCTCCCCTTCCTTCCTTCCTTCCTTCCTTCCTTCCTTCCTTTCTTTCTTCCTCTCTTTCTCTCTTTCTTTTCTTCCTTTTTATTTATCCAACCCATGCCTCAAACACTTGAGACCAACACTCTGCCACTGAGCATATTCTTAGACTCCAGTGAACTCTATTTTTAATGATGCTTAAAACTCTATTTTTAATGATTGCAATTTCTAGATATGTTGCAATTTAAAGAAAATAGGAGAAGCACTAAAATTCGAGTTTATGACTCACTAAAACTAAAAATGTAATCTTTCTCCTTTGAGTAGAGTGTTAAGAATGTGAAAACAAAGATTAAAATAAACATCAGGAAACAGATTTGAACTTTCCTTTCCAATATTTTTCTTAGACAAAATTTTCGACTTCTAAGACATCAGTGTCCTCAATTGATGTGTGCATCTATTTTCTGTGATATATATATATATATATATATATATATATATATATATATTTCCTCAGAATTTCCCTTCCTGAACTTCTTGTGCCAATGCCTCTGGGACATTAGTTCTTGAGAACTCTATTGCTGGAGCTTTATATCTCTACCAGATAAGCATCTGCTCATGATGGGCTTATTTCTGGATCTTTTATTTCCTCTGATGGTTAGTCTGGGTATGTGTCACCTTTGTCATATACTCCCTTCAGGAATTGAGGAAACTGCTCTGTGATGGTATTGATGTGGTTATAAAGTTTGTTGAGTTCGACACTCCAACCTGACAAATGATCTTGAGGGAAGATTTGTACTACATCTTTTCCATACAATCACAATTTTTTTTAAAAATTTATATAATTTGTTATTTTTAGATGACCACAAAACTAGATTGTTTCCTAGTCTTACCATACAGCCTAAGGCTTAGAGAAAAAAAAAGTTGTATGCAGATTCTGATTGGCAGCAGATAACAGCCATGACTGCAAGGTTTTCGCCCACTGGTCGGTTAGGAATCATGTGAAGGGGCTGAAGCATATCAGACAAATGCATTTCCCCAAACCACAAGGGAACACTTCAGCCAGAACTGGCTGCAAATGCTAACAACTCAATTTTCTTGAGGCCAAGCCTGTAGGGAGGCTTTCTGTTGATTTTGTCTTGTTTTAGATTTGGTGTTTGGATCAGACTTGAGTTCTACACTCTGTGACCAATCCTGGTGGTGCTCAGGGGACCATATGGGATGCCAAGGACTAAGACTGGGTTTGCTACCTGTAAAGCAAGCGCCCTCCCTGCTGCCCTATCTCTCTGGCCCTGGTAGGGAGATTTTACAATGTTTCTGTTTGAGGGCGAGACCAGGCTAGGTTATGAAGTAGATTTCAGTTTTGCATCTCATCTTTATAAACTGGGACAGATAAGATAGAAAAGTAGGTTTTTAAAACATTTTAGAGCAGATTCCGAGAGAGTGTACCAGGGATAGGGTGCTTGCCTCCCATGCGGCTGACCTAGGCAGGATCCCTGGCATCCCACATAGACCCCATTACCACCAGGATGGGTGGATGCATGAGTGCAGATCCTGGAGTAAGCTCTGACCACAGCTAGTGTGGACCCAAAACCAAAAATTGGAGGGAAGGAGAAAAGAAAGGAGGGAGGGAGGGAGGGAGGGAGGGAAGGAGGGAGGGAGGGAGGAAGAAAGGGAGGAAGGAAGGAAGGAAGGAAGGAAGGAAGGAAGGAAGGAAGGAAGGAAGGAAGGAAGGAAAGGGAGGGAGAGAGGGAGGGAAAAGAAGGTAGAAACAGGGAAAAATTGAAATAATTGTCTTGGCCTTTCTGTCCTATGATAGCCAACCTGTAGCCAACTCCTAATCTGGCCAGTGTAATCTGACACCATGGCTGCTGTTATTTCACTGGAAAATATGTTTGCAAACACTCTGGATAAATGCCAAAAGATATTAAAAACTAATAATACTTAATACTGATGTTTCACTTTTTTTTTATTTTGTTTTGATTTGGGGACACACCTGGCTATGATTAGAGCTTACTCTTGGTTCTGTGCTAAGCAATCACTTCTGGCAGGTCTCTGGGGGCCATTCAGAGAGTCGGGATCAAAGCTGGGTAGGCTAAAAGCAAGACAAGTACCTACCCATTGAACTATCTTGCAGTTCCTAAAGCTAACATTTCAAAAAGTTTCTGAATAGGAATTTAGACATTAGAATTTAGACATTGCTGATTATAGCCCAATTGAATTCCCAGAATTTATTTTGATATTGTGTGAGATTTTATTTTAGAAAATTTTTTTTTACTTAATAGTTTTACAAACTGAATATTCAAAATTATTGTTAAAACAGTATATGTTTTACTATTTATTTACAATTAGGTTCTTTGATTGTAAGAACTTAATTTTTAAAAAATAACCCATGAAAGGGGGGCATTCCCGGCTTCTCCTTCACACCCTACCGAGGTCACGAGTTGCCCCCCACCACTCCAGCACAGCCATGGCTCCAGAAGCACAAGGACTTAATGCAGAGCCTGGCAGCTTGCAGCAGAAAAGTGAATGGACTATGCATTAATCCACGCCACCATGCCTTCCTGGAGGGGAAAAGGTGTTGCTCCCTTCCACCTTTTTCCCTCTAGAAAGCAAGATGGCGGCTGCCTCGGAACTTTTTGGAAAGCCAGGTATGAGCATTTCATGACGGGGCAACTGAAACCTCATGGGAAGGGGGGCGTTCCCGGCTGGTCCTTCACGTCCTACCGAGGTCAAGAGTTGCCCTCCATGAGCGGCTCTCCGGCACGGCCATGGCTCCAGAGCCACAGAAACCAATCTCATAATTATCTGACTCTCGGCAGAAATACTTCCAGGCTTAATAAGTAAAATACCAGAAATCCAAAATTGTGCAGCCACAATAGCAGCCACGCACCATCATTTGGTTCTTGTAACCACCTGTAGAAAAAAAAAATATTTCACAATGCCTTTTCAGCAGGTCTGATTTTGGGGTGTAAACTCTAAATAATAATGGTGCATCTTTTGTCGAAACAATGAATCTAATCAAAGTAGATAGAGTGTTAACTAGAATTCATCTGCCTCACAGGCATTGGGAGGGTTGGGAGGGAATTATATTGGGGTTATTGGTGGTGAAAAATACGTACTGGTGAAGGGAAATGTATTTGATGATTGCATGAGCGATTCTTAAACCTGAAAGCTTTGTAACTTTACCCACAGTGATTAAAAAAAATTAAATATTTTTAATTTCTTTCTAAAAAAATAAAAATAACCATAAAATTAACTGTTCCATATTAAAACAATGTTGAAACATAGCGAATCACTCAACATATCTATCATTTTGTTATGTTTTTTCATAATTGTATTACTTTTTGTATAATTATACTTTGAATTTACAACCAAAATTATCTCTTTAGGAAGTAAATAACAAGATGTTAAAAGCTTATTTCCACCTCAATGATTTATCCACTAAAAGCTATTTAATAGACTTTTAAACAGAATTTTATAAATTTTCTTAAAATGTTTTAAGTTTGCTCTTCAAAAGGAAAATCATTTTAAAGAATTTAACATATGTAGTATTTTATGAAACACCAAGAGAAAATAACCACCTAAAATAAGAAAGTCTGTCCAGATAGTGAGAGGCTCAGACATTATATCACATTTTAAACACCAGCTGTTCAAGTCATTCATCTCTGCAATTCAGAATCATTAATGCTATGTCTTTTATTTAGTCTAAAAGATAGAGCTCCACTTCTATCTTTTAGAGAAGCCCAAGTTCTCCCTTGAGCATGTACCAATCTCTCTTCTGTCTCATCACATTACTAAGGGTCAGGGTGTTAGGACAGTAGTTAGGGAATCTGCTTTGTATACATCTAAATCAGTTTTGTTCCCAGTACCACATCTGGTTTCCTGAGTATGACCATGAGTGATCCCTGAGTGCAGATGCAGGAGTAAGCCCTGAGTACTGTTGGGTGTGCCCCGCCCCTCACCAGCCCCCAACAAAGAATAAAGTCACTTCTCTGACATAAATAAAAGGTGGTGCTCTCTTCATAATCTGCTATCACATCTGTAAAACTTGATTTTAAATATCTAATATTCTAAATAAAAATCAAATTTACAAAGCTCAGGTTATGTGAGAGCTTGATTTCTCAGATACGTAAGCTATATTTTTAAGCAGTGTTAAGGCATTTGTTGTTTTTGTTAGAGCAGGTGAAAAATTAAGATTAGCATGAATATTTAGTTTGTGACTTCTGAAGTAGTGTGAAGAAAGAGGCTGTAGTCCTCAGTATTCTGGAAGCAAGATGTCTCATGGAAAAATAAGAACAGGAATTTAGGAGTATAATGGAGGAGGATCAAGCACAGTGCAACTTGAAGAGCTTGAATTTGCACAACATAGTATTGAGTGTGTGATTCCAGAGGAGCATTAAGGATTGGGGCTAGATCAATAGTCCAGTGGGTAGGGCATTTACCTTGCATGCGGCCGACAAGGGTTCCATTGCCAGCATCCTATATGAACCTCTGAGCACCACTAGGAGCAATTCCTGAATAAAGACCTAAGAATAAACCCCAAGCATAGCAGGGTGTGACCCAAAAAGCAAAAGAAAAAAAAGGAATGGTGAATTTATTGTGAGGGATAAAGGGTAGGAAAATAGAGAAAAATATTAGGACACAGATTGTGAGGATATGTTAGTGAATCAGAAGCACTGCAATGAGTCTAGATGTGTTGTCCTGTAGCCCCTGAGTACTGATGAGTGTAGCATTTTCTCTGAGTCCCACAGCACAGTGAGTTCAGCAGAACTGCAACACCAACCTCAAGCACTGGACCATGCATCTCCGTGTCCTGGAAGTACACACTTCTAGGTTGACTATTGCTCTTAATTGCTCTAGAAACTCTGGGGCATACTAGGCAGACTGTACACAAAATAATAAAGAAAAATGTAGTCTAGAATAAAGAAAGGAAAAAGAAAAATGAAAGAAAAAAGATTGGGACATAAAAGATTGTATGTCAGTGATATTTTGGGGGGAAGTTATTGAAGAAAATTTTTAATCAAGCTACAAAAATAATTGAATCAAATGACAACACTTGGGGGATAATATGAGGAAGAAACTTCACTGAAGATTACTTTAAAACATGGTTTTGTGTAGGAAAAGTAAGGAAAAGTTTTCCTTATCCTAGGAAAAAGAACTTTATACAAGTACGGAAGAGAAGAGGAAAATGTTTATTTAAGAAAATGTTTATCTTAAGAATTTATCTCTTCACTCTCCTACAATCTCGGCATTAAAATCACCCACAATGATCTTATAGAAGGTGTGGTCTTTATAGAACTTCTCCAGCTCCATGTAGAACTTCTCAATTTCTCTTTCATCATAATGAGATGTTGGTGCGTAGACAACAAAGATAGAAACTGCAGGCAGTGAGCCACATCTATTCAAATGAAAATGTCCGATTCGGGTTGTTAGGCATTCGAATGAATCAATGCTCTTGGTCAAGTTTGTGTTGACAAGGACACCGACGCCTCCAACACCTCTTTTATCGCATGTTCCGAGGAACAATTCTTCTCCAGTGTCGAAAACGGCATGGTGAGTTTCATGCCTTCTTGTCTCGGTCAGACCAATGATGTACTTGATCATTCAAGCTTGTGCCATCAGGTCCTCGATGGATGCACCTGATGCATCTATGCGTACGTGCATTGAAATGCGTACGTGCATTGAAAGTACAGACGATCATTTTTGTCTTCCTTCGTTGTGGCACCATAGGTCGGCCTTGAGATTTTGTCAGCCTCTCCTTTCTCATCCTTCTCAGTGCTGCCATGTCAGTGAAGCCTTCAGGGTCAGGTGAATG
This sequence comes from Sorex fumeus, assembly GCF_029834395.1. NCBI lineage: Eukaryota > Metazoa > Chordata > Mammalia > Eulipotyphla > Soricidae > Sorex > Sorex fumeus. The sequence goes on from NW_026606118.1 coordinate 24,069,300, forward strand.
AGACCAGTTGTAGTTACTGGTTTTGGCATATCGAATACACAGCGGATAGCTTGCCAGGCTCTTCCATGCGGGCGGAATACTCTCGGTAGCTTGCCAGTCTTTCCGAGAGGGATAGAGGCTTTTGGGGCGACCTCTAATCACCATTGTAGGTGTTACCATATGTGAACCCTATCAAATACGGTATGACAATTCCGGAAGATGGGTATTTAGTGTCTTATGATGTGTAGCAAGGCCTCGAAGCGGCCGCGCGTGTTTGGAAACCATCCTGGAGTGTGGCGACAGCTGGGTAGTGGAAGTAGTGCCAAGATAGGACCGAGAAGATCAGCTGAAGTACGTCACATTGGGACCCATGGCCTAGAATGGAACGAACAGGTTGAGAGACTGTCTGAGTTCATCATGTCGACCAAGACCATTCATGTTAACTCACAGTTCCAGAAGGCAGAATCTAAACGATGGACATGGGAGTCTCCCGGTGGACGATTCCTCAACGAAATAGACCACATCATATTCAATTGACGGATTTGCCTGACTGATGTCGCTGTTGTCCCAAAATTTCAAACGGGATCAGACAACCGTCTCCTTCGTGCAAAATTCTACTTCACAGAGCGGGGAGAAAGGGCTGCAAAGTTCAAAAAGAGAACTCCCAGAATGACCACCAACTGGGAACTCTTTGGTACTATTGCGGCAACATGGGAAGATGCCATTGTTGACAACATTGACGAGGAATACGATCAACTGGTTCAGCACCACCATAAATGTGCGAGGAATGCCAAGAGAGAAATAGCCACAAAAAATCGCCTATCTTCGAAAACTCTTGAGCTAATTCGCCAGCGTGGTTTGGCGCATGCCTCAGGTAACCACAAGCTAACGACTGAGCTCGCAAAGCAGTGCAGAGATGCGATCAAGGAAGACCTCAAAGAGAGAAGAGCAGAAGTACTGGTAGATGCAGCAGAAGCCGGGAAAAGTATTCGGAACTCCCGACTGTCCTTCGCCAACTATAAGACCAAGATGACTACCCTCCGACGTCCTGATGGATCCATCACATCCTCCAGAAAGGCAATGGAGAAGATTATCCATTACTTCTACTCAAATCTCTTCGATAGCCATATCCACTTGCCGACATACCAAATTCCACAGGAGGGATATGTCATTCCAAACATTCTCCCTTCCGAAATCGGACACGCCATTTCGTTGGTAAAGAAACAAACAGCACCCGGCACAGACAAGGTCAGACCTGAACACCTGAAGAACCTGCCGTCAGTACTCATCAATACACTGGCTTGGCTCTTCACTCGGTACCTGTCTGAATGCAAGGTTCCGTTCCAATGGAAAACCAGCAGGACCATACTACTGTTCAAGAAGGGAGACATCCATGACATTGGCAACTATCGCCTGATCTGCCTATTGCCTGTCATCTACAAGTTGTTCACTCGAGTCATCCTAAATAGGATTGGCAGAACACACGATGAAGGACAACCATGCGAGCAAGCAGGGTTCCACAAAGGATTCAGCACCATCGACCATATCCACACGATAACCAAGCTCATTGAGGTTTCTCAGGAGTTCAAGATGCCACTCTGTTTAACGTTCATTGATTTAAAGAAGGCCTTTGATTCTGTTGAGACGGAAGCGGTTATTGAAGCCCTAACCAATCAGGGCATCAAGCGCAATACATCAGGATCCTCAGTGAGCTGTATTGCGGATTCACTACCAGGATCTCACCATTCTACAAAGAAGTGATCGTTGATGTCAAGAGAGGGGTGCAGCAGGGTGATACCATTTCACCAAAACTCTTCAGTGCCACCCTCAAGAACATCATGCGACAACTGGAATGGGAAGGAATGGGAGTGAAGATAGATGGTCGGCAATTACACCACCTCCGCTTTGCTGATGACATTGTTTTAATAACACCAAACATCCAGCCAAGCGGCACAAATGCTGGCCGACTTTGACCGTGAGTGTGGAAAGGTAGGACTACAGCTGAATCTTACAAAGACAATGTTTATGAGAAACAGCCTTGTTCCTGACGCCCCATTCGCTCTCAATGGAACGACCATCTCCTTACGCAACAGCTATGTGTACCTAGGTCGAGAGGTCAACATGACAAATTACCTGGCACCCGAGCTGCGCAGGAGGAAGAGAGTGGCTTGGAACGCCTTCAAGAACGTTGAAGAAATAGCTAAGAGGACGAAGAACCTCCGGCTCCGGGCACAGCTCTTTGATTCCACTGTTCTTCCTGCATTAACATATGCCTCAGAGACCTGGGCCCTATGCAAACAAGATGAGAACGCTATTCAGGTCTCCCAAAGAAGAATAGAAAGAGCTATGCTTGGAATATCACGTTTCACTCAAATGAGAGAAAGAATCCGGAGTTCTGACATCCGTTGACGATCAAGAATCAGGGACACTGTCTCATTTGCCAAGGTGCCGAAAATCAGATGGGCTGGTCACGTAATGAGATTTAAAGACGACCGCTGGACTAGAGCTGTTACCGACTGGATTCCACGGGATGTCAAAAGACAGCATGGCCTCCCACCTTCCAGATGGTCAGACTTCTTCATCAAGATCATGAAGGATCGGTTTGAGGCCCTTCATGTTCCCGGGGTGAACAAATGCCATTGGGCTAGACTAGCAAGCGACAGGGACAAATGAAGACGTTACTGGCGCCTGCTCGAGCAAATCGACGACTAACGGGAAGTTAAGTGATTAAGTGATTAAGTGACTCTCCTACAAGAAAAATTATTATTTATCTTTTTTTTCTGGTCTGTATCAACTTTCAACATATAGCACAGCGTGTAGGGCGTTCGTCTCACAAGCGGCCAACATGGCCGACCTGAGTTCAATTCCTCTGCCCCTCTCGGAGAGCCCGGCAAGCTACCGAGAGTATTTGATATGCCAGACACAGTAACAATAAAGTCTCCAATGGAGACGTTACTGGGCCCGCTCGAGCAAATCGACGATCAACGGGAGGGCCTTTACCTTACCTTTTTTTTCTGGTCTGTATCAACTTTCAGTATAATAATAGATACTCACTTGTTTTATTTGGAATTAATATGTGTATATATTGTAGTGAATACTCTCCTTAAGCAATCTATTTGACAAATACATGATTCTAGATATTCTGTCTTATAAATCTAATCAGAGAAATAAAACAAATTTTGTTGGTCATTGTAGGAGAAAAGCTATGACACACTATTCTAATGAAACATACATCTTTGCAGAGAAATTAATGTAATTGCATGTAATATAGGCATAAAAACTTATGTCATTTTATATTCTGGGTTTTGTTGCTTTTGTATTTTGGATCCACAAATGTCAGTGCTCAGGCCTTACTCCTGGCTCTGAGCCATCAGGGACCATGTTCGGTGCCCTGGTTTGAACCTTGGTCAGTGCATGCAAGACACACACCTTCCTGTGGTACTCTCTCTCTCTCTCTCTCTCTCTCTCTCTCTTTCTCTCTCTTTCTCTCTCTCTCTCCTTCCTAAGGTCTGAAAGTTTAGAGAACATCCTATTTATCTATTTCAAATATTGTATGATTATTTTGAAACTTTAGCTCAAATGGGTAATCTTAAACTTGAATCTCAAGACTTATTAGTGAAAACTCTACTTGTTTATTTTTATTTTAAAATGAAATAAAGTTTTGAACTCATTACAATTAAAACACTATGGGCCAGGAGTTCGTACTGCAGCAAAGAATATGGCTATCACATGCTGAGCAGGGTTCTATTCCAGGCACCACATGGTCCCAGAGCATAGAAGCCTTGATGAGCCCTGAGGCACTGAGCGCCACTACCTGTAGTTCTACAAGTCCTGAACACCTCCGGGATGATGGAGAAAATCCCAAGACCAGAGCTGGGCAGCTTCAGGTCACCGGACCCTACATTAACCTTCCTTCTCAGTTACCAGATAATCGCTGGTGGGGCTCTTAGCCTCGTGACCACTGCTTGGTAGGTGCCACTTTCTCAAATATAATAATTAAATGCTACATTAATGGGCTATTTGCAACACAAGATTTATAGATAGAGAGATTAATACCAAAGAATGAAAGTATAGTGCTGCAAATTTGGGATCTTCAGATTGGATGATCTGGCTTAAATTCTAGCTCATCCTGTCAAAATAATGTGATCTCGTCAAAAGGTGGCAATATCTCCTTTATTTCCATAAGTCGTTATTTTATTTATAAATAATGGGTCCGCATTACTTACTTGCCATGATAAATTTAATGTACATGTCATCACAGTGCCTTGTACCTAGTAGCACCTACAAATTTTTCAGCTGTTATTGTTTTAAAATGAAAGTTCCAATGGGTTGGTGCACTTATCTATCATTTTGTTGTTGTTGTTGTGGGGGAGTGGGCTTGTATATCTGCTATATTTAGGGCTTACTCATGCGTCTGCTTTCCAGGGATCACTTCTGCTGGGCTCCAGGAACCATACGTGGTGCTGGGTAACAGTGTCAGACATGTCCAAAGCAAGAGAGATACAGTATGTACTGTTCTATATCTGAGTCTCTAATTATCATTTTTATCAAAAAATATCCAGGACAAATCTTAGATGCTATTTCTACTTCATAGACAAGTTTAATTTTTATGAACAGTAGCATACCTGCATTCTTTCCAATGACAATCCTCCAAAATTTTTAATCAAAATATCTTTGGTTTTTTATACCATGTAATCTTAATGATATAATGCAAACTTGAAAGTTCACTTTAGTCCTTTCATCTCTTTATACTATCACTCTATCCAAATTTTTTAAATTAATATACTTTTTTAAATATCCATTGAAGTAGCATTGCATTATGGCATCGAACAGGTTTCACATATATCATTACAAATCAATATCTGCATAGAAGTCCAATTCTACTTCTCACCATACAGTTGACCCGTTCTACCAGATTTACCTGCACCATTCTCCCTCTCCCTTGTATAACCATTACTTTCAACTTACAGTCTGAAACTTCACTTTTGTTGTATTTAATTTATTCATTTGCTTCGCTTATGTAGCACAATTGATTACAATCATACTATTTATCTTTATTGACTTATTTCACTAAGCATTGTTTTCCAGTTTTATCCATTAAGTGAAAGAATTTTATATTTTTGTATAATGCATATAATAAGTATACATTCTACATTTTCTTTATCTAATAATCTTTTAACAGTTACTTAAGTTGTTTTCAATCTTTGGTTATTAGAAATAATGCTGTAAAAAACAGGGAGTGCATATAATTTAATTAGTAGTTGGGGAGTATATATCCCAAAACTGGAAAAACTGTCTTATATGTGGTTTCTATTTGTTAAATATTTATTGTCATCTATAATATCTCCACCAATTTTTGTTCTTACCACAGACATCCATCATTATAAACTGACAAAATTCAAGAGAGGTGCACAATATATATTAGAGAGGGAATGAGATCACACTCAACTGCACTCAAACTTACTCCTGACTCTTTGCTCAGTGAGTCCTCCTGGTAGTTGACAGTGTGATAAGAGAACTGTGGTACTGGAGATGGAATAAAGGTCACTCTTGCAGAGCAATCACCTAACCCTGGTACTTCACAATATACTTTATATTGAAATTTAGATACTCTCCTGTACTCCCTTAATTTTACTTATCAATTCCATGTCCTTGCCAAAAAAAAAAATAGTAAGTTCCTATTTTACCTTGTAATACTCATGATCTGAAGTTCTTTTACGAAAAAAGAATTCTTTCCATTTATGAATGTATCATACTATCTTCACCTGATATTTTATCTTTCCCTCAAAAACTGACATTATACAGCTTTTGTACTTTGAAATGTCATATCTTATTCTAATGCTTTTTATTCCTCCGGACTATGTTTAGACACATGTTCTTAGCAGCAAATTGGGTAATTACTACATACTCATGTGTGACCTCATGCTGCTTGCTTATATTTTAAATTTATCTTCTCAGAATATATTATACTTTTCTTTAGATTGCTTATTTTTTCGACTCCCTCATTATCCCATAAATATGTATGTAAATATATATACAGAATTTAAAAATCCACTGTATAAAATCCACTAAAATTGTATATGAAATACATTTATATCATATTTCAACTTACCTTGTACATAGCCAACAAGCATATTTCAAATGTTCATTATTATGTAGTGTTTATTTGCTTAAAGAAACGAATGTAAAACATTGAGCTAAAAGGCATTTTAGAAATAGGATTAGAGGCAGCTGAGACAGGAGTTATGGACAGCCTGTCTACAACTTCTGCCTTGTATGAGAATTGAATTACAGAAACTCGGGAGAAAATGAAAGCAGATTCTATCCAGGATAAATAATTTTGATATAAAGGATCCCAGGATTTGTTGGGTTTATTGGAGCTGTGACTAAACAAGACATTTAAAGCCTTGTCTTGGCTGGTGAAACCTTGAACATGGACTGTGAGGAGCCAGGCCAGCAGGAGATTTTTTAAATTCACAATCATATTCTGAGAAGGGAGAGTAGCTGGTGTCAGGGCCTTGCAATATTGCTATTTCAGGAGGGAAACCAAAGTAGCAGCGATATGCATACTGAGGTCTGGAGTTGCACAGAGAAGCCCAAAGCAGAACAAGTACGAGTGGGGCTAATTTCAGTCTAATCCATACAAATTCAGCTGCTTGGAGAAATTAACTCTATACTCTTATCATCCTTAGCAGTGACGAAGTATGTAGGAAAAGAACCCGATACTTTCATTGAGGTATAGATATCCATTCACATATATACACATCCATTCACATGCAGAGACCTTACTTAATCATGATAAAATAAAACCTATTTTGCAATATTCATATTTTTGCAGCTAAAAAGTTTAACAATGAGTGAAGATTTAAGAAAAGTCAGTGTGGCTAACCTGGGTTATACAATTTTGATAGTTAACCACTTAAAAATTATTTCTTCATTATTGCATGAAAAGGATTCTTCTTTGAAAACTAAGAAAATTTCACAATTTGATTAATTTGGTCTTTGAAAAAGTATATAACATAAGTGTTAATGAAGTAGGAAGGAAGTTGTATTAATGATTAAAGATAATTTGAGAATATTCTCATAAAATGAATGTTTATGTATATGGAAACAAAAATCAGAAGTTTATAAAGTTTAGGTCTCATGAAATTCCAAGTGTCTTGAAAACTTCTCATTTTTCTCCTTTTTGCAAATTATTTTATATTCTGTTTTATATCCATAAAGTGCACTCTTTTTAGAATGACATGTCTGAAGATGGAAAATAGTATGGCAATATACAAAGATCTAATAGCTCTGGAGACTAGTGGAGTTTCAATCAGCTTAATTCTGAGGTAAGTATTATACACTTGGCTTTTAAAATGCTCAATTCTTACACATTTGAATGACATCAACTTAGTTATCTGCTTTGCCAATTCTTCCCATTAATATTTCTAAGGTTTTCCTTTGGACAATAGTCTATGATTCACCCAGAAGTTTTTGATGGTTTATATACTAAGGTCAGTGCTAAATTTTATTTTAGTACCGTGTATGTGTGTATTTTCTTAATCCACATATACTCATTCAGATAGGTTTCTATATTAAATGTGAGGTTCATTCCTACTGATAAACTTTCATCACAATCCTCCCATTATTTATCGATTTGCTCGAGCGGGCCCAGTAACGCCTCCATTGTGAGAGTTGTTGTTACTGTGTTTTGCATATTGAATATGTAACTTGTTGTTACTGTGTTGAGCATATTGAATACGTCATGGGTAGCTTGCCAGGTGAGATACTCTCGGTAGCTTGCCGGGCTGTCCGAGAGAGGGGTGAAGGAATCAAACCCGGCTCAGCTGGGCTGGCTGCGCGCAGGCAAATGCCCTATCACTGTCACTCCATACCTAATAAACTTTCATGAGTCACTAAAAATTATAGAAATTTTTATACATATTTTATGGAATAAAATCTGAAATAGTTCATACTTGCTTTTTTTCATTTAGAGTGGTGATCATAAGGTTATTAATGTTTCATTTATTTTAATTATTGGGGAAACTTCACTCATTGAACTTAGTGTATTTTATGGATTAGCTTAAAATCAGTTATATCCAATTTTTTATCTTTGTTAATTTTAATAAATAATAGTATTAATTACTCTGAAGATAGGAAAACTCAGACACAGAAAGTGCAACAGTTCTTCAAAATTGTGGTCATTTAACACTTTGTATAATAACTGTACTTTAAAACATATATATATATATACATTTTAAAGTAGTTTTTACTATGATTTTTACTAGAAAGTATTGTCTATAGATAGATAATTATTGAATGTAAAATTGTCAGTTTTATTTTTATTTTTTTGAATTTTTATTAGTGAAACACCATGAGGTACAGTTGTAGACTTACAAATTTTTGTGCTTGGAATTCAGTTATACAATGATCGAGTACCCATCCCTTCACCAGTACACATTCCCCACCTCCAATGTTCCCAGCATCCCTCCCACCCCCCACCCCCCATCCCACCCCACCCATGTGTCAGGGCATTCCCTTTTGTTCTCTCTCTCCTTTTGGGTGTGGTGGTTTGCAAAAGAGTCATTGAGTGGCAATCATGTTCGGTCTATAGTCTACTTTTACCATGCATCTCCCATCCTGGGCGGATCTTCCCAACACCCTTTATTTGGTGCTCCCTTCTCTATCTGAGCTGCCTTTACCCCTAGAGTGTGAGACTGGCCTCCAAGGCATGGAGTAAAGCTCCTGGTACTTATTTCGGATATTCTTGGGTGTTAGTCTCCTATTCTGTTACTTAATGTTCTATCCTTAAAACAATTTTACATCTGCTATAAAACTGTATGCAAGTGCTTATAATAATATTGAGTTTCCATAGCATTAGTCTGGTGAAAATTATACACAATCAAACTGAAGAAGACAAGTATTACTTATAAATAAATTTATATTGTCTTTTATTGTCTGTTTGTTTGAGGACCACAACTGTGATACTCAGGGGTTGCTCCTTTTTCTGCACGTATGGAGCACTTCTGGTAAACTCTGGGAACCATATGGGGTGCTGGAATTCAAACCCATGTTGCCTGTGTGCAAGACAAATGCTCTACCTACAATACTATCTCTCTAGACTGCATTATTGTCATTTTAAAAATGATGGTGAAACAATAAAAAACTTTATCTATGCAATGATACCAAAAATCCAGTATGTTAGAATAATAAACTGATCCTCATGATATATATTTCTAGAAAAGAGTACTCAAAATAATCATAAATTATCTAAAAATAATCAAAATGAAAACATTGTTTAGAAAAATAATATATGCAGCATAATTTTGTCTCAAACCTAATGGCATAAATTTAAAGTTTTTCTCAAGCATTTGAAGTTCAAGTGAATTTTTATTATCCAAAGAGAAAGAAATAAATGAACTAAATATTCATATCTAGCCAGCAAAATGCTTTAATTAAATTATTCTAAGAAAGGCAAGTGGAAAGAATTAATAAAGATAAAAGCACTTTGAAAAGGCTAATACCCTGATAAACCTTGCATTATTAATCAAGAACAAAAAAGAAAGATAAAAGAAAATGTATTAGTGATGTATAGAAGGATTTAACTAAGATCAAACAGATAAATTTTACATTAGAGAATACATGAATCAGATAAAGTGTATTTGATTGGAAATGACAGAAAAAAATTCAATAAAAGCGGCATAAGAAAATATCTATTAATATATATAATTTTAAAATACTGCGATGGGATTGGATTTACCATTTTATGTTCATAAGATTAATTTGCCATTAGTATGTGCTCTTTCTCATTTGCGTAGCCATTTATATCTTCTGTATATTTCACTATCTAAAGGGTTTCTCCTTGTGCAAAAGTGACTATATTTTAGCCTTCTATACTCAAATGCTAAATGATTTGTCATTATTCTTGCAATATAAGGATGTCTCACTGCCTCTCACTGAGAAGATGGGTTAGATTCATAACATTAGATCAATTACTAGGTTCAACACAGTAACACGTATGTATTCAATGTTGATATTTCATTCACTCTCAAATTTGTTTCAGTTCTCTCTCTCTTTTTTAATAATTTATTTCAGAGATTTACAATTTTTTGTGCTTGGGTTTGATTATACAATGATCAGATACCCATCCCTCCACCAGTGCCCATTTTCCACCACCATGGATAATATCCCCCCCACCCCCATCACTCCATTCCCCCCTGCCTCTGTGGCAGGGCAATCCACTGTGTTCTCTCTCTCCTTTTGGGTGTTGTGGTCTGCAAAAGAGGCATTGAGTGGCAAACATGTTCAGTCCATAGTCTACTTTCGACATGCATCTCCCCTCCTGAGAGGATCCTCCAAACACCCTTTATTTGGTGTTCCCTTCACTATCTGAGCTGCCCTTTCCTCTAGAATGCCCGACTAGCCAATAAGCTATGGAGTAATCCTCCTGGTGCTGATCTCAGCTATTCTTGGGTATTAATCTCATATTTTGTTACTTTATATCCCCCAGATGAACGCAATATTTCTATGTCTATCCCTCTCTTTCTGACTCATTTCGCTTAACATGATACTTTCCATGTTGTACCACTTGTATGTAAATTTCATGACTTCATCTTTTCTAACAGCTACATAGTACTCCATTGTGTAGATGTACCAGAGTTTCTTTAACCAATCATCTGTTCTTGGGCATTCAGGTTTCTTCCAGTTTCTGGCTATTGTAAAGAGTGCTGCAATGAACAAACAAGTGCAGATGTCACTTCGACTATACATTTTTGCCTCTCTGGGATATATTCCCAGGAGTGGTATTGCTGGGTCAAATGGGAGCTCAATTTCAATTTTTTTGAGAATCGTCCATACTGTTTTCCAGAAGGGCTGAACCAGTGGACATTCCCACCAACAGTGAAGGAGTGTCCCTTCCTCGCCACATCCATGCCAGCATTGGTTGCTTTTGTTGTTTTGAATGTGGGCCAGTCTCTGAGGTGTAAGATGGTATCTCATTGTCGTTTTGATCTGCATCTCCCTGATGATTAATGATGTAGAGCATTTTCTCATGTGCTTTTTTGCCATTCGGATTTCTTCTTTGAGAAAGTTTCTGTTCATTTCATTGCCCCATTTTTGGATTGGGTTGGATGTTTTCTTCTTGTGGAGTTTAACCAGTATTTTGTATATCTTGGATAGCAACCCCTTGTCAGATGTGTATTCGGCGAATATACTTTCCAATTCTGTAGACTGTCTTTGTATTGTGGTCACTGTTTCTTTGGAGGTGCAGAAGCTTCTTAGTTTAAGATAGTCCCATTTATCTATCTCTGTTTTCACTTGCTCGGTCAGTGGCGTGGCATCTTTGAAGATACCATTAGCTTCAATGTCATGGAGTGTTTTGCCAACTTTTTTTTCAATGTACCTTATGGTTTCTGGTCTGATGTTGAGGTCTTTAATCCATTTTGATCTTACTTTTGTACACGGTGTTAGGCAGAGTTCTGAGCCCATTTTTTTGCATGTAGCCGTCCAGTGACGCCAGCACAATTTGTTAAATAGGCTTTCCTTACTCCACTTCACATTTCTTGCACCTTTATCAAAGATTAGATGATCATATGATTGAGGGGAGATGTCATTGTATTCAACCCTGTTCCATTGGTCTGCAGTTCTGCCTTTGTTCCAGTACCATGCTGTTTTAATTATTACTGCTTTGTAGTAGAGCTTGAAGTTAGGGAGGTTGAATCCTCCCCTTTTCTTTTTTCCAAGAATTGCTTTAGCTATTCGTGGGGGCTTATTGTTCCATATAAATTTCAGGAGTGTTTGCTCCATTTCTTTGAAGAATGTCATGGGCATCCTTATAGGGATTGCATTGAATATATACAATGCTTTTGGTAGTGTTGCCATTTTGACAATGTTAAGTTTCCCGACCCATGAGCAGGGGATATCTTTCCATTTCCACGTATCCTCTTTTATTTCCTGAAGAAGCGTTTTGTAGTTTTCTTTTTACGGGTCCTTTACTTCCTTAGTTAAGCTGATTTCTACGTACTTGATGTTCTGGGGCACAATTGTGAACGGGGTTGTTTTTTCATGTCGCTTTCTTCTCTCTCACTGATTGCGTATAGGAAATCCATTGCCTATTTGGTATTGATTTTATAGCCTGCAACTTTACTATACAAGTCTATTTTTTCTAGGAGTTTTTTGGTGGAGGTTATTGGGATTTCTAAGTAGAGTGTCATATCATCTGCGAATAGTGAGAGCTTGATTTCTTCCTTTCCTACCTGAATGCCCTTAATATCTTTTTCTTGCCTAATCGCTATTGCAAGTACCTCCAGTACTATATTGAACAGCAGAGGAGAGAGTGTGCATCCTTGTCTCGTCCCTGATCTTAGAGGGAAGGCTCTCAGTTTTTCCCCATTGAGGATGATGCTTGCTATAGGCTTGTGGTAGATGGCTTTAATTATGTTGAGGAAGGTTCCCTTTATACCCATTTTGGCTAGGGTTTTCATCATAAAGGGGTGCTGGATCTTGTCAAATGCTTTCTCTGCATCTACTGATATGATCATATGCTTTTTATCTTTTCTTTTGTTGATATGATGGATTATGTTGATTTATTTCCGAATGTTGAACCAACCTTGCATCCCTGGGATGAATCCTACTTGTTCATGGTGTATGATTTTTTTGATGAGTAGTTAGATTCTATTTGCTAGTAGTTTGTTGAGGATCTTTGCATCTGTGTTCATCAGCAATATCGGCTGTAATTCACTTTCTTTGTGGTATCTCTGTCTGCCTTTGGAATCAGTGTGATATTTGCTTCGTAGAAACTGTTCTGAAGTGTTTTTGATATTTCAATTTCCTGGAAAAGCTTAAAGAGATTTGGGAGTAAGTCCTCTTTAAAGATTTGGAAGAATTCACTAGTGAATCCATCCGGGCCAGGACTTTTGTGCTTGGGGAGACGTTTTATTGTCAACTCAATTTCCTTGATGGTGATAGGTCTGTTCAGGTATTCCAGGTCTTCTTGGTTCAGCCTTGGGAGTCTGTAGGAGTCTAGGAATTTTTCCATTTTCTCGAGGTTTTGATGTCCGTGGCATAAAGATTCTCAAAGTATTCCCTGAGGATCCTTTTAATTTCTGTAGTATCTGTTGTAATGACCTCTTTTTCATTTCTTATTCAGTGTATTAGGGTTTTCTCTCTCCCTTTCTTTGTGAGTTTTTCCAGAGGCTTATTGCTCTTGTTAATTTTCTCAAAGAACCAGCTCTTGGTTTCATTGATCTTTCAGATTGTTTTTTGGGTTTCCATCTGGTTAATATATGCTCTGAGTTTTATTATTTCCTTTCTCCTGTTCGAGTTGTGCTACTTTTTTTGGTCCTTCTCCAAGATCTTAAGCTGTGATGTTAGGTTATTTATGTGTGCTCGCTCCTCCTTCCTGAGGAATGCTTGTAGGGCTATAAACTTTCCTCTTAACACAGATTTTTCTGTGTCCCATAAGTTTTGGTAACTCGTGTCCTCATTTTCATTCGTTTCTAGGAATCTTTTGATTTCCTCTTTGATTTCCTTTCTAAGCCACTCATTGTTCAATAGCGTACTGTTTAATTTCCAGGTGTTTGATTTAGATTTCTGTTTTTGTGTGTGATTTACTTCTAATTTCATTGCATTGTGGTCTGAGAAGATTGTTGATACAATCTCTATCCTCTTAATTTTATGCAGGTATTTTTTGTGGCTCAGCATGCAGTCTATCTTGGAGAATGTTCCATGTATGCTTGAGAAGAATGTGTATTCAGCTTTTTGAGGATGAAGTGTCCTGTATATATCTACTAAGTCCCTTTCTTCCATTGTTTCCCTCAGGTGAAGTATGTCCTTGCTAAGCTTGAGTGTGGTTGATCTATCAAGAGGTGACAAAGCGGTGTTGAAATCTCTCACTAGTATTGTGTTGCTATTGATGTCTTTTTCCAAATCTATGAGTAGTTGTTTTAAGTACTTTGCTGGTCTCTCATTAGGTGCATATACATTTATTATTGTAATTTCTTCCTGTTGTACAGATCCTTTGATCAATAAGAAATAGCCTTCACTGTCTCTTATGACCTTCTTCACTCTGAAATCAATGTGGTCTGATATTAGGATGGCTCCCCCAGCTTTTTTATGGGAGCTGTTTGCCTGTAGGATTGGTTTCCAGCCTTTGACTCTGAGTCTGTGTTTGCTTTGACTATTGAGATGTGTTTCTTGCAGGCAGCAGAATGTTGGGTTCAATTTTCTAATCCATCCTGCCACTCTATGTCTTTTAATTGGTGTGTTTAGCCCATTGACATTGAGAGAGATTATTGTTATGGGATTTTTTCCCATTGTTCTGTTGAAATTTGGTGTACTTGAGGGGCCTGTCTTGCCTTAAAGTAGCCCATTTAGTTGTTCTTGTAACCATGGTTTTGAGTCTATGAAGTTCCTGAGCTGTTGTTTGTTTGTGAAACTGTGTGTTGTTCCTTCAATTATGAATGAGAGTCTCGCTGGGTAAAGTATTTTTGGAGAACATTTATTTCATTTAGTTTTTTCACTATGTCCCACCACTGTTTTTGGGCAATTAGGGTTTCATCAGAAAAATCAGCTGTGAATTTCAACGATGCTCCTTTGTAAGAGATTTCTTTCTTCGATCTTGCTGCTTTCGGAATTTTGTCTCTATCTAAGGTTTTGGTCATTTTGATCAGGATGTGTCTTGGGGTATTTTTATTTGGATTTCTTCTAGCTGGTACCCGTCGGGACTCCTGAATGTGGTCACAGGTTTTCTTCAGCTCTGGAAACGTTGTAGCAATGATGTCTTTGACAGTTTCTTCTTCATCAAGGTTTTCTTCCTGTACCTCTGGGACTCCAATAATTCTTATGTTACCCCTCTTGGCTTCATCACGATCTTCTCTTGCCATCTGTTCCCGAATTGTGAGTCTCTTTTCCATTTTCTGCTCTTTTCTGGAGTCTCTGCACTTCATCTTCGAGCTCACTGATTCTGTTCTCAGCAGCTGTTAATCTGCTGCTGAGGCCTTCCACTGAGTTTTTCAATTCGCCTACGAGATTTTTCAGGTCTGACATTTCCGATTGCATTTTCCTCATTTCTGCCTTCAATTCCTCTTGTCTTCTATTGGCATTGCTTTCCATTGTTTCTTTTAGTTCCCTAAGCATCCTAAGTAGCTCCCTTCTGAATTCCTTGTCAGAGAGGTTGTCTAACACTACAGTACTGTTGGTGTCATCTGGGCTGGACTCTTCAATAAGAAAGTTATGTGGGCTTTTGCATTGCTTTACCATTGTGAGAAGTGTGGTTTAGTCCTTCACGTTCACTGTTACTATTCTGCTTGATATGCAGTGTGAGTTAAGATAGTCTTATGAGTTATTGGCTACTGTGTTTCTAGTGACTGAGCTAAACTAGAGACGTTTCCATCTAAGAAGGTAGCTTATGGTTCGTATGGTATATTTAGTGGGAAAATATTCCGGAAAAAGTCCCTGGCACTGAGCAAGAAGTTCGGAACGTCTAGGGTTGGAATAGGAGTCGTTCAGCTTGGTTGCCCAGAGCTGGGCCTCCGTGCCCGTCCCGCACAGATCAGGGGAGAAAACCGGCTTTCCAGGACATGGAGCTATTTGTGCATGCGCAGAGAGGGGTCCCAGGCCCTTGGGGGCGGGCTGTACCTGGTTGGAATAGGAGCCGTTCAGCTTGGTTGCCCAGAGCTGGGCCTCCGTGCCCGTCCCGCGCAGATCAGGGGAGAAAACCGGCTTTCCAGGACATGGAGCTATCTGTGCATGCGCAGAGAGGGGTCCCAGGCCCTTGGGGGCGGGCTGTACCTGGTTGGAATAGCAGCCGTTCAGCTTGGTTGCCAAGAGCTGGGCCTCCGTGCCTGTCCCGTGCAGATCAGGGGAGAAAACCCTCTCTCTCTCTCTCTTAACCTTTGGGTCAAACCCAGAGATGCTCAGGGATTCTTCCTGGCTCTGCACTCGGGAATTTCTCCTGGCGGTAGTTGGGGGACAATATGGGATGCCGGGAACAAATTTGGGTAAGCGGCGTGCAAGGCAAATGCCCTACCCGCTATGCTATCCCTCTGGCCCCACAAATATGTGTTTGAAAAGGAAAACAAATCCGAATTATTGAAGGGTGGATAGTGATTTCCTCAATTCAAAGTCTCTTATCAATGGGAGAAGGAAAAGCCGTAAAAAATGGCAAAATAATCTAAGGTAGAGCAGACAATGTATACATTCACTAAAAATGTTTAATAGGCAGTTACTTTGTGACATTTATTTTATTAATTCCTGAATAGTGATTATGATGCAGTAATAAACATAGACTTTCTAAATAAATGTTGAGTTTTGTGCTAATTAAAGAATTTTAATATTTTAATGGTAAATTTAATTCCCAAAAAATATAATATAAAGTGTCTTAGCAAGACTTTACAATACCTTATACACTGTAACAGTGCTCAGGGAACTGGTCCAGCTCTGTGCTCAGGAGTTATTCCTGGAGATGCTCAAGTGACCATATGTGGTGCTGGGGATTAAAACTCAGTCACAGTATAGCAAGCTCACTATCTCCTGTACTATCTTCTAGTAAAGAGTAAGGTGCTTTTTAACTTTTTTTATTCCTTTAATATATTCCTAAAATTATGTGCGTTTTGGTGAATTGTTCTTGATTATGGTGACTTTAATGTTTTTGATTAACAGAGCTACTGCCCCTTCACTACCACAAACATGCCAAAAACCTCCGCCACCATTTCTTTGACATCAATAGTCTGCATTAGTTCTCACACTTCCCCTACTTGGTAATTTCAAATTTGAAACAAGGACCAATAGTTTGTCCGTATTCTCTATCACCTTATTTTTTTGTAGGAGAGAATAAAGTTCAAATAAATTGGAAAATCAAGACACCATATTACTGGAAGTATATTACTCTGGATTGTGAAAAGAAACAAAAAAGTACACAAGAAAGTAATTTACAAAATACGTTTAGATGTTTCAGTATCAAGTTAATAGTCATGTCCTTATAAACAGATTAGAACTCAGTCTAATTAACTCTTTTAAGTATAGTCAATATGTTAAAGCGCTTATCTCTAAATATAGTCTTTATTAGATACTGGGTATTACATCTTCAACATAAGAAGTTTAGAAGGATACAATTCAACCTACAGCATGAAAATGTACAATGCCATTATAACTGAAGCAAAATTATGAATTATTATTGAATTAAAAATAATCATATCTAAATAATAAGGTATTATCAAAACAATTTAATATTCCAGGAATTGAAGACAGTTTAGATTCAACAGATCAATACTTGCAATATATTATGCTAAATCACATTTAATTACTAAATACATCTATATAAATGTTAGCAGAGATTGAAATATTTTAAATGTCCTAAAACTCTAGAGCTAATTCGCCAGCGTGGTTCGGCGCATGCCTCAGGCAACCGCAAGCTAACGTCTGAGCTCGCAAACCAGTGCAAAGACGCAATCAAGGAAAACCTCAAAGAGAGAAGAGCAGAAGTACTGGTAGATGCGGCAGAAGCCGGGAAAAGTATTCGGAACGCCCGCCTGTCCTTCGCCAACTACAAGACCAAGATGACTGCCCTCCGACGTCCTGATGGATCCGTCACATCCTCCAGAACGGCAATGGAAAAGATTATCCATGACTTCTACTCAAATCTCTTCGATAGCCATGTCCACTTGCCGACATACCGAATTCCACAGGATGGATATGTCGTTCCCAACATTCTCCCTTCCGAAATCCGACACGCCATTTCGATGGTAAAGAAACAAACAGCACCCGGCCCAGACAAGGTTAGACCTGAACACCTGAAGAACCTGCCGTCAGTACTCATCAATACACTGGCTTGGCTCTTCACTCGCTACCTGTCTGAATGCAAGGTTCCATCCCAATGGAAAACCAGCAGGACCGTACTACTGTTCAAGAAGGGAGACATCCATGACATTGGCAACTATCGCACAATCTGCCTATTGTCTGTCATCTACAAGTTGTTCACTCGAGTCATCCTAAATAGGATTGGCAGAACACTAGATGAAGGACAACCATGTGAGCAAGCCCGGTTCCGCAAAGGATTCAGCACCATCGACCATATCCACACGATAACCAAGCTCATTGAGGTCTCTCGGGAGTTCAAGATGCCGCTCTGTTTAACGTTCATTGATTTAAAGAAGGCCTTTGATTCTGTTGAGACAGAAGCAGTCATTGAAGCCCTAGCTAATCAGGGCATTCAAGCCCAATACATCAAGATCCTCCGTGAGCTGTATTGCAGATTCACTACCAGGATCTCACCATTCTACAAAGAAGTGATCATTGATGTCAAGAGAGGGGTGCAGCAGGGTGATACCATTTCACCAAAACTCTTCAGTGCCACCCTCGAGAACATCATGCGATGACTGGAATGGGAAGGAATGGGAGTGAAGATAGATGGTCGGCAACTACACCACCTCCGCTTTGCTGATGACATTGTTTTAATAACACCAAACATCCAGCCAAGCGGCACAAATGCTGGCCAACTTTGACATGAGTGTGGAAAGGTAGGACTACAGCTGAATCTTACAAAGACAATGTTTATGAGAAACAGCCTTGTTCCTGACGCCCCATTCACTCTCAATGGAACGACCATCTCTGAATGCAACAGCTACATTTACCTAGGTAGAGAGGTCAACATGACAAATGACCTGGCACCCGAGCTGCACAGGAGGAAGAGAGTGGCTTGGAACGCCTTCAAGAACGTTGAAGAAATAGCTAAGAGGACGAAGAACCTCCGGCTCCGGGCACAGCTCTTTGATTCCACTGTTCTTCCTGCATTAACATAAGCCTCAGAGACCTGGGCCCCACGCAAACAAGATGAGAATGCTATTCAGGTCTCCCAAAGAAGAATAGAAAGAGCTATGCTTGGAATATCACGTTTCACTCAAATGAGAGAAAGAATCCGGAGTTCTGACGACGATCAAGAATCAGGGACACTGTCTCATTTGCCAAGGTGTCAAAAATCAGATGGGCTGGTCACGTAATGAGATTTAAAGAGGACTGCTGGACTAGAGCTGTTAATGACTGGATTCCACGGGATGTCAAAAGACAGCATGGCCACCCACCTACCAGATGGTCAGACTTCTTCGTCAAGATCATGAACGATCGGTTTGAGGCCCTTCATGTTCCCGGAGCGAACAGATGCCATTGGGCTACACTAGCACGCGACAGGGACAAATGGAGACGTTACTGGCGCCCGCTCGAGCAAATCGCTGACTAACGGGAAGTTAAGTGATTTAAATGTCCTAAAATTTAAAATACAGCTACAGTTATTTGCAGAGTATTTTTATAAGGCATAAACAACAAAATAATAAAATTGAATTATGGTCACATAAAAATAATAGCTTCTGTATTTGTATGCACAATATAATATTATCTAAAATATCATTAAAATAAACTAAACATTTTTAAGCTTTAGTTAATACCGTATGGAGATGTGTACATCTAATATTATTGCAGTGAATATAGAAATATATCTTTTAGTCATAAGAGTTAATAGTAAACTAAGTAATATAACAAACAGCTGCATATAAATAATATATCTGTATCATACAAATCTTTGGAGGACAAAGAAAATATCTCTCCTAAATTGATATAGGATCATTACAAACTTTAAAGCAAGATGTATGTATGTGGATATAGAAAAAAATTGTGATAAAAAGGATTAAAGCAGAATTCATCAAAATCTGTGATATGCAGCTAATGTGTTATATTTCAAATTTTATTTTATTGAATCACTGAGAGCTACACCTACAAAGCTTTCATGTTTGAAAAGCTTTGTTTTATTTTTTTCATGTTTGAGTTTCAGTCATACAATGATCAAACACCCATCCCTGCACCAGTGTACATTTTCGACCATCAATGTTCCCAGTATCCTTACCTTCCTCCCCCCTCCCCCAGTTTCCCCTTCCCGCCCCACAGTCCCACTCCTCCCACTGCCTCTATTGCAGTTTCCCTCTTACTTTCTCTCTAGTTATGGACATTATGGTTTGCAATACAGATAACGAAAGGCCATCATGTTTGTTCCTTTATCTACCTTCAGCACACATATTCTGTACCGAGTGATCCCTCCAACGATCATTGACGAAGTGATTCTTTCTCTATCTCAGCTCCCTTCCAGCCCAACTCCTTAGGGTAGCCTTCCAACCAGGGAGCAATCTTCCTGGTCCTGTCTCTATTGTCCTTGAGTGTTAGTCTCAGGATATGAAATAGTTAATTATATTTAAATAAATAGAAAGAAAAATTCAAATCAGGGAATGCAACACAGGTAAATAATTTCACTTGGTACATGTATATTTGGCGGGCTGGAGCGATAGCACAGCGGGTAGGGCGTTCGCCTTACAAGCGGCCAACATGGCCGACCCGAGTTCGATTCCTCCGCCCCTCTCGGATAGCCCAGCAAGCTACCGAGAGTATTCGATATGCCAGACACAGTAACAACATGTATATTTAGTCAGTTACTATTTTGTGTTTTACCATGATTTCATATTAATATTTACCATTGATTTCAATATATCGATATACTATATATATATCGATACACTATATATTAAAACAAAAGTGGGGAGCAGAAGCCGGGAGCCGCTCCTCCCCCACAGCCGTGCACCTCTTCCCGCCAAACCCCAGCGCGGAGACCTCCGCCACAGGTCCAGCTCCGTGGGACTGTCCACTACCCTTCTTCCATTCCCGGATCCTGGGTGGGAGTGGCCTGGGACGGGCTAGGGGCGTGGCCACTATGAAGGGGCATGGCCTTCTGAAAGTGGGCATGGCCTTCTCCTGAGTGGGCGGCTGTTAACGTGGCCGCAGTTATGTTACCCACTCGGAGCACTCAGAACTTTCATCCCACAACTTGTCGCCTAATACCAACCAAAAATTTCTCACCACTTCTACTACAATTCAACAGCATCCCACTCACCAACTCCATTTCTAACAAAAGACCTTTTTGAAATGAGCTGTACAAGCTCAGTACTAAATAGCACTTCCTCCAAAGTTTCACTCAATGTCGGTTATAAAACAAAGAATAACGCCTGATTGAGAAGAAGGTCAGACTCAGAAAAGTAGAAGGGTGGCTACCATCGACCAACCTTATCCAAAATCCTTTCCCACCTTCAGAGGGAACAGTATGATCTGCGCAAGATGGGAATTGAAGCCCATCTCGCGGCAACAAAGCTGAACGGCTCCGGGCACACTCTCCTCATTCAACCAGGACAGGAACTGAGGCCCATCTCACCGCAACATAGCTACACGGTTCCAGGCACTCTCTCCTCATTCAACCAGAATAGTAACAGTGAACATGAAGGACTAAACCACACTGAAAACAATGGTAAAGCAATGCAAAAGCCCACATAACTTTCTTATTGAAGAGTCCAGCCCAGATGACACCAACAGTACTGTAGTGTTAGACAACCTCTCTGACAAGGAATTCAGAAGGGAGCTACTTAGGATGCTTAGGGAACTAAAAGAAACAATGGAAAGCAATGCCAATAGAAGACAAGAGGAATTGAAGGCAGAAATGAGGAAAATGCAATCGGAAATGTCAGACCTGAAAAATCTTGTAGGCGAATTGAAAAACTCAGTGGAAGGCCTCAGCAGCAGATTAACAGCTGCTGAGAACAGAATCAGTGAGCTCGAAGATGAAGTGCAGAGACTCCAGAAAAGAGCAGAAAATGGAAAAGAGACTCACAATTCGGGAACAGATGGCAAGAGAAGATCGTGATGAAGCCAAGAGGGGTAACATAAGAATTATTGGAGTCCCAGAGGTACAGGAAGAAAACCTTGATGAAGAAGAAACTGTCAAAGACATCATTGCTACAACGTTTCCAGAGCTGAAGAAAACCTGTGACCACATTCAGGAGTCCCGACGGGTACCAGCTAGAAGAAATCCAAATAAAAATACCCCAAGACACATCCTGATCAAAATGACCAAAACCTTAGATAGAGACAAAATTCCGAAAGCAGCAAGATCGAAGAAAGAAATCTCTTACAAAGGAGCATCGTTGAAATTCACAGCTGATTTTTCTGATGAAACCCTAATTGCCCAAAAACAGTGGTGGGACATAGTGAAAAAACTAAATGAAATAAATGTTCTCCAAAAATACTTTACCCAGCGAGACTCTCATTCATAATTGAAGGAACAACACACAGTTTCACAAACAAACAACAGCTCAGGAACTTCATAGACTCAAAACCATGGTTACAAGAACAACTAAATGGGCTACTTTAAGGCAAGACAGGCCCCTCAAGTACACCAAATTTCAACAGAACAATGGGAAAAAATCCCATAACAATAATCTCTCTCAATGTCAATGGGCTAAACACACCAATTAAAAGACATAGAGTGGCAGGATGGATTAGAAAATTGAACCCAACATTCTGCTGCCTGCAAGAAACACATCTCAATAGTCAAAGCAAACACAGACTCAGAGTCAAAGGCTGGAAACCAATCCTACAGGCAAACAGCTCCCATAAAAAAGCTGGGGGAGCCATCCTAATATCAGACCACATTGATTTCAGAGTGAAGAAGGTCATAAGAGACAGTGAAGGCTATTTCTTATTGATCAAAGGATCTGTACAACAGGAAGAAATTACAATAATAAATGTATATGCACCTAATGAGAGACCAGCAAAGTACTTAAAACAACTACTCATAGATTTGGAAAAAGACATCAATAGCAACACAATACTAGTGAGAGATTTCAACACCGCTTTGTCACCTCTTGATAGATCAACCACACTCAAGCTTAGCAAGGACATACTTCACCTGAGGGAAACAATGGAAGAAAGGGACTTAGTAGATATATACAGGACACTTCATCCTCAAAAAGCTGAATACACATTCTTCTCAAGCATACATGGAACATTCTCCAAGATAGACTGCATGCTGAGCCACAAAAAATACCTGCATAAAATTAAGAGGATAGAGATTGTATCAACAATCTTCTCAGACCACAATGCAATGAAATTAGAAGTAAATCACACACAAAAACAGAAATCTAAATCAAACACCTGGAAATTAAACAGTACGCTATTGAACAATGAGTGGCTTAGAAAGGAAATCAAAGAGGAAATCAAAAGATTCCTAGAAACGAATGAAAATGAGGACACGAGTTACCAAAACTTATGGGACACAGAAAAATCTGTGTTAAGAGGAAAGTTTATAGCCCTACAAGCATTCCTCAGGAAGGAGGAGCGAGCACACATAAATAACCTAACATCACAGCTTAAGATCTTGGAGAAGGACCAAAAAAAGTAGCACAACTCGAACAGGAGAAAGGAAATAATAAAACTCAGAGCATATATTAACCAGATGGAAACCCAAAAAACAATCTGAAAGATCAATGAAACCAAGAGCTGGTTCTTTGAGAAAATTAACAAGAGCAATAAGCCTCTGGAAAAACTCACAAAGAAAGGGAGAGAGAAAACCCTAATACACTGAATAAGAAATGAAAAAGAGGTCATTACAACAGATACTACAGAAATTAAAAGGATCCTCAGGGAATACTTTGAGAATCTTTATGCCACGGACATCAAAACCTCGAGAAAATGGAAAAATTCCTAGACTCCTACAGACTCCCAAGGCTGAACCAAGAAGACCTGGAATACCTGAACAGACCTATCACCATCAAGGAAATTGAGTTGACAATAAAACGTCTCCCCAAGCACAAAAGTCCTGGCCCGGATGGATTCACTAGTGAATTCTTCCAAATCTTTAAAGAGGACTTACTCCCAAATCTCTTTAAGCTTTTCCAGGAAATTGAAATATCAAAAACACTTCAGAACAGTTTCTACGAAGCAAATATCACACTGATTCCAAAGGCAGACAGAGATACCACAAAGAAAGTGAATTACAGCCGATATTGCTGATGAACACAGATGCAAAGATCCTCAACAAACTACTAGCAAATAGAATCTAACTACTCATCAAAAAGATTATACACTGTGACCAAGTTGGAGTCATCCCAGGGATGCAAGGATTGTTTAACATTAGGAAATCAATCAACTTAATCCATCATATAAACAAAAGAAAAGATAAAAAGCATATGATCATATCAATAGATGCAGAGAAAGCATTTGACAAGATCCAGCACCCCTTTATGATGAAAACCCTAGCCAAAATGGGTATAGAAGGGACTTTCCTCAACATAGGTAAAGCAATCCAACACAAGTCTACAGCAAGCATCATCCTCAATGGGGAAAAACTGAGAGCCTTCCCTCTAAGATCAGGGACGAAACAAGGATGCCCACTCTCTCCACTGCTGTTCAATATAGTACTGGAAGTACTTGCAATAGTGATTAGGCAAGAAAAAGATATTAAGGGCATTCAGGTAGGAAAGGAAGAAATCAAGCTCTCACTATTCGCAGATGATATGACACTCTACTTAGAAATCCCAATAACCTCCACCAAAAAAATTACTAGAAAAAATAGACTTGTATAGTAAAGTTGCAGGCTATACAATCAATACCCAAAAGGCAATGGATTTCCTATACGCAATCAGTGAGAGAGAAGAAAGTGACATGAAAAAACAACCCTGTTCACAGTTGTGCCCCAGAACATCAAGTACGTAGAAATCAGCTTAACTAAGGAAGTAAAGGACCTGTAAAAAGAAAACTACAAAACGCTTCTTCAAGAAATAAAAGAGGACACGTGGAAATGGAAAGATATCCCCTGCTCATGGGTCGGGAGACTTAACATTGTCAAAATGGCAACACTACCAAAAGCATTGTATAAATTCAATGCAATCCCTATAAGGATACCCATGACATTCTTCAAAGAAATGGAGCAAACACTCCTGAAATTTATATGGAACAATAAGCCCCCACGAATAGCTAAAGCAATTCTTGGGAAAAAGTAAATGGGAGGAATCAACCTCCCTAACTTCAAGCTCCACTACAAAGCAGTAAAAATTATAACAGCATGGTACTGGAACAAAGGCAGAACTGCAGACCAATGGAACAGGGTTGAATACACTGACATCTCCCCTCAATCATATGATCATCTAATCTTTGATAAAGGTGCAAGAAATGTGAAGTGGAGTAAGGAAAACCTATTTAACAAATTGTGCTGGCGTCACTGGACAGCTACATGCAAAAAAATGGCTCAGAACTCTGTCTAACACCGTGTACAAAAGTAAGATCAAAATGGATTAAAGACCTCAACATCAGACCAGAAACCATAAGGTACATTGAAGACAAAGTTGGCAAAACCCTCCATGACATTGAAGCTAATGGTATTTTCAAAGATGCCATGCCACTGGCTGAGCAAGTGAAACAGAGATAGATAAATGGGACTATCTTAAACTAAGAAGCTTCTGCACCTCCAAAGAAACAGTGACCACAATACAAAGACAGTCTACAGTATGGGAAAGTATATTCGCCAAATACACATCTGACAAGGGGTTGATATCCAGGATATACAAAATACTGGTTGAACTCCACAAGAAGAAAACATCCAACCCCATCAATTATTGGGGCAATGAAATGAACAGAAACTTTCTCAAAGAAGAAATCCGAATTGCAAAAAAGCACATGAGAAAATGCTCTACATCATTAATCATCAGGGAGATGCAGATCAAAGCCACAATGAGATACCCTCTCACACCTCAGAGACTGACCCACATTCAAAAGAAAAAAAGCAACAATGCTGACATGGATGTGGCGAGAAAGGGACACTCCTTCACTGTTGGTGGGAATGCCAACTGGTTCAGCCCTTTTGGAGAACAGTATGGACGATTCTCAAAAAATTAGAAACTGAGCTCCCATTTGACCCAGCAATACCACTCCTGGGAATATATCCCAGTGAGGCAAAAATGTATAGTCGAAGTGACATCTGCACTTGTTTGTTTATTGCAGCACTCTTTACAATAGCCATAAACTGGAAGAAACCTGAGTGCCCAAGAACAGATGACTGGTTAAAGAAACTTTGGTACATCTACACAATGGAGTACTATGTAGCTGTTAGAAAAGATAAAGTCATGAAATTTCCATAAAGTGGTACAACATGGAAAGTATCATGCTAAGCAAAATGAGTCAGAAAGAGAGAGATAGACATAGAAAGATTGCATTCATCTGGGGGATATAAAGTAACAAAATATGAGATTAAAAATACCCAAGAATAGCTGAGATCAGCACCAGGAGGATTACTCCATAGCTTAGAGGCCAGTCGGGTGTTCTATGGAAAATGACAGCTCAGATAGAGAAGGAGGCACCAAATAAAGGGTGTTTGGAGGATCCTCCCGGGAGGGGAGATGCATGTTGAAAGTAGACTATGGACTGAACTTGTTTGCCACTCAATGCCTCTTTTGCAGACCACAACACCCAAAAGGAGTGAGAGAACAAAAGGGAATGTCCTGCCACAGAGGCAGGGTGGGATGGGAGGGCTGGGGGTGAGAGGGATATTATCCATGGTGGCAGAAATGGGCACTGGTGGAGGGATGGGTGTTTGATCATTGTATAGTAGAGACCCAAGCACAAAAAATTGTGGATCTACACTGTACCTCATGGTGTTTCACCAATAAAAAAATAAATAAAAATAAAGGAAGCTGGAGGTGCTGGCATGCCCCACACTCCAACTCAGAGGGCGCACAGCATTCTGCCTATGGCACACGGCTGGTCAGGTTGTCAGCCTTCTTAGCACTTGTGGTCATTGGTGAAAATATGTTGGGTCGTCTCCCTTTTGCCAAATTATTCGTCGATTGCCTCGAGCAGGCCCCAGTAACGTCTCTTTCATCCTAGACCTGAGATTATATTCAAGGCTATTTAGGAGAATGAGACCCATCATTGTTACTGGTATCTGGCATATTTGGTACGCCACGGGGAGTTTGCCAGACTCTGCCGTGTGGGCAG
The DNA here is from genome assembly GCF_029834395.1 of Sorex fumeus. NCBI lineage: Eukaryota > Metazoa > Chordata > Mammalia > Eulipotyphla > Soricidae > Sorex > Sorex fumeus. Next base: position 24,096,114 of record NW_026606118.1, read on the forward strand.
GCTACATTCAATAGCCTGCAAGTTTGTCCAAAGTAGGAATGAGGTAATAAGATGTCATAAAAAAAGTTCTGATAAGATGTCGTGCGGTTCTGGGATCTGGATGTTATAGTCTCTGAGTCTTGGCCGCTGATGGGATTACACAGCGCCAGGGGGCCAGGTGGTGGGTGTGACCCCCGCCTACTGGAATTTGGAGGATCTGGGTGGAAGATGCTCGACTCCAATTCGAGTAGGCTTGGAGGTCTCGGCCCCGGAACCCGCGTGGCTTTGTCCCTCTGCCAGTACCTTCATGTGTGCGGAGAGTGGTCTCAGCATGGTGGTGGCTGGTCCTGGAGGTCTTCGGCTGCCAGAGCCCTGGTCGGGGCGGGGAGGAAAGCTCAACCCGCTCCCCTCCAAGGGGCTCCGGGAAGGAACACCCAGGCGTGGGGGCAGAAGACTGCACTGTTCTCGTGCCAAATTAAAAAGAAAAAAAAGTAATTTTTCTTAACATACCATTTTTTCTTTTAGAATTTTATTTTTTAAAAATATCTTTTTCAAAGCATCTTGCTGAAAAAATTCAATAGAGAAAATGTCAGATCCAAATATATTGAATAAATTAAAAAAATACAGATCTAGTGTATGAATTTGCTTAGTTTTGATATGCATGTATATGTATGTGTTGAAAATTCAGAATATCAATACTTTATATCATAGTATGTTTCATATTAAAATATGATATATATTTAATATATAAAATATATTTTATATTAAATATAAAATAATGCAATGATTAAATGTATAGTCTTTGCACTACTTTATATTTACATAATGAAAATAAAATCACATATAAAACATTATTGAGGGACAGAAATTATTTAAAACATATTTCACAAAGTGATCAAAGGAAATTTCAGGTATTATTTCCTTTAAGATAGAGAAATGTTTAGTACCAGGAGGTTTGCTCCATAGCTTGGAGGCCAGCCACACATGCTAGGGGAAAAGGGAGCTCAGAGAAGGGAGCACCAAATAAAGGGTGTTGGGAGAATCCTCCCAGAATAGGAGAAGCATGCTGAAAGTAGACTACAGACCGAACATGATTGCCACTCAATGCCTCTTTTGCAAACCACAACACCCAAAAGGAGAGAGAGAACAAAAGGGAATGCCCTGCCACAGAGGCATAGTGGGGTGGGGGGAATAGGGGGTGGTAGTGGAAAATGGGCACTGGTGGAGGGATGAGTATTTGATCATTGTATAATTGAAATCCAAGCACAAAATTTTGTAAGTCTACAACTGTACCTCATTGTGTTTCACTAATAAAAATTTTTTAAAAATAGAGAAATTCTTGCTGATATTGATGCTGAAATTAATATAGAAATAAAAAATGAATACAATTTAATTTTTGTAAGATGACAATATTAAGTGAATCCATAATTTAAATTTTTGTTTCTGTAGAACCCCATATTACTCTGAAATTTGTTCATTTAAAATAATCTAGGTTTGATTTTTTCACTCTGGGAAAATGTTTGGTCTTTCTTGAACATATATCTCTATCTCGCTCCCCTCATAGTCCTCTAAATAAATGAATTTTAATAAAACTATTTAATTCAGTAAAAAGTAATAAAGAAAAATAATCTACCTCATGTTGTTTTTATTCTATTTCCAAAGGAATAAAGCTGAATATCATACAGTTGAATATTCTATAGTTATTTAGAAATAAATAAAACCTGTTTTATGTCAAAGAATGCAAAATACAAAATAAGTGTATACACACATTTTAAATGTGTACAAAATTTGCATTCATTTTCACTTTGAAATAGTCATCTACTCACATTTTCTCTACTTTTGTTACTTTTGAGCTAATTTGCATATCATGAAATGTACCCAGCTGTTCAGTGGAATACATTATTTTCTGCTTTCAAAGAAAGTGCAAGCTATATTTTCTGTCCTCAATTTAGTACCCATTTTATTAAATTTCAAGTCAAAGATACATAAATACCCCATTAACTAATGAATGTTTTGAATGAGAAAAAGCAAAAAATAAAACTCAGCTTAAGGTGCTAAAACTCAAGGACTTTTTGAAATACATTTGCATATGATTACATATTTTCAATAACAATGTACTGCCCCAGATAAATCCACAAAGCAGCTATTAACCATGATAAGCATATGTTTATAAAGAGACTATCCTAGTAAAGTAGATACAATTTAAATATTTTTTCATGATTGTTTCTTTCAGTTTAGGCTTCCTGAATTTTCTTACTAAAAATAAAACAAAGCTCTTTAGTATTGTCTCCTTTATGAAAACAGGATTGTAAAGCCTTCACTCTTCAGCCTTACTGTGTATGGAAACTCACCATTGTTTAAAACAGTTTAGTTGGACCATATTCTGGTATGGTCCCAATAAAGGTCACCTGCATTTTAGCAATTTGGGTTGAGTATTGTGAAATGATTCTTGCAGGTGGAAAACACAGTCTTACAAATTCTACTATTTGTGTTTGAAAGAGAAATTGTGATCCATCTTGAATTTAGGATGATGGCTTTGGCCAACAGACCTAAATTTCCTTTCCTAGGCTTTGATGCTTTGGTAACTTAGGTGATGCTTTTGGCTGCCATCCAGTTGAAAATCCCAAAACACAGTTAGAGTTTGAGATCCTTAGACAGTATGGCCCAAATGTTGCAACTCCATCCTTCGGAAGTTTGTGACTGCCTTTGGAGAAAAAAGGAGGTTAGCTTGCCAGGGAATAATTAACAATCCTTATCCTATTAGAAAAATTGTCAACATAGTCAAACGTTTATAGAGATTTCCCACTGAAGGTCTCTCTACTGTTGTTACAACACAAGTAAGACTGAACACAAATGCAAAATCCCTGTTGCAGCAAAATCTGTGTGCAGCTGGCATAGGAGTAGAGCAAATTTCTTATTGATCAAACAGTCTTGTGCAATATTATCCTGATTTTTAAACGTTGCTAATTCTGAATCTACGTTTAAACTCTGCTACATTGAATTGCTGTAGAAATTACATGAGTAAGCTCTTCAAATTTATGTTGCTATTTGCTGGCTGGATTTTAATTAAATGACACTATTTACTGGCAAACCATTTGGAAGTTTTAATTTTTTTGATTAGTAATATACAATGTAATCAATTTTGTCGATTGCCTTGAGCAGGCCCCAGCAACGTCTCTTTCATCCTAGCCCTGAGATTATATTCAAGGCTCTTTAGGAGAATGAGACCCATCATTGTTACTGGTATTTGGCATATTTGGTATGCCACGGGGAGTTTGCCAGACTCTGCCGTGTGGGCAAGCTACATTCGGTAGCCTGCCAGTTTGTCAAAGTAGGAATGAGATGTCATAATAAGATGTCGCGCGGCGCAAATATGGCTGCGCGGTTCCGGGAGCTGGTTTGTATAGTCTCAGAGTCTTGGCCGCTAATGGGATTACACGGTGCCAGGGGGCCAGTTGGAGGGTGTGACCCCCGCCTACTGGAATTTGGAGGATCTGGGTGGAAGATGCTCAACTCCAATCCGAGTAGGCTTGGAGGTCTCGGCCCCAGAACCCGCATGGTTTTGACCCTCTGCCAGTACCTTCATGTGTGCGGAGAGTGGTCTCAGCATGGTGGTGGCTGGTCCTGGAGGTCTTTGGCTGCCGGAGCCCTGGTCGGAACGGGGAGGAAAGCTCAACCCGCTCCCCTCCAAGGGGCCCTGGCGAGGAACACCCAGGCGCGGGGGCAGAAGACTGCACTGTTCTCGTCCGGGAGCTGGGATTTTATAGTCTCTGAGTCTTGGCCGCTGATGGGATTACACGGCGCCAGGGGGCCAGGTGGTGGGTGTGACCCCCGCCTACTGGAATTTGGAGGATCTGGATGGAAGATGCTCGACTCCAATTCGAGTAGGCTTGGAGGTCTCGGCCCCGGAACCCGCGTGGCTTTGTCCCTCTGCCAGTACCTTCATGTATGCGGAAAGTGGTCTCAGCATGGTGGTGGCTGGTCCTGGAGGTCTTTGGCTGCCGGAGCCCTGGTCGGGGCGGGGAGGAAAGCTCAACCCGCTCCCCTCCAAGGGGCCCTGGCGTGGAACACCCAGGCGCGGGGGCAGAAGACTGTAATCAATAAAGGAAAATATTTCAGGATTTTTGGGGGATGGGGTGGGTGGGGGTGCACTTGGAGGTGTTAGAGTTTACTCTTTGGTCTTTAATCAGGAATCACTCTTGGTAGGCTCAGGGGACCTAATGGACGCCAGGGATCAAACAAGGGTCAGCAAACACCCTATAGGCTTTACTATCAGGTATACTATCTCTCTGATATTCATGTTTTGGTGACAGTATCAGTTGCTTGGGCCTCACCCAGCAATTCTAAAGGCTTATTCCTGGCTCTGCAACCACCACAGAACCACTCCTGCTGAGCTCAGGGAACCACATGGGATGCAGGTGATGAACCCTGCCCCTCTAAAAAGATAACATAAACAGACATGCAAATTAAATGTAATTGACCAAATGAAGATTATAAACAAGTTTTAATTCTTTTTTTTTTTTGGCTTTTTGTATCACACCCGGTGATGCACAGGGGTTACTTCTGGCTTTGCACTCAGGAATTACTCCTGGCGGTGCTCGGGGGACCATATGGGATGCTGGGAATCAAACCGGGTCATCTGGATGCAAGGCAAACGATCTACCCACTGTGCTATCACTCCAGCCCCAAACAAGTTTTACTTTTAAACTGTTTATTGTGTTATGTGGGCTGGAGCGACAGCACAGCCTGTAGGATGTTTGCCTTGCACACGGCTGAACCAGGTTCGATTCCTCCATCCCTCTCTGAGAGTCCAGCAAGCTGCGAGAGTATCCCACCCACACGGCAGAGCCAGGCAAGCTCTCTGTGGGGTATTCAATACACCAAAAACAGTAATAAGTCTCACAATGGAGACATTATTGGTGCCCACTCGAGCAAATTGATGAACAACGGGAGGATAGTGCTACAGTGCTACAGATTGTGTTATGTACCTCTGTTGTAACTCTTGACCAGTAAAAACCTCGTGTGATTTCTTACCTCATATATGAATGTAAATATATAAGAAAATAAGTAATTCATGAAAAAATATAGTTTTGAAATGCTTTTTGCCTTCTTGAAATGTACAAAGGAGGAGGTAAATATTTTTAAGGTCTCATGTTCATTTTACACTGTAAATTAATTTTTATTTTATAATATACTTTTGTACAATTCCTATGGAAATTTCAAAATTTCTCAATTAAAACTGGCCAATAGTTACTTATAATTTTCTTATAAATGCCTTTCTACAGATATTTTTAACCTTAGATTAACTGAATATAAAAGTATAAATTTTAATTAACAGTAATTATCTGTGAATTTTTTACATGAAAGAAATATGACAACTTATTATTTGCTCAGCAATCTCAAATAATGCAATCATTATTTTTTCTGAAACAACTTGGAATACTAGTGAATACTGTTATTATTTCCAAATTCTCTAAAAAGGTACAATTTGTGCACAGTAAGTTTGTAAGAAATATAAAATTAAGTATTTATGTTTCATAAGATTTATATACATCACAATGTTTTCTAACTGGATAGATTGTTAAGAATTCTTGTAGATTGATTTTACTATGCCAAATAAAATGAGTCAATAATAATAATAAACATATATAAGTAGAATTCATTAAACTATATGTGTTAACATCTAAAAATCTATGATTAGGAGAAGCAAGTTTTACAATATGCATCAGACTAAGAGCTTATAATCTAGGTAGAAAAAGCACTCTCAAATAAAAATGACAAAAATACTTTAAAAATTATAATAAGAGATAAACAGAAATGTATCCGATGGTCATAAGAAGAAGAATTTATCATCACTGATTATTAAGAAATGCAAAAGAATACTATTTTGGAAAAAGTATACCCATCTCATTGCAGCCTTGCCTGAGTACATTAAAAATTGAGATATGGAAACAACCCAGTTACCAGGAACAGATGAGCTCTTTTATCTGGTCTCCATATATAGTGGCATGAGTGAAAAGCCAACTTGAGGGTAAGTAGGAAAATTATGATCACTTTTTCCTGCATATGCTTGTGTCCTTTCCAGGAACAATTGATTTTTGTTTAAGCATAATTAAGATATAAATAAAATATAAAATTAAACATTGATATAATTGATCCATAGAATAAAATAACTAATACATATTTTTTCAGATCTATTTTATACATTTTCTCTACAGTGCTAGATATAATTCACCATGATAAATTGCATGCTACTGTTACATTGAGTTAATTTTCTTTAAGGACATAAATCTGTTCACCTTTCTTTGTCTTTATTTATATTAATATCACAGAGGGAAGTTATCTTTGAAAATTGTTCTTAAAACTTGCCTCTGTCTTTGCTTTCTTATATTGATATTTAATCACCTTTGCATGAATCGAGTTATATTTTGCTTGCTGACTATTTATAGGAAGTGCATGCTGTTCACTTGTATCACTTCTATTACTTGTCCCATTGATCATGAATTTGCTCGAGTGGGTGCCAGTAACATCTCCACTCATCCATGTTGCATGCTAGTGTAACCCAATGGCATCTGCTAGCTCCAGGATCACGAAGAGCCTCAAACCGTTTGTTCAGGGTTTTGAGGAAGTCTGACCATCTCATAGGTGGGTGGCCACACATTCTTTTGACGTCCCGTGGAATCCACAATGTACTTGTGCTTTTTACTATTACTTACAAGTTTTACTAATGGAAAACCTTTCATATCAAATGTAAATGAATAAGTAAAAGTTCCTATTTTCTATAACATGTAACTGATAAATATTGGGAAAAAATGGAAAAAAAACAGAAAATATCACTGAAGTTCAAAATGACTTAATGTTTGTTAAAGCAAAAGATGTATAAGGTGTCCACAAGCTATAAGACTGAAAGAATAAACACATTCTTTGAAAGATTAAGGATAATGTAAATAATTATAAAAACAGGTTTATTACAACTTCAATGGTGATTCTTGTTATTAAGACAATTAAAAAGTTATAGTAATGATTGAAAAAGATTAAGAATTTAATCCAAGATGGCAAGATTTTTTAAGGAAATTCGTAAAAATCTGTAACAATTATAAATGTATACATTATTTTTGGAGAAATTTCTCTTCAAGTCAGGTGTTTGTAGTAAATTATTTACTATTTGGGGGTTTGAATGTTTTTTCCCAGTTCTAGATGGAATTTTCTAACAAGATATTTAAGTATCATAAAATTGAATGTAATATGTGGACATTTTTAACTAACGTAACACAAATACTTTAGAAGACCACTTCATTATAATGATTTTTTTTATCAATTCCAACTTATCAGTGTATCATTCTGTGTATAATTCTCTGGTATCATATCTAAGAATTATTTACTTACCAAAATTTACAAATAATATACAATTCACATGAATTGTATTAACTAATGCAGCATATGTGAGTGAGTGATATATTATCCAAATTGGCAAGCTACCCGTGGTGTATTTGATATGCCAAAAACAGAACAAGTTTTGCAATAGAGGCATTACTGGTGCCCGCTCAAGCAAATCAATGAACAACAGGAGGACAATGCTAAAGTGCTACTGTTAGAGAAAGCAAAAGAAGCAAAAGTTAGTAAGAATGTTTGCAACTTAGTTTTTGACATACAACCTTTGAGAAACAGTTGTTATTTCTTGTCTAACACATACACATACACACAAAAAGCAGTTTGAAATGTGAATTACATCAAAGGTTGTATATTGATAAAACAAATAAGAAGCCCGTGGCTCTCTCTCACTGCCTGTGTTTGATGGTCTCGGACAGCTTCGCCAGGTGGGTTGGCCAATACCATGTGTGGACAAAGTAGGAAATGAAGGCCAGGCTGTTTGTTATCAATTGCACTTTATTACAATCTCTTGTTTTTTATCCTCTGACTCTTCTTCCCTGACTCTCTTTTCCTTCTCTGAACTCCCCTTGATCCTCCCTGATCTCCCAATTCTCTTTGATTCCTCTCTCTTGGACCCTGCCCCTACAATGTTCTCCTCTACATTGTTCTCCTACATTCTTCTCTCCATTCTTCTTCCCTATGTTCTTCTCCTTCTGTACCCCTTGCTAGTCTTTCCACACTCCGACTCACTATCCTGGTCTCTCTAGTCTTCTACACCCTACAAGCTGTAGCAACCACACCCAGTTCTGATAGCACAATCAACATATGGAAGCCCTTCTTTGCTCTCCTGCAGCCAAGAGATCCACTCAAGGGCGAAATACCACCTAGGGTGTGTTTCCCCTTTTCTTAGTCCAAGAGCCATTTAAACATTCATCTTAATTCTACTCCTTAATAATATAGTCATTTTGTATGGACACAGTAAGAGATACATTAAGTTTGTAGGTTGGCTCTCTGGGGACATCTCACTATAGAACCCAGACTACAGTGCTCAGGCCAGATTAACCTTTCCTAACCTAAGCAGGATTCTAATCTAGTGTTTGGTCCTAATCTAGTGTTTACTTTTTGGATCATGACAGAATGTGTCCATGACCATGCTCTTAACTTATTGTTAAGTATTACAACACTTTGGGCAGGCTCACTTCAATACCAGGGTAGCTCACAGCTTGCCCTAGGTCCATCCAGTTCCTCATTGGTACCTAGCTTTTGGGGTGCTAGTAAGTAAGGACAACTGAGGCTTAAGTCGAGAAAACAGATGCCCCAAAGTGAATATCATTCTGAGTCAATTCACTCCCAAGTTACAAAAGTATAGCATTAACTGTCTTCCTGTGTCTATACACAAAGGACATTGCTCTGATGTAACTATGCAAAGGATCTAAGGAGAAGAGAAAATCAATAGTCACAAGTTAACAGAGTCTGATGGACTGATCAGGGAAGCTGAACACAAAGAGGTTACAGATAAACACAGAGGAATGGGAGTGCCTCAGGATCACTGTGATGGGTATAACCCAATAAACCTAAGCTCCCTGTGGAAAGGCAGAAAGGACAAATCAATGTTATCCTACATAGTGTTAAGCTTTATAAAGCCATGTTTTAGAAGTCCAGGATACAAATAAAACATTGAATTATCTTAGGGAATATTTAAACAACTGAATTATCATAATTTTGTGTGTTTTACAACACCTGACTGATTTCTCAGGTGGACATATGCAGTCCTGGAGACAGAACCTAGACTCTCCATGTGCAAAGAAAGTACCTAACCTTTTTATGTTTTCTTAATCTCTGGATTACAATAATTTAAAGTGTGGATGGATGAAGACATGTAAAGTGAAATGATGAAAAAAAATCTGAGAAAAATTTTAGGATCAAGATGTAACAAACTTCAAGGGAATGAATAGCTACAGGTTGAACTGAAAAATAATGTCACGAGTCAATAAAATGACAAAAGAATTATTAGATTTAAAAATGCTATCGTGGCCCTGAATCAAGGCCCACAGCTCCACTGCTGCGGGCTTCAAGCAGGAGCCTATAGAAAGCCTTTCTAGGGTCTGTTGGCCATCTCCGTGTCTGCAGTGTGATGGTCAATTCATTAGAAAGGAACACCTGGGTGGGGGGGGTGGCTGTCAGGTCTGGGTGAGGCCTGGCATGTGTGGGCAGATGCGGGTGACTGTGGTGCGCATATCCCAGAAAAAAAAAAGAAGAAAAAATAATGCTATTATAAATTCTAATAATTTGAATAAGATATATTATCTGGAAATTAAATAATATAATTTGATAATGGCAGGTTATGAAGTGTGAAGAATGGATATGGAGGTAATATAAATAGACAAAATTTTAACACACTTCAGATAAAAAAATATGTAAATATGATTATAACCTAAAGGTGAATTGGATGTTTTTTGTTCATGTAATAGAAGAACTGCTTATATTTAAAAGATAATAGGGGGAAGAAGGATATTATAATAACTAAGGCATTTGATCTGATCCCAGTTATATCCCAGGCAACCCCTAAAGTCCTCTAGAATTGCCAGGAATGATCTCTGAGCACAGAGCAAGAAGCAATCTCTGTGCATTGCTAGATATGGTCTAAAAATAAAACAGAACCCCCTCCCTCCCAAAAAAAAAGAAAAAGGAAGGTAGGAAATGGCAGTGTGAGAATTTTAACATAACATTATTTGGGGAGAGGAAAAAAGTATACACAATCTATAGGTATGTTGGATATAACTGTGAGAAGGGGCATGAAAGTACTCCAGAAGGGCAGAAATTAGAAACATTAGAGAGTTTAGAGACTGAAACCTGGGGAACGTGATACATAGGAGTTTAGTGAATAGTTTAGGGCTAAGGGAATTAAGAGTGGTGGTTTGGCTTGTACCATCTCTTCAGTATATGTACTCATCCACTGGGATGGTGACTGAAGAGGATTGAATGCTGTTGGAGAATATAGAATAGAGAAAACAGAGTTTGGGCTTGTGGGTTAGAGTATCCATGTATATGTGAATACCAGTTTGGTTGGTTGTTTCCTCCAGATGTGTATAGAGCAAGGTGTAGGAAGAAATTGGAAAAGGTCATAGGTCAGAGGCCTCTGTGCATTCTATTGGCAAATAAAATGCTAGATATATGAGTGAATTCATTCTCATCCAGTGTAGAATATTTCTATTTTATTTACAAAGAGGTAAAACTTGTTTAGTGCTCGTTTTATAGCCATCAATCATGACCTCACAGTGATTATAAACAGTGAACATAAACACAGTGATAAAAAGCTTAATTCCAGAAATGATTTAGTATTCCTAAGGAATATGTGATAGAGATATTAGCAATCTTTACTTGGATTTCTTTTATCAAAAGACTACTGGATAAAAGATTGGTAAAAAAATACTAAGAAAGTCATGATATAATAACAGGATTCCTGATTTATACTCAGCAGTTTTCATTACTTGGCAAGCAAGCATTTGAGATGACTGAGAATAAAAAACAATTGCCTGGGGATAGAGGTTGAATATAGATTGAAACTGGTTGCATGATGAATCCTAGCCAACACTATAGACAAGGGACACATATGTGATGATCCTAGAAAGATACTTAATAGTTATTTAACTTTTAGAGACAGATTTCATGGGGAATTGTTGAAGGCTTGTCAAGTCGGTACTAAATTTTATCTGTATATTAGTGCAAAGAATTCTTTATAACAGAAGATATTTTTTAAAAGCAAATTATTATCATTGTTATTATTTATATCACTGTCACCAACAATGTTAATACTACTTCCACTATTTTATAATGCTGTGGTTAGGAATGTAGAAGTTATTTTTCATAAAATGTTATAGAAATACATATAGTAAACAAAACCAAAGCAAAAGCACAGTGGGTAGTGGTACTTACCTTGCATGTGGCCAATTCCGGTTCAATTCCTGGCATCACATATATTCCCTTGAGCATCAGAGTGCTCTCTGATTCCAGAGCCTGGAGTAAATATTGAACATTGGTGAGGGTGGCCCCAAGACAAACAAACAAAAACCATAGAAAATTATGACTTGAAGGTTAAAAAATATATAGAACAGGATGTTAAACAATGCATATAGGACAGAGATGAACAGCCCCCAGGGAAAATAAGTTAAAGAAAAACCAAATCATATGCCATAAAAATTCTCAAGAAGATGTGAAGTAAATAAAAGAAAATAATGCATACAATATTCTTTATTCTATACTGAAAGCTCAATAATGAACAGTGTCTGCTTTGTATTTTTCATTTTTTTTACTAAAGTAGCTTTATTATGTTCATAAAATATGATATATGTTTATTTTGAAGAATAGGGCATGAAAAGTTTCCCTGTAGTTCTATGTAATAGAGTTGAAATTAAATCATGTATATTATTTATCAAATAGCAAATTTTAGTAAAAAAAGATGTGTAACTTTTCTATTTTTTTTAAAAAACTGTTCACAAGAATTCAATCCAAATGAATCAGGAAAACCAATAGGAAGATTTTAGAAGCAAATGAGGGGCCAGAAAGATGATACAGTGGGCAAGGTTCTTGCTTTGCACAAAGACAACCTGTAATAGACTCCCCCCACACTATGGCTGAGACCACAGAGATACTATCCTACCTAACATTTTAGGTACAGTTTGTTTGTTTGTTTGTTTGTTTGTTTTTGGATAGAAATCTTTAGCCTTCTTCGAGTTGGAATAGGTGATGTCCACTACCTCCCCTTATTTGTGGAAGCCTTGGCAGCCATACTCACGTCCCACCGTGGTCTTCATCTAAGTTCATCTACCTGCCTTGTTCCAGAGACTTATAACAATATCTTGAATAAGATCAACCAACACAAAAATTTCTCAGATACCCAATCAGGCTGAGACTTCCAGGGTGATCTCAGGGACAGTTGTACCAATTTCCCATCCTACTAAATCCTCAGAGCTTGACAAGCTCCCCGTGTCGTATTCACTATGCCCAAAACAGTAACAACAAGTCTCACAATGGAGATGTTACTGGTGCCCACTCAAGCAAATTGATGAACAATGGGAGGACAATGTCCTCTCATTTTCTCAGTGCTACCAAATCCTGATTGTCGATTGCCTCGAGCAGGCCCCAGTAACGTCTCTTTCATTCTAGCCCTGAGATTATATTCAAGGCTCTTTAGGAGAATGAGACCCATCATTGTTACTGGTATTTGGCATATGTGGTACCCATGAGCAGTTTGCCAGACTCTGCCCTGTGGGCAGGCTACATTTGATAGCCTGCAACTTTTTCCAAAGTAGGAATGAGATAATAAGATGTCATAAAAAGATGTCCTGATAAGATGTTCCGGGAGCTGGATTTTATAGTCTCTGAGTCTTGGCCACTGATGGGGTTACACAGCGCCAGGGGCCAGGTGGTGAGTGTGACCTCCGCCTACTGGAACTTGGAGGATCTGGGTGGAGGATGTTCAACTCCAATCTGAGTAGGCTTGGAGATCTCGACCCCGGAACCCGCGTGGCTTTGTCCCTCTGCCAGTACCTTCATGTGTGCGGAGAGTGGTCTCAGCATGGTGGTGGCTGGTCCTGAAGGTCTTCAGCTGCCGGAGCCCTGGTCGGGGCGGGGAGGAAAGCTCAACCTGCTCCCCTCCAAGGGACCCCGGAGAGGAACAGCCAGGCGCAGGGGCAGGAGACTGAAGTGGTCTCAGTCCTATTCTATTATATTTTCTGAATTCTATTCTATTATATTTACCTGAATTGCCTTAGCACTTAATATTCTCTGAGTCTTGATAGTCCTGATAGTCACACTCAAACCTCAAATGTCACCACCATGCCACCAACAAAACTCTCCAGTTAAATATACTGGGTTTTCTGCAGCATGCAGTCATATTTATGGTCACACAACATCTCCAAATATCCTAGTAGGAGCATGCCAGATTAGATAGGAATGCAATGTCCAAGAATCTTGACTAACAAAATCATTAACACAGAAGGCTTAACTTGCAATAGTAGCTTAGTAAACCCTCAGAAAAGTACTTGATGCGCCCATGGTAAGATACAAAAGTTCTCTAAAAATTTTTTTAATTGAAATACTTTTAAAATTCCATTAGCCGTTTAGTGGCAATCAAGTAATATAAAACATAATGTTGTGGGCCTGCTATTGGGGCAAACTTGAGGGGTGGTTGGGAAAATGGAGACAATGGTGTAGGGAAGGTGACAGTGGTGGTGAGATTGGGTTGGAATATTAAATGTCTGTAAGAAATCATCATGAACAAGTTTGTAAACAACAGTGTTTAAATAAAGTGGAAAAAATATGAATAAGCTCTAGAAGTATTTTTGAAAAGGCCAATCTGGGTTAGATCTTCTGCACCATACATATGTGGTCAATCTGTGGAGCCTTACCACGAGTGATCCCTGAGCATAGCCAGGTGTGGACCAATATCCACCCACCAAACACACACTAAAAAAAAGAAACAGAATAAGCAGTTTTATAAAATGTTTTAATTATAAGAGAGAATCTTCAGTTTAATTTGAAACATGTGAAGAGAACATAAGAAAGGGAATACATGGAACGAATTCTGAAGATTTAAGTAAATTTGAAATTAATCCAATAAATTTTTGACAGAAATTTATTAAAGCAATGGTTGAAAAACCGCAATCTTAAAATGTTAGCTTCCCTAGGAGAATAGGAAAAGATGTCTTAAAATATGCTGGGTATGTTTTGCTCTTATTTGGTAGAATACCAATGTCTCTATTCACATAGTATCTTTTCTTATAAATTCTATTGAGTCACTCAGGTGACTATAGAAACAGTATATTATCTCTATAGCACACAGTAAAGTCCATGACATATGTGAAAGTACATGCCAAGTGGAAGTAGCTGAAATATTTTTAGAAAACCATAGATATTCTAAATAGAATGACAGGTAAGTGGTATATAATGAATGTGTACACATTACACATACTTAATGGCTAATATTTTAGTGGGTAATAGGCTTCTTAAACAGATTTTGTTAAATTACATTTGTCGTATAATAGAAGAGATGGATTTTAATCTACATATTATTCTAGGCTCAGAAAATTAGGAGTCTCATTAATTTTTTTCTAGTTGGTTTTTCTGATCTGTCCTTTTATTAGTCTATGTAGGCACATGTACCCTGTACAGCTTGACATAGGTGCTTATATGAGCACATACAAGGGCAAGGGAAATGGAATTGGGGTGGGATGACATGATTGCATTTATTTTCTATGATTAGATATTCTTTTGATGCCTATAATTTTTTTTAAATCTTATAAATATGCTCATTTCTAGTTAAAGATGGGTCTATGGCCATACCACCCTGAATATGCCTGATCTCACCTAGAATAAAGAACAAACTTCTAAAACTAAAATATTTATCTGATGAAATTGAGAATTTATTAGTCTCTACATATGTTGGAGATTATAAATCAACTATACTCTCTTCTTCATAATCTCCTTAAATCACTGCATTTGCTAAAAAAAGAGGAAAAATAGCATTTACTGCTTGTTTCCAAAATCAATTTTTTTAATATTAAAGTCTTAAAATTCAAAGAAATAAGTAAAAATTACTCTGTCTTTTTCATAATTATCCAAATGACATTAGAAAAAATAAGACCCTTTTTCTTCGTAGGTAAAATTATGGTCTATTTTATTCCAAGCTTTCATAGAAAGCTTTGCATGTGTGAGTCAGCTTCTCAAAAGCAAATCTCATTTACAATTCATGACATCTTTTCATCCCAATTATTTAGTTTCATTTCCTTTGCATTTAATTTCTTTAAACTTATACACTCACATGCATTTATCCAAAATTGCTGTAATCTTATTCTCTTCTTGCTAAAAATCAGTCTTACCTGGAAAAAGCAGTATTTATAAATTTATTAACTTTTTCATTGAATTACTATGAGATAGACCATTACAATTTATTTTTAAACTTCTGTGGTTATAAAACTAAGATGTGAACATAAAATATTAATCTACCAAGGAATTAGTACTATAAAATTTCATAAAGTTGACATATTTGTGCATTGTGTCATTGACATTTAGGTTAATTCTCACAAATGTTGTTTTCAAATTGTTATTTCAACAGTTTGACAATGTTAACATTTACTATCCTAGCAAGCATTACTTCTATTTTTTTCTGTTCTTTGGGTATTTGGAATTACTCTGTCCTATTCTATTATATTTTCTGTCCTTATTTTTGAATTTCAATGTTCTCTTTCATCCTTTACGGTGGATAATTAATCCAGTTTTAATAGTTTTATATTTATAAACCCACATATAAATGGAGTTTAAAATATATGTTCTTCAGAAACTAAGGCTATTATTTACCTCTTATATTGCATGCTATGCTGATTCTACTGAATTGCCTTAGCACTTAATATTCAAACAGGTTCCCATTCTGAATCATACCAACAGTTGAAGTTTCATTGTATGCATGGTTTTTCCTCTGGAACTCTTTGTTAATTCCCAACATTACTGATTCAAGCATCTTTATTCAGATTCTTCTGCCAATGAGTTATTATTCACTGTGCCATAGTCATTATTTGATTTTAAATAATTGTCCTGCCCATTATCACTTTAATGATAACCTTTTTATATATTAACTCCCCACTTGATACAGCTGAGATCTTATCATTCACCATGCTATTTTTTTTAACATTATAATTTGGATACTATGGTTACGGTACTGTACAGTACAGTACAGTAGATGTACAAAGTTACTACACCTTAACACCACTAAAGTGTCCAAGATTATCCACACTGTTAAATGTGGTCAAATCTTCATAATACCCCCCCATGTGCTCACCTTCATATTAATTTTGTGACCTAAAGCCAAGTTTGTCATTGCTCAATACTGTGTTCTCCCTTGCTTGTCTCTCTATACTCTTTTAAATACTTAATTTTTTCTGTCTATGGGCAGAAAGTACTAGGTGTTTTTCGCTTAATTGTGTGTTTGAGCTGCCAAGAATGTAGCACTGTCGCACTGTCCTTCCATTGTACATTGAATTGCTCGAATAGGCACCAGTAGTCTCACAACAAATTGTGTCACTCATTGTTACTGTTTTTGGCATAACAAATACGCCTTGGGGAGCTTGCCAGGCTCTGCTGTGTGGGCAGGATACTCTCGGTAGTTTGTTGTGCTCTCCAAGAGGGGCGGAAAAATTGAACGCAGTTTGGCTGCATGCAAGGCAAACACCCTACCCACTGTGCTATCACTTCAGCTCTGAGCTGCCAAAAATAGCAGAATTTGTATAATGAGGCAGACCCAGATTACTATAAATTTATGACTTCCAACCTCAAATAACTCTTAACTGTTAATTTTTGTATTCCCCTGAACACCTGAAAAACCTGCCGTCAGTACTCATCAATACACTGGCTCGGCTCTTCACTCGCTACCTGTCTGAATGCAAGGTTCCGTCCCAATAGAAAACCAGCAGGACCGTACTACTGTTCAAGAAGGGAGACATCCATGACATTGGCAACTATTGCCCGATCTGCCTATTGTCTGTCATCTACAAGTTGTTCACTCGAGTCATCCTAAATAGGATTGGCAGAACACTAGATGAAGGACAACCATGTGAGCAAGCCGGTTCCGCAAAGGATTCAGCACCATCGACCATATCCACACAATAACCAAGCTCATTGAGGTTTCTCAGGAGTTCAAGATGCCGCTCTGTTTAACGTTCATTGATTTAAAGAAGGCCTTTGATACTGTTGAGATGGAAGTGGTCATTGAAGCCCTAGCCAATCAGGGCATCAAGCGCAATACATCAGGATCCTCAGTGAGCTGTATTGCGGATTCACTACCAGGATCTCACCATTCTACAAAGAAGTGATCGTTGATGTCAAGAGAGGGGTGCGGCAGGGTGATACCATTTCACCGAAACTCTTCAGTGCCACCCTCGAGAACATCATGCGACGACTGGAATGGGAAGGAATGGGAGTGAAGATAGATGGTTGGCAACTATACCACCTCCGCTTTGCTGATGACATTATTTTAATAACACCAAACATCAGCCAAGCAGCACAAATGCTGGCCGACTTTGACCTTGAGTGTGGAAAGGTAGGACTACAGCTGAATCTTACGAAGACAATGTTTATGAGAAACAGCATCGTTCCTGACGCCCCATTCGCTCTCAACGGAACGACCATCTCCGAATGCAACAGCTATGTGTACCTAGGTCGAGAGGTCAACATAACAAATGACCTGGCACCCGAGCTTCGCAGGAGGAAGAGAGCGGCTTGGAACGCCTTCAAGAATGTTGAAGAAATAGCTAAGAGGACGAAGAACCTCCGGCTCTGGGCACATCTCTTTGATTCCACTGTTCTTCCTGCATTAACATATGCCTCAGAGACCTGGGCCCTACGCAAACAAGATGAGAACGCCATTCAGGTCTCCCAAAGAAGAATAGAAAGAGCTATGCTTGGAATATCACGTTTCACTCAAATGAGAGAACGAATCCGGAGTTCTGACATCCATCGACAATCAAGAATCAGGGACGCTGTCTCATTTGCCAAGGTGTCGAAAATCAGATGGGCTGGTCACGTAATGAGATTTCAAGACGACCGCTAGACAAGAGCTGTTACTGACTGGATTCCACGGGATGTCAAAAGACCGCGTGGCCGCCCACCTACCAGATGGTCAGACTTCTTCGTCAAGATCATGAACGATCAGTTTGAGGCCCTTCATGTTCTCGGAGCGAACAGATGCCATTGGGCTACACTAGCACGCGACAGGGACAAATGGAGACGTTACTGGCGCCCGCTCGAGCAAATCAACGACTAATGGGAAGTTAAGTGATTAAGTGATTAAGTTAAAATTTACTTACTTTTTAAATAAAAAGTAAACCTTACACTCCTGATCTTTCTTATTACCTTCAGTTATTTTCCTGCAAAAAAGGTAATAAGTATCATTCTTGAGATCACTTATCTTTCTTCAACAGATTTCTAGATTTGCCTGCACCTTTTATCCACACAATCTATCTTTGTTTCTATTTCCATCAGATCCCTTGCAAACATCTCACACTGACCATACCATCAACTAACCTTGCAATCAAACAACTGCTTTAGCTCAACCTCTATTGCCATTCCCCATGTCAGATGTCAGCACATCCATCCAGTTATTCAAATCTAAATCTAGGAATAATCTTTGACTTTCTGCATTCTCCAAATCTAAAAATCAATCAGTAAGCAAAGTATGGTGATGTAATTTTATAAAAAATATATTTTCTGCACCATTTTCTCTTTAAAATACCAGTTTCACATGCACAAGATATGAAACAATCCTTTTGCATTATACAAAGCAATAATATTTCTCAAAATGTCTATTAGTTATATTTTTATCAGATAATTTGTCTTCCTGAAAGTTTATATTTGAAATTATTAAATTTCTCCTAATATCATATAAAATATACATTTGTGTACTACTTTACAACTATCATGTTTACCTAAATCTCATAATTAATAAGACGTTAATGATATGCCTTCCAATGGTAACTTTTATAAATTCTTAATTAAATTTATTGATACTTGTGATACAATATAACATGTATGTCAGTAACTCTAATGTTAATAAAAAGTCTTGATTTTCATTAATATTGCCAGTACACACCAATGACTATACTTAGGGCTCTGGCAAAAAGTCATAATTTACTTTGTCATTTAATTTAGCGTTCAATGAATACCTTAATTTTTTATTCCTTTTTTTTGCGCAGAATGGGGGACGTCACATTTGGTTGTGCTCAGAGTTTGTACTTGGATCTGTACTCCCGGAAAATCCCTGATGGTGCTCAGTGGACTCTATGCAGTGGCAGGGGCCAAATTGGTGTAGAACACCGTATTAGGTCAAGTGTCAACCCTACTACTATGTCTCTGACTCTAATATTTTTTGGAAGGGAGAGGTCTCTGTCTGGCAGTACTTAGGGCTTACTCCTGTTTCTGCATTTAAAGATCACTTCTGAAGGTGCTCAGCACAATATGGGATGGCAGGAATTGAACCTGGATCAGCCATGGACAAGAGAAACAGAAACACCACATGCTGTACTATTATTGCTCTGGCTCCAGGGCCCTAAGTATTTTAAATATATAAATTTTCAAATATTTTTTAATGCTAATAATTTTTATTTTACAAATGTCATTACAAATCTCAGATGCTAAAACAGGTAATAAATTAACATTAAAAATAATTTACACAAAGTAAATTTTGATTTTAAAAGAATATATGAGTCCCGTACAAGATAAAGAAAATTAGAAAAATACTTTCCATTCTATTCCATGGAAATGCTTAGTTAATCACATACAGTGCCACATTTACATTTAAGCTAGTAATGACTTTTAAATTATCTATTAAATTTATATTTAAAATAAGTATTTTATTTTTAGGGTGCAGAAATTTTCCTACATTAAATAGCAAAACAAATATTTTTCAGAACTAATCATAATCATACAAAATTAGAGCAGATAATTTTTTCTACAAATATTATATAAAATAATTTACATTAGGAATTATTCATGAAAGTAGGAAAGAATGTTTTCAGCACACTACAAAAAAATTTGTATTTTAATTGAAAAGACTTTTATTTTCTCAATAGGAAAATATTATTTATTAGCTTAATTTGGGCACTTTTACAATAAATAAAATGTAATTTTAATTCTATCTTAATATTACAATGGTTGCTTCTTACTGGAAAATTTAAAATAAACTGTCATTCACAGCTAGAGTGATAGCACAGTGGTAGGGCATTTGCCTTGCATGCAGCCAGCCCTGCTATGCCAGGTTTGATTCCTCTGCCCTTCTCGGAGAATCGGGTAAGCTACCGAGAGTATCTTGCCAGCACAGCAAAGCCTGGCAAGCTCCCTGTGACATATTAGATATGCCAAACACAGTAATAGCAAGTCTCACAATGGTGACGTTACTGGGCCCTCTCAAGCAAATTGATGAACAATGGGAGGACAGTACAGTACAGTGTCATTCACTCATAAATTTATATTTTATTACATTCACATATTTTTTGATAATAATCTGAATATACTTAATGTCTAAAGTAACTGAACAATTATTTTTTTTTTTTGCTTTTTGGGTCATACCCAGTGAAGCACGGGGGGGGGTTACTCCTGGTTTTGCACTCAGGAATCACTCCTGGGATGCTGAGAATCAAACCTGGGTCGGCTTCATGCAAGGCAAATGCCCTACCGCTGTGCTATCGCTCCAGCCCCTGAGCAAATTCTTTTAAGAGACTAAATTGCTCAACTTCAGGGACTGGAGTAATAGTACATTTGCCTTGCATGAAGTAGAGTAGGGTTCAATTCCCTTCACCACATATGATCCTTCAAGTTCTGCTTGAGAGTGAGCCCTGAGTGCAGAATCAAGAGCAAGCCCTGAGCACAGTTGAGTTCCTCCTGTCTGTTCAGGTACTTAGTACATTTTCAAATGGGTTATTTGTTTTCTTGACATTGAGTTGAATAAGTTTCTTGCATACCTTTATATTAATCCATGATAAAGATATGTAGTTAGCAAATTTTTCTTCAATCCCATAGCTTTTGTCATGTTAATGGTTTTGTTATTATTTGACTAAAAGATAAAAAGCTTTGCTTATTCTGACGTAACAAGTTTCTCGCAGGAACTTTAAAGGTTTCAGTCTTAAATATAAATTTTAAATATGTTTCTAGTTTGTTTTTATTTATGGTGTAAAATTAGATCCACCTTATTATTTTGCTTACAACTATCCACTCTTTTTAATAGCATTTATTATTGTTTTTGCTTTTGGGGGACACACCAAACTGTGCTCACGCTTACTCCTAGAGGTACTCCTGGGACCATATGGGGTACCTGGCCTCAAGCATATGACTTTATTATCTCCTGACTTCCTCAACATCATTTATTAAAGATAATATTCTTTCTGATTATATAATCTTGTATGCTTTATACAAAACAAATATAAAAACAAGTTTATTTAAATTCTATTAATCTCCTTATGCAAACAATAAACTGTTTAGATATAAAATCTT